>NC_134572.1:65785578-66460578 GCF_050947875.1 Dermacentor variabilis
GTTCTTTTCAGGTGGATTACTTTTCGGAGGCTGACTGTACTTGCACGAGAAATTACAAAGTACAGGTGGATTGGATATAACGTTGAGCTCATCTCGAAGTTCTCGACACACGCTTTTGGAAAAACGGTTGACTGGAGCGGCTATGTATGTCGCGGCGCACTTTAGGCCCAGATATCTCGAGAGTGGTGCTAGACTTACGATTTCTGCTAAGCAAACGTAGCTTCGCTTCTGCACGGCTTTAATTTACCAATTTCAAAATGGGCCCTAAAGTGAATGATCAAAGAGTTTAATTATTGAATCGTGTATTTACCTGGACAATGCGATTTGTCACGGAAGTAACGTGCACCTTTTCTATAAGTACACCTGAATAGACGGAACAGTGATATCGATCACACGGGAACGAAAGAAATCTGTTCAAAAGGAAAAGGGGAAGGGGAGTCTGGGGGGGACGTAGCTGGGGCCAGGAGCGGGGGTGTGTTGAGTGTATGGACGTTCCGGAAAATTTGTAGACACTGCATATAAATCATGCTCTCTGTAACTTGTTAACTCGTTTGTCGTACTAACGCTTTGTACATTCTTATATGTGAAAATGAAACTGTTACATATGAATATTTGCAGGCTATATAACAGACAAACAAAAGAAATATTTGTAAAAAAAGGAATGTTTACTCTAGAATTGTTATGCGTACATTTTGTCGTACATAAAGTCGAGCGTTTGACGTAGTCGTTCTGCGGAAACCCGCAAGGTGGAGAGAAGCAATGAATAAAGGGAAAATGAGACATCCACCCGTTTTGTAGCAATTGCTACAAAGGAAACCCATACGGGTTCCTCGAAAGAAAAGCCTCATAGTTGAAGAAAAATTCGTCCCGGACCGAAAAATTCGTCCCGTGACCGCCGCTGCTGCAAGAAGCAGCGGCGGTCACGAGTCCCCAGCACTGCGCTCTTGATTGACTGGCCGAAGCGTCTGTATAAGGGCAGTAATTGTTCGTGCAAGGGTAGAGGTATTCGGTGGGTCTATGCAAACGTTTACTACAGCAGGCGAGACAGCACGAATCCGAAACGTCATACTAGCCGGTCAATGTGTGCAGTAATAAGCAAGCACTGACGAACAAATGAGCGTCGCTCTTACGTTGTATGGGCTGTCATTCCATTAAAGTGTGCCATACGAGTGTGGATGTGTAGAATTATTTAATGGGCGCTCCACGACCACAGCCCTTAACAGCGACCCCTTGCTCGTAACCACTCACGTGGCTTACTTACTAAGATTACGAGAAGAATATATATATATATATATATATATATATATATATATATATATATATATATATCATAAGAAGCCAACAAACACTGACACCAAGGACAACATAGGGGAAATTACTTTTAATTAAATTAATTTTGGCACAAGTAATTTCCCCTATGTTGTCCTTGGTGTCAGTGTTTGTTGGCTTCTTATGATATGACTAATAAAAATCGGGACCCTCGGTTAACCCCCTCTTTTCTCGTTTATATATATATATATATATATATATATATATATATATATATATATATATATATATATATATATATATATATATATATATAGGGTGACCCAGCTAACTTTAGCCAGAGTTTAAAAATATACGAATACCACGGTAACTGGACAGAACGAAGGTAATGTTGTTTGCGGTCGCTCGGAAATACTCAGATTATTTTTTCATTCGACCTCATTACATAATTAGCCCTACTTAATTAATCAAATTCTCAAGTATTATAATTAGCTGAAAAGTGTGACATAAGAAAATTGTGGCGCAACACGAAAAACTCCCGATACAGCTTTCTGTTGCTCAATACGTGCTACGTAAAAGTGATATCACGAGCGTAAAAGAAGCCCGCGAATACATGCAAAGTACGCCGAGCGGCCAGTAGCGCGGAACTTTGCGAAACTACGGTGATCATTTTTTTAAATAATCGCTTCACGGCATACATTTAAATCTAGGAACTGTAGCTAGTAAATTTGCAAGGCCTATCGACTTGAAACGAATTCAGAGGATGGCACTGGTTTTGAGATATGCGCCGTCAAAATTGCGGTAAAAATGCGCTGTTGTTCCACTCACTTATTTAAGAAAACGGCTGTTTTATACATTAAAGCACAAAAGTAACTGGAACGTCGGTCGATTTTGTCAGACGCTTTGAAAATGAATATCTCGCAAGTGGTGGAGTCCTGAGAATTAATCGCAAGTGGATATGCCTTGCAAACTCGCCGTCTACAATTCGTACATTGATATATGCGCCGAAATATATATAATTAAACCTTAATTAGCGTAATTATGTTAAGTATTCAATTATATATTTTTATTTCTCGTAGACGTAATGGTCGCCTAAACGAGTAATTGAGATCTAGGTTTAGAATTCTACTAACTCACACAGGCAATGTTTAAAAAGTTGGTGAGGCTAGAAAAAAGAAAAAAAAACATCCTTGCACAATGTGAGGTGCATAGATGAAAAACTTGGAGGACGTTTAAGCTTAGCCTTTAGCAACGGAACGCGACAGCATTCAAAGATCCCTGGCTCCTTATCACGCTTCCCAGAAACTGCAGCTTACGTAACCGTAATTTTTACCGGGAAATGCTGGCGGAGAACGCTATGCACTAAGGCGAGATTTCCAGTAGGAACGCGGCCTCTTGAGTGGGCCGATCCCGGAGGTCGTGCACAGCCACGCAAAAGAAAGAAAGAAAAAAAGAAAAGAAAAGAGAAAAAGAACAACATAATTTGCAGGTTTCTGTTATTGTTGCGCTATTATGAGAACAAAGAAAAACTGTGCAAAAAAGAACAAGACAGAGAAAGAACCACACGACACAGGCGCAGACTAACAACTGGTTTAATGCGCAGTTTTTCTTTGTTCTCATAATGTCATACCAACTAGCCCCTCACCGTACGCTTCTATTGTTGCGCACTTTTAATATTTAAGTCTGAGAAGATTTAACATAAAAGGCATGCACTGTCGGTGTATTGTTTCATGACATGTGTATGTGGGCTGTTAGTATTCTCGAAATTACGAGGAATAAGATTCTCGAGAATGTAAGACTAGGCATGAGCAACTTTAGTGATAGAATGTTGTGGCAATATAATCCGCATATACCGCATGTCATATAGCAAGGCATCGCATATACACATTTGATTTGATGTTTATTTCTTTGAAACAAAAGGGGAAGCCAAGACAAAAGGCGATAGGCGAGACTGGGCCTTGGCTACCTGTTACAGACAGCAGTACACATATCCAGTGCATGTATAACAACAAAATACGCGTGTAAATCAAATACACAACTTCATATAAAATAACAGAAAATGCATTGGTTACGTGCATACAAAACAACTATGACGTGGCATCGATACAATAAACGAATATAAATAGAAAAGATCACAAAAAAATACTTGTCCTACACCATGTACAGTACTACAGCGAGTACAACTATTTAGGGTTTTCATTCAAATATTGCTTGATATTGCCACAGAACAGTATTTGCAGTGACGAAAAGGCGAGCAGTGAGAAGACGACGACGACGATTGGAGGCTAACGCGGGCTGTTGCCTCTTGGCCAAGTGCGGCGTATTCCCTTGTAAATATACTTGCATGTATATAGCTTTTCGTCTACGTCTTCCTACGTAACAACATTTTTTAAACACCTTTGCTGAAGCCAAGAATTCTACATCTAGTGAAGTTTGATTGATGACAAACGGTACCTGAAAGGTTAATTTCGCTTTCCCCTGCTTAGTCCGAATGATTGGTATTAATTGTCTACGTGTACTCAGATGATAAGTTAGGGCAGGCTTTTCAAGAAGAGGGGCGTAAAGTTTGTTTCGGTGAATATATTGCAGTAGACGATAGTAATAAATTTTATGTGCAGGTAGAATTATACATTTCCTGAATAAGAATTCTGTAAGCAAATCTCGCAGTCTGCCATAATAACCTTCAATGGCTCTAAGGGCTTTTTTATTTTAACCTATTTAAGTTTTCTGTTGAAGTGGTTCCCCACATAAGTATACAGTATGACATTTTGTCATAAAAAAGCATAGCACATAGATATTTTGAGTCATGCGGGTGATAATTTAGGAAATTTATGAAGACATCCTATAGATTCACCCAAATCCTTTACTAAGTTACACACATGAGTATTCCGTGAAAGGTTTTTATTAAAACAAACAATTCGAAACTTGTGATTGGCAACTTGTTTTATGATGTTGTTTTTATATTTAATAACTACACTACTTCGTTAAGTAGTATTGATCGGCCTAAATATTATGTGTGTAGCTTTAGTAAGATTCACATTTAACTTATTTGCCATCAACCAACTTCTTAATCTATTTAAATAATCATTTACCTTTTTTTCTAATTTAGTTAAATAACAGTCACTGAAAAAGGCATTGTGTCATCAGCGTACATGACCAGATCAGGTGAGTCAGGAATATTAGTTATATCATCAATATACACTATAAATAATAATGGCCCTAAAATTGATCCCTGGAGAACACATCGCTGTATAACCATGGGAGCAAAAGAGCAGTGATTGATTCTTACAAACTAAAGCCTGTTGCGTAAACAATTTTTAATAAGTCCAAAGGAATACCACGAACTCTATAATCCGCCAATTTATACAATAAAATATCATGTTGGACACAGTCAAATGCTTTTCGAAAGTCAAGAAATAAACCAAGAGTATATTTCTGACATTCAATATTGTCAATTATTTTCTCTTTAATGGACAACAATGCTTCTTCAGTAGACCTTCGCTTCACAAGTCCACATTGCCAGCTGGTTATAACGTTATATTTATGAAATAAGTTTTCTAGCCTAATGTTTATTACTCCCTCAAACACTTTACATAAAATTGGCAGTATAGAGATCGGACGATAATTTGAGAATTCATTTCTGCCACCGCTCTTACACACTGGACACACGAGCTACTTTTGAATGATTTGAAAACCTGCCGTTTGTAAGCACGAGGTTAACAATGTACGTCAAGGTATCTCATATGAACATCGATACATGTTTCAAGGAAGATGCCTTGATGTCGTCATGCCCTGCTGATGCACTGTCTTTTAAGTTTCTAAATAAACTGGCGACTTCAGCGGTAGTCGAAGAATAGAAGGTAACATAGTTTGATAGTGGGTTTATCAGATTTGAGTACGTCCTACACGAGATTGGTTCACTGTACTTCGCAGTGCCAACATTAACAAAAAATGCATTTATTGCTGTAACTAAATCAGAGCCAGTCAATATTCCATCGGATGTATTTATTTCTGATAGATAAGATTAAGTTTTCCTGTTCGATAAATTATTTACCTGCCCCCATATTTTCTTGGCGCCATTGCATATCAGCTTAAATCTTTCAACATAGTAATTTGATTTCGCACTTCTCCGTTCTTTATTCTGTTTATACCTATATTTTTCGAATTCTGAAAAAAGATCAGGATTGTTAGTTTCGATAAACCTATGGTACATTTAATTTCTGTTTTTAATTTTCTCATACAACGTTTTATTTATCTATGGCTTTCTACATTTCTTACTTTTCATTTTCCTTTCTCTCAACGGAAAGGCTCCATCATGGCAGCCAATAAATTTTTGAAGGAAAGCTTCATATGGGGGGGGGGGCTTCGTTTACATCGTTCATCTCATATATGATATCTCAATAAGCATCGTCAATCAGTGACTTGTATTTATCCAAGGACTCTTCACTAACGTCTCTAGACTGATAAGTTACCATGGACAATTCAGGCTTATATTGTTTAATTGAAAGAAAAAAAAACTGAGAACAGGCAAATGGTCACTAATGTCGTTGATCAGCACACCAGGCACAGTTTCAGAAAAGAATATATTTGTTTTCTGAACCCGATTACCCTCTGAAACCGTTTACTAGATATCGGCCATTTCGATGTTTTCGAAATGGCCGATATCTAGTAAACTAGAAGTGGTTGGAGTTACCCGTGGCCGTAAACTTACAGAGCTCGAACAGGCGTGTGCATGTGCAATACTATTTAGTTCCCGCGTTATATTATCATCGGAAATTAGGTTGATTTTTATATAACCCATAAGAACAACCGGAAGCTTGGTGGACGTCAGGAATTCTATTAGACGTTCTAAGAAGCGGAAAAATTGTAAGTTGCTGCCAGTGGGTGGTCTGTATACTGTTGCAACCATAGTATGGGGCAGGGCTACGGCCACACATACAACATTTAGAGTTATGATTGAAAAAGTTTCTGTTATACTATGTGGATAGCAACTTTCAACATATTCTGCAACACCACGGCCTCTGCCACTCGACCTACCTAGACCATTATAATTGTAACCAAGAAGGGGAACGTGATCATCATTAGTGTTCAACCAAGTGTTTGTAAATAGAATTGCATCAAAGTTTACTGTTAATGATTAAAAAACAAATTCAGGCAATCTCCCTTATTCTTCATGCTACGGACTTTGAGATGAATTGCCGACAACCTAGCTCTGTTCGGGCAATAAGTTGAGGTGAGACTGTTATTGTTACAATATTGACATACCATAGATGAATACATGGTAAAAATAACAACAACAATATAAATTGCATAGAAACACACCTTATGTAGTCATCTTGTTCGAATCAAACAGATCTCGGACCACATTGATATGTCCTACTAATCATTGATATGTCCGACAACATTGATATATCCTACTAATCCCAATCGAAATTTAGTGTTCTCTGCGGAGTGGTTTTAGGTAAAATGTCGCCATTAAGAAAAGCTCGTATGGTGCCTTGACGGCCTTTCCAAAAGATTAGGTGAACACTTAGCACACTTCATCTCGCTATTGTTGATTCTGCTGCCCATGTTGTTGTTGTTGTTGTTGTTGTTGCTGTTTGGTGACTTCGTAAGTGGACTATTCTTTTTCCTCTTTTCATTGTTATCATCATCACCGTTTCATTTTTTTCTGTACCCCAGAGTACAGTGAAATCGTTGCCTCCAATAAAATAATTTGGCACGTAAACAACAGTGAATAATTCTTCCCTATGTCAGAATGCTTCATAAATTATTCGAATGAAAAAACTGCCACATTCGCTGGAAGACTCAATAGATCCCCGGACTACACCATATTGTTGATGGGCAGAGATCGCTTAGTCAGTAGAGCAGGAGGACGATAATTTAATGGTACTGGGTCTGGGCGCATACTGTGCCTTTTTTCATTGAGTTTATTTTATTTTGTTGCCCTATAACCAGTGACTAACATGACCGGCGGGTGGTCGGACGGACGAGAAGAAATGAGCAAACTTTACCACACTTTGTTAAGGCCGCTTACAAATATGTTGATACAGTTTTGGAATTGTTATGACCGGTCAGCTTCTTGACACGATGCATTACAAATCAAGTCGCCTCAGAAATGTGCTCGTGACTGCGAAAGCATTCAATGTTCAGCAAAAATTACACCAAAACATAACAAGTAGATATTGACTACGAGGCATGCGATAAATTTTGTTGAGCTAGTTGGGGATATTTCATGGCTGCTTTTATGCTGGCGCACTTTACACCATCTGCCCGCTATTTTTGTTCACTAAGTTGGAAGATGTCTCATATTTAACGCAGCAAACAAGAGTTTTCATTATTGTCAAATTCATTAGGTAGCAGCAACCTCAAATGGCAACTTCAAAAGTGCATTTGTGTTTATCTTATTATCGGTCACGGGAACTTGTAACAGACACCATGTTTTGATGTTTCATTAGCATGCAAGTTGTCTGAGAACGTCCCCGTCCCCTACATTTCGTCGATCATGAATGGAGCTTGGTTCCATTCGTTTCAAGAAGGAGAGCTTGCCTCCAGAGCTGAAGCAAGAGTGATAGAATGTTCTTGCACCGTCACTTTCCTTGTAACAGCAAGGTGTCGGTAATTGGTTCCGAGCGCCAAGACTTGTTTCTCTCATCCGTGGTTTCCTCCTCCAGCTTTAACAACCGCGACAATGCAGAAACCGGGCGACATTGTAGCCAGTGCCGCGCCAAGCTTTCTTATTTTCTTCCGTCCTGCTTGCTGAAGAAAGATCAAGCTTCTTCTTCTTTTTCTTTTGAAGTGAGAGCGTTAGCTAGTGCATTATTAAGCGAAGTAGAACACACACTGTTTGCCATAGCGTCAGTGACAGAAAACATCAGCTGTGGCACGCGAACAACCTGCTTTGGAAAACCACAGCATTTTCTTCGTTTCTTTTCTTCTTCTACATCTCTCTGTCTTGCCTTTTTCTTTTTTTTTTTTGCCGCTGCCTTCTCTCGACTTATTTCACTGCAGCTTTATTGCAGCAATAGCTTTACAAGCGTTACCTCATCTACGTATCCCACTCTTTATAATTATCATTTTACAACGAATAATAATTAAAAGCTTGAAATCGACTCTTTTGTGTTCATACGTTTGTCCTCTACACTGCTTCATCATCATCATTCCTTTGACACCATCGTCAATTCGTCGCCGTTACCTTGTCGTCATCGCCTCCCTGCCTTCGCGCTCGTTATAAAGCGAAGTAAAACAACACTTTGCTTTCCACTAGCTCTGAAGAGCACCTCAGTGGTGGTGAAAGACAAAAATACTTTCCAGGTAGATGCATATGAACCTTAAAGAAATAACGGTTACCATAGTAAAGCAGCGCTACCAAGCTGTTTTAACTCGATAGCTTAAGAGGATGATCTAGCTCGGGCCTGACTCCGGTGCGGCCTATTCAAATACATGTAAAACGCAAGAACGTTTTCCTGAGATAACCCCTGCACCAATTTTAATGAAATTTGTTGCATTTGAGAGAGAAAGTTAAATTCTAGTGACTGTTGGAGGCGGAATTTCGATTTAGGGCCTGAATTTTGCAAAATACTTTTTTAAAGGATTCGCAAGTTCGAAGAAGAGACGCACGAAGCTTATAAATTAATAGCTCGGCATGAAAAACAGATATCACGGTTCTGTATACGACATCCATTACGTCATTCAAA
Organism: Dermacentor variabilis; assembly: GCF_050947875.1. NCBI lineage: Eukaryota > Metazoa > Arthropoda > Arachnida > Ixodida > Ixodidae > Dermacentor > Dermacentor variabilis. Next base: position 65,794,545 of record NC_134572.1, read on the forward strand.
GCGGACAAATTCGATATGTCAATTTATATCTTACGTGAATTTTTTACGTTTTGTACAAGGGTTCTGCAAAAGCTGCATTTCCATATTACAATATATATACGCCACCAAGCTCCGAGAAATTACAGATCTCTCTCCAATAAGCGATCGCTTTTGAAAGTTCACCAAGAACTGTATGTCTATATCAATACAGAATATCCCGAAGCCGAATATACTGTAATGGTGAAATATAAAGAACAAGCGCATCCCGAATGCAACACATGTAATGCATGCCATGCAAAACAATAGAACGATAGGATAAACTAAACTCTACAAGCACCAGGATGTGTAGCACCAACCAGAAACACTAGTACCCCGCATTTAAAGTTGTATGTCGTTACTTTGAGAGGAACATGATTCAACGGGCCTTATTTTTGGAACGGTTGCAGGATCCCTTTGACCTAAGAGGCAATTTAAGGGATTCCTGCAAGCTCTATCTACGAAGGTACATAAATTATGACGAAGTAGCAGGTATTGTTGCTTTACGCACGCTAGTATCTTGTAATGCGGACGCCGTTGAACTCGTAAAGGACGGTTAAGTAATAAAAAAATGAATGACCTGTTCTAACATCGGAATGACTGTACCGACGTAGCGGCTATAAATATTCCTCTAGTGCACAAATCTTTTAAGTAGGAATACGAAAATGGTTTTAGGGAAACAAACACGCGTACTGGACGTTTATTCAAAGGGTCTTTATACGTTAAATGACCGCATTCATGTAAAAGCATGAGTGTTAGCGAACTTCAAACTCGAGTCCTAGAGCGCCAAATGCAATTGGAAGAATACTTGCTCACTCTATGCATTCATAGACAACATGAACACTGCAAAAACCTAACCGATTGCCTTTGGCGGGATGCTTTGCAGAAAAACTTTAGGCGATCGCAGCGGTCGTCTTCAAGCTCGTTTGCGTAATTCAGATGTAATAATCAGGGTAGAGAGTGAATAAATTTTTTTTCGGAGACCAAGATGGTGATGCCCGAAGGTGGGCGGCCACCCTATGCCAGGTAGCCGTGGCCCTGTGCTGATAGCCTGGACCTATTCACCAGCCGAAGTTGGTCCTCAGGTTTTGGGCTTGTCAGCTGTGCCTCCCACTGGTATTCTGTCACTGCTTGGATAGGCGCTGTCCGCTGGTTCTTTTTGCATTTCCAGACCATGTGGTAAAGGGTGTTTGGTGTATAGCAGAATTGCCCTTCTCTTGTAAATGTTGACGGGTACATTGCGTGTAGTAGAGTGCCACGGAGGTATCTGAAGTCTGCGTAGTATGACGGCTTCTTCTCAGTTAAGCTTGGTGGGTGGCGCCGGATATTCCCTCCTGTTCTTCTTGTAATGTTCTAGAATGCTGTAGTAATTTCTTTGTATAATTTTGTCTTGGTCTCATGGTATACAATGTCCTGGCGGGGTTGCCCGGCGTACATTTTCTCGGGCGGCGGCGTGAGCCGCTTGGTTTCCCACCAAGAATTCGTGACCCGGGGCCCGGCAATGTACATTTCAGGGATATCTTGGTTCTTGATGATGTTGAGTGCGTTCATGCTAATTCTTCCTGTCCGAAAATGGCGACAGGCTGCCTGCGAGTCTGTGACGACGATGACCGGCGCGTAACATCGTCAGGTCGGTATGGCCATTGCTATGGCGGCCTGTTCCGCTACCTCAAAGCCCCTAGCAACTACTGATGCAGCTGCCATCTCTTCGTTCTGTTAATTGGGAACGCGGGCAACATACCTTTCTGCCTTGTATCTGGCGGCGTCCGTGTACCTTACTTCTGCCTTGCTGCTTTCTTTGTTTGGCTTTTTTTTTGTAGCGCAGTGGCTCTAGCTTGTCTTCTCTCTGTTGTATTATGGGTGCACGTTCCTTGGTATAGTCGCTACGCTTATATTTGCTCTCAGGGCCGGGGTACTTCGATAATCAGGGTAGACAATATTTATTAAACTGTTATTTCACTAACTAGCTGTATGCCAACTGCGTTTCGTCAATTCTATTCAGAAGACTGGTTGTAAAGAGAGACAGAAAAATAAGTGCTCGTGAGCAGATAGTCATGCTTCAACAGAGGTCTCGTGGGTGTTATTTACTGTTTGTTGCTGTTTGATCGGGGCAGGATAAATCATATCAAGCATTTGATAAATAAAGCATTTGATTATAATGAAGCATACGTGTTCCTAAAGTTTACGCCAGAAGATGGTGGAACGAGCGAAGTGATTCAGGTCGCTTTTGGAAAGTAGTGTCAAAGGAAAACCCTACAAGAAAAAGAAATACGAGGAAACAATGAGGCTGTGAGGCGCGCTAAAAATGAAAAATTCGTAGAGGGCGATGAAAGGATGAGATTGATAATTGTTTAAAGGCTTACTTGATCGACACTTGCGCGTTCAGATTCATAGGTAATAGGCGCTTAGTCAATGCACGTTAGGCGAAACGGCGGGCTGTCAGAGTAAACGGCAAATTAGAAGTGGAAGGGATGTAAAAAAAAGAAGTATGTGAAGATCTTCCTCGCAAGCAATCACGATGACAGGAATACTATGAAGGCAAACATGACATAGCCGAGACTAAACAATTCATCGGCAGACAGGACACACGAAGACGAGAAAGTGGAACATGAAGGTTGTCGTATACTACAAGTAGCTTTCTAGCCGTGGCACGTTAGGCTAGTCCAAACACATCGCTTCTGTCATAAGCAACCAGGCTAATTATGCGTGATGGTAGACAGAGGAATGAGCTCGACCAAAAAGTTACTCGCAAGTGATAGCAATAAAACAGTAACTTTGGAAAAGGTGGGCATCACGACAGCGACTATTCAAATACTGTGCCGTCCAGTGGACAAGCCGAGAGACACGGCCGAGATCTGGGCCATGGGGGAAACCATGGCAGGGTGAGGCCGAGGAGGCGGGGGAGGAGAGATTGAGGGGTTGCACGCAACGCGACCGAACGTCGCCCAGAGAAGAATGGCGCCGGTCGAGCAGCGAAGGCCGTGCGGGCGAGACGCGCGAGAGGAGAGAAGGAACGTGCGATGTCCGTACATAGATCACGCCGAAATCACCGTGCTCCCTAGGCGCATTACGCGAGCGCGCCGCGATGCCGATGCTTTGCTTGATGTCCGCTTCGCGAGCCAGTAGCCGGCCGTTGCAGCTCTGCAGCAGGGTCGCTGCGGTAGCAGCAGCAGTAGCAGCAGCTGCTGCTGCTTCTTTCGTTGCTCGCGGGCAGACGACAGATGTGATCAAAGCGGCTGCCCTCTCCGATGTCTCCCTGATGGAGCAAGAAGCGCAATAGAATAACGAAAGAGGAGGAAATAATGGCGGACGAGAAATAACATGGACAAAAAAAAAAATGACGCCGAAATGAGGGGCCATAGAAGAGACGGTGGTCACAAAATGCGCGCCCAAAACGCAGCATTGTGGTCTCGCGGCGGCGATAGTCGTTCTGTGGCCCGGGGGCCAGAGAAAGAAAGCCACGGACGAAGACCACGCGCTGTCCCAACGCGCGCTGTCAGCCGTCATTTTTCGAACGTTCCGCCGCGGCCAGGGGGTGTTCGAGAAGAATAGCATCGGCACTGTGACCACGGCTGCGATATGCGTGGTTTCTGGTAAGAGATGGAAGCGAGAGCGGTTTGAGGGCTCACGTCTCGCGATCTGCGGACGTGGAGAGGGGTGGGGGTGGAGTAGGGGAGGGTGGAAGTCAGACCGGTGCGTTGAACTGCAAGGAGCGGCTGAATGAAACGTCATATACGTATGCGCACTCATCTTTGATGACCTCACGCAATGCGACCGCGAGGTCGTTGGACTTTGATATTCAAGATGCATTGTAATCTACAATGAAACGTGAACCAATGTAGGTTGCCGCCGTTCTAAAAGAAACATAGCATGCTGCGAATCAGCTCTATAAAAATTTTATTATGCTTCATTTGAACAAGGACTCCTTTTCATTCCTTGTTTTTTGCATTTCTTCACTTTTCGGTATTTCCAGGGTGGCCGACCCCCTCGTATGTATGAGCCATATGTTAGGTAACAATACCGCCACAAATCCGAAACATTTACCACATGTTCGACACGCTCCTCCATAGTTTACGCTAGATGTATCCCAGGCACGTACACAGAAGTGTGTGCGGGGGGGGGGGCAGCCCCCCCCCCCCCGCCGGAGTTAAGCGGCACACGCCCCCCTCCCATGCCACCACTCCTCACATACATTCGTAAAGCACCGCCAAATCACTCTTAAGACTTGGCAGCTATTCGGTGGTCAACACTCGGCTGCTGTTACAGTATTATTATGCACGCTGGCGTGGCTCTCGCCGGACCAACGCGGGATTGTGCCTTCAACGTCGTTGCCTTCCTGCGCCGCTTCTCGCCGCAGTTTTCTTAGTTCGTGCCATCGCAAGCGAAGGAGTAGGCGTCGTGTAAGCACTGCTGATGCATATTGAAGATGCACTCCGTAGGCGATGAAGCGTCACAGGCTAAACCGACGCTGTCGCGTCCTATTAGCACGTTTCTTCTGGTTTATAAAATGCCACTGACATAAAGCATTAATGCTGATGCTAAAGGTTATTCGTAACAGTGTATGGATTTTTCATATGGCTAAATTGTCCCTCTTGTGACGTGAATGGCTTAACATTTTGTTATTTAAGCTGTATATATGTGCATGCGTGTCTCTCCGTGCGTATTTTCCGCAGCGCCTTCGTCTGTGTAACTAGCGTATGTAGTAAAGCTAGTGCATACTATGTCACGCAGTAATGTAGCACTGTATTTTGCTTTTATCCCGGTGCAATTTTCAGTTTATTCCTATTTGGACTTCGTGCTTGCTTCATTAAATAATTTTGTTACGATCTTGTGTGAAACAGGGTAGGAAGATTTGTCTATTTCTTTTTTTTTTTTTGTAGTCCAATTTCTTGTAATTAGCTCAGTGCCTATTTTTCTCTTTAGTTTGCGGCTGTGTATACACGACGATGTTGCATCAAACGATTTCCGAGTATGAAACTTCGTCTATGGCAGTTCCTTCTTCTCCGTTCCAGTAAAACAAGATCGGGGGAATTTTTCACCCCCGCATGCGCATCCCGCTGCCTTTTTCTGTCTTTTTTGGTGGCGGGAGTTATCGGCATCTCCTGGGGTGTGAAGGCCAGTTTTCCCATAGATTCGGTGCCCGCGCGATTAACTCGAGATGCGTTGAGTTGTCACCATCTATTAAACGGTCACGCGCATAGCTACTGCTTCGTTACTTCAACCTCCTTTGTTTAGACTGACTCAGCGACCACGAAAGGGATGCGGTTCTTAGTCAGCTGGTCTGTATGCTCGTGGAGCGAGTTGCGGCCGGAGAAAACACCATTTGCGTTTAACTTTTCATTTCGCCTCATTATTTCCTCGAGTGACGGCTCGCCGCGACGCTGGCAGATCCTCGGAACCATATACCCGCGATATGGGTTAGATAAGGTGGAAAACAAAAGAATGCAAAGCAGCATCCATCATCAAACCCTGCAATAACCGTTACACACATAACCAATATGACTGTCACTCGTTACCTCGTCTGGTTTTCCCTAACTGTACAGCACTTTTCGTGTAAAATTGGCAACTGGAAACGAGAGTCCTAAGGAGTTGAGAAATTAAGCGATCTGCTAAGGGAAAGAGCCAAAGCAACAGCCAGACAGGAAGGAAAAGCGCAAATTAACAAATTAAACCGTTGTCTATAAAAATATTTACGGATCAACATCTTTTTATTTTAAAAGGAAGTAGAGAACCACGGGAAGTGGAGAATGATTGCGTATGTTTTTAATGACGCTTATACATTTATCAGTCGAGCCGCCCGATGCAAATACTTCTCTGCTGTACTTATGTGGGCCTCTTTCTAAACTTCCGCGTTGGACGCAGTACGTCTAGAACCACAGTGTCCTGCGTTCTATGCGTTTGTACGTGACTGGCGGTCACGCATCGTTACGGAACTTCTCAAATAACAATACGAGTCGGTTTTGACACTTGGTACAACAGTAAACGAGGGATCCAAAAGAACTGTGATTGTTCCGCAAATACATCTTTTTCTAATTCTTCAAGAGCTAACTAAAAAAAAAAAACTACTAGAAATCTTTATTTTAAGCTGTCCCTTGTTTACTTGTTCTTGGCAGTGTCCTTCCTCCGTTGCTTTCCTGCGCGAGCCCGTTTGATGTGGTTGCTTGTTTGCCAATGAAGGAGAGGTGCATCTCACAGGCGTACCTGTGGGATACACCTTATTTCATTTCTCTTTTGCGGATTTGCACGCCTTTATACCGAACGGCGGGCATTAGTCTCGTTTGTGCTAGTAAATGTACCCCCAGCCCCTCATTTGCACAGAAAAGTCACCTTGGGTTTGACTCCCAATAATTTCGGTGCCATTGAATTTCGGTGCCATAATGCCGGATAGTCTTTTTTTACGATGACACGGCAGGACGGATTTTTTTACCCATGAGCCACCGGTAAGGCTGTCACCTTAGACAAAACCGCCGTTATGCTCATGACAACGCAACAGAAGACGACAAGATAGGAGAATGTGCAACCGAGCTCTCACACATCATAAAAAAGAAATAGGGGGCCATACTCACAAAGTTTTCCGTTCATAATTGCTGTTTGGTAATGGCTGGTTGGTTTCGCTTATGATGTGTCCGGCATAACTATTGGCTAGCATTAGTTCTTATGAATAGTTCTAGCGTAACCACTTTTCATCAGATTGACATTTTTGGGAACTTCACCCAGTTTACGACCCATCTGTTCATTTGTCCGTTTGTCTGCGCTTAAACCATTTGCCTGGCAACTTGTTTAATCCGGCACTCCGTGTATAGTCTGATTGGCAGAGCATCGGGCTTCTTTGATGAAGGAACCTGGCTCCAAGCTGACCCTTGAACCAACTTGCGTCGCTGAACATTTAACATTGGGTATGTGTCGCTCTTTACTGTACTTCTTTCATGCCCTTTTGGCTCACTCGGTATGTGGGACTCTTCAATGAGCGTCTTTGACGCAAACTTGGATCGCTGCTGCTTGCGTCCGCAAGGAGCAGTGGAAGCTCGAAGAAGTACATGACTGTCGACATTTATGGGATTAGCATTACGTGTCATCACATTCGCCTACTTTGCTCCAGAAGTAAATTACGACATTCTTCTCAGCTTTACTGACACGTTAGCCAAACTGGCCACTCATACAAGCAGCAGCGGCAAAGAGGAAGAAGACTCCATCCGGCTGCGTTCCCGCCTCTTACATGAAGCGTTTCGGCGATGGCAATACGGCGTATCCTTACATTGCTTCAGTGCTAATCGCATTAACGTCGACATTCATCGTGACGTACGGCTCCTGCGGATTTTTTTTTTTTTAATAGTCGGGCCATTTGGCCGTGCCGTCTGGGTGAAGACGACGCTCAGGACTGTCCCGACAAATTCGGGACGGTTGACAATTCTAGTCATGACTGCTGGTATCTCGTATTGCACGATTACCTTGAATAGGACGTCATTGGTGACGTCCAAAATTTGATGCTGTCGGTAAAGTGCACATCACGAGGGATGCGTCTTGAGGCTCATCGTCTTCACGGCAGAGAACAGGGCAAAAAGAGTGGTGGCTGCACATTGTCTCTACTTACCCCGTTGCTTTCTGGCTTCCTTTTTTCGTTATTTCTTCTTTGTGTGCTGTCTTATTTGTTTATTTGTATGGGATGTTAGAACGGCATCTAGATTAATCCCACGTGGCATAGCCTGGTATTTCTTGATCGAACAACAAGCAATCAACACACGTGCTTCACGAAGAAAGCATGTCTTACAAGCTGTGATCGTATCCTGAGGGCTGTCCTAGAAAAAAGCGATGTAGCGGGGTTTTGTTGAACTCTGAGTTATCTGAACTGAAAGTTTAGACGCTTATTTGATACAAACACGCGCGATAGTATGAGCGGATGTGGACTCATCACGTTCTACTGATCTAACATCACGTTCTGCTTGATTGTCTAAAATAATATGTAATATATTTGAACAATGCAAAAAATATATCAGTATTACCAGCGTCATGTCACAACCTACCTGTTGCACAAGCAATTAACTCAGCAGATACGTTGTCGACTTAATAAGAGATGGTTAAGTTGAAAGCTTACGCAGTAGTGAAGAGACTGTAGCTGTCAATTTGAACAGAAGATCGTTCTGCGTCGAGGACATTGTTGGTTATGTGATATCGTTGCCTGTCAAGTGGGTATTCTGGCGACGAAAACAGTTATTATCTCATCGGGGGTTTTCTCATAATATCTTGACAACGTGTAGTTTATAGGCGCCATGCTGCATTCCCCCCATCACTTTGTTGCTCCCTGTCAAACTCCAAACTAAAAAAAAAAAATTTCACGTGCTTCTTCGGCTGTCGAGATTGTACGAAGCAGAGTGGCGGTAATAGAACTGCGAGGTTGGACTAAGAAGAGAACCTTAACTTTTTCAGCTCACTAGCATAAGGACCAAGGATATTTTTGCTATTTCTCGCAAAATTAGCCGAGTGTACAAGGAATACAAGGGTGTCACAGTAACATGGAATTTATGGAGTTACAGGAAGTGATTGAACAGTGGCTGAAAAATGAACGCTTCAACTAAAGCCATCCTTTCGGAAAGGGGACATGTCTCCAACAGGGCACTTTCTTCCCCCTGCCCCCTCTCCTTTTCTTTGGAGGGGAGGGAGGAGGGGAAGAAGTATTCAATTAATAGTATAAATTCTCAATAAGAAAATAGTGAGTACAAAGACATGTCTTGCGAAAAGCTAAAAGCGACAAAGAAACAGAAACTGACTTCATAAAATGACTAATACGTGTAGAAAAATAATGAATAATACATAATAAACAAAATGAGATATTAATAAGTAAATAATCAATAAATAAATATAATAAAGAAATTAATATGAATATATATTTCAATACGAGCTGGAAAATTAGAAGAAGAAGTGCTGCCAAGTAACCGTGTTGAAACAGTAGGCCCAGACCGAAGCTGTCTTTGTTCGCTCGCTTTCATAATCAAATGAAAAGTGTTATGAAAGAACTTAGTGCTAGTACCACGTGAAACATGTCGTTTTTGAACGCAATGAATTAAGTGAAAGCGAAAATCCAAAGCAGCAATGTACATTCTTTTTGATCACTTCTACTTGGATTACTTTTTTTAAGCGGCTGACACATAAAACGGCAGAATAGAATAAATCTGTGCCGTGATATTCCATGCCTGTATTACAACACCTTGAGCTGCGTTCATTACGAATTCGTAGAATTAGTTTCGCAACAGTTCTTTTCTTCGGTCAGAATCGGCTCTCTTATCAACCTTGTACGTTGTGTCAACCTTATCTCTGGGCTGGACAGCCAGCCTACGTTTTATGCGAGAGTGGCACGATCGAGTGGCGTGATAGAGCGTCTTGCTGAGCTGTTTCGCAGAGGCAGCAGAAACGTTGTCGTGGCCGATTAAACGTGGCTTCTCCGGAGGAAAAGAGGTCGTGCGATTAGAAAAAAAAAAAAACAAGAAAGAAAGCTACGAGCCAGCGAAAGTCCGCGTGGCTATCTTCCCTTCGACCGTGGCGACGCATTGTCTCTCCGAGTAACGAGGGCCGATAGGGACCCCTGCTCGGTTGGATGAAGGGTGATACGAGCTGGTTGTTCACGTGATGCACAGGGGCTACCTCCCATTGATCGGCGAAGACTAATGGACCAGCACTGCCGAATGTAATGGGGCATTCCCTGTGAAGCGGTCAATCAGGAAATTACGAAACACGCGATTGCTATCGAGGGCAACGGTGATTATCTCTCCTGCTGCTGAAGATACGGAAGAAAAAACAAACAAACAAACAACCAAATAGGCAAAGAAACAAACCACGACGCTATGATCGATGCAGTGCGCTTGCTAAGAACGGACAAAAACGGGGAAAGTAATTGCTGCTTTGCTTATTTGTGCATTCTTTTACATAGATCGCAAAAAAAAAAATAAAAGAAAGTCCGTAAACATGTTCTCTGCACCTGAAGGAATGCTGCAGAAAGAAGCAATGAAGAGTGTCTTCCATTATTACGGTACCATTCCCATACTTCACGATGGCAAGAAGTGAGGCAATATTCATAACTCTCGTGCAAAAAGAGCATCTTGTATTATTTCACTTATATACCTGGTCTTTCTTTATATGAAAAGCTTTGTTGAACTAATTTTTCATTTAATATGCGCAAATCGGCACCATTAATAGAACGCTAGAAGAAAAAGAACAACAAAGTAAAGCTGATGATATTTGGGGTTTTACGTGCCAAAACCACTTTCTGATTATGAAGCACGCCGTAGTGGAGGACTCCGGAAATTTTAACCACCTGGGGTTCTTTAACGTGCACCTAAATCTAAGCACACGGGTGTTTTCGCATTTCGCCCCCATCGAAATGCGGCCGCCGTGGCCGGGATTCGATCCCGCGACCTCGTGCTCAGCAGCCCAACACCATAGCCACTGAGCAACCACGGCGGGTAAAAGAGATGAATCAAAAGTAAAGCTGAGAACAACAGCAGACGATATATGCGGCGCCTTGTGGCTCTCCAATTTGCTATTCTAAGAATACGAAATGGGACCCATTTTTCATCTGGTTACACGTTGAAGATTTCAGAGCAGAGTGTTGGCGGTTACATGGTTGACAAAAGGTCTAGTGCCAGTTACATGGTTGACAAAAGGTCTAGTGCCGAGAAACACTGGCATTGCGCGTTCTCAGTGAGTGCTACCTGAGTGCTATCCCACAACTATTTGAGAGAGAAGCGCCACCAGAGTGCGCGAGTGATAAAAGTTACAAGAAACCAATGAGGGATAAGAAGCTGACAATCCTTTAAAATCCTGCATTCATATCCCGACATAAAACCTAATATTACCGTTCTACACGACACACTAGGCCCGCACCGCACAGTAAGTAAACCAAACGAGCGTCAGGAGACCACTTGGCGCAGGTTACAGACTTACTCATACCGAACCCCTACTTACACTCGCGCATTGGCACATGCAGAGTAAGTCCGTACTGTCACCTGTGCGGCGAGCTAGCTTCGCTAAGTCACATCCTCTGGGACCGTAAGGAGGAGCTCTCTCCCCCCGATCTCGTGGCCTCTTCCTCACCTCCATCGTGGGAGGAAGTGCTGCTTAGCTCCAGCCCGGACGTGCAACTCCAAGCCGTGGAGCGAGCCGAAGAAGCCACCGTTACGAATCGCCTGACGGCCACCTGGCCTTCCTGACGAGCCCATGAATTAGCTACCCACTCTGACAAATAAAATTGTCTCTCTCTCGAAAAAAAAAGGACGTTTCCGGCCAATCGACTGGGCTGCGCCATCTCAAAAAGGAAAACCATCCAAAATCGTCTGTGCACAAGGCTTAAGGTCGCGAAAGAACTCAATTTCATAGCGTGTGAGCGGCCACTCAACTGAAAGCGCTGAAGTAATCTCAATTTGGATTGAAATTGAATTGAGCTTGACCACCTGGAGTACCTTAGCGTCCACAGCAAGCATTGTAACGAAGCCATTTGCATTTCGTGCCATAGTTTAATGCAGCCACATCACTCGGTAGTCAAACCTGCGAGCCTGTGCTTCATAGCAGAGCGTCATAACCCCCTGAGATACAGTGGCAGGGGCTGCTTTAACGTATAAACGTGCGAATTCCGTCAGACGCGTGCTGGTTCGTATGCATATGACATTTTCAATGATTGTGGCCAATTCTGTCCGATACGAAAGTGGCTCAATGTCAGCGTCCGCTAAATTTTCCCCACCTTTTAAGCCTGTTCAATGTGCCGTATTTTCGAGGTGTTGTTACCGTGGACAGACAGTTACACGTTCTCACAGGTCACCTTTTTTATTTTCTACGAACAGTGGTGAAGCCCCACCGACATATTTAGAACACCACGCATAGAACGCGTGAGTAGCCATTCTTTCGTGGCACACCGTGCTATCTAATGCCCTGGCGACCGGTGACCTTTTCCTGGAAAGTCACACGGACGTCGCGTTAGGAGAAGGCCATGGCTGTAAAAGAGACACTTCTCAAGTGAATATAAACAGGCATCCAACCACGCCAGATAAGGCCCTCTTTCTTACGGGTAATGTCTTTAGCGACTCAAGCATCGAAAAAACACCGCCGCGTTGCGGGCGTAGGGAACCAAGCAGGACGACACGATGGCCCCGCTTCTACGCGTGCAGCCGTCCACGGACGGTTGATTACTCCCACTTCCTTTTCTTTCCGCACCAGCAGCGCTTGTAGATAGATAGGGAGAGATAGAGAGAGCGAGTTCGTGTGTGTGTGTGTGTGGGGGGGGGGGGGGTCAAGCAGCAAGCGACAGGCTGTGTCCATGGGATTATCAGGCCAGAGTTCCGATCGGCTTGTAGCAGCGACTGTGCCAAGATGGCTGGAAGAGGAGCAGCGCTCGCGTCGTCTCTATTCGACTTAATTACGCGCCTGTCGCCGACAAGGGAGAGAGCGAAGGAGGGAGATATGGAGGAGAGGAGGAGGAGAGAAGGAGTAAATGCTGATCTGGACTCCGGTAAATCCCTGCTCCCTCCTTCTCGTAAACGCGCCTCCGTATTCCGCTTGAGTTCTTTATGGTTATTATTTTAGCGTTCTTTGCATCTACGTGCTTTTTGTGCTCACAAAGAGAGTCGGATCGGTAGCGTTTCGACTGCTCCGCTGGCGGCCTCGGCTTTTCTTTTGCATCCATTTACCACGCCGGCGTTCAAATCACTAGAGGAAACCGAAAAAGGAAGCCGACGGGAGGGACCGGATCCACTAGAAGTTTGGAGGAGACCGGGAGAACAGGGTCTGAGACGGGGTCGGGCCTTGATTAAAACGCTTCGGGGCAGATACAGCCGCTCGCTGCTCCGACTTTTCAGGTAGGAGACTTCGCTGATGACGCGGATCCTACACACGCGCTTCTTCTTTGCAAAGGAGCCGTAATAAGGCACCGGTTAAGTTCTTTCGAAAGGTAACCCCGATGTCGAAAGCTTTGCCTGTCTGCTTCTGATTTGCTTTGTTTGCCCGACTCCGCGAGATGTACTTCCGCGGCCTACGGCGTATGGTATCGAAGCTTGGCTTAAAATAGGAGTGCGCAAGTAACTAATGCGAAAAAGAAGTGTACGCACCGCGCATTGAAAGAGGCCCCCAGGCATGGCAGAATTAGTTTCATCGGCAACGCTCATTACTACTTTAAATGTCTTAAATTCCATCGTTCAATTTGGAGTGGTATATATAGTGGAGACACGCTCAAGTCAAAGCTGTTGCGCAAAGTTGAAGCAGACGAGTAAACGACTGTCGGTAGCTGAAAGGCACTTTTGGAGGCTACCTAGTTTAATATTCTCTTTGTGTTAGGACGTGGGCTGATGAGGCGGAGTTCCAGCTGCCCGACCTTCGAATGTAGTCTGTTCACTGAAAATAACCCGAGGGAACTAATAATTTTACATGCCTTAACAATAACCCCTGCCTTGAGATGAGAGGCGATATGTATGCTCAGACATGCGATATGTACCGATACCCGACGACTACACGCCGTGTTGGCTTAGCGGCTATGGTGTTACGCGGCTATGAACGAGGTCGCAGGATCAAATACCAGACGCGGCGGTAGCATATCGACGGGGTCGAAATTCAAAAACGCCCGTGTCCCATGCATTGAGAGCATGTTAAAGATTTCCAGGTGGTCCAAATTAATCCGGAGTCACCCACTACGGCGTGCCTCATTATCATATGGCGGTTTTGGCACGTAACCATAAAAAAGACAAGACCAATACCCGATGAGAAATAGCACCTCGTTGACCTATTAGCTCTACGTGACCTAACGCCCGCAATCAAAGGATAGTTAGTATTTATATTCAACTTTCAGGAAAATTAAAATAATGTATCCTACGGTGAATAAGTCCGCGTTTAAGAATAAGAAAAATAGTCGCCTGCGCTTTACATGTAACTAAGCTTATCACACAATTTCTTTACATCTTTCGTGTAGCTGATGTTTATTGCTATCGGCGCCGCACAATACAAAGGGAATTTCCTTTCACACTAGAGGTTGGTGATCACTCCATCCACACTCAGTTCTCGACACTGGTCTGAATTTGCGCTCCAATAGTTCACGGAAGCTCCGGAGTGAACAAGGCTCGTTGCACCCTTGCAGGGCTAAAGCGGAGAGGGTATCGCCGGCCTTATATAGAACTTTCACGTACAGGTCGGGCGTCACCGTCGAAGTTAAGGTGAACACCTCCACCAGTATCGCCGAACCGTACGGAGGCTTTTTCCCGAATGTTCCGTTCAAGCCAAGCAAGATACCCGCGACGTTGACATCATGGTAGGCTCTCAGCGTAATCTTGGGCTCGTCGCTCGGGTCGAGCTCACCGCGTAAGAGGGAAGACGGCGCCTCGCCGGTGGGTGCGACATTGGCCATGGCATCGCGGAGCAGTGCGCCTCCCATGTGGTCCATCTGAGAGCGCGACAAGCCTTCCATCGACGCTTGGGCGGCCCACTGCAGATGGCGCCAATACCGGGAAGCCCAAGCGGGCACGGGCAAACCGTACTCCCTCGCCACGGACATCGAGTCCAGAATTTTGTTGACGGTGATGAAGCGGCGCGAGGACGACTCCTCGCTGAGGTTGGTCATCCGGGCGACGAACCCTACGACCGAGCCGAGCGTTCCGAATAAGGGCTTGCTCGACGTCGCGTTGTTGGTCAGATAGGCGGGCTCGGGAAGAGCGACGAGCGACCGCAAGGCCGCCCGAACGCGAGGCACGCACACGGTCGAGTACTTGTCGACGCCGTCCGGCACACGCGTGATGGGCACGGGCTGCCACGGCTGGTCGGGCTGCCACTCCTTCTGCTCCCTGTTGGCCGGGTAGAGCCCGTACAGCGCCAGCGCGGCCGTCTCGTAGCAGCGCGGAGGGGGGCTGCTGCGTGCGTCCACCTCGCGCGGGTCGTCGCTGAGGAACTCGGCGTAGCGAGAACGCAACCACCGACCCAGGGCGGTGGCATTGGCGCGGCCTCTCGACGTCAGGCGTCCGTAGCCCAAGGGCCAGGGGTGGTTCTTGTTTGGGTCGCCAGGAAAGGTCACGAGAGGCGCGCGGTCGGTGTGGCGAAAGATGGCTACGACGTGCCTGAGCAAGGATCCGTACCGGTAGGATGGCTCGGACGCCAGTGCCAGCGGCAACAGCAGCAGAAGAGCAAGCTGCATCTCAGCTTCTCTGTGGGCGGAGTAGGCGAGAGCTTCCTTCTGGTCTTCTTCCAAAGAGGAGTGGCGAAATTTCGGTGGCCGTCTTTTTTTTTTTCGTCTTCGCCGTCACTGAAGAAGCCACGTGCTCGCTGAAGTGTTCCTTCAAAATCCCATTCACGAAAATGTCATTTCATCTATTGAGCTTCCTTCGATGGCTGAGAAAACTAAGCACGGCTCATGAGCGATATTAAAATGCAAAACTGCCAACGTTGCGAGAGTCCATGAATAATTGTCGCGCAACAATTGCGAGCTAGATGCAGCTCATCTTCCTCTTTTTGGTAAGAAGCGCGGGCACAAGAATTGGGTGGCGCTTTAGTGTTTCACGCTACCTGCTTCGAAAGGTACCGGGAGCCGTTGTGCCAGACTCGGTTCCTCTTCGCGATGAGTGCATCACAAAGCGCAGCGTATCAATGCTATCACCGCATCACATATGCTTGTTTTTAGCCTGTCTAAGCAGCGCATATCCCACCTCGTGACTGAGTTTTTCGTCATTTCTTCAGTTGCATGCTTATCAGAAGCTTCGTATTATCCTTACAAGCGACGCGGTGTATTCTTCCGAGATAAGATTTGCTGAGAGCTCCCTGAAACACCTGAACAAAGCCCGACGTTTGCAAACCCGTTTGCAAGTCGAACGTCCGATAGACTTCGAGGACCGACAGACTGCCCAACCGTGAAAACATCGAAGTATTCACGTGATAGCGTTAAGTGCCCCGTGTCACAGGAAGTCCGGCGTCGGCGTCTCGCGCCCAGCGGCAAAAATAATTTCAAACCATGCAAACTGAACCACGCATATCCAACAACGCGGGCCTCCCATCTAACGCAAAGAAACTACTGAAATAATTGAATTTCTCAAAGTAAATACTACCCAAAATTGTAAAGTACGACTTCACGCACAGACGTGACGGCATATCGGATTGTAATTTGAATATAGGAGAAAACATAATTCTGTTATACGGAAACTGAACCATGAACCCCTTTTGCAGCGTGTCTGCCATTCATAGACTGGCCACGGCGTGTGCGATTTGGGCGCGCCGGCACGGGCGAATCTCGGAGGCCACGGAGCGGCGCGCCCGGTTCCGTGGAACACCTCCGGACGGCGCTCGCCTCCGCCGCATCACGTTCCATGCAAACAGCCGCGTTTCTACCCAAAAAGATCGCCTTCGCGCATAGCGTTCGCGGCCAGCGTTTCCCAGTGAACATAACGGTTACATAAGCGTGAGATGCAGTCAGGGATCTTTGCATGCTATCGCGTTCCACTCTTAAAGGTGAAGCTTAAGCGTCCTCAATTTTTTTTTTTTTGCCATAGCGCATATAGCGTATTCTCGTGGGGGCGTGCGGGATAAGAAGCAGTGTATCGACGCCATCTGCTTCGTTAGGGTTGTTAACATGTGGTTAAAATCGCATAAATATGAAAGTTATACCTGGATAAAAATCACTATATTTTCCCATAGAAGTCAACTCCGTACTTCTATTTTTTAGTTCACTGTGTGCAGGACTAAAGAAAGTTACTCTTAACGTTAAATAAAGCGAAAATCAGACATCCACCCGTTTGTAGCAATTGCTACAAAGGAAAACCATACGGGTTCCTCGAAAGAACGTCGTTTAAGTAAAGCTTAACGTGATTTAAAGCTTAACGGGGTTTAAATAAAGAGACTGAGCTCAACTGAACTTATTTTGGGGATCACAGAAAGGTCTGGGTTTCAAACCTTTGTTTCCCCCCGCCCCAATTTAGAAAACAATGAAATAAAGAAAACGACAAGAAACAAATACTTGCCTCATGACGGTATGAATTAATGGATGAATGGATGGAAAGCGGCAAAGTTGGATAATTCTGTCTCTCTCCTTTTTTGATACATGTTAAAGTGTGGAGCACTTGCTGCTGTTGAAGTTTGCTCTTCTACACTGCCTACGTTACAGTAGCAACACACGATCAGTGAGCACAGCGAATTACTGCGGTGCGTGGTAAAGAAACGAACTACACGCAATAGCTGCACTAAGTGTAACCGGGAAGGCGCACTTTTTCTTTAATAATGACAATGATGAAATGGGCAGTGCAGAGATGATTATAGAAGATAGCTCTGCAGCTGTTTATGGGCATAGTTTAACGATTCTCAAGTGTACCTTGCGCAGACGTGGATCTTCTCAGCCATAATGATTACAAATGCAGAAGCATTTAGGACGTCACCACGAATTGCACGTTTTCTGTCACCTGTTATTTCGTTTCTCGATGGGTTTAGCGTGAACCGTGCATGCCTGCGAGGCCAGTGATTAGAGACTGGAGTACCGCACTCTATCGTTCAGCGCACAACCTAACGATTTCGTGTGGAGAAACACCACGTCGGCATTTATTGTAATTTCCGAACGCTGCTTGCAATTAAACAAAAACTGGTACGCCCTACTTGCTTCGTTAGACAGCGCCATGACGTCTTTGACAGAGAGCTCGTAAAGAGAGAAATAAAGAAAAAAAAAGGTAGAAAAAAAGGAATGAAGAGAGAGAGAGAGAGAGACGCGAGATAGTGCTGTGGTGCTTTCAATACGTCCGACTTCGCAGCGAACGAGGATAGTTCAACATTAGCCAGACGCAGCTATTCGCGAGTCTCGGCACATATCTTAAAGATCGCTCGGCAGCCTAGCAGCGAAGCACCCTGTTTTCTGTTCGCGAACGATTTTCTTGAGCCGTGAAGCGAAGGAAACGATTACTACCACGAAGCCGGAAGTGAGAGCCGAGCAAGAAGAACGGGTATTTAAGAAGTACAAGAAGTAGTGTATGATGAGGAAGTAAAAAAAAAAACAACGACAGAAAAAGGAAGGGAAAGGAAGCAGCTCGAAATCCTTCTTCGGGCAGCCAGAAGTTATCCTGCTCGCGGCGCGCCGCGCATGCCACGGATAATTGCGCGCGCTCGCCGAATCGATACACGTGCAGGCATATACGACAGAGTCAGCCGCCCACCGCGAGCCGCCGCTTCGGACCCGGGGCAAATAATGGCGCAAACAGACGCGCCTCGTCGATAAACCGAAACGGAGCGAACAATGCATATCGACAAAGGAAGGGCAAACAGAAAACAGGCCTGGATGAAGGGGAAATCACTTTCCTCGTCCCTCTACCGGGTTTCTTGTTTGATCGGTTCTCTCGCTCGCCCGCGCTCAGTCCCTTCTTATACCCGAATCCTTTATTGGCGATGACAGAAATATGCGCACTCTGTGCACATGATTCGGATCCGCTAAGTCTCACCCTTTCGTCCGCCTCCGCCCGCTGTTTCTTTCAGTAAAAGAATTTGTGACAAAACGTGGCAGGACAATTTACTGCCGTATAGATCTTTTCACGTGGAAAGGTGGCGTTCCATTGTAAGCCACCTGAGGTGCTTCTATATATATATATATAAATATATATATATATATATATATATATATATATATATATATATATATATATTGACACGTGTACTTATTTTTATCGGGCGACCACGTTTCGCCGCCTAACAAAGGTAATCGCACAGCGCGGGACGCGCCTGCATGTATCCGAAGTTTCTGGAAAGTTATCGATGCTTCTACCGGCTGTCTGTTGTCGCCGAACCTTGTGTTATCTGATTTCATCGCGTGACGTGAATGGTGTAGAACTTTGTGGAAGGCACGCAGGTCCGAACGATTAGTCTGGAACATTCGACGACTGCTCTATAAAAGCCAACGCGCTTGACCCGCTGATCAGATTTTCGACGATCGCCGAACGTGTTTGTTGCTATCGTTGTGCTATAAGTGTAGCCTGTCTTGGTGGGCACAGGTTCGCCCAATAAAAGTTAGTTTTGTCGTTCACAGTATTGCTACTGTGTTCTATTACGTCACCACCACGTGGCAATATATATATATATATATATATATATATATATATATATATATATATATATATATATATATATATATATATATATATATATATAAGTACCTCAGGCGGCTTACAAAGAGCGCGAAACTAATGGAATTGAAAGTGGATGAAAAAAAGATTACTTGCCCGTGGAGACCGACCTTACGTCTTCGCATTACGCCTGCAGTGCTCTACCAGTTTAGCTACCGTGGCGTTGTTTTCCCATCCATTTTCCGGGGTATTTATGTGTTTACTACTAGAACTAAGAACTGGGAGTGTTAGCCAACGCCACTAATCCCAGGGTTAGTTCTAATAGTAGTAGTCTCGCACAGAATGTCACCGTGCTGGTGGGCTCTCCATTATGGTGGCCACTATGAGGTCAGTAGTAAGCCATACATCTCAGCTTGAAACAGAAGAATGAAAAAAAAAAAGGTTGTAGGATGCTGCGCACGATTAATTGATTGGTTGGCTCAGTCTTAAAGCGAACGCAAGCGATTTAATAGGCCATAGTGGATTAGCGAAGATTAATTTTGAACACACTGACTTTTCTTTTTTTAACTTGCACCGAAATCTCAAAAAGATGAGCACTTGTACAATCCGCCTCGTACAGGCGGAGGTCATCACGACCGCAGGAGTCGAACCCTCGACGTCGTGCTACGCAGCAGAAGGCCAATAACTCAAGTGGCAGAGGGGAGATCCGTCGCACACTGGTCGTGCTGCCTTTGTACTGGTCTCGAAGCAATTTATCATGGTTTGGTGATACTCCGTACACTATCATTTCGAAGAAGCGCGGCGTTAATCAGCGCCCGTGTTGCTATTTCGTTGTTGTTTTTTCCCACCTTTCGCTTCACGGACTAAATACAGGGCTCTCAAGTTTACTCACTCTGCGGTGCATATATGTCCACTCAGCCCTACTCCTTCTCTTAGTGCGGTCACTGTGGGTATGCGGTGGACCATTATCAAATAAATGCGAGAAGCAAAGTGCGTTCAGCATTATTGATTCTTCTGAACAAGTTCGGTGACCGAAAATTGTGGTAAACGGAGATGCCAGGCCACCGGGGCAGCTTCGTTCAGATTGAACGAGCCTTCCGGGTGCGAGCCGAGACGTCTGACACCTTTGACACACTCTAACCGGCGTTGTGCTTTTACTTCGTTAGAAAAACACAACGCATACGCATGTATATTTTGTGCATGTCGTTTTCCATCACGGCATGTACGTTGTCACTGACATGCTGGGGCCGCACATTCGTCACATTTCACGGATGTTGTCGAATTACCTTGTTCGGCTGCCAGTACGAACCAACTTACGTCATTCTCTACGTTGTCAACCCTAATCGTGCCTCCCTGCCGTCCGGCTTCAGACTCTCAGCATGATCACTGTCCGCTTTAATATCCTTTTCGATATGGTGTTTTGATACAGATCGCAATTTGATGTGTATAAGGTAGCCGTACTAGGTGTGAGCTAAAAGCGCGGAACTTATTTACTAAAGCAAGCCACGTGTTGTTCTGCGTGGCCAGAAACAAATCAGTGTAGGAAAGTTGAACACTGCGAGATTTGAAGACGGCAATTAACAGAAAGTCTGGAATGCTGGAGTACCTGTCGGGCTCTCGAGCAATATTATTTTGAGTAATTAATGACACCGAAACGTGGTATTACGACTACCTGAAGGTTATTCTTGGAGCAAATCAAACCACACTAAATTTTCGCGCAGCTTCGCATCTCAGAACCTTGCTCTGTCATCTTCTTCAGAAAGTCCTTCAGTTATTTGAAACCAGTTTGCCGAGCCATTGCTAAAAGAAAGAAAAGCAAGAGAGTCTGACATGATTGCTTTATATCAACGGTTATTGTGCAGTGAGCTGCTGTAATACTCAACTGCGTACGCTACGGCAGCGAACACTTTCAGGCATCCGTGAAACAGTACTAAAGCTCGCGCCATCCAAGACTGCAGCGGGTCACCACCAAAAAGTAAAGAAAAGAAAACGAAATAACGCAAAAAAACGCACGCCGTGTTGCCTTCGTCGCCGAGATCTAATGGAAAATCGCTTCATTAATCAAGTCGGGTATTTTCATTTCCTACGGCGCTGTAGGCATTGCGCTTTACTCTACTTCCATCTTTCTCTTTCTCGCCTTTCATTACACATGAATATCTACACGCACTCCTCCCCACCCCCCACCCCTCCCTTTTTTTTATCGTTCAGACTGAATTTCCTGTTTCCACGTCTTGGAGCTTGTCTGTACGGTCATCGGGCAGCGAACCGGCGCAGAAGGCTTGCAGCGCTCGTCTGATGGATCTGGAATCCTTCCAATTTTCCGATCCGGTCGCCCTGATCAAATGCTGCTGTCAAGCCACAGTGCAGAAAAAAATTAAGGAAAAAACACGAAGAAAAACGAAAGATTGTCTTGGATGATGAGCTGTCCGTGAAAGAAAAAGAAGCTGTCGCTGAAATATACCGCATCGGAATTGCTGAAACACTGGCAGCTCTCTGCGCTACCTCTATGTCCTATAGCGCAGCCGTTTTGTTTCTGCTTTGTGTTCAACTGGTTTCCCTATACGCCTTTATTGCTCTTTCTTTTTTCTTCTTGTGTGCAGAGGAGAAAGAACATTTAATAATTCGCACTATTATGTACTCTTTGGCGTAATAGCGTTTTTGGTGTAATAGTGTAATAGGTGTAAGGTGTTTTTATTACGTGGGTACGTTCATATACACGTAATAAAGATGAAGGTAGCGAGGAGGTGACATGTGCATATAATATTATGAATCCTTTAGCATAGACAGGTGTGAACATGAATGTTGTAATTGGAACCTGCTACACTGCCTCGTTGATGTAAACAGAAGTTGATGTGGATAGAAGGACAGAAGTTACATAACCTCTAAATACAGTGGTCTTGATCAAATGTCGCGTGAGCCGATACATTATAATGCGAAGCCGCTCATTTACATGGCAAAGAAACAGGCTTCGCGCTCTCAACATTTTCTTTCCTAAAGCGCCGCTACACGTCAACACACTTGGAACGATTTGCCAGGTGAACTGCAGTGCTCAGCGATCTAAACACGATAACCGGCCTGCATGGTGGCCGGTGCGTTTTGCGCCACCCTTGAGCGCTGGGTGATTGCTGGTGGGCCAAACGCTGTCACACTGTGTCACAAAGTCCTGCGATTTCATCGTATGCCACAATGCATCAGCTCGGTCTCTCAAGCGCCTACCAGTGGCATAAAATGCATCAACATGCGAACCGGTAATTCGCGTTTGAATCGCTGGGCCCTGTACGTTATAGAGATCAATTCGCTGTATAAAGATGTATTATAACTTTTCTGGATTGGCCAGCGTGAAGAATTTTTCTCCATAGAAAGCCGAGGATGTGCACCCAAATAATTTCAGCATAGTGCTTGCGGACAATCCCTAGCTTTTTCGGGTGAAGGACTTGAAAAGGTGACAGTTACCTGTCAACCGTTAATTCATGTACCGTACATGGGGGCACCATGAGAGGTCTCTGTCTGACACCTAAAATTTGATTCGTTATGATTTGCCCATTCATTATTATGGTGTAGTACGTCAGGGGCTTATGAGTAAGCAGCACAAATGCACATTTATCAGATAGAACTTCTAGGGCTTGATTGTGGAGGCAAAGTGTTGTCTGTGTTGCAGGTTTCATGGAGCCTCGCGCGCACCTGTAGGCGTATTAATTCAGACGCTCAGCCATGACGTCATCCGCGTACGTTGATAATATAACTGTGCTTGGAAGGCGATGAGGGAAACCAATGAAGGTAAGATTAAACAACGCAGAGATGAGTAGATCCCCCCGGAGGGACGCCCGTGGTAGGCGCAATTTGAAGAAATATGGCCGTCCTCGGCGTTCACAAAGAAAGATGGCATAGATAGATAGATAGTTGTATATCAACAGAAATACCCACAAGCTTGCCAGCATTAACCAACGTAAGTTAAACAAGCCTATGAACAATACAAAGTGCTCAGGCTCAGGAGCTCTGGATTTGTCTAGGCCTTCCTCCAAGTGCGTCAACGCCGGTAACCTTTCTTCATTGCTAGAAACCGCCTTATCAAAGCCCACTTCGCATTTGAAGCGCTAATGGTACATGTAGGTCACGTATCCCCGACTCGTCACCCTCATCTTGTCTCTTTCTACCTGCAAGCAGACCACGTACCGATTTCTGCCGTACGGTGTCCCCGCATTCTGAGTCATTACCATCCTCATTTCCGCCTACCGCGATACGTTCGACTCCTCCTCGGTGCCTCATCCACCCTAAGATCAACCTCACAATACCTGATGTCTGAAAAAAAGAAAGAAGCACGTTTGTCATCGCCTGTTCTTACATGAGAAGTTCAAAAGACTACCCCTCCCCCTCGTCCCATATACCGATGGCTCTTTCCTACTGAACTGCAGCTGTCGTCATTTCAGCAAGAGTCACGACTGTCAAGTTCAAGACTTTTCACTTGACAGCATTGACGGCAGCAAAACTTGCACCACTTCGTGTCACAATGCGCTTGATTAATGACGAACCGACACACAAATGGTCGAGTTTTTGCAACTAGAGAGCGGAACGGCAGTGTTTGCTGCCTGCCTTTCGGTGCGTTATGCATGAACCTCCAGCTGGTGTTTGAAGTTATAGCGACCGTGCACCTGACTGACACCCGTGCCACACGGGTACAGAAAGTGACATTAACTTGCTAATGCCTTAAATTGTGATGACATTTGCGTGATACCACACGGACAAACCTAATGTAATTTCCCCTAACGTCATTCGTTGTCTAACGCATTCGCCAGAACTGATTCAAGTAAGTAATACGTACTCTCGACGCCATAGCTCTTGCATTGGAGTATAAATAAAGTGTTTTAAAGGGCCTGCATCACGTAAAAAATAATTTACACGTAACTTTCTGTTACAACGCTCCTGTAAGGAGTTGTACTCGGCGAACTTCCTCAGATTGACGTAGGCAATTGTTCCGCTGTGCAGGTGCAATTTTGCTTTTGGGCTTCAGATTGGACATGCTGCTATGGTCGGTTGAAACGTCGTAAAAGATGGTAACAAACTCATGATAACGACATGATAGTTTGCTTATATTTACATTTTACTATCCGAGAAGACAGATTAAACGTAATATTTTTTTTATTTGGCGACGTAAGATTGCCGACTTCAGAAGATGTTGTCATAGATGTCGTCGTCGTCGTCGTCATTGTCGTCGTCATCATCATCATCATCTTTTATGTCCACTGCAAGACGAAGGTCTCTCCCTGCCATCTCAAATTACTCCTGTCCTTCGTCAACCAGTTACAACTTGCGTCTATGAATTTACTAATTTCATCACCGCTCCTAGTCTTCTGCCTTCCTTGACAGCGCTTCCCTTCTCTTGGTACCCATTCTGTAACCCTAATTGTCCATCGGTTATCTAACCTACGCTTCGGTCCTTCGTTACTTGGCGAGCTCACCTACTGGCTGCCTTGGTGCCTTACCTGCCACTTAAATTGCTGCTTCAGAAGCCAGCCTAGCTAAGGTTTCAATCATTACCTCTATGTCATCTTCATCCCTCTCTTCTAAATGTGCATATTTGTTTGCAAGTACTAGCACGGATTGGTCTGGTTTTACCCTTACTGCGTCTAGGTTGGCCCGTTTCTTTTTGTCTAATTTTACTCTTTCTCTCTTCATATTGAGCTGAATCCTAGACCTCACCAACCTATGATCACTGCACTTTATCTACCTCACACTTCTACATCCTGCACTATGCTGCAATCGGCAGTAAGTATTAAATTTATTTCATTTCTTGTTTCAACATTATGGCTTTTCCCAGGTCCACTTTCTGTTGCTGCGCTTCCTGAAGAAGGTATTCATTATTCGCAGCTTAGTCCTTTTCGCGAATTCTACACACATCTCTCCTGTTGCGTTCCTAGAATCTATGCCGTAGTTGCCAATTGCTTGTTCACCAGCCTGCTTTTCCGCACTTAGGCATTGAAGTCGCCCATGACTGCAATATACTGAGTTGGCGCCTCTGGCATCGCTAATTCAACGTCTTCATAGAACTGTTCTATTCATCGTCATCGTGACTGGAGGTTGGAGCGTAGACTTGTACTACCTTTATTCTATACCTCCTATTTAGTTCTATTACGACGACTGATACCCCCTCGTTAAGGCTGAAGAATTCCTCAATGTTGCCCGCTATGTCCTTATGGATTAGGAATCGTACCTCGCATTGCTTCTTTTTCGGGAGTCCTCTTTAGCAGAGGACGTGACCGTTAGTCAGCAATGTATAAGCCTCGCCAGCAGTTCTAACCTCACTATGGCCAATGATATCCCAAACAATGCCTGATAGTTCGTCAAAGATTCCTGTCAGAGTCTTTGTCTTACCAAGCTAGCTTGACGTCATCGTCTCAAGTGTCGTTAGATTTACACATATGCCAGGTTCGCTTAAAAAAGAAGAACGTTATTAGGTAAGTTAAGGCATCAACGCATCAATGTCATTTCTCGTGCCCGTGAGGCACAGTTGTGAGAAAACTTACCAAGCAAATTTTTCAGTGGCTACCGAGTCACTGTGGTTATGAACGTACAGATCAAGCTATCCAAGTTGCCCATGTAGATGACCACAGCTTCTCGATCCTGTTTTCTTGGACAGACACTGCGAGGTAGCTCCGCATGCTCTTTTGGTATGGTACGGTATGGTATTCCTTATGCGATGGCGCACACCCACTGTGGGGGATTGGCCAAGATTTGGATGAAATTAGGCTATCTTTATTAAAAACTGAAAATGGTAAAGGTAACTGGAGGAAATGAACAAAAATAAAATGCCTAAGAATTCAAGACAATCTCTTTGTAGCTGGGTTCAAAAAGTCTTGAGTAATTGTATATCTCCTGAATCTAGTAGTCGTCAGGTAAGCTATTGTAGGAAGTAATGGTAATACAGGGCCACTGAGGGCCGCTCTCGCGAGACTGTCAGCCATTTCGTTCATGAATAATCTTTTATGCCCAGGCACCCAAAGCAATCTAATTAAATTTATGTGGGCAGGCACTAGAAAATGAAATGTACGTAAAAGTTTAGTGACACCATTTGCTGTGAGCGAGGAACATAAGGATAAAGAATCTGTTATAATTACTACCGCCAATGTTGACAAATTTAGTTTGCGTAAGGCTAGGACCACAGCTAGAAATTCAGCCAAAAATACGGAATAAAAGTCCGGAATCCTGATTGCAAATGACCAGTTTAGAGCTGGAGAGAAAATGCCAATGCCAGATTTTTCTTCACACTGTGAGGCGTCTGTCGCAATGACCGTACTTATAGATAAACTCAATAAATGGTCCTGTAATAGGCCGTTTAATATATTATAAGAGAGATGTTTTGCATTATTTGGGTAGATGTCATCATATATAATTTGTAGGTTCTCTCGCACATCACAAATAAGCGGTACCTCCCAGAGACGTACATTTAAGGGATTTATCAATGTTTGTACGAAGACCACCTGTGGTGTATGAAAACGATGCCAGTGTACTCCGAAGAAAAGTGCAGGCTGGGAAATAAATATTTCAATCTTGTAATAGGGGATTCATACAATTTCAAGACTGCACCGTCAGTAACCGAAATCTACACAATATTGAGGGCAACCTGTCTTCTTGGTGTAACATGTTATTGGCAACACATTTCGGTAATCCGCAACACAGTCGCAGGGCTTCCCGCTCAAGTAGAACAAGGGGACGTAATTTATAAGCTGGGGCACCAGAAAATAAAACACATCCAAATTCTAAAATGGGCCGCACATACATTTTGTATATCATTAAAAGTGGATCTCTCCGCATTCCGGACCGACTATTGCACAGCTTACGTAGCATACCAACTGCTCGTACTCCTTTTTTAACGATATGGTCAATATGGCCGAGCCAGTTGAGGGAACCGTCATATACTACACCTAAGTATTTCACCGACTACACTTGAGGTATAGTCTCGAGGCGATAGGATATCGATATATTAACGGGAGTGTTAAGAGGGAAAACCAATATCGAGGATTTGCTAACGTTAAGTGAAAGGCGAATTTTGTTTAACCAGGTTTCTATGGCGTTGAGGTAGTTTTGTAGTTGATAACAGAGAGAGTGAATATCACTGTCTGATGCGAAGAAAGCAATGTCATCCGCGTATACGTATGTTTGTACATCTTAATGAAGAGGAATGGAACACATCAGAATATTAAATAGTAATGGTGAAGTGACAGCTCCTTGAGGAACACCTCGTGATTGATTATATGTACTCGAGGAAACGCCTCTCAGACTGCAGTAAAATGTTCTTCCATTTAAAAATTCACTAATCCAGTTTGAAAAATAATTTGGAATCTCTAAATTTCGCAATATATCTAATAAAATTAAGTGTTCTACACTGTCGTAAGCTTTGGAAATGTCTAATGTCACAAGAGCACCTATTTGCCTCTGTCGCCGTGCTAATTTTATTCTACTTTTTAGGTCCACGTGAGCATGCCAAATTGAACATGATGGTCGGAATCCAATTTGGCAGGGGCTAAGCAAGTCCTTGTTCTGTATAAATTTAATCATGCGGGCATATAGAATTCTTTCAATTAATTTAACCAAATTTGAAGTTAGCGCAATTGGCCTAATGTTATCTATTGTATATCCTTCCCCATGATTTTTAAGAATAGGGATGATTTTAGCAATTTTCCACGCAGACGGAATCCATGAGAAGCGAATTGAGTAATTTACAATAGCTAAAAGGTCATCAGGAGCTTCCTTAAATAAAATTCTGATCATAGTAGATGTTACCCCATCCACACCGGGAGCTGAATCTGGAAGTCGCTCCACGATTTCAGCCAATTCTAACATGGAGATTTCTGTAAAATCATCTGATGCCCTTCGTAAGCGAGAACCACGTGGCAAGACAGAAGAAAATCTTATTTCTAATCCCTTCGCGATTTCTTCTAGTGATTGTTTCATTTCATCGCTACTTAAGATTATAGAGTCAAGATTAATTTGATGCGGAAGAATCTTTCTACCGCGGAGAAAACGGAACAATGCACGCTTATTTTTATTGTTAGATAAGAAATCAAAATGCTTACAGTCGAATTCATCTTTGGCTTTAGAAACTGTATGTTTAAAGACAGCTCGAAAAAATTTATAGTCACTCCAATTGTGGGGACTCTGGTTATGCAATAATTTTTTCCAAGCAGCTTTTCTCTTTCTGTAGTCTCGGGTGCATTCTTCATTCCACCAAGGACTGTAAGAATTTCTGTTATTTAATGCAATCTCAAATTGAGCCTTTTTTTGAGAACTTTCCAAAGCGGAACAGATAATCGTGGTTTTTTGTTCTGTAGGCGCATCAGACAGAGATGAAAGAACATTTCGTAAGCATTTTTTAAAAATGTTGTAATTGATGAAGGTTCGAACCTGATCAGTTATAAATGTTACCGGACGTGCAACGTCAAATACTATTGGAAGGTGATCACTGCTTGTCAAACAATCAATAGTCGACCAAGAAGTTACGGAGAGACTCGGGCCAGAGAATGTAAGATCTAGTGAAGAGTAAGATCGGCCTCTAACAAACGTAATAGATCCGGAGTTTACACACGTGAGGCGATTGTCCAACGACCAGTTCCACAATCGGGTGCCACATATATCTGTTCTTAAACCCCATGAGATATGGTGAGAATTGAAATCACCTGAGATTACAATGTCACGTCCACAAGAGTTAATAACACTATCCAGTGTGCTAGTGTCCTGTACGCCAGATGGAAAATATGCATTAACTATGGAAAAAGGACAACATCCCGGGAGAGCCAATTTTATAGCTAGGATTTCACACTCTGGAGTAGAAACTTGAAATGAAATTTTAGCCTTATGGCAAATTTTAGATGAAAGAAGTGTAAGTAACCCGCCACCTCTTGTACGACGGTCTAATCGAAATGACCTGTAGAATTTCAGTTGAAAAGATTTCTCAGGTTTTAGCCACGTTTCTTGTAACATAATTAAATCAGGATTAAGTTGAGAAGTTAAACAAGTTAAATCTACTGATGCAGAATATAAAGAGCGGCAGTTCCACTGAAGCACTTTTAGTGATCCTATTTTTTGGAAAGTGCCGCAGTCGAAACTGCCTTCTGCAGAATGTTATCCTTTAGCACAACACTAGACTGACTTTTCTTCGCTTTTGAGTGAGGACCGGGGGAGGAGTCTTCACTAATAGACGACATGGTTCTTTTATATGCTCGAGCATTTTGTTCTACCTCTGTCATCTCCAAATCTGTATTAATCAGATTACAAGTTGTAGGGCCCGCAGAAGAGGGATTTGAAAGTCCAATATCATTATTGCAAGGATTGGCGTCTGATCTTTCATGGTTAGTTTGGTGCTCAGGATCAACTGTTTGCGTTGGTACAGGAGCTGGGCAGGTAGTTTGCATCGAATGAGATAAATGACTAGAAACGGCTTGTGAGATACATTTACCAAGGCTCATTGCCAACCTTTCCATAGCTTTTGTTACTGCCTTTTCCACAGCGGCCTCTATAGTTGCAGTAAGTGATCGGTCCGTTGTAAGACTTTGTCTACCTATTATCCCCGCATAGCCAGATGACCATTCTTTCACTATGTCTATGGCCTCCATCCTTGAGCAGCGTCGACGATCAATTATTTCAATCACCTGTAACTATTGAGCCTTAACAGAACAGTTTAAATAATTGGCTGGATGATTTCCATCACAGAGACAGCATCGCTCTTCTTGGGCATTACAATCACTTTGAGCGTGTTCTCCCCCACATGCGCAACAACGTTGTCTTGATTTACACCCTGCCATACTATGGCCGTATCGCCAGCAATTGCGGCATTGAATCGGACGCGACGCCAGGGGTTCAACTCTGAACATAAGGGGCCACACCTTTAGCTCTGACGGGCAGGAAGTTCCAGCAACAGTCGCAATCACTGATTCTGTTGGGACCCGCTTATTGTCTACCACTCGAGTGCATCGGTAAGCAGCAATTACTCCAGACCCAGACAATCTCTCAAGTGTTTCAGCGGGAGAAAGGTCAGCATCGACACCTCTGACTATTCCCTTAGTGCAGGCGAGGTGAGCAGGGATGAAGGCACTCACCGGTAATGACGCGAATGACGAGCACTTTAGCAAATCCGCGACACAGGACTGGTCTGGCGATCGACACACGATACCTCCGCGACCGAACTACCTCACTTCCGTGATGGTCTGGTATGAAGAGGTAGCAGCTTGCAGGGATTTCTGGATCGCCTGGGGGTTGGTCAGACGTATAAAGCCTCCATTTGAAGGAACCAGAGCCACCGGGATGTTGCTCACACCACTGCGGATGAACAAATCGAGAGGTAATTCATCCGTTGGAATAGAGGCCGCCCATGGGGACAAACCCTTGCCTGGGGAGTTTTTGGACATCAGCCTAGGAAGAAGGTGGCGTTAGAATTAGTGAGAGCTCAAGAAATAAGATTAGTACAGCCTAATATCACCCAAAACCTGGCCAAGTGACAGAAGCCGCAGCCACCAGCGCAGTACAGCTACTGCTTTCGGACTCATAGGACCACGTAGCAGACACAGCCTTAACCATGCCGTCGTTAGCTAAGAGAATAGGGGACCTATTCTGTGGCATCCGTATTGGCGGCTCTTCTGACTCACTCAACTATACTTTGGTTGATTCATTGAATGGTTGATCGAGTGTGTTTAATGTCCTCAGCAATGCAGGGACTACAAGTGACGCTTTATTGGAGAGCTTTGGATGAATTCGCCGCACTGGGGCTCTTTGACATTCACTGTGTTTCCTCTTCATCTCTCTTTCTGTATCTATAGCTTATTGAGAATCATCATCCTTTACTCATGCGATTCCACCAATATTGTATTATTGCTAGTACTGCTAGTACTAACATTTAACTGACCTGTGCAGGTTCTGCTTTGATACTTTGACATACTTCCAACCCAATAGTCACAGTACTATATTTGAATTACTCCAGCGCAGGAAGAATAGTAAGGGATGACCATTCTTAAATTGTCGAAGTTTTTAAAGATCGCCTTTTTAAAGGTAACACACATCCTACAGCTGGATTATTTAGAGACTTGTACATTGCTTGCACGAGAAATCATAACACATGTTTAACTAATGAACGAAAGTTTAGTCATTACCTTCTTCATAAATTACTTTACAGCGCATATCACAATTTGCAAATTGTGGCTAGCGAGCTTGCGAGGCGTGGAATGAATTTCCAGAATGACACCAATTTGGAGATATGCGCCATCAAACTCGCCTTAAAAATGCACTGTTCCACTTAATTGTTTAAGAAAAGGTTATTTAATGCATTGCAGCACAAAACCAAATATAACGCTCATTTAGTTCGTCCCACCAATTTGGGAAATAATATCTAGAAACTGCTGTCATCCTGGACATTCGTTACAGGTGGATACGTCTTGAAAACTCACCGTCTACAATTCGTAAATTGCAATATGTGCCATAATATAATTAGTTAAAATGGTGATTTTTAAATTTTTAGTAATTAGGTGAATATATGCGTTGATTTGTCGTTCCAGTAATGTCTAACCCTTAGAACAATCCAGCTCGAAGTCAACAATTATGCTATCTGACACAGGCGATATTTAAAAATTCCGTAAAACTTAAATATATTCACCGCGTTGAAGGCACCCACCTACATACTGTTACCAGACACAGCACCGCGGTGTGGTTTTTACGTTACTGAGATCTTCGCTGGGGATCATGTGATCAGAAGCCAGTGCTCCACTCATAGGACCACGTAGCAGACACAGCCTTAACCATGCCGTCGTTAGCTAAGAGAATAGGGGACCTATTCAGTGGCATCCGTATTGGTGGCTCTTCTGACTCTCTCAACTATACTTTGGTTGATTCATTGAAGGGTTGATCGAGTGTGTTTAATGTCCTCAGCAATGCAGGGACTACAAGTGACGCTTTATTGGAGAGCTTTGGATGAATTCGCCGCACTGGGGCTCTTTGACATTCAAATAAGTTAAAGTGAACGAGCGTTTTTGCATTGCACGTCTATAGCAATACGGTCCCCACGAATTGGGAATCAAGCCAGCCACTTCCTGCTTTTCAGCAGAGCGTCATAGCCACCGAGCTACAATGCTGGCTGACGCTTCCCCGTATTCTATAAACAGACAGGGTAACCGGAAAGCTAGATAAGTTAAGGGGATGGTCTACGTTCTCTGCCACGTGTTTGGGTACACGGTGTTTAGATGATGGCGTGAACGACTGATGCCGTGCGTTGCAGTATACGACCGGAATAATTCTGTAGGACATGTAGATTCGAACACAGATCCCGCTGTGGAACGTGTAAAGATAGCGTATATACACAACGTGGCTGGTCGCCTGAAGCTAAGATGGCGTTTTACTTTTCGGCTATAGTGAAGCGTTGTAGAAACCAGAGAGCCGTAAAATTTTATTGCTAGCTCGGAGTACCGGCCGCCAAATCTTACATGTTCATATTTTTTTATATTTATGCGTACGGCTCAGCCTCCCGTCACGATGCCGCTAAAAGCTGTATGAAACCTATAGTCATGCCAAGTATACTTGATTCGACTATACTATACAAGTATACTTGATATGACTACAGGTTTCTTTTCCTAATCAATCTTTATTTTTTAATAAGATTTATTTTTCGTTAATCGTACAGTTTTTGGCATCTTTAAACAGGAGCACATGTGAACAAAGTTTCGCCAGTAGCGATCTTTTTGTTCCAACTCCAAGCACTACGCGCCACCTTTTATTGCCATACCATTTATATGGACACTCTAGGCGCATTTCCGCCGTTGGCGTCGCCGTGAGGTTCCGCACGAGTGAAAGCGTGTGAGGGTGAGCCCGCGAACGCGGTGCAATCTCGCGTGCGCGAGAAAGGAACTCGGCCCAGATGCGTGCCCTCTCCTGTGGCGTGCGAGGCAGCGGGGTCAGGCGAGGGAGGAGGGGGTTCTTCTCCGGCGGCTGCTAGGGTGCCGCGGTGTCCTCCTCGCCCGCAGCTCCATACAGAGTGGACACAACCACGGCGTCTACTACGGCGTTGGCCACGCGAATCGCGGAAGCCGTAGTAGAGACTTTTGGCGGACACCGTAGGGACACGTTGCCGGCGTTCGTGTGTCTTGTGACGTGGACAAAGTGCGCGCCCGCGCGGGCCTCATCTTCAAAGCGTTCTGCAATGTTTGCAGAGTGTGCGTAGCACCGGTAGCTTCGTATACGCTGTGCTTTTGACGTTTCGTTCGCGTTGAAGCGCCAGATGACACCGAGGTCAATTGGCTCGCTGCTGCTGCTGCGATTGCCAACTCCAGCGTTTTCGCAGACAGTTTCCGCTGCCATCGAGCGAGATGCGTTCATGTTTATACCTGTGCACGCGTGACACCGTGCTGGTTAGTTAAAATACGTTGACGGCCTAGTCGATATGTCTCCAATATAGAATGTGTAACCGCGACTGAACAGCTGCTTCGGCTCATCAACGCCTTTGTGCTGTGTCACTTCACCTACACGGTGGCCATGCACAATTGGCTCAGAGCCGAGCGGGAAAAGCTTAATGCCCTCATTCGAAAATTCTTCAAGAGAGCCCTCGGGCTGCCCGTCAGAACGCATACAGATGACCTCCTTCGGCTCGGCATACACAACACCATGGAGGAGATGGCCGAGGCTCAGGAACGGGCCCAGCTAACTCGGCTGTCTACCACGCCGGCCGGCAGGCGTATCCTCGAGGAGATCGGATTCACACCAACCAAGAACTTGGCTGAAGACACCCAAATCCCCAGAGAAATAGGGGAGAAGATCGTGGTCGCCCCTTTGCCCCGCAACGTTCATCCCGTTCACAACGCAGGTCGTCGCAAGGCAAGAGCATTTAATATGCTAAAGCAAATAAACAAAGACAAAACCGCAGCAAGCTTCGTGGACGCAGCTGCATACCGAGACGGCAAGGATTTTGCGGTTTCCGTCATTGACACGCTGGGCAAAGTCATCAACTGTGCTTCCGTCCGGACGACGAACCCAGAGGTGGCCGAGCAAGTGGCCATTGCACTCGCCATGCAAGACGGTCGGAGAGACAGGGTGTATAACGATTCGAAAGCCGCCATCAGGGCATTCCAGAAAGGCCGGGTAGCCCGGCAGGTAGTTCACATTCTGAAAGGCGCCAAACAGGGCAACACCTCCATGCACTCGATCCTTTGGTTCCCTGCACACGTCGGGGCGATTGAGGGGGTTCCTCTGAACCTCAACGAGTCTGCCCACGAGGCTGCGCGTGGCTTTACCGACCGCGCTGCCCTCGGATCGGGCGACTCTCTCCCCGGACACAGAGACGCTCCTCTCACACACAACGAAATCACGAAATTCTTTTACTTAGAGAGAAGGGTTTTCCCCCGCCTCACTCCAAGCTAAGCAGGCCGCAGGCGGTCGCACTAAGACTTCTGCAAACGAACTCGTACCCAAATCCGGCGTCCCTTAATAGCATATATCCAGAGATTTATCCAAATTGCTCTTGCGTGGCCTGTGGTGAGGTAGCTACGTTGCCTCATATGCTCTGGGAGTGCGGGTCGCTGGGCCGAAGTTCACCAAGGAAGAGTGGGACGCGCTCCTGCGAAGTCCTCTCTTTGAGGATCAAATCCTGGCCGTCCAGCGCGCCCGCGATCGGGCCGGCAGACTAGATCTGTCAGTCCCGTCGTGGGATTAGCCGGGTGCGCGTTTTATCGCGCTTTGCTGGACCAAATAAACGTTTATTCACTCACTCACTCACTCACAAAAAGACAGAGCTGTCTCTGTGTGTCCCTCGTTGAGCCACACTTACACATTTCATCATTGTTAATTTAGTTAGTAAGCGAATGTTTAGAAGTTTATACGGCGATTAAAACTACTATCCTTGCTTCCTACAGCTATCTACTAATTTGATATCGCAATCGGTGCTTCGCCTTCCTGGCGGAACTGCGATTTCTTTTCTTTTCTTTTTTTTGTGTGTGCGCGCTTTCTTTTCTATCATCATGTGTACTTACTAACGCGTCGAACTTTCTTTTCTCGTGAAACTTACACGTAACTTTCGCTGTCTGTCACTGTAAATGATAATTTCTTTTACTTTTTAATCACTCGGTTATAATCACATCCGCGCGCAATAGAAATCGCAGGCTGCTCATATTTCGGCGCACTTTAGTTTTACTTTTTTGCCGGCGCTTGTTTTTATCGGACTATCAGTGTCATAGTTAACCCTTGGCGCAAAACACGCCTATACATAATCCGAAACTGCTCGAAGGCTGTCACGAACACAATAGCGTAGGCGCCCATACGATCACATTGTAGTACATTATCGAATGTACGCGAGCGCGAGCGAAAACAATGTAATGTACCATGAGCCACGTATAAATAACGGACGACCCCCAAGTTCAGATTCCGCCACGCACCACCGTGTTTCGTGGCAATTGTGGTGATCTCTCTGAGTGCTGCTTTCGTTTCTGGACACAAGTTCGCCCAAGAAAGAGTAAGAGTTTTTAACCTCTCAACGCTTGGAAAGATTTGTCGTTCTTCAGCGTCGACACCACGCGCCAATAATATGTGACATGTCGACAAAACACACACAAAAAAAAAATACGTCTGATTTCCCCGTGTTTCTCGGATGACAAAAGGAGGAAACAACGCGGCTCCACGTCGGCGAAATTATCGTGAACTTACCGCAACTGAGGGCACGCTATAGGAAAACCAGAGAACTTGACTCAATCAGTACCGATGGGGAAGGAACTGAGGTTCGTATGAGTCAAAAGCCGCAGCGAAGGGCCGCACACAGAGAACTCAGAAACGCAGGAGGCCAAGCAAATTGGAAAAGGAAGCAGCCGTCAACTGAGTGACGCCGGTAAGCGAACCATAAATATCCGAACAGGGGTGTTGGGGAGGAGGGTGGGTGAACTGTTTATTTTCCCGCACACGCGCACCCAGTGCTCCAATTTGGAAAATTGACGCGAGCTGCCTTCTAGAGTTGTTTTTGTCATTTTTTTTATTCCATCTGTCTTTCCTTCTGTGCGATATCCATGTCGCGTCGGTGTCGGAAACAAGGTTTGAGCGGCGTTTCGCTATTTATTTGCCGTTAAAAGGAAGAAGAGCAAAAAAGAAGGGTAGGCGGGCGTAGCGCTTTTGGCGACACTTTTATGTATCCGTGGCAAACAAGAAATAAGTAAATAAATACAGAGGGTGAGTTACTGCTCTCATCTTCGGGGCACGGAAGCACACTGGCGTGAAAGAGTCAGAGGAAATTGCGGCCAGACACCCAATCAGTGGGAGCAGTGCGACCTTAAATTCTCTAAAAGGCGAAGGACAGCTCTACGCTCAAATCAGATTGGAAAATGGATTCAGTAAACACGAACTTCTTATCCTTTTATGTTGCAAAAAAAAGAAAGACAAAAGAAACGATCGAGTACTTTAACGTGAACATTTACATTTTGTGAACTGCTCAGGCACATTTGTTTTTGTGTACGTATGTTGTCTCTGTGTGTTAAAACTGTTGTCCCTATAATTATTTCTTTATTCTTTGCTTGAAACGCTTTTCGAGCGCATCTATGAATAATCTATGAATAAAGAGGAATAGCTGGCACTGTTTACCTGGCGTCATCCGAGACGATCAGCTCTGGGCCGTCCAGCAGGTCCTCGAGGCGCTCGAAAGGCACGGACCCAGCGAGCCGGCAACGGCGAGCGGAGACCCGCGCCGAGTAACGGCAACTTCGAGGATGACGTAGGCCCTCGTCGGGGCGCGCGAGCTCCCAACTGCAGGCATAAATAAAGTTTCTCCAATCTAATCCAATGGCGTCATCGCATCCTTGAGCACAAATAATAATGAAAACGGGAAAGACCACCTAAGCCAAATAAACAACGACAACAACAACAAACACTTCAAAGGGATAAAAGAGAGAGGGTGTCAATGTAATTACTACAGCTTGGTCACATAAATCTATCATAAATATAACTAGAGAAATGATAACCGAACGATGGTCATTACAACGGCGTTGAGAATGGGCAAGAAAGACAACTGTTCGCTTTTGCTGCTGTCACCAGCGTGCGGTGATCTCAGCTGCATTATTAAAGTACCAGTGTCTCGGTAAGATTTGCTCTTGAGTGAGTTGGTTAACATCCACAGATTAGATTATGATCGCCAAAGAACAACGCTCACACGGACTTACCCGCGCCTTGTATCACCCACAGATGTGAGTTTCGGTTGCCTGAGATTAAGAGTGCAGGTAATGGAAAGACAGGTCCACAAGACTACAGAATGTTTACAGGTTATAGACAACAGGAGACTATACATATATATATATATATATATATATACATATATATATATATATATATATATATATATATATATGAGAGAGATCAAACAATGAAGCCGATGAAAGCATCGGGGTATTAGCTGTGGTTGAAACTGAAATCTAGTAAACAATCAAGAAAATGAAAATAAAAGTGGATAAGAAGGTAACTTGCCGCTGATGGCAGCGGAACCAACGCACGAGTAATGCGGTGGTTGGGGGTTTGGTTCCCACCGACGGCTAGTTATCTTTCCGTCTCCTACCCTTTACCTAACGTGCACCTAAGCTTAGTGGCATATTCAAATGATCATTTCAGTGTGCTCTGGACGCACATAAAAAAACCGTGAAAGACAGCTACTAAGCTTCACTTTGAGCATAAGTGTGCTCAAATATTGGTAATAAAGCTACATAAGCTCTATTTTATCGCACTGAACCTTGCAATATTGTTCTAAATCCTTTTCGCAAAACCATTGTGGGAGTGATAGAGAGCCGCGAGAGGACCAGCCGAACGACACGTAACTGTTTTTTTTTTGTTACTGGTTCGCTTTTCTTTTCTTTTTTTTGCGATGACGACTTGTCTTAAGACAAGTCGTCATTGTTTTGCATGTGTACTCTGAAGGCCTGTGTTGTGTATGAATTCAAGCAGTGTTTTGTGGTATCTATAGCGGTGGAAAGGTTGCAGTAGTAGGCGGCGGCGTTCTAGTTGCAAGCATTTGTCAGGTCCATGCTAAGTGGTAGGGGACAGTAGGAACACGTTACACCCACTAGGAGAGTGCGACCAGTTGTGTGTACAGCATGACAGTCGGCGTAAGGGCCTGTTAAGCGCAACTTTCTCTTTCCCAGTAATGTGACCGTGGAAGGAGTAGACAGACAGTGGGATAAGAGGGCGTAGCATTAGTAAGCGAGAGCTTTTGCATTCCACCCTATTATTCATCAGAATGTGGCCACTGTGGCCGGACGGTGAACCCTCGACTTCTTTCTCAGTACAGCAGACAGCAGAACGCCACTGCAGTCAGTAACACCTGAGTCGTAATGTACACGCTAGCGTCAAATCTAGACGACTTTTGATCAGTAAACACTCCTTTTCGGGGAACCTACAGCTTTACTGTTCAACCGTCGCCCGAGTAAAGGTTCGTTGGTGTCACTACTCCTATGATGGCGACTTTCGTCGAGCAGCGGAACACAATGGCGAGAGTCAGCTAAAATTGCTCTCCCTGAAAGTGATTTGAAGACCTTGAACTGAACGAGGATTCGAGAGATCAATATGTATGCAAATTAAACGACGTGCTGAAGGAGCGAACTGGCAAGCTTCCGTTCCGTTCATTGCCCAAAGTTCAAAGGGAAGCGGTTACCTCGTCGAGATTGAAGTTGGAAAATGTTCTCACTATTTGTCTGTGCGCAGTATGACTTCAGTTCTTTGCTGCTTTGATGAGATAAAGTGAACTCTGTCGATGCGGAACCACGAATTAAAGAATGCTCAAGAGCGCAGGAACATTAATACTCCTCGCTCATGCATTGCTTCTTGACTCGGAAGTTCACGTAAACGTCACAGTTTTATACCTAAGGTTAGTTCCCGCAAGGTATGCGATCGTTATACGTCGCAGACTCAAACACAGATGCGGGTAAACAAAGTCCTATCAGTAGTTTAGTCTTGATTCTACCAGCTACACATGTGTATAATTTTGCAGGTACAGGAAGTTGTGAAGAACATAGCTAAATCTCAAAGAGGGAAGAGCATTGTGAATAGTTGTTTTATTTACTTGATGAACCTTTACGAAAACATGGCCCACCGAAAAGAACATGAATGTAAAAAAGAAGTTGATTGTAAATGATTTCGAACTCAGTGACGATTAATCTTCGTTAGCGGGCCGGAATCGTCTTGCTGAGAAACGCCAAGAAAGCGTAGGAAGAAAAATAAAAACAAATCGCAGGTTTGCGCTTTGTTCTTGTTTTTTTATTGTATTGATTGTATTGTATTGATGCAAGCACTCCTTACCAGTCGAATAACATACGGCACGCCCTTCCTCACGCTGAAGAATGCAGAGGTAGCGAAAATTGCCATTCAAATACGCAAAGCCATCAAAATTGCCCTGGGCCTACCATCTACGGCTTTGACTAGGAGACATCTCAAGATGGGCGTACACAACACCTGGCAAAAACTAGCTGAAGCTCATAAAGCCAGTCAATTAGAACGACTAAAGCTCACGCCCAACGGAAGATCAGTGCTGCAACAGCTGAGCTACGTTGAAACCTTTATAGCCATCACGGACCGAAAAGAAAGAATTCCTTCAAACCTCCGCGAATCCTTGTGCATAGCCCCGATTCCACGTAACATGCACCCCACGTACCACAAGGAAAGAAGGCAAGCCCGAGTGGATGCTCTACGGCGAAAACACAGGCAAGATCCGCACGCCAGATACACCGACGCACACACATACCCACAAGGAAACGCTTACGCTCTGAGCGTCGTAGATTCTCAGGGCAGAGAGCTAGCGTCTGCCACAGTCCGTGCACAAAACCCTGAGACTGCAGAAGAGACGGTGATTGCCCTAGCAACTACCGCGTGCATGGACGCAGCTGTCGTTTTCTCCGATTCTGAAGCAGCTGTCAGGAACTACACTAAGGGTCGCGTGTCGACAGAAGCACTGAAGATATTGACGCACCGCAGCACTCCGATCCCCTACACCTGCGTGACATGGGTTCCTGGGCACGAGGGGCTGGAGGGGAATGAAGCGGCACACGCCGCGACCCGAGGCCACACCAGCCGGGCCAGCCCTTCCTACTCTCGAGACGCCCGGTCTGCGTCAGCGGGGGCTGAGACCGTACCCATCACCTACTCAGGGATCCTTCAACATCACAGGCTGGAACGCGGGCTGTGCCCACCACCTTACCCAAAGCTCAACAAAGAAGAAAGCACTACACTCAGAAGACTACAGAGTAATACTTACACCCACGGAATCCTCAAGCATAGACTATACCCAACGCTACAAGGATACCACTGCCCAATGTGAGGCGTACCGGACGCCTTAGCGCACCTAATCCTCGAATGTCCATGGCATCTAGACAAAGACGTATTGTCCTCACTGAAAGACTGTTGTAATGCCAGACAAGAAGGCGAAGACCTCATAGAAACGTGGGAGGCCAAGCTCGTCTCCGAGAACCTGGAACAAACAACAACGACGCCTCGTAGCCGGGGCCAAGGAGACAGCGAAGGCCAGAGGGTTCCTGGAATGAGGAGACCTCCCACCTAAATTAGAACTGGGGCTTATCCCGAGATACTGTTTCAAAAATAAACATTTATTCCCCCTCCTACTCCTTTGTTCTATTCGAGATAAGTTCGCTTCTATTGGCGCAGCATACTGGCATATGAACAAGTCCAACAGTTTCTTCAAATTGTTTTGTTTCACGGAACTGTTCTCGCACATTCGATTGAGTCCGGTTGATAAGACACAGGGCTCGTGCATATCCACCAGCATGTTTCAGTGGTGCACGACATAGCAAAGGACGAAGGCATATGGGACTGTACCAAAAAGAACGACTCGATAAAGAAGGTGCTAAGTCGCGTGGTGAGGTATACTTCTTCCTTGCTGCATGCATTCGCAATTGCACCTTTGTGTGGCTGAGATTGCATCCAAACTATAATTCCGCGCATCCCTCTACTGGAGGCTCGCAGGAGCCACGAAGAGCGAGAACGGAAACAGTCAAGGTGGACCAGCGCAATCAATTCCCCGAAGCGTCCCCTGAGATGTAGTGCTCTTCCTTTTTCTGCGCCGATGCCGCATACCATGCATGCGCCGTCGCTGCTGCTGCCGACAACGTAGTCGTCGTCGTCGTCCGGAGAAGTTCCGCCTCATGAATTTGTGAAATGCCTCGCAGGGATAAAATTTTAATTAAGCTCCGAGATGTGTGCGTGCGTGTGTGCGCCCGCCCGGGGTGCGCTGTCTCCTAGATAAATGCTGGGGGCGTGCAGCAGAAATTTGAAAATCAATACTCGCAACGGGCGGATTCGTCTCGCATCGCGTCGCTCATTACTTTCATCGCTTGCGGGACGCTCCCCTCTTGCGAGCGCTCCTCCTCCCCCGCCTCCTCTCAGCCCCATCGCCCTCCGAACTCCACTTCATCCTTCAGAGGAACTATAGCCCACAGTTGTTTACCGAACCCGCAGTCGCACAGTCTGGCCTATCAATACAACGCGTACCATTGCAACTGGAACGGAATTCGATGTGACGGAATTTGAAAAAAATGTGTATGAATAGTACGTTTGAGAATCTATTCGCATGTAATCATCGTAGGAACCTGAACGGCTATAAGGGGCGTGTGCTGTATGCGAAAAAAAAAGAGCGTAGTCATTTAGCCATGGTTGAGTATGTGTTATTGTCCGCTCTTAGAAGCACGTGCGCATAAAATTGATTTACGGTCGGCGTTTTCAGCGGACGGGAAGATCTTACGTGTACATAGGACGACTGCCACAGTGTTTGGGGCAAAACGTTTTGCAAATATTTAGAGTGCACGTGATAGAAGTGGCGAACGCACATCGGCGTACACGCACGCACGCACGCCACGGTTAGAAAGGCAGCGTCCCAAAGCTCCGACGTGTATGGCCATGGGACAGTAGCGCGAGGCATGCATGCGTAACCATCAGATGGAAAGCAGGCCATTCCAGATGGAGCACCAAATGACACATTTGGTAAAAGGATACTGTTATGAGCCACCTATTCTGCGGACGAAAAGGTAGACGTTGCTCTGTAGCAGAATAGATGGTGGTCTATCCCCCACAGTGGATTTGTGCCATTAAATAAGGACTCATCGTCGTCGTCGTCGTTGCCGCCATCATCATCATCATCATAACAGGACTAACTGGGCCCCGGCCCGTCATTTTTGTTGTGGTTTCGCCACTGTCTCTCGATGTGTAAACGTTGTATATAAAAAAACTTTTTGACAGCTTCTCGTAATATCTTTTGTGGATGCGTCGGGTACATACGAAGGTCTCCACGGAATTTTGCAGCTGGCATCTTGTGGGCCCCTCGACCATGTCGACTGAGAGGCACATTGGCACACATGGCGCATTCTTCGGTACTTACGACACGGACGCCGAAAACTAGATAACCGAATATGAGTTAACCAGCAAAGGCAGCAGGTGGAACCTAACCATCATTCTGGGTAATGTCATCTGCTATTTTAAGGAAGCGGCCCATGTTCGGTTCCAAACACAAGAGGAAGAATTGGCCAGTTGGCTCAACCGCAGGCGATAACTACTGGCGCTCTTCGGGAAGCCAGTCGGTACCAGCGAGCCGCCACGAAGGAAATTTCCATGCTGGGCCCAAAAATCAACTAAACCGTACGTCGTGTGCATTCAGGACGTATTATCTCTGTGCCGGCGGGTTGACAACCAGATGCTCAAAGCTGACAAATACAGCCATTTTCTTAAAGGCATCGCCAATGACGCCCTTAATTTGTTGCTGTATAAGGAGTGCTGGACCACCAACATCATATAGGAGTACCAACACTTTTAAGAAGTGGAGAGCCATCGCATCACTGAACAATTTGTGCGGCTCCCCAACACAGCCGCCACTTAAACGTGCGAGGACGTTTAGCCACCGGGTACCTAAAATTTTCTGCATCTTGAGATCGAGGAGGCATCTTCGTCTGTTCCTCTGGTCTTCCTTACGACAAGTCCAACCCGGCAGTATTGTTGATTCAAGCCGTTGTACGCAAAGAGGTCGCGAACGCTGGTATTCATCCCGCCTGTAACGCAAGTCTTCCTGCAGTGAGTAATTTCAACTTCCCCGTCCGCAATCTATTTACCCTGCTTACCGCGATCCAAACCAGTGGCGCACGCGTGATGACAGGTCAGTATGCTTCAAATGCAACGTGATACGCCATATTTCCCTTTATTGTCGCTATCGCCGGCGTTCGTCGCCTCGTCCAGCGTGTACATGCCACCCGGAAGACAGTCGGTCCCTCGTCGTTTCATGTTCGCAATGACCCGTCGCACTCTGATGCTTAAGCCCTTACTACACGCTACCACCAGTCGCCGTCTCCGCAGAACTGGCGTTCCCGCTCCCCGCTGCCCCGTGTCGCTCGCCGTAGTCATACTGCGAGCGACACGGCGAGTTCTCCGTCTTCGAAGAACTGACAGTGCAGCTGACACAGGTGATGCGGCATTGGTCAACCAATCCGCACATCATCTGTTGACCTTTACTAGTCGACAAAACACTTCTTTCTCGTTTTCTCAGCAATGTTATTACGGCCGCTACGTCACCTGCGCTTCGCGTTGCTAGTGGCGGTACAGCACGCGTCGTTGGCATGTGCACTGCGCGTGTGAGCTTCGCAGGTCACCAGACCTCAGTTCCGTTCGCCATTGTGCACCAGTGTTCCCGTGACGTCATGCCCGACCATGACTTCCTTAGCAACCGTCCTGCCTTTACCGACCACTCATCTGGCCTTATACAGTCGGAACTCCCTTCTGTACGCGACCACCCTCAACAGGGAGTCGTCACCGCGTTTATGTGTCATCTAGATTGTTACCCTGCGATTGAAGCTAAGCAGCATCGTGTTCAGTCCATACTTGGGAGGAAGCGAGCACCCGAGAACGGCTGTAGCGTTTGTAACCTCTAACAGCTGCGGAATGTTTCTGATTTCCACCTTTAACGACATTCAAGACAGGAGGCAGGAAATGTCCTATTTTCCTACCATAATGTAAGTACTCATTATACGGCACCTTTTAAGAGGAAGCTTTACCTCTAATTAAACTTCAATTTTTCTTTCAAAATACAAGTGTAATGCCTAAAAGCTCTCAGCAGATAATCGCTGAACCAAATTTGTTGAACTTAAGAGAAAGAGCGTAATTGTAGCCGCTTTAGGAAGAAGAATTTTAATTGAAAGGTTCAATTTTTACAAATATTGCCGGAAATCATCAACTTATATACTACCGGATAGATTTTACAAATAGATAACTCGGTACCAATATCGATGTCGCAGTTCTGTAAACGGACGATTTGTGTGTGAGCACCAGAAACTCCTCATTCCTACTCAACATGCTGACTTCTTTTCGTATCTTAGCATT
The DNA here is from genome assembly GCF_050947875.1 of Dermacentor variabilis. Classification (NCBI taxonomy): domain Eukaryota; kingdom Metazoa; phylum Arthropoda; class Arachnida; order Ixodida; family Ixodidae; genus Dermacentor; species Dermacentor variabilis. The sequence continues at coordinate 65,838,956 of NC_134572.1, forward strand.
TAAGAAAAATGTATCCTTTAAAACAGTTTGGCGTCAAGCCTAGATGAAATAGCGGGCGTGTCAGAATAGCTGATCAAATGAACAAAAATATTCTATGGTTTCGATGCTGTATTGTCAAAACAGGATTTCACAGGATTATGTCAAACAGGATTTGTGATTTCGGGATATCCGGCTCTGGCGTATTCTACCTTCTCATTCTTCTGCATCTAATTAAAGAAAAGTAGCGTTATCGAACAATATATATGTACACTCTTTCTTCTAATGGAGGTGTTTGTGACCTTCAGACACATCGTCATTGCAAAACCTATGTTTTTGCGAGAAAGAAAAGAAAAAGACGATAGCTGTGGTCCGTGGAAGGAACAGCAAAGAGTGGCAAGCCAAGATGCCTCCGAAAGCCCAGAAGAAGCTGATGCACGCCATCGCCGGCGTGACGGAGACCGAAGATGAAGTCCACATCGTCGCCTCCTCCACGTCCCTCGGTCAGCAGTCGGGAGACACCGTAGAACCTGCCTCGCTTTCGGAACTGGAGCCCGACGAGTTGCGATACTTCGAACTGGTTAAAATGGGGCAGATAACTGACCTGACAACGTTCCTCTCATCTCATCCCAAGCTGAACAAGGACTGTCTCAACTGCCAGGGCTACACGGCGCTGCACGTCGCTGTGCGCCAAAAGGACTTGGCCATGGTTAAATTCCTGGTCCAGAACGGTGTTCGCCTTAAAGATGCGCTGCTTCACGCTGTCGAGACGGGCGACGTGCCGTTGACTGAGTTCCTTGTCACGGAACTAAGTAAGACCGACGCGCAGTGCGAGAAACGGGGATACGCGTCCAGTGCCACGTACACCGCCGACGTGTCACCCATTATTTTGGCCGCGCAGATGGGTCACTGGACGCTGATCCACTTCTTCATCAAACGTGGCAACGTGGTCGAAGCTCCTCACAGGGCTTCTTGCCTCTGCAAAACGTGCATCAAAGCAATGAGGATAGAAGGAGTCAACGTGTCGACGCGCAATCTAAACACGTACAAGGCCATCTGCAATCCGCACTACATGCTGCAGGTGTCGGGAGACCCTTTACTCGATTCCTTCCTCTACGTTCAGAGCATGGCTGAGACGTCCTACGCTGAGGAAGAGTTTCGCAGGGCCTACGACGAGCAAATTGCGAAGCTTCGAACTTTCACCTGCGGTCTGCTCGACCAGTGCCGCACTGTCGAGGAGACCCGCGTACTCCTGGAACGACAGGCGGGACTCGAAGGACGAGTGGCGCATCTTGCGTTTCCACGTGTCATCCTGGCACTGCAGTACAACGAGCGCGAGTTTGTCACGCATTGCCACGTCCAGCAAGTACTTCGCCTCGAGTGGGAAGGAGAGTTTCAGGCCTGGAATCGCCTGCCGTTCGAAGTCAAGCTCTTCCACTTCGTGGTCAGGTTCTTCACGCTGCCCTTTATAGCGGTGTGGATCAAGCTTAAACCGGAATCAGCCACGGCTAAACACTGGTCCAGCCCCGTGAGTAAGTACATGAACCACTTTGCGGCGAGTATCCTTTTTGTCTTCTTCGTCTATCTTCAAATATCGCTCGACAAGTCGAGAACGTCCAGGGGGGCTCCTGGCACTGGCGTCGAGTGGCTTATCGTCATCTGGGTAATGGGCTACGTCTTTGAAGAGATCATACACTGTTATTCCATCGGAGCGTCGCGCTACTTCAGGAACCTGTGGCACTGGTACGATATAACCATGCTCAGCGTATTTATCCTCACTTTCATCTTTTGGATAGTCGCGTGGGCCGAGATGCTGGGAGACCCCAGCGAAGGTACCGTTCCGCCTCGCAAGGACTGGCCCAGCACGGACAGCACCCTGATACACGAGGCCCTGTTCGCGGTGTCCTCGGTGCTGAGCGTGTTCAAGCTGATGTTCTACTTCCAAGAGAGCGCCAAGCTGGGACCGCTTCAAGTCTCCATTACGTCCATGATGGTCGAGATCGTGCGGTTCCTTTTCATCTGCGTCTGCATCATGTTGGCGTTCGCATTCGGGTTGACGCGTATGTACGAGCCTTACCACGGGATGAAGAGGAAGGACAAGGACGGCGACGAAGTCAAGCAGAACCCAGCCTTCACGACGTTCTTGAATTCCATGAAGACGTTGTTCCATCGAATGCTGGGCGTCGCGTCCGAAGATCAGGCCGACGTGGTGGTGGCCAACGCCGACGACGGGTCCATCAATGAGCACAAGTTCACCGAATTTGTGGGCTCCACGATGTACTCCCTCTACCAGGTGCTGATGCTCGTCGCCATGCTGAACTCGCTCATCGCCATCGTGACGGGAACCTTCCAGAAGATAATCGACAACGCCGAGGTCCACTGGAAGTTCTACAGGACGCGGCTCTGGATGCACTACATCAACGAGGCGCTCGTCGTTCCGAGCCCTTTTCTGATCTTTCAGATACCGCTTCTCATAGTGGACGTTGTGAAAAAGAAGAACTTCTGGCCGCAAAGACTCCAACCCACGGTCTCGTACTCGGACGTTATCAACAAAGTGGTACAGCGGTACCTTTGCCACGAGCGCGTCATACTGTACGACTGACCGCATCTTGAGATACATAGATACCTTTAAAAGAGAAGGACAAAATTCAAGCAAATTTTCAAACATAAAACGTAATTTCAAGCAACAAGCGCCATGATTGCTTCTATCGTACAAGTAGTCATGAAAATACTCAATTTAGTCAGCTTTTTCTTTTTTTGCTGGATAGACTGTGCATTTTAACTACGGTTTGGTCAAATGTAAGCTTGAGAAAGTGCAAAATTCGAAAGAGAGTGCTATTCGATGCATCTGCACGCATGAAACAAAGACAGGCTTCTGATATGCATCAGGATCACCTGCTTCGTAAACCGGCTGAAAGAGCTTCGCTTTAACGATTCGGCCACCTTGCTGCATTTGTTGTTCTGCGAGCTGAATTTACGGTTTTTCTCGTAGCGCCGCATAACTCGTGATGGGTTATAGTTCCATATCGCGCTCTAGAAAATGGTGTCACTGATATAGCAAGGTGCTCCGCATGTATAGCAGCGCCTTCTGCAGAAACTAGGAACCCATTACCATGAAAAATACCAATCGAATTCTGTTGGAAAGTCTGGCAATTGCTTTCGTAGCATGAGCCCACGCAATTTCGGACGGATTTAGTGACATCTGCAGGATCATAACCACACTGAACAAACATACGAGAAAAAATAAATAAAGGTTGACAAATGTCGTGCATAAATGTCAGCAACCGCTGCGGTATTAGCTGCAAAGTTTAAATCTTGATTTCTGGCGCAAGTGGATCCGACATGTGATAAAGCATTTTGTGCCAAACCCCGAAACTCGATTTGAGGTTTGTGATAGGTTTGAACAAGAAGACAGCAATTTATTTATGACAGCCACTCGAAGATGCGCTACTCAATGAAAGCCTAGAAGGTGAGTTGCCTATCTTAGTTTTGCTCTTTCGAGTTTATATTCTTGGCCGTCGGCTTCAGGCAGTTTGAACGTGAGACTTCACCTTTCCTGGCATTGAAAAGATGAAAGATTGGTTGCGAATTGAGCTCTTCTAATATTGTTTCATTCTATTTACTCATACTGTCGGCTTGTTACAACGTGGGCTAAAAGGAGGGCTTCTACGACGAGTAACACATTACATAAAAATTACAACATTACATAGCAAAAGCACTCACTTACCACATAACGGCACAAGAGAAAACAAGATGTACGCAAAAATCTCGCAAGAATAGACGTTCTTGAAGCTGGAAGAAAAAAAGAAAAAAAGAAACAAGAAAGAAAGAAATAGGGAACCGGCATTACTGCTTGCCGGATATGACACATGAGCGTGAACATGCGACTCCTCGGCATGACCTTTAGACCGTGCCCGTGGTTCCCCGCGGCGCGCTCAAAATGTCGAAGGTGACGTGCTGGGGCTTACGACACATCCGTTAAACACTACGTGGACGCGTCGACAGGTTCATCATCATCATCATCATCAGCCTAGTTACGCCCACTGCAGGGCAAAGGCCTCTCCCATACTTCTCCAACTACCCCGGTCATGTACTAATTGTGGCCATGTTGTCCCTGCAAACGTCTTAATGTCATCCGCCCACCTAACTTTCTGCCGCCCCCTGCTACGCATCCCTTCCCTTGGAATCCAGTCCGTAACCCTTAGTGACCATCGGTTATCTTCCCTCCTCATTACATGTCCGGCCCATGCCCATTTCTTTTTCTTGATTTCAACTAAGATGTCGTTTACCCGCGTTTGTTGCCTCACCCAATCTGCTCTTTTCTTATCCCTTAACGTCACACCCATCATTCTTCTTTCCATAGCTCGTTGCGTCGTCCTCAATTTCAGCAGAACCCTTTTCGTAAGTCTCCAGGTTTCTGCCCCATATGTGAGTACTGGTAACACACAGCTGTTATACACTTTCCTTTTGAGGGATAGTGGCAACCTGCTGTTAATGATTTGAGAATGCCTCCCAAACGCACCCCAGCCCATTCTTATTCTTCTGGTTATTTCAGTCTCATGATCCGGATCCGTGGTCACTACCTGCCCTAAGTAGATGTAGTCCCTTACTCCTTCCAGTGCTTCGCTACCTATCGTAAACTGCTGTTCTCTTCCGAGCCTGTTAAACATTACTTTAGTTTTCTGCAGATTAATTTTCAGACCCACCCTTCTGCTTTGCCTCTCCAGGTCAGTGAGCATGCATTGCAATTGGTCTCCTGAGTTACTAAGCAAGGCAATATCATCAGCGAATCGCAAGTTGCTAAGGTATTCTCCATCAACTTTTATCCCCAATTCTTCCCACTCCAGGCCTCTGAATACCTCCTGTAAACATGCTGTGAATAGCATTGGAGATATCGTATCCTCCTGTCTGACGCCTTTCTTTATAGGGATTTTGTTGCTTTCTTTGTGGAGGACTACGGTGGCTGTGGAGCCGCTATAGATATCTTCCAGTATCTTTACATATGGCTCATCTACACCCTGATTCCGTAATGCCTCCATGACTGCTGAGGTTTCGACTGAATCAAACGCTTTCTCGTAATCAATGAAAGCTATATATAAGGGTTGGTTATATTCTGCACATTTCTCTATCACTTGATTGATAGTGTGAATATGGTCTATTGTTGAGTAGCCTTTACGGAATCCTGCCTGGTCCTTTGGTTGACAGAAGTCTAAGGTGTTCCTGATTCTATTTGCGATTACCTTAGTAAATACTTTGTAGGCAACGGACAGTAAGCTGATCGGTCTATAATTTTTCAAGTCTTTGGCGTCCCCTTTCTTATGGATTAGGATTATGTTAGCGTTCTTCCAAGATTCCGGTACGCTCGAGGTTATGAGGCATTGCGTATACAGGGTGGCCAGTTTCTCTAGAACAATCTGACCACCATCCTTCAACAAATCTGCTGTTACCTGATCCTCCCCGGTTGCCTTCCCCCTTTGCATAGCTCCTAAGGCTTTCTTTACTTCTTCTGGCGTTACCTGTGGGATTTCGAATTCCTCTAGGCTATTCTCTCTTCCACTATCGTCGTGGGTGCCACTGGTACTGTATAAATCTCTATAGAACTCCTCAGCCACTTGAACTATCTCATCCATATTAGTAACGATATTGCCGGCTTTGTCTCTTAACGCACACATCTGATTCTTGCCTATTCCTAGTTTCTTCTTCACTGTTTTTAGGCTTCCTCCGTTCCTGAGAGCCTGTTCAATTCTATCCATATTATAGTTCCTGATGTCCGCTGTCTTACGCTTGTTGATTAACTTAGAAAGTTCTGCCAGTTCTATTCTAGCTGTAGGGTTAGAGGCTTTCATACATTGGCGTTTCTTGATCAGATCTTTCGTCTCCTGCGATAGCTTACTGGTTTCCTGTCTAACGGAGTTACCACCGACTTCTATTGCGCACTCCTTAATGGTTCCCATGAGATAGTCGTTCATTGCTTCAACACTAAGGTCCTCTTCCTGAGTTAAAGCCGAATACCTGTTCTGTAGCTTGATCCGGAATTCCTCTAGTTTCCCTCTTACCGCTAATTCATTGATTGGCTTCTTGTGTACCAGTTTCTTCCGTTCCCTCCTCAAGTCTAGGCTAATTCGAGTTCTTACCATCCTATGGTCACTGCAGCGTACCTTGCCGAGTACGTCTACATCTTGTATGATGCCAGGGTTCGCGCAGAGTATGAAGTCGATTTCATTTCTAGTCTCACCATTCGGGCTCCTCCACGTCCACTTTCGACTAACCCGCTTGCGGAAAAAGGTGTTCATTATCCGCATATTATTCTGTTCTGCAAACTCTACTAATAATTCTCCTCTGCTATTCCTAGAGCCTATGCCATATTCCCCCACTGACTTGTCTCCAGCCTGCTTCTTGCCTACCCTGGCATTGAAGTCGCCCATCAGTATAGTGTATTTTGTTTTGACTTTACCCATCGCCGATTCCACGTCTTCATAAAAGCTTTCGACTTCCTGGTCATCATGACTGCATGTAGGGGCATAGACTTGTACCACCTTCAATTTGTACCTCTTATTAAGTTTCACAACAAGACCTGCCACCCTCTCGTTAATGCTATAGAATTCCTGTATGTTACCAGCTATTTCTTTATTAATCAGGAATCCGACTCCTAGTTCTCGCCTCTCCGCTAAGCCCCGGTAACACAGTACATGCCCGCTTTTTAGCACTGTATATGCTTCTTTTGTCCTCCTAACCTCACTGAGCCCTATTATATCCCATTTACTACCCTCTAATTCCTCCAATAATACTGCTAGACTCGCCTCACTAGATAGCGTTCTAACGTTAAACGTTGCCAGGTTCAGATTCCAATGGCGGCCTGTCCGGAGCCAGGTATTCTTAGCACCCTCTGCAGCGTTACAGATCTGACCGCCGCCGTGGTCAGTTGCTTCGCGGCTGCTGGGGACTGAGGGCCGGGGTTTGATTGTTGTATTCATATTACAGGTTAGGTGCTGCTTAAAAACTGCTAATATAAAGGATACGATCACTAGCTCTGCAGCTTTGCCAATATTGCTTCTATGGCATACACTACCCATCTACAGATATAACCAATTTAGCCAAAGTAAAGTTTCATTGAAGTTAACCTTTAAATAATGGAATGAACATTTCCAATATTACTCCTAATAGTAAGATAAAATGTCCTAATTCTTGATGGCTCTCATTCAGAAGCAAAAGTTACTAAAGAGGCAGCGATGTCTATGTCACTCATTTCTAAGTCTTAAGCATAAGTTTTATTTTAAGCGAGCCAGCTACAGAAAGAACATAGTAAGAGGACAGAAATGAAACAGTAAACTCTTCGAAAGGCCAGGTGAGGCAGGAAATAAAGCCATGCAAAAGCCAGTGTACCACAAACTCTGCTCTACTTTAACTAAGAGAATCTATTGAGCAGACAGGAAGTGTTCACTGTCATCAGGACAAATAAGAATAACTTCATTGGCCAAGGGGAATTAGCTCAGACTCGCTAGGGCATGCCTCGCAATTAGATCGTGGTTTTGGCACGTAAGGCCCCATAATTATTTTTTTTATTTAGCTAAGGATACAAAAATAATAGGTAGAAAGGCATTCCCTAGAAAATTGCAACATAAATGCGCTGAAGATCTGTGAAATAATTTAACATCGCACCTGCCGTCAGTAGGCTGTGTAGCAGCGACGCGATTCCCTGGAGACCCAGAAAATCTGAAAACATCGAGAATGACTGACTCAGCACTCACTGTAAGGCTCCGTTGTGACATGTCGGAATAACTTGGTGCACACTGCACCAAAAAAGTGCGTGATGAAACGGCAGCCGTCTTTAGAAATAAGAAAGAACTCATAAAAGACGATATTTATATTTCTCTTTGACGTTATGGATACAACTGAACGATCACAGGCAGCACGTAACCTTTATCGAAAATCAGCAAATAGATTTTACATTTAGTGTTCGAGAAATTGGATTGGATTGGATTGGAAAAACTTTAATAAAAGTCCTGCAGGACGCACGTCAGCGCGCAGTGGGCGTCTCCCACGCAGGGAACGACAGGGAGTACCTGGCGGCCGCTGCGCGAGCCTGCTGGCACGGCCCATTGCTGGTCTTGTAGGAGCGGGCTTCGTAGGGCCTTCTCCCACGTGTCGGAGGTAGAATCGGGCGGAGCGTTTCTGCACTCCCAGAGCACGTGTGCGAGTGTCGCCGTGACCCCGCACGAAGGGCACGCATCGTTGGGGTAAACGTCCGGGTAGATGATGTGTAAGCTGGCGTGATTTGGATAAGTACGTGTCTGCAACAAGCGTAGCGTTAGCGCCTGCGGTTTGTTCAGTTTGGGGTGCGGGGGCGGAAAGAGACGTCGTCTGCACTATGGCTAAAAGAAAAGAGATTCGCATAAGAAAGGTTAGCTGAAAACTAAGTGAGACAGAATATTTCGGTTCTGAGCTAAAATAAGGTCATCCAGTTTTTGTTTTCTCCTGGCGCCCTTAACAATGCGATCATTGTAACCTTTTCAAACGACTACCTTCCTGCAATCTGAAATAAAAAGAAAACGAAGAAAATAAAATCTAAGTAGTTGTTAAAGTTCACCCACCCGGCGCTCCATGGATTCTTCAACTAGAACAGCAGCCTATTTTGCGAATTTTTTGCTTCCAAGTACGTAAATGCTCTGAGAATAAGGGTTAACTCTGCGCATCCGGGTCTTGTGATGTGCACTGCCGCCACGATGAAACAACCTCGTTACGACAAAAAAGAAAGAAAGAAAGAAAGAAAGAAAGAAAGAAAGAAAGAAAGAAAGAAAGAAAGAAAGAAAGAAAGACTGACCAATGGCCTTTACTTCAGCAGTGTGGAACGTGACATGTATGTGAAATGCTGCTTGGACGCAGTGATATATTGACTTACGCCTCAGGCTTCCACCCAATCCAAACGTGTGGCATTGATGAATTGTTAGAAACTGCGGCGGCTTTGTCGCGGCGTCGATTGGGGCGCTGCTCTGCACTAGACGCTCCTAGAGTGACTGTGTGTTTATAGATGGTCGTATCTACGCTTTTCTTCACTATAGTAAGAAAAATAAGTTAAAAAATAAACATTGGGGTCTGTAAGACAAAGACATGGAGAAGAACCGACGCCACATTGCAGCAAGGTAAAGCCGGTGGTGCAGCCTGGCGGTATTCACTTACAGGAAGACGCCGAGACAGAGTCCCACTGAATAGCAAGAACAGAGCGCCAACTATCGGATAATCATCACAACAACGGCAATGACACGTTGGAACTAGGAAGGCTTAGCGCTTTGAGACATTTGGGAAATTTCCGTGCCAACATGATCAACAGTCATCGTCGCGTGCTTGATAAAAAGGTATGAGTTATTTTTTCTGTAAGACCACGAACCTGAACGTGAACCTAGACCAGTGAACCTTTTAAAGACGTTTAAGGAGTGCCAGCTGAACAGAATATGCTCATTAACATCTTCGCGACTGCTGAAGTTAGTTGCATCCCTAATACATGTGAAAAATTGAGAAGAACAAATTACAAGCTTTTAGTAAATATTGGTTGTCGCAACACACCGCCGACTCGAAAGGGGTGTCAGTGTGAGGTCAGCTTTATTAAGACAAAAGTCTGTATAAAGCTGACTTTCCCACTAATTGAAATGTCTGCCAGCAAGGGCGTCACTTTTGTAGCATAAGTTGAAAAAATTCACCGAGACGTGCTACTTTGCTGCTACTCCGTTAATATTTAAAAACAGGGTAATTTCACGCTTTGAAAACAATAATTATGTGTGCAAAGTATGCTACGATGGACAACACCACTGGTAACGTTAGTTCTCCATCAGGTGATGAGGTTGTGTTGATTCATTTAAATATTTAGGTGTTACTTTAGACAGTCATTTGCACTGGAGAGAACAAATTAGCGTTGTCTGTAGAAAACTCGCTTTCAGCTTTTACACACTGGCCCGTGCCCGACAATATTTTCCTCGTGCTTTGCTTCGTTGCATATACTTTTCTTTGTTTCATACCCACATGAGCTATGGTTGTGAAATATGTGGCCTAACATATAAAACTTACTTAACACCTATAGTGCATTTGCAAAAACGAGCCCTAAGAATAATAACATTTTTCTCTGTTCATCACCCAAGCAGCATTCTGTTTACTGACCTTCGTATTCTTTCTTTCACGGCGTTAAGAAATTATAAGATCACTTGTTTAGTTCACAAAATACTAAGCACCAACTTTCCCTTGCCCAACACCATATTTAACTTCCCACGTGCAAACACCAGGCAAGCAACTAACTTCAACTTAAACCTTCCTTATTGCAGCAATGTATACGGTGAACGATTAATAGAGTACTTTGGCGCTATAACTTGGAACTCTGTGCCTGTGGAAATAAAAGTAACTAGAAATTTTGATCTTGTATGTAAACGCTTCTTCTTGTCTAGCCAAAAGTAATAGCTCTTCCTTAAAAAAAAGTACTTGTTCATGCAAAAAGTGTTCTTACTCATTGAGCAGATATGGATTTGGTTGACCTGTATATGTACTTTTGTGTATTGGACTAGCTACTAGCCACATAGGCTATTGGTTCAACTATTTTTGTACACATTACTTGACTTGTTTAAATAAAGCTCACTTTTTGATTGATTGATTGATTGATTGACTGATTGATTGATTGATTGATTGATTGATTGATTGATTGATTGATTGATTGATTGATTGATTGATTGATTGATTGATTTGTACACTGCCGACAATGAGCACGCGTCCGCGCCACTGGACGTAGGGGAATGCTGTGCAAGCAGCGTCGCTCACGAAACGGCTGGGTGGTGTGTTGGCAGGGAGTTTTGGTCGCGGAATTTTACGTGCTCTATTTTAGGCATTACGTACCGTTTGCGGAGGAGCTAGAATAGTCAGTCCTCAGTAACTTAAAGAACCATGTGGAAAACCTGTTCTGTGCTGCATCGTCGTTGAGCTTCAGAAGGATTGATGAAAAAGTGTCATTCTTTATTTGCCCAATGACGCCGAATGACACGAAAAGTGGAAAAACAAAGGAAGCTCCGCCGATTATTCAAACTTTCGCGTGTGCCAGAAGCATTTTCACCCGCAAGAAATTACTCGCGCAGATGAGTGTATAATAACATGCACTCATCTGATAAATGCACTGTTGTGCCGCTGCAGCGCCAGAAAGCATGGGCTAGGAGCTGACGCTATTCCTTGAGTTCTTATTCCTTGGACGTTTCTTCTGCATAACCGTGCATGTTGCTTTCATTTTTTTTCATTACAGGCAATGTTTCACTTGAGATTTCTATTTTATAACTTGTATATGTGCTGGGCATACCTAACCATGCCAGATAATTTTTTATTCGGGGCGCTTGTGTACTTTTGTGGTTTACTTATGCTGTGGATGTTTCTCAGTGGCTAAAGTAGCTGGCAGTACTGTAATGTATAAAGTCCAAGTAAGTAGATCAGCGCTCTAGATGTAACCTCCCGCCAGCTTGAGTAAGGCTTCTCCTCGCCTATCAACCACTGTTACGATCGGCTAGCGGGGGCAGCGACCTCCGAACCTCCTTGCCTTCCTGCAACGAATCAGCACTGTTAAGCTCACAATACGTCCTATAAGCATCACCCAGTCGGCAAAGAGGCCCGACATAGACTGTGACGGGTGAACAAAGAAGCTCCCTTCAAGCTAACTGTCCCGCAGAGCCCACTAATTAATCCAAGGGGCCAACCTATCCAGTGGGAACGGCGTCCACGTCAGGTTCCCAGATTGCCACATGGTTCCACAATATGTGGGGGCGGTTGCACGACATTGGAGGCGGAGGGTGGCGGAACGGTGCGACGTCGTGGGAGGGATTTGGCGAACGATTCGGCAATTACGATTTGCCGAGACAGTCACCAGATTCCCTAGTCTAGTCATCTAGGGAAGACGACTGTTTTAAAAGCAGACACCCTTAATGCAGTCAGTGAGTGCTAGTGTGTGCTGACGCGTCCTGTTGTACCCTCCCTAAAATATATAGTCTGCTCTGACAAGTAGCTCATGCTACTAGAACGATGCACTGCTGCTCCGTGCTCCGACCAGTAGGAGTCTTCCTGTTCTGTAAATAAGCTTGCCTCTCCTATGTAAATAAAACCCCTGCTGCGCTCCTCATCCTCTCCACCTCGTAATCATCACGAAAGAAGCAACCCTCGTGAAGAAAGCTCGAACGACGGCGTGGGCCCGCTTAGCTTCCGTGTGTAGTCCCGGTAGCGTAGGCTAGGTAGCGATCCTCTGTGTGACGCCGGACTCCGATGCCACGACTCCCGAACCCTTCAACACGCAATTGCTGCCCTTTTTGTCCAACTTTTGTTCAACTGATAGGCGCGTCTGGATATCTTGTTGGTGAAACGACACTTATAACTCGCTCAGGGACAAACATGTTTCGCAACACTCATTCCTTTTAACTGTTCAATAAGCTTTGAAAACAATTTCAAGTCTTTGGCACATTCACGAAAAATCTGCGAAAGGTTATTCTGGACTGCGCCTCAGAGGTGTAATAATAATGTAAACTATGTGAGATAGCGAGACTAGAGAAGTGCGCATGTTCGTTTTTTGGCTAGAGCAGATGTAGATGCCTTTGCCACTTACGCCATACGTGCTCACAGCAGCAACAGGACCACAGTTTATCAGGTGTCTTAATACGTAAATCTATAGCGATGCTCCGACACGGAGATAAGCCGCGAAGGCATCGAAAGCGCTGCGCAGTTGCTTTCAATGGCGTGATCTAGCATGGCGGTTGCTACGCCGGTCTTATCTGTGATGCCGTAAGACACCTGAAATCAAACTTGTAAAGTAAAATTGGTCATAGATATTTAGGTGCGCCGCAGTAGACCGCTTTCGGACAAGGATTCCTTCACACCACCAATACATTGACACAGGAGAGCATCCTCTCCTCGCTCGAGTGTTGTACAAGCTGTAATTTAAACGCTCAACTTTGTCAACATATGTGCTACACTCAAGTTCGGGGAAGAGCAGAATTTGAGATTGCTCTAAAAGGTAACCGCGAAATCATTTCAGTAACTCCGCAACGGAAACCGCCGAATCGAGCCGATGACGCCGGTGGCGATCGTAGCTTCCATGTCGGCAGCGATACTGCTAGTGGCAGCTTCTGCATGTGTAGCAAACTCGACCTTATGATTTGTTACCTGTAAAAAAAGCTATCAAAAGAAAGCATCAAAAGATTTTGATAATGCCCAGTCCTTCATATTAGACACGCTGTCTTTACCTATGGTAAAGGCACCGTGTCGCTGTCACTCCTGCATCATTGAAGCGTTTTGAAACGCAGTGCAGTTACACAGAGCCCCGCTTAGAAGCGAAGTTTTGTCTGTTCCCATATTAAAGGCTCTTTTATTTGGATCACTCCTTTCTTGGGTAACTGAATATGTGCCATTGCTCATATGCCCATTCTTGGCCAATCTTCCAGATTTGGTATGTGCCACCATCACACAGTGGTATAGAACCCCTAAATATATGTTTAGCTAGGGAATAAGTTGGAGATATTGGAAGCCACGTGCATCCTGTTACTCCATTTCATCTGTGTAGTCAGGTATGCGTAGTACTTCTTTGTACCCACGCGCCTCCCATCAACACTCTTCCTTCGACAAGCATCGTACCCTATTTTGTTGTAGCGCAAGCTGAACGACGAGGACATCAGGAATGTTCATTTGATACACACATCCCCTACATACATACGTTCTCCCACAGATAAAGAAAGAAATTCTGGAAGGAGCGGCATCAACGTTCTTTTTTCCGCGCCTAATAAATTGGTGAGCCTGTGTAGAAACACAAGGCCAGACAGAATCACAGGTATCGCGTGCGAAAAGGAATATAAAAACAAATTCATTGATTGCATCGCGGGTGTTGTACACCACATTCCTCTCGCGTGAGGACGATTCTACATTGGTCACATTGGTAGAGGCACAAATGATAGGCTACGAGAACACAATGCCAAAATAAGCAACGTGGCTGCTGAGGGCTCTTTTGCCATCCATTGCCAAAGATGCAAATGCAAGCCCAGATTTAAAGAAACAGTCGTGATAAGTATAAGCAGGTGTGAGATGACCCACCTGATGATAGAAGGTAGACACCAACATTTGATGTCACAAGTGTCAGTAAGCCTTCCGTTTCATTATCCACAAAAGAGCTAGATTATCTTTGTTCGTGTTGAACGTGTACATATCTGTCAATCGGTATGGTAAATAGGTGCCTGCGTGTAGTTCTCTGCTTTTCTTTTTATGTTTACCGAGGTTTTATACATGTTATATGACGTTTCGAGGGTATGTATAGCGACGAGAACTGTTACAGATCAATCGTTGAAAACAGCGCCGCGTATGTCACATCTACATCTCTCTTGTCCTTGTCATTCAGCTTGCACTACAACAAAGTGAGATGTGCCGCACCAATAAGCCCCCATAGCTATCCTCATTAAGCATCGTACATCGCCTCCACGCTTGTGACAAACAGAGCTGACAATTGCTGACGACGTGACTGTACGCGTGTCAACCGCTACTGCTGCTACCTGGCTAACTCAAAGATGCTTTCGCATCCGTTAGATATCAACATTGCGTGCTGGATCTCTGTGTTTTCCTCTGTGACGAGCATAGATCTACGGCATCCACCGGCGGCTTATCCAATACCCCCCTAGACCACCACCGTCAAATGATTAAGTCAAAACCTTGTAGAGATGCGGCTGGTAAGATTACAATAAAGGCGAATGACGGACGTTTTCGAATACTCACTGAGTGTTTGTGTTTATGGGAGGCTGGCGCTTTGTCAGGCATTTATTGGCCTTTTCGCCAGCGTCCACGGAAAAGCTGTACATTATTGTCCCGAAATAAACAAACTTCAACTTTCAAAAATAAAATAAAAATAAGCAGTGGCTTTTTTTTTTCAACGCAGCACTGTAACTTGTTGCGCCGTGCTACAATTACGCATTTGGCAGATCACCAATGCTTGTCCCCACACGCCGACTGCATACATGATTATTCTGTAAGGCAGCGTCTCGTGGACCAAATGGGGCAATAAGCATTGTTGCCCCCATCCCTTCCTTCCACGGCTCATACGCATATGACAAGGATAAACTATGGCGAGGTCCATGGTTTCGCTTTCATCTGCTTTGCAATGAATATTTCTTGTCATCATGCTAAGAGACGTTGCACAAACAACGTACGACTGAAATGACGAGCCTAATCAGGTATGCTGAATATGTTTCAAAACTGGCATTACGTATTTTTTTAATCAGACATACCTGTGCTGTTTGCTACACCATTGCGAAATTTAAATATTTTCGTTATTATTCAGTACATCCAAGCAAAGTCTTTGGCAATGTCTGCGGACTGTACGTTTGGAAACGTTGTGCAATAGCAGCCGTCTGATGAAGTCTCTTCTGTCAGTCCGTAACCTTACGTCAGCGCTGAGTGAAAAGGTCAGCCTGCCTTCCTAACGTAGTACGCCGCAGCGGTATTCGCCAAACAAAAGGGAAGTCAGAAACAATTCGCGCAGGTCGGAGGTAAATGGCAAAGTAGAGATGAAAGGGCGGGCAAACCAAGAGGGGACGAAAAGCGCCAAGGGCGAGGCCCAAAGTGCGTGTAGCACTTTCTCCAAGCTTGCAGACGGGCCGAACCGCGCGGTGCAGGGCATTAGCGCGCGACAACCTTCCACCCGATGCCTGGCGCGTAACGCGATGCAAACGCCCCGCGGAAGAAGAAGAAGCTCGGCCTTCACTGCCTCCCTGCCTTGCAAGGTGCGTCGGGGTCCAAAGGGCGGGGGGCAAAAATAAAAGCCGAAACCAGGGCACGTAACCCATTAATTTCCGTTAGGACCCAAGGAGCGGAGGCCTTCACATGGGGCTTGCTCGCAGGTTTGCCGCCGCAGCCTTCCGAACGAAAGCGCCGGGTTTATTCAATTATGCAGCACGCTTTCTCTCCCTTTCCCCGAGCTAGCGCTCATTCTCATTATCACGCTTCCTTGCCTTTCGTTCTCTCTCTCTTTTCCGTTCGAGCGCGTGCTTGGGCATCCCGTGCTCCTGGCGGTGGGCTCTAAGAAAGAAGCACCCGTTGCTTCTAGACTGATAAACAGGTGTACAGGTAAAAAAAAAATAAGAGCCTGGCCCTGGCTATGTCTGGTCCCTTGGTTAAGTACATCTCCTTCCCTCCTAACGTGCTGGCTCTTGATGTCGATACTAGGTAGGCGCGACTAGGAAAAGTTTGCTTTGAATTGCGGCAGCGCATATGGACGTTAGGCTTTCGCCGTATAGCTGTAAAGGACGTAAAAAAAAATGCGCCGACTTAATAAGGCAGGTCGCTTACTCGGTTAGCACCACCTCTGTTTGCAACGTGCGGCCCAGACTTGGGAGGTCCGACAAGTAAAGCTTTCATTTGTATTCAGGCGGCGTACTCCACTGTGCCTTAATCCGACACGTGTGAGAATACTGTTCAACTACGTGCTTTCGTCGAGTACTTTCTACGCGTAAATGGTTCTGGCGATGTTTAGACTCGCAAACTTTGACAACGAACGCTTGAATGCGAGCTGAGTCGGTTATGGAGAGGGTGCGCAGGAGTAGGGGGCACCAGGTCTCCGTACCCTAGCGCTAACAAGTGCAGAAAAATTAAATTGTGCGTAGTCATACCTACCCCTAGTGCGCTGTTGGAATACAAAATGAAGGAACGACACAGCAAAGCGATTTCGTGTTGCAGCGCTTTGTTATGTCGCTCTATGTCTCGTGCATGCATATTTTTTTCTCAGTAAGCCATGTTAGACCAGTGTTCGTAAACACAATAGTGCCGTTGAAACATTCATCCATTTTTTACGCAGGTCATTCCTGCATGTTTTTTTTTTTTTTTTTGCAAAGGGGAACGCAGAAGCGTTGTCGAAGAAAGAAGATCTGCACAGGGAAGACGCTCACTCGCCGTTTTAAACACTCACTTTGCACTTCTTGAAAACATGCTTAGTTGCAAGTGAGCATCTTTCCTGTCCCGGTCTCCTTTCTTCCGCAACGCTTCTGCGCTTCCCTTTCCAAAAAATCATGTCAAACCTAACTGGCCCAATAGCTTACTATTCATTCCTGCACGTTTTGCTCCTCAGAGAAGGAAGGCAATATGAAAGTTCGCGTTTGGGTGGCATGTGCACCGTTAGGCTTGGCTACCAGCGACAAACCAATACAAACAAGAAAAATACAACTGATGCTCCATCGCGGGGACTTCTCGTCACTTTTCAGCGTCTGTGCTTTCAATACGTTCTTAAGCGCCTTTTGATGCTGAAGCGTAGCCGAACTTAGAAGGAAAGTTCGGTTTCGAACTCAGAGGGCACTGACCTCGTTGCGCTTTGGCTTCCTTCCTCGAGCGGCAAGTACTTATCGCGCTTCCGTCTTTCGCGCTTGTAAGTTGTCCGTCCTTGAGGCCCAAGAAACTCAAGAAACTTGTTCCCTCGTGATTATCGCCGCCGGGCTGAGATATATTGATCGACGGCCACGGGCACGGCCTGGGTCTAGTTCAGCAGTGAGCACGAGGCGCCGTGGCCGCATGCTAAATGTATTCCGCCAGAGCTGGCAGGGTGGCTTCACGCAGCTGGGCGCGCGTCGGATGCCGTGCGCAGAAGCTCAGTTACTTCCTGCAGCCGCGCACTATAGGTGAAGGAATAGGATTCCTGGCACGCGGATGCAGATGAGCGAGTTATTCGCCGCAGAGTCACGGTGGCAGTGTGCGCGTTCTCCTCTCTCTCTCTCTCCTTCTCTCTCTCTCTATAGGCGGGCGGGCGCGCGCTCGACGAACCGCAGCTTCGTTAACGAAATGTGGCTGCGGCCGCCGCTATAGCTAGCTCTAACCGATGGGAAACGCATCAAGCTTCGCGCGCTTTGTGGTGGAGTACTTTGTAGGCCTGTTGGTTAACTTCCCTCGGGTCTGCGCGCCGGTCTCCCGAGTTGCGAAGGGGATGGGGTGACGCGTGTACAAGTTCTTGAGCGCAATCATCGCCGATTAGCCAAGGTGGTCGCAGCATAGCGGAGCTCTCGAGTGGCGCCGCAACAATTGCAAGGCGAGTCGGGGAGCGCGTTGCTGCGGATATCTTCGCCAAACATGATTTGGGCTAAGAATGCGGCACTGTTGAAAGGGGACAAAGTTTTTTGGCACGGTGATATTTGTTCCGTCAGAGATAGGCGGAGACATCCGTGTCGCCTCCTACCAGCTGATTGTTCGCCTATCGCGCGTAGTGGGTTGCACCGCTTCTCTTCGGTACAACGAACGAAACAGGAGCCTCCAATATGTGTCCCCCTCAGTCGTCGCTCACATCTCCAGTGAAACTGGAAATGTTATGCAACCACAGGATTGTGAAGACTGTTTCTCTATATGCTTTGGGCGCTTCTCTACACAGTCGCAGGAAAATGTCGTCAATCATTGAGAGCTGGACAGATTGCCACCGCACCAACTTTGATTCAGCAGCTTCTCTGCTGGCGTTGATTAGAGGCAATGGTGCGACAGTATTTTCTGGAACATCATCAGCGTTACAGATGATGAAGCTAGGGAGGACTGAACGGCTAACAATAATTCGCCTCCCTCATGCATCATGTAACCTTCCGACAGCATAGCCATTTTTCATTTAGCGCTGAAATTTTTATTCATTCGTTTGAAGGCGAGTGAGATGTGACCCTCGAAGCAATATGGGCTCGGACGGTAGTTGATGTGCTGAATAATGGTTGATATGAACCCAACTGCTGAAATTAAAATTGCGAGCGAAGTGTTCGCGGCAATAAAATTTCTGCTGCGAAGCCTTTGCATAAATTTACGGTAGTCATATTAGGATGAAAGGTGTGGAATATTATATGCCATTTCGCAAATAATTCTGGTTATCATCCGCAACAGGCATTGAAAGTTCGCTTGCATCCGTCATAGTCTACCAGATGATTCCAGGATTTCCCATTCCTCATAATATTAAGGTCCTGTATAGCTAGGCACTCCTAAGAAAAAAAATAAATTGGGAGACGTCCCAATTCTTTGAGTGAGATGTGATATACAAAAGAGCGAAGCACCCGTCGTGGTGGCGTAGTGGCATGGCGTTTCGCTACTATGCCCGAGGGTGCGGGATCGAATCCCTGTAGCGGCGGCCGCATTTAGATAGGGGTGAAATGGAAAAAACGCCTGCGTGCCACCACGCATTCTGTGCACGTTAAAGAAACCTCAGGTGGTCAAGATTAATCCGGAGTATCTCACTGCGGCGTACCTCATAATCAAATCGCGGTTTTTGGCACGTAAAACCTCAGAATTTAACAAAAGGGCAGAACTTCGTACCGGTTTCTCGTGCTTTACTCGAACTATATAGACAATACTCGTGAGTTTAATTGATGACCCAAGATTTGCTTTACGTAACTGTTTAAAAATGACCGCGTTTCTGTTCGCACGACCAGGTTTGACCGCAGGCACGGCGCTGCGTCAATGGAAAAACGCGCAAGCTTGACGGCGAAGCCAATCTTCTAGAAGAACGATGTGGTGACGGGAGTTCGAAAGACAGAGTGCGCAAATATTGTCCTTCGTCACCACGCAATTGGCTTTCGCAGAAACACTTCTTCAGATTAAAGTCGCTGGGGGAAAGCACGCACCATGACGGCGGACAACGTCTCCTCGATGAAACATCCCGCCCAATACGGGCTTAGAAAAAGAAAGGAAAGAAAAGAAAAAAGAACTAAGACACAAGAAAGTACGGCGAGATGAAGACGAACAAGCCCAGTTCGCCGATTGCTTCGCCTCACTGAGCCACGCGCGGATCAAAGAAAAGCCGCAGAAAGGTGCGGCGTCCCCCAGGATTCACGACCGAGGCCATTTCGCGGCAAACGCGAGGGCGTTGGGCGCCGAAAGCGGGTCATTTGTCAAAAACGAAACGTAGGTTCGCTCGGACATACCGCACTCGGGAGAAGCTTTTAACGCGGCGTTAGCCGGAACCACGTGCGCCCCTTGAAATACCGTGAAATCTCGGATAGTATACAAGCCCGGCTATAGCAGGAGAAGTAGACCCAAGACCGCGAAATAGATCGGAGAGAAAAGAAATTACCCGTCTATATTACGAACAATGACAACTGAATATCTATTCAGACACGACCAAAAACAGTATTTCTTTTCAATGAATGGTTTACTTAATGGCATAAATGGGTATGCACGAGATTGTTGAGATGAGTAACTAAATTGAAGTCTTATCCAGGTTTAACACGCATTAACTGCACAATGGGTTATGAGGGACGCCACTGATTATAGTTCAAAGTATTTTTGACCACCAGGGTTTCCTTAAGCTAAATAGAAATTTGGCCACCGTGGTGGGGGTGGGGGGTGGGAATCGAATTCGTGACCTTGTGCTCAGATGAGAAACGCAAGTCACTGCGCCTCCACCGCAGGTAGGCAAGTTTTCACGAATCACATCAGCAGTCCACGCTGACGGAAATCATGGAACGAGAAACTGTATATTCTGATGGACTGGATTCAGGAGACTTGTCCAAACGGAGGACACTTTGACTATTATTAATGTTTCCGAGTCTGATCTTAGAAGTGAATTTGTCCTGCCGTAAGAGGCTAGAGTTTATTAGATGAAACGCAGAGAAGTCGGACTGAGGGAGTAGTCCTCTACAGCCGGCTGCTCTGCCCAGAGTAGATCATAGTAGCTAGAGAAGATGAGAATAAAACAAAAACAAAAACGGTACGAGGGCTGTTGATGCCTATAGAAACTAGGATGCGATTATACACATGTTCGTGTCCGAAGGGCTCGTTCACGGCCTTTTGACCTACCAAAGTTCGGAACCTGCGGTTATACGTGAGGTTTTCCGGTACACAGCGGCGTTGTACAACAGGCGCGAGTGCGCCGTAGATTGGCGTCAAATCCGACGACTCCATGGTATTCTTTCTGTTTTGATACAGCTTCTGCCAATACGGAATCGTTTCGATTCGTAGGGTAAGCCGAACATTTGTCGTGGCGCGCTCAGAGTGCCTGCAGTTCGGTTTTTAAATTGCGAGTTTGTTGTGTTAGCTCATCGCCGGTACAACGTAGTTCTGCCGAGGACTACCGTCCTTACTTTATTTGAACTATAGAATACGGCAGCCGACCCAGCGTAGGAAAGACGTAGGAAAAATTTAGGCGTCATCAGACTTGACTTGTGCGTCCGGAAGCACAAAAATCAAGAAATAGATGAATGAAATAAAATAATGTAAAAGAACTCCAGATAATGGGATCGAAATATTAATAGCTTCGGAGGTTCGTCTGTCCGCGCGCTTGGCGTGATATTTCGGACATAAAATGTTATGAGCCAGTCATCTTCCGGATGTAGAACAAGATACTGAAGTGTATAGCGCACAAGAGCAGATTTCCGACTACGAATATCGTACAAAATAGAATACTAAGTACTTCCAAGATGCTCTTCAAAGTTTGGATAAATTACTATTTACCTATTCGCACAAAGATTATATCAGTTAATCACCAGAATTTCACATTAGAAGGAGTTAGGTCTGGTGTACCCCTACTTAGTCTTTATTAACAACTATCTGAAGCCACTACCTGGAACAGTGCGTAGTACGCCGATGACTGTGTACTATGTCAGGAAATTAATTCCTCCGAAGGCAATAAGTTTTAAACAGCTGTTTAAACTGGTTTCGCACAGGAGGACACGAACATGCATACTAGTGAGCTGGGTTCCAGCTTTTTGCTATAGGCTTAGGCATTCAATGTTATGCGTCATGTCGTCTAATGCTCATAAACTTTAGTGCCTTGCCATTAACTTTTATCTTCATTTTTTGTGTGTGCTGTAGGACATGTCTTATAGCGCAAAAAAAAAAGCAATGACGGTAAAGGTTAAATGCAAGGCAAGGACACTCAAGGACACTCAGTTACACTCACCAACACACTGAGCTCGCTCCCGGGGAGTTACGGAATCGTTAGCACTTGCATTCCCTCAGGCACTCAGTTCATATTCATCGCCATTCAGATTTGAATTCACATGCATGCACCGCTCACTGGTGTTCCCTCCCGTCGACTCGTCAACCAGCCGTCACTTCTGAGAACTCTTTTTCATCAACGCCTCTTCCTCACGCTGGCCCCTAAACTCGCTGCCACTGGATCTCGACTGATATTTAATGTGGTCAACACTCGTTCACACCTGTGTCTACCCATGCACACTTAGTACTCACGTTTAGACTGTGTGGTACAGCGCGAAGTGGGACAGGGGACATAGGAAAAAACGAGGACAAATTTTTTCCTTCGTCCCCTGTCCCGTTTCGCTCCGTACCACACAGTCTAAAATAGAAAACCAATTAGCCCAAACCATCACCCTTCTTAGTGCTCACGTACACATTCACACGAGCTCAATTACATTCATACACAGGTCCACTCTAGATTTCAAGGCACGTTAAGAGAACACACATAAAAATGCACCGCGTAGAATACATAAATGCAGAAGGAGTTAAGGGGACACTAAGGTGAAAGTCAAATTTAATTTAGTCACAAAGCGTACTCATTAAAAACCTTTCTGCACTGATTTAATGTGAAAAGGTTTGTTATTAGCTATTGAACGCCAAAATTTCTGTTTTTGAATTTGGCTACGGTTTTTAATTTGGCTAGTGGCTACGGTCACATGTGCCTGTCGTCACCGATTCTAGTGTAATTTCACGTACTTTGGCCGCCTATGAGCATAAAGTGCCCAGTTATTTCCAGCTAGAGTTTTTGATTGTTTTCAAAGGCAGGGTTCTATACCGATCAACAACAGCTCGCACGGACCAACTGAATACGGTGACCTAAGCACGATGCGGTGGCGCAGATGGCCGTAGCGATATCAGACTGGGGAAAATTTAGGCACCACCAGGAAAGGCATGTAAACAAAACCGTTCTGAAGTTTTTCCCTAATTTCTCGCAGATATTAAGTCGGTTCCTTGGTGTCGACATTTCTTTTTTATCTAATAAAAAGTTTGATTCAAGAAGAAAAGCATATGCGAGAAACCTGTATTTAAGTTCTTGCGTGAACAACCCTCAGTCGATTCAGGTCCTGATGCACGAATGACGATATCGGTTGGTCAGAGGCGATTTCGTTTACTTGAGTAGTTCTGAAAAGTGCAGGTGTATATATATATATATATATATATATATATATATATATATATATATATATATATATATATATATATATATATATATATATATATATATAGATGTGTGTGTATGTGTGTGTGTGTGTGTGTGTGTGTGTGTGTGTGTGTGTGTGTGTGTGTGTGTGTGTGTGTGTGTGTGTGTGTGTGTGTGTGTGTGTGTGTGTGTGTTGCACGTTAATTTTTAAATCGACCATAACCTGTTCCTAAATCTTACAAGTCTTACAAGTCTTACATTAAGCAAGTCTTACATTAATGAGGTTGTCTGTCCTGTCACAAGGATCGGGTATTGAGGACAAACCCAAAGGGCGGCATGGGCCGGCTTTCTGCATCGAATATCTGTGGTTAGAATTACTGTTAATTGTGGCCCATTACCGACGATTTCTCTGCAAACATCTACAAAAAAATAATAACATAGTGTCTCACGACCCGACTTGGGCAGTTCCTCGAGCCTCTCCAGAACACAGGAAGAACAGATGTCAGATCTGTTAACAAGAAGATGCGAACGAGTAGCCACAGATGTCATAGGCGCCTTGTACTGGAGCGCCGGCGTTATGATCGAGAGTAAACGTCAGGCCCGCCGCTTGCTCAGGGCGTGTGAGGCCTTCGGGCGAAAGCGATTCATGGGGTCGTCTTCGCAGTGGCGATTCCAGCGAGATATGTGATCAGTGCCGGCTGACGCGCTGCTACGAGTGGTGCTCTTGTCGAAGTAACCTAACGGGGGTATGAGCCAGTCAATTTTTGCTTGCTTACGGAGGTATGAGCCATTGAGAAAGTTACGTGTTTTTCTTTTTTTTTTCTACCACTCGACCAGACGCCGCGTTTGTGTACGTTTTATGGGTGGTTCCAAAGAATGTATGCACTGTACGCTTCACTTTGCTGGAGTGCTTGTGGCCTCTGCATTACGAGAGGAATGAGTCATTGCATTTTTTGCTTGCTTAGGGATGTATCAGCCATTGCTGATGATTATAGTTTTTGTACCATTGGACTGGATAACCGGTCTTTTTCAACACTATCGGTGGTATGAGTCACTTAAGGCTTTTGCCTTAAAACGGCTATTGAAAAGTCACGGATAGCAGCATGTAAAAAGCCTGGCACGAGCCAAGATACTGCGCCAGGACAGCAGGCCCGGTGGCCACTGCGGCTCCTACTGCTCTCCTGGGAAAATCAGGGATGTTATTTTGAAGGTAAAGCCTCGCAGGCTCAAGAAAATCTGTCCGGCATACACCCAGCAACGAAAACATCGCCTCACGGCTTCTGGAACACCAGTCAGAACCTTGCCCGCCAGGGCAAGGCGCGGGTGGCATGTCTGTTTTTATTAGCAGTTGTGAGGCATACGCAGAAGACACGAGCACGCCGTCAATGTCGATACAAACTGGTGCGATAACGCACTATGCAAATCACCCCCGCACAGGCACATCAACAACTTATATCGACTCTGTGAGCGGCTAGACGAAGTGGCAAGCAAGCACTGGCCGGCGATTCGGCGACAAATTTTGAATTTCGAGACGCGATAGAGCAGGCTACGCCATTCAGTTGCACGCCCGGAAACAATGGTGATGACTGAACCTCACAAAAACACTCGCATGAGGACTAGAATATTAACCTACAGCAAGGAAGCGTGCCATATAGAAAGAGGCGCACGGGCGGGCGGTGGAGATGGACAGCTTACTGACACAACAACGAATTCAAGTTAATTCGGACTTACCGTGCAATCCTTTGACAGGAGCCGCTGCACGCTTGCACCTTGCAGCAGCGAAAAGCGCTGGAAATGACAAAGCCCGGGACGAAGCCACCGCTGCACGCAATTCGGAAACAACCATAGAAACCAGGCCTGCGTAGCCGTGTTCTTCCGCGCTGTGGCGTCGTCGCTCAAGTTCCGCGGAGAATGTTAGATTGAAGTTTTAATGCTGCATTAGCATAGGATGGGCCTCCTGGCGATCGCTGACAATAAGGGTACTCACCACATCAATGGCACTAGACATAACTACGTATCGTAGCCCAAAATAATAGTTCGTTGGGAAACGGTTGGGAGCCGTTGAAGCCCGTTGCAAGACGTAGCAGGTACGGCGTTCGTGCAGCTGCAGTCCCGTGGGATGTTCCTGTAACTTCACGTTTTTTTTCTTTCACAGTGCAGACTGCTCTCAGGCTTTGAGCCCGTATTCAGAAAAACGATTTTACGTTAAGAATATTCGTAAGAGCCGGTGCCAAACAACGGGGATCTAGAACATAACTTTACCGAAGGCGGCGGGCCAGTGGCAAACAGCGTTTACGAACGAAAAAGTTTATGAACTCGGCCCGCGCCTTATTACTAATAGCATTAAAGAGTTGTATTCATGTTTTCACAGTCGGAGGTTGCGGTCGATGGTTGCCTATAAGTCTTTCTATAGAAAGACACACGGATGGTCCATCCCTTTTGAGCGATCGCGTATTTTATTCTCGACTTGAAATACAAGATCGACCTGCGCGCACCCGGCGCGTAAGCTGCAGTGGCGACGGATCCGCTCCTCCCGATCCGTGCTCGCAGGAGGTGAAACGGCGCTTAAGGGGGCATTTGCTTCGGTGGCGCGATTGATTTTCCTCGCGCACGTGACACCTGCAATCCCGTCTTCCGAATGCTTGTGCGTGTCCACCGAGTTGCCCAGTAGGCTCGCAGTACCGGTCAGCGGTCACCCCGCTCTGCGCCGCTTGCCTCGAGGAATGCTGCCGGCTCGATAGCCGCACTCCCCTCTCCGTGCCCCCGACCCCCTTTCGCCCATTCCACTTCCTCCTGTCGCGTAGGTGGGAGGCCGCAGAGCGATGGTGGCGTCACGCGGTGTGTCGCGGTGTCCGAGCTCGTTAGCCACGGTTCCCGCGAAATCGGGAAACTTCTGGCGAGTTCTATGTCCAACACGGAAAGGCACGTCGCCGGCGATAGTGAGTCGGGGGAAGGGGGGGGGGGCGGTGGGAGGGCAGGCGACGGCCGGGGAAGAGCATTGGACTGCCCCACCAGCCATGTAAGGAGGGCGGCTGCATAACTTTCTCTTGGGATGGTTGGCACACAGCAAAGCGACGCCTCCCTGCACGCTGCCTGTCAGACGAATCCAGCAGAAAGAAATATCAATCAATCAATCAATCAATCAATCAATCAATCAATCAATCAATCAATCAATCAATCAATCAATCAATCAATCAATCAATCACATTTCCCTTGTCTGGTCAGAAAACGATGTTTACATATATTGCTGAGTTTTTTCTGCACACGTCATAATAATAATAATAATAATAATAATAATAATAATAATAATAATAATAATAATAATAATAATAATAATAATAATAATATCAGCAATAAAAGCCCCAGAGGAAACAGGTCTTCCAAAAGCCATGTAGGTCTTGTAGATAGATAGATAGATAGATAGATAGATAGATAGATAGATAGATAGATAGATAGAAAGATAGATAGATAGATAGATAGATAGATAGATAGATAGATAGATAGATAGATAGATAGATAGATAGATAGATAGATAGATAGATAGATAGATAGATAGATAGATAGATAGATAGATAGATAGATGAAGGTTGTCAAGGTTGCATCTGCTTTGCTACCACTTACATAAGGAGAAGAAGAGGAAAAGAAGGAAGGGCATAGGAGGTGAACCTCACCAACTCACCACTTTCACTGTGCAGTCTAAGGCGGTTGTTAAATAAATGATAACGGAGAAATCGTTTTGCTCACCATCTGTGTCATCAAACATGATTAGGTTTGTTGCATTAAAAGAGAGAAGCTAGAATTTAGTGACCCTAAGCATAAGACCTTTTATTTCGGCCAATAATGTTTCTTGAAAACATAAAGATTAAGAAATTGAAAAAAAGAAAAGGTAGACCTCAAGTAACCAATCTTTCAATTGGGGAACTGAGTGTCATATAACAATATTACCATTCTGTAAACTGCAGCCTTTAATACAACTGAAAGCGGACAACTTGATATATCTTGGGCCGCGCTCAATGTCAACATTAATTGGTCAGTAAAACTTTTTCAAAACCTCGAAAGCGTTTCAACAACTTCTTGTAAGCTGTAAACTCATGCATAAAGTTTGTCCGCTTAAGATGGTGTAACAGATGCAGCCTACCAAACTGCTATATCTGTTTTCAGTCCAGCGTTCCGGATTTGTAAAAATTGCGCTTCATTTTTTTTTAGACCTACCGTGTAGGGCACTTTTCGTATCCTAAACGGTCACAGGTACCCATCTCTCGGTAAGTACCAGTGACCTGGAGAAGCGTTCATACAGCCTTCCTGAGCTAACAAAAGAAAACAAGAAAATTCAGGTCAAATACCTATGTCTTGCTCAACATGTAGCTTTTTGTCACTGCTTTGTTGGCGACTGAATGAATACAAGGACCAATTTCTCCGCCTAGTACCCAGTCTATATTGAGCAAAATTGAATCAATTTTCTACAGAATCAAAGTTATTATACGTAAAAGAAATACACATATAATATTCTGTATTATAAAAGCGAAAAGTCACTTCGGCTGCGCACGTGATCTGGCATGGCATGCACTTTGGGCAAATACGTTGTTTCCATGGCATCGCATGCCCTCATTGGTGGCTGTGAGAGCTTCCACTGGAAATGTGTTTAGAGCAACCGTATCGCAACGCACTTCATAGCCTTACTCAGGCGTGCGGTAAGCCGGCTAAGTAGCTGAACACTGGAACAGCAAACAAGAATGTATGGTTAGTTTGTTCCCATCAAACGTAGCATGAGTTGGCACCATCTTAAACTCTGCAGGGAGGCAACATCTTACTTCAGCATCACAGGTTTAACGGAATCACCAAGAAAGTTATCCCTGGGATAGCGGAACATACTTTAAATAATCAAAGTGACGATTTCCGAAACGAAATCCGAAACAACCATGTTAGCATCACGTCGCATATCTTTAAGACACCGCATCTATGACTTAAACCACGTATACCACATTGCGAAATGTTCTTCAGGAGCTCACTCGGCACTTCGTGCCGAGTGAGCTCGAGCAGCCAAGTGCAACAGACAGAGCAGATCGCCTTCACTCTACATATATATATATATATATATATATATATATATATATATATATACGTTGGCGTTTGGCAGGCATTCCCAAATCATGAACAGCAGGTTGCCATTATCCCTCAAGAGAAAAGTATATAATAGCTGTGTCTTACCAGTACTCACCTACGGGGCAGAAACCTGGAGGCTTACTAAAAGGGTTCTACCCAAATTGAGGACGACACAACGAGCTATGGAAAGAAGAATGATAGGTGTAACGTTAAGGGATAAGAAAAGAGCAGATTGGGTGAGGGAACAAACGCGTGTTAATGGCATCTTAGTTGAAGTCAAGAAAAAGAAATGGGGGGGGGGGGGCATGGGCAGGACATGTAATGAGGAGGGAAGATAACCGATGGTCATTAAGGGTTACGGACTGGATCCCAAGGGAAGGGAAGCGTAGCAGGGGGCGGCAGAAAGTTAGGTGGGCGGATGAGATTAAGAAGTTTGCAGGGACGGCATGGCCACAATTAGTACATGACCGGGGTTGTTGGAGAAGTATGGGAGAGGCCTTTGCCCTGCAGTGGGCGTAACCAGGCTGATGATGATATATATATATATATATATATATATATATATATATATATATATATATATATATATATATATACTAAACGAGAAGGCAGTTCTTTACTGAATTAAAGAAATGATAAATAAATGCAAATGAAAGTGGACGAAAAACCAACTGGCTGCAGGTGGGATACGAACCCGCCTCTTCGCTTTACGCATGCGATGCTCTTGTTTGCCGGCATCTTAACACGCGCGCGCACACACACACAGACACACACACACACACACACACCTCTATCACGTGACTAGCCGTGCACACTTGCCACACATGCACACTGTTTTCCAATTTCAAACCCGTGATATGCATTAAAAGGCAAAGAATAAATATACGTGGGCAAAGACTGATCTAAAGTGTCTGCTATATATAGTATAGACCCAATGCAAGTGATCTTGCACGCGACAGCGACAAGCGACGCGATGGAGATGACTGTCGCGTTCGCTCTTCGCCTACAAGTCGTAGGCGACGAGCGCATGCGAAAAATTTCCCCATGCGAACGATGACTTCGAGCGACGCCTCTCCAGTGTTGCCGGTATGAGGGCAGCAATATAGGCGCCGAAACTAGTGTGACGTGTGCTTAATAACTTAAGTTGATGTGTTTTACTGTAGAAAGCAGCATAATATGTTTCTGAAGCTCTTCCAGTAGAGGTTCTTATCTTTGCACGTATAAAAATTCAATCGTTTGCTCGTTCCGTGCGACAATTGGGAGTACTTGAGTTATGTACATCCAGTTCCGGCTTCGCGCTATTGGCTAGTCGCTCATAGCGATTCCGGGCGACGAGCGACAAATTCTAGATTTGCAGAATCGAGCGATCGTGCGACAAGTCTGAGCGATCTGTTCAAGCGACGGCCCGATCCGTCGCTCGAAGCCGCCGCTCGTCGCTGTCGCGCACAAGATCGTGCTCATGGGGTTTAGCCTTATCCCGTGCAGCGATCACCGTGTCCACTTCGTGTCGCCAATACTCGGTAGTTGATAGAGCAAAAGGAACAGCTGGAGTGGTACACCATTGTATGGTTTTAATGCCAGTAATAGGGACGGACTTTATTTTCTTAATATAATGTAGACATGTATTCTTTATTGTGTTGCTACATACCTGTTGTCGCCAGTGAAGACGATAAACCACGGCTATCTGACCCAGACCTACTGCGGTCTGTTGCCTCTTGGTTCACGATCACGTATCCGCATGTGCATACATACTAGTGCATATTCTTCGGTCTACGTATTTCTATGTGAGAACGCATTTAGCTAGACTGTAAACCGACTTTATTTTATCACGCTCTGCAGTGAGGATACTTCAACTGTAGCTTTACTGAAAGCTTCAGTGATTTTCTTCTTAGAACGGCCTTTGGTCTTTTGCGAAGGTGTGTATTTCCTCACTTCTGCAGCCACTACTGTCTTGGGTTCCTCCGGCTGCTCGGCTTTTGAATGCGCAAGCATTCTTTCGCGAGTACCACAGGAAAATGTGTCCGTCTCGTGACACCTTATATATGCAAAATAAATGCATAATGTGTCAAGATAACACATGTATTTGTTATGATAGTGTAATAGTAGATGACTGGAAGCGTTGGAAAAAAAATATGCTTCAGACCGGGATTTAAAGCATGAACCATGGCGTACATAAGCATTTTTGGCGATTACCCCGCAAAAATATGTCCACCCCTTGACGCCTCATACCTGTAAAATAAATGCATAATTGTTCAAGCTAACACGTGTAATCGGTATAACAGTGTAATAGTTGATCATTGGTAGCGTTTACAAAAACACACTTTTTACCGCGAATGGAACAATGAACCGCAGTGTGGTAGGAAGTTGTCTGTGTGAGCCAGATTACGTTCATATGAGTGAGAGTTGATTTGGCCTCAGTTTACATCACACCCGGTCCAAGCTAAACAAATATTAAGAGATTTCTCTCCATTTCTGTACTTTCCTTCAGTCCTTCAGTAATGCCTAAGCGTTCTTTGGTGAGTACCCCAGTTTTGTCGAGTACCCCTGTCCCGTGACGCCTTATATCTGCGAAATAAATGCACATTTGGTCACTTTAACTCACGTAATCGTTATATTAGTGTAATAGTAGAGGATTGATGGCGTTAGAAAAAAAAAAGAAACTGTCAACGTCAACACTGCCATGTCAAAGTCGCAGCAAAAAAATAATAAAAAAAGCTGTGGTGTGGCAAAAAAAGAACAGTTGTGACCGCGTTGTGGCTCAGTTCGTACGAAATATCTGCAAAACAAATGCATAATTGGTAAAGTTAACACATGTAATCGTTATACTAGTGTAATAGTAGACGACTGGTAGTGATCAGTAGATATGGATCAGTTAGCTAAACAAGTAAGCAAAAGCGAAGTAGTAGCAGAGCTAAGAATGCGTATGCATTCTGTTGCAAGATTTCTGTTGCATTTATTTTCTCTGAATCACTTTCTTACTTAGCTTTTGGTTTGTAGCGTTTTTTGTTTGTTTGTTTGTTTGTTTGTTTGTTTCTTTGTTTGTTTCCACTTGACGAGACGTCAGACACTACTTCTTGTGTTCTTTTTTGCATTTTTTTAAATAGAGTCACTTGCAGTGATATTCTTCTGTTGCTATACTGCCGTACTCTACTATACGTCGTTGTTTTACTTCGTGTCTTTGTGATCTGCCATCTTGCTCTTTCTTTTCCCTTTGCTTCCTTTCTTCCTATCTTCCATTTCTGTGTTTCTGTCTTGTCTTCCTGTTTGAAGAGTAGGCAGGCGTGTGCTCCTTCCCGTGGTGGCAGTTGCCAGCCTGTCCCTTGCTTTTTTCTCCCTTTTTCAATTCTATAAACGTCTCAAAACGAAATCATAAATATTGAGTGGTGATCTACCGGTAAATTTGAGTAAAGTGCGTTAGCATTACGTTGAACCTCTTTGAGGTCCTGCATCCATGACTTAAACCGCATTCACCACATTGCAAAGTTCTGTTCACGTGCTCACTCGACACATGTTTAGCCTGTTCGAGGAGCAAAGTGCAACTAACAGTGGTTCCGAGCAGACCACCTTTAGCTGCAATATAGATATATACCACATGACCGGCTTCCCACACTTCACAGAGATGCACTTCTTTTTCCACTTTGACACTCCTAGGCTAACCCATTAAAAGAACTAATACGAGGCTGCGGTTCCACTTAAGCTGCGAGATACGACAGCAAATCTTCTCGCACGGAACGTTTCTACAGCTGTCATTCACGGGTCAGAGGCTGGCTGTGTGCTCTTCACGCGAGATGATCGGCCTCGCGCGAGGGCCGCCACTGCGCGCCTTATACACGGCAAACGCCGCCGCGAGCTGGAAGAAGAAGGAGCCGACATTACCGTCTCCTTCGTGCTCCATGGCACGCTCGGATTTCCCCGACGATCGGCTTTCATTCAGCCTGATGAACTTAACGTCCGGTGGCGTCAGGCTCGCCACGCTGGGCCGGTCATCAATGAGAGATGACGCTGCGGCAGCCCCCGGCGACCTCCTTCATACGCGTGGGCAGCCGCCTTTCGAAGGACGTGCGCGCGGTCTGAGCGGAGTGATTAATATTGCTCGTGAGAAGGGCCACAGGCCATCGGCGGTGGACGCAGGATGTAGGCGCCGTACGTTTTGATCCCCTATAGCCTCGCACTAAGGGAAGGATGGGCGCGTCAGGGTTGTACCTGAAAGCCCGGCCAGATATATTGCTCCTACGGGAGAAGGGAGTTTCAATGGCGGAGGAGTTGAATGATGCCGACGAGAGGCCGTGCACAGGCTGATGATGAGGGTATACGATCACCGCCAGCAAGAATTGCTTCCTTCACGTGCACGCGTTGTGGATCATTGCGTATTCTATCGAGAGTTTACGCGCCTCTCACTGGTAACGGCTGCGGTGTTTCGAGGTCTACGATTATAGGACTGGGTGCCAGGGGAATGTAGGCGGATGATACAATTCTCAGCGTGATATTTTTCTTTTGTTATGTCGCCTTTCCAAACGAGGGCCGCTTCTAAGAAGCACACGACGACTCTTAAGTACGAGCGCCATTGCTAAGTACCAAGCCGGTGGCTTTGTTTCGTGAAGCTAAAAAGACAAGGCTGATACACGAGTAGTAGACAAGAAATGAACACAGCTGATTGTTCGATGTCGTGCCATAGCCGCCACCCAATTTCACTGATCTATGGATCGTTGTCCTCTATGGCTACCTACCTATTGTGGATGATGAAACTGTCGCATCTGCGCTCAAAAATTGAAACTTACACGTAGTATACCTTCTTCTCAGCTGCTTTCTAATATCGCATCAGCTTGCTTAATAAAAGAACACGTTTTACTGAAGAAATCCTAATATTATCAATAAAAACTGATTCTATAAATTTCTCATAGCATGAGTTATCTTTATTTTGTGCTGTACTTACCAGTATCGCGTGACTGCGTTCTAGCAATCTTGAGCCGCTCGAGGGCCACACTGGCGCTGTTGCCACTCCGAACTCAAGGTACATCGTTCGTCCACTGACCTTACTGCCCCTATTTCGAGTTTGCTTTGCAGCATTTACTGCCACGCCCTTATCTTCTTGCCTGCTTTTATCGGAAACATAATTGTAACGACATTTACCAGATATGGCAACTGAGGTCTACCTGTTCACCTGTATTGAAGATAAACTATTATCATGATTTTAGCGGATGTCCATGAAGTGCACAATACAAAGTACTGTATATTAGGGTACACGCACGCTCTTCCCTTCACAACTAAACGAACCACGCCTATTCAAGCGTATGACGTTGAATATTTGCCTTGCACAACAGCATCTGCCTTCTTGGACAAGGACCACATAAGGCCGAATGAATAGTGCAGCAAGCACTCAGCCGACGACATCCGGTGTAACCTGCAAGGACAAGCGGGCGCCAGAAACACATGCACGCGCCGACACCCACAAGAACGCACGAAAATACCCGAAACAACGCACGGACATCCACTTACGCACAGCTCTGCGCTCGAGTAATGCGTGCGAGCACGCCGCGAGCACGTGGTCGCGTATACGCACATGCGAAAGATTTATACGTTTGTACACGTGGAAAGCGACTCGAATGTGCACTCAAACGCCGATGCAATCAGTGCATGTGCGCACGCCACAATGATGTGCTCTGGCATGCACGCCGACGCAAGCTTGCATTGAAACGAATCAAATGCACGGCAATGAACATGGCGACACGCACGCATGCGCACAAATGCTCCGCGCGAGTATACTACAGGGAGAGCGGCAGGCGGCGCTCCCCGCAGGCGCGGCGCCTGCGCGAGGGCGCACACAGCACACACGCGGCTCGGGCGAGCGCGCAAGCGTGCCGAGCTGGCAGGGCCCCAGATGGGACCGCAGCAGTTGCGGCTCGCGGAAGATTGACTCGCGCCGCCAGCTCGTCGCTGCACCGGCCCGGAGCTGCCGCACACCGTCATGGAGGCAACATCGATCCGCACAAACCAGGCAGCTAGCGGGCAAGGCGACTAAACGAAGCTGCTATTGCGACGGCAGCGACGGCAGCTATGTTTCGGCCCAGATGACAATGGGGAAGAGGGAACAGAAGGATTTTGAGGCAACGGGACTATCCCGCCACTCACTTACTTGTCCCTACCTTCCTTCTCTTTCTTTCTTTTTTCCACCCCCGCCTTTCAGCCGATAACGGTCATGAGGCTGGCAGGTGAAGGAGGATCAGAAAGAGGAGGCAAGGGGTAGCGAGGCGGAGAGAGAGGGTCGTCGATTTGAGGGGAATATCTGCGCCCAATCTATCTCCTCCCAAGAGCGGGACGTAATGTCTTGATCGCTCTCTAACAAACGGGCTTGCACCGCTGTGTCTCGCGGCGCTCGTTATTAAGGGGGAAACTGACAATGGGCGCCCGCGAAAGTCGAAAGAAGCTCCCCTCTTCCTCGACCCTTCTTAGGACAGCCATTCTCATTTTCTCTGTTGCTGCTGCTAACTTGATTATCCTTCTTCCGTTTAATCTTCTCTCAGTGGCCAGCGTTGCAGTGAAGCCGTTCTTGATGCAGTGCGCATCAAGGTGGGGCACTGTACTGTGACTACTTTTCTTGTGACGATCCTTTCTTTTTCCTTTTACCTATCGTTTGCTTCCTTAACAGTCACGCTTATACGCTGTTACAGTAGTAATAGGATGGCCTTCGGAGGCGCTAAGGGGTCGTTATGGTTTCGGCAAGGAGGAAATGATGCTGGATTCTTAACGGCTGCTTTCAAGCTCGCGTGAAATGTGTCGCGTTCTCATTTTCGAGACAAAGAAATCATGCGAAGTGAAAAAGGGAATGCGTATTTAGGAACAAGTTTGCTTTCATTGGCGTAATTGCATTTCCTTCTCCGGGCGTCTATATTAGTCCTCTCTCGAGCCCATTTTTGCATGGATGGACAGTCAACGTCAAAGTAAAAATGAAAGAAAAAAAAGAAACGTGCGTGCGATGGTTGAAAGAACCCTCCGTGCCTTTGCCTGCCACTCGTTGAGGCTTTATTTCGGTTACCCGAACAATTTAATTTTAATGTGTTAGCATTTTTGGGGAAGTTCATGCGTTTTTCGGAGGGTATGTTTGTTTGTCTCTATGTCTGTCTGTCCGTCCGTCCGTCCGTCCGTTTTCCCGCCTACCTGGGTCACTGGGTAGTTAGTCGAATGGATAAGCCATTGGGCTGCCATGCTGAGGGAACATGGTTCGAAACCAACCATCTGGCCTACTTGAGTCAATGAATATGGGGCAATGTGTGCACATGTGCCGCTCTTCAACGGACCTCTTTCCCGCCGCCATGGTTATGTAACGCTCTTTAATGAAACTATTGGACCACTGCGTGTGTGCCACTCAGTCTGTGTTGGTCTTCAATGAACTCCTTTGCGTGTTACCTTTGATGGTAACTTCGTTAACTAGGCATGTGCCAGTAAGCGTCTGCCACTCTTCGATGAACGTATTGGACGCCAACTTGGGTAACCAGGAATGTATCACTAGGAATGTGTCGCTCTGCAATGACAAAAAGAAAGATCCTCTAAATCATCTTTTTTCATCTTTAAATCATCTTTAAACCACGGTAATGAGACCACCTCCGTTCGAGACGCGTCCGCAATCGCGGCCGTTGCCACAGTACGGGAAGCCTTGAGCTCGCTTCTTCCCGACGCAGCCCCGGCTGCGGGGGCCGCCGGGGACCTTCTTCATCGGCGTCGCCGCCGCTGAGAGGCGGCTCTCAAAAGTCCAGAGTTGACAGACCAGCTCTGGGCCGTCCGGCAAGCCGAAGATGCCGCCCGAGTCCAAGGACTTCGAGCCGCCACCTGAGGCCACCATAACAAAACTGCCGGACCATCTATTAATAAAGTTTCTTCTCTCTCTCTCTCTCTCTCCTTTAAATTTCTCATACTGGACGGAATCAAATTAACGTCACACGGGCTCCTCAACGAGAGCAAGCCCGTGTTTTAGCAGGCTGCACCGCAAGTTCCATGGGCATGTGCCGCTTTTCAATGAAGGTCTTCAACGTCGAGGCTTTAGAGAACTGCGCCATCAATGCACTGGGTATGGGCCTTTCTTCAATTACCCGCTCGCGAACTTGGGCCGTAGAGTATGTATCACTGGATGTGCGGCACGCGAGTGAAGTATTCTCAGCGTTCGCAGGCACCGGAGCGCCACGCTTCTAGTCTCGGAGGCCACCTGCAGACTTCTCGGCAGTGCCACTAGATGGCGCAGCGTGTTAAGAAAAAAACGCCAGAGAGGAGCCCGGTTTACGCGTGACGCGTTTCTCAGCGTTCGTACGCACTGGCGCACCATGCGTTTCGGAGGCCAAGTGCAGGATTGGCAATGGCGCCACTAGATGGCGCTGAGTGTTTTTAGGGAAGCACTAAAGAGGAGTCTCGCTGCAGAACACGCCTCGTATAAGTAACTCGTTTGGATGGAGGCACTACGTTGCGTCGCTATATTGATTCAATGCTCAACGCATTGCTGTCGACAGTCATCGTGAGATGGCTTAGAACGACAGAAAGCTGAGCTGGTTGGTAAGGATTCATTATGCAAAAAAGAGGGGAGGCGTGCAGACAGGACACAAGAGTAGAGAAGTGGACAACACGAACGCCGTCACTCCTGATAGAATCTAACTTGGCGCCACGATTCAGAGTTCGTGTTGTCCACTTCTCTACTCTTGTGTCCTGTCTGCACGCCTCACCTCTTTTTCCCATAGCGAGAGGGCTTCGGCGGAATTTTTTTAACGCCTTAACATACTTAAAGTACTTCATGCACTGCCGGATTTTCGTTTTATTTTCTTGAGTGTTATTTCATCAGCCAACACCGCGCTAAAGCAGCCCGTTATATGGCTTGAACATTGTAGTGTCCGCTAAAACAGACATAACATTATTTAAGAGAAGTAATATAACATAATTTTAATTTACGTGCCGAAAAAAAAGTAAGAGAAATAAAGATTACTTCTGTATTGACAATAAAATTTAAGTCGAGCTAGCTGCTGAAAACGACGCACGTAAATGGTAATGTGCATTATTTGCTCAGAAGACAAAGCGTTCAGTGTCAATGGACGAGTGCCAATTGGCGAAAAATAAAGTTCAGTCACTTAAGCATCCTTGCGTCATTTGAAGCTGAAAGCATGATGACTTGTCTAAGTTACATCTTTAAATTAAAGCTCCACCTTAATACACCTAGCGCCAATTTGTACCAACCTTAATCCACCTTATATCGACATTGCTCTTATTTGTACATTCCTTAATACACCTTAACTAACTTTATTCCGCCTTCATCGACTTTAATCCAACTTAATTAATTCACCCTAGCTCATGCACTTCACCTTGGGATTTCGCAGTGCGAGCAGCAGCAGGTCCAGCCCCGGGGACTTGACGTCATCGCTTGGTCACGTGGGTAAAATCGGATGTTAACGGCGGACGGACACCTGATTTTCCGCTTGATGGGGCATATATTGCGTAGGCCTTAATACTGTCGTGACTACATCTAAGGAGCAGATTAACATGCATATGTAAATTGCATACGGAACCCAATGAAAAATTACCGAAGCGCCAGTTGTGCTTGTGGTCTGCTTGTGAACACTTAAATGTTGTATTTTGATCGAAGTAAAATGTGGAAGAGAGACACAAAAGTGATAGTGAAGACCTAAACATAGACAGAACATATCTGTGAATGCCTTGCGTCAAATAAACCTACCTAATATATTAAAATGTAAATCTGTACATCGTATGTAGTGTTATTCGAAATAAAAGCTCGGATAGAGTAACGTCAAATATTAATAGTAACATCGAACAGTGACTGCAAAATTAAGGGAGTAATACAGCTTGTGTAATAAAACATCAATCTCAAGAAATGGATGAAACGGCCCTTTGATCATTAGTTAAGAACAATGGCCCTCATCAGTGCTGTTCGAAACATGCTGGCAGCAGAGACCGAAAAGAAGAACGTAGTTTCGGGATGTAAATTGAGCTTCTCATCAAAGGAGACTGAAACGATCACAAGGCGCTAGTTCGTTCATTAAGGTAGCAAAAATGGTGCCATAGAATATGAAAGACAAGAATGGAGTCTGAGACGATAAAATAAACCGACGAAAAAAAAAAACAAATTGCTGCACAGAATCCTAATAGCCCCGCTCAGAATCTTCAGCATCGAAGGTAAAACAAAGGAGCCGAAGTTTGGGCCTTAGTAGAGAATGTTATACCATTATTTGTAATTAGCACATTCCTGTAATATCTTCTGGCTTGCGTGGCACGTAGCAAACGGGAACTAAACGGCTGCAAACAATTTTGGCGCACTGTGCTTTCGCACTAAATCGAGAAAAACTGCGAAAGCCGGGGGAGAGGGACTTGCGTGCCCCGAATTCGAAACAACGGCAATCGGCCGCCATGCTATTCTATATACAGCCCTATATACAGCAGCCCTATATACAGCTTGTGTCATACCTCCGAAACCGCACGGCGAGCAGGCACGCATTAAACATCAGGCTCGAAAGACAATACTCTACCGAGACCGCACATGCACAAACAGGAGAGTAATAAAACAAAAGTGAATGTAACTGGCTAACGACAAAGCGGTGTGCGCGAAGGTGGAGGGAAGGACATTCGTAGAGCCAGTGGGCGGGGCCTGTGCGGCGCGGAAGCAATGAAACGCCGAGGCACAAAACAAATTGGCGGAGGAAGGGAATAAGAACGGCAGTGACAGAACGCAAATTTAGGGTTACCGCTCTTGGTGTTTCGCCACTTGGCTGACTGGGTATTGACTAGGACCTACCGGGAGAAAATGGTGTGTGTATATGTGTGTGTGCGGTAGGAGGGAGGTGGAAGGCACCACCAACAGACGCCCTTTCCCGAGCGATATTGCTGCCGAATATTAAATGGCGGGCCTACAAATTGGCTTCGCCGCCAGGTCACGGGGCCTCGGCCCCACGCTGCTGCTTAGTAAGCAATTTCACGCCGGTGTAGCTCCGTCATTACCCGGTTCAGACGTCTATAGCGGAGGCGCACTATATTCCATTCCCGTGTGTCTCTTGCGATGCGTTCTGCACACCGATAAGCGTTTCTCTTATTTTAGCCCGTCGCACACCGTCGTATTCTAGCTTCTGGAAGACGTTAAGCACACGGGCCACGCAAAATAAGGAAACCCCGAGGTTCACAGCTAGAGCCAAAAGAACAAAAAGAAAGAAAGAATCTTTCTCTGTATCTTTCCTTTCCTCCTCACCGTCTAACCCCACGCTACCTCCTCTTTGTCCTCCTTCTGGTTCTGTGCTCGCTCGGTGAAATACGCTACAAAGTAAAAGGCGTAAGATGGTACAAAGTGAGCCTGAACGAAAACGAAGTATAACATCTTCCAACTCGCCAAGGAACGAAGATCGCAGGACGCACCAGCGCTGCTGAAACTTCGCCCCACCCCGACCGCAGGGCCTCGTTCCCTTCTATCTTTCTTTATTTTTTGTGATCTTCTTGTCTTTCTCCTCACCAACTTTCAGGATGGCTCCCAGCTCTCTTTTGTCTGCGTTATATTGAGGCTTCACTCCCCAGATAACAGGAGGGCGCGCCAGTTCTTGCTTTTCCGATAGCCAATCCACATTGTCGCGTTTCCGCACGTTAGACTTCCGATATTTCTGTCTTTCCTTAGCCTAATTTTTTTAACCCTTTCATTGCTTTCTTCAACTTCTTTTTTCTCAGACGTTCGTATTTTCCGTTTATTTCTGTTCCCTCCTAGTTTGCCTCACTCTCGGCCCGCATGCGGCCGGTAACGATTATTAGAGTCAGTTCTATTGCCGCAGTTTGTTTTCCTGGCTTTCACGCAGCTATAAAGCCCTCCGTGGCCTGAATGTCGGTTCCACTGTGAGTGAACTGTAACAGTTAGACCATTACGGCTGACGTTATCATTCCCATCGCTAAGTGGATTTTATCCCTTTAGAAGAATACAGCAGTCAGTAATGGGGGGGCAGTCTGCATAATCGCTCTCTTTCTGAGGTAGCATTAAGCAAACGCTGTAATAATGTATCGCTACGCGTAGCTGGCCACTTATACAGCTTTTACGACGAGTAAGCGCGATTATGACCTAAATAAAGAAGCAACGCACTGTTACGAGTCATTCTTTTTACTACCATATAGAAATATTGAGCTTAAGAAACACCAAATTGGATGAAGTTAGATATTGGCGTACGCAAGACGTACAAATTGAGAGGAGCATCAACTAACGAATGAGTTTTGCTAGGGAATAATTCGTTATATATGGAAAGAAAAATATAACGAGAACTTATTTGTTAACTTTTATGAAGTGAAAACTTAGGTCTAATTATATTTCACCGATTCTCTTAAGTTATGAATATCTAAAATAGAACAAAAAGCACTTTGTTCGACTCGCAATAACATAGGCGCATGCGATACCGTGAGAATATTACATTCGAAAGTTTTGAGCGTTTATCAAGTATGCCCATAACATGATTACTGATGAGATCGCAAGCTCTCTAGTTTCATACCACTTCGGATCAGTCAGAGTGGCTCAGCCATTGTGACTTTCACCTGTGCTGAGTAAAACGTCTTGACGCTTGGCTTTATTCTGTATAGCTGAGGCCTTATAGTTGGAAATACAGGGAACTGATATACGACGTATCTACGGTTGCTCCTATATCTTCAGAAAGTCGGCGCTTTCATTGGAAAGTGCGCGAAGCCTGCTCTATTTTCGCAGCCACTTTCACAGGGCTTTTGTGCCAGTTGATAACCATATTTATCCCGCATTTTAGAGCGTGGTTATTGGGCAGTACAATACTCGGGTTACGATGGCGCCACGACCATATACAGAAAAAAAAAAGAAATCTCAGAGATGATTTCCCTCTTGTCGCCGCTTGTGACCAACAAAATCAATAATTGTATGGGATCGTCTTTAATTCTTTCCTAAATTGTCTCCTTCAAGTGCCTTCCACTTTCATCGTCTCCTGAAAGCGAGTCATCACGGACAAATCTCTGACTGAACAGATATGCGTATCGTTCGAAACTGACGGTACATCATATATTGTAGAACTGTAGCCATACCGGACTGCAGCAAGGAAAAGCGCCTTTAATGCGGATATTTCCGTCACGCACAACATAACAGTTAGAATGCAATTCATTATGAATGGCTTAAGGGCGATGTGGAACTGCTAACACTCTCTGTTTTATGACAAAGTTCGCGTAATTGAGTGTGATGCCCTCTTTGAAGGCCTGTAACAAGTGAACACGCCAGGAAGCTTTGGCCTTACAAGACATTGTCAGTTTCTGATTGC
This sequence comes from Dermacentor variabilis, assembly GCF_050947875.1. Classification (NCBI taxonomy): domain Eukaryota; kingdom Metazoa; phylum Arthropoda; class Arachnida; order Ixodida; family Ixodidae; genus Dermacentor; species Dermacentor variabilis. The sequence goes on from NC_134572.1 coordinate 65,880,419, forward strand.
TCTTCTATTCCAAACGTCGCGCATCGGTTTGTGGCAGTGGCGCACCTATTTCGAAATTCATGCCGTCGCCGCAGGCTGAGCACCGCAAAAGAAATTACGCAAGAAGAAAACATCCGTTACGCCGCCCAGCGGGAGGCTCCAGTTCTATTTGTTACCGGGAATTTCGCCATAAGATGGAGGAAAATTATATCTTCGACAGACCTGACCGTAACAACGAAACCACACAGACTGAGTCTAACCGTGTAATACGAAGTGCACACGTTGGGAAAGACACATTTATGAAAGTCCTCGCGTTATCTCCTCTCGCACTAATGGAAGATGATCCTGGCAGCGCCATAAAGATCGGACAGCGGGAGGGGCGAACGTGTGAGAGCATTGTCATGTCACGTTTGTTTGCCCGCCTTATTGACTCGCGTTTGGATAGCTCCAGTTGATGTCAGAGCCGTTATTGGACGGGGAGACGTGGGCAAGTTTCGTCTGTCCTAGAGACCGAGATGCCGAGTTTCTCCTCACAGCTCCTAGAGAGAGAGAGAGAGAGAGAGAGAGAGAGGATGCACAACATGACCACTCTTGTGACATGTCTCGCGACGTGTCCGTAATGTCTATTTCTGGCGCTCTAGGGACGTAATAAAGCCCATCGAGCCGGTGTCATCGCTACGGAAAACTGTTGGGCAAGCTTGTAAACCTTTATAGAGAATCTATTAAGCGTGCGTCTTTTGATCTGAATAAATAATGAATTCCTACGTGTGCCAGCGCTTCCGAATTAAATTTTCGCAACAGCATCGCTAATCCTCAAGTAAATTTATACGCCAAATATATCGCTGAGATTTTTCTTCGAGCTTCTAACAATATCTTTTACATGCCTTGCCCTAGCAGTGTTACCATACCGGTGATCATTTCCAAGTTTTACAGAATTTTTATAGATCATTTGGGGCAGATGGCATAATCCCATTCCTTGACCTGAAATATTCAGAGGCACACTTTAATCGCACTAAAAATACAAAAATATAAACACTAATTGACGAAAATTTCCTGATTGTCTTCCTAATTATTATTGTACGATACGCATTGCAAATTACGAATTGTAGCCGATGAGTCTGCCAGGCATAACCACTAAGAACAAACTTTGAGGATGACGCAGGTTTCCAGATATACGCCATCAAACTTCGTAATTGTGTATTATTCGAAGGCGTTCGATTGTATCAACCATAATACACTACTTCGCAAACTAGAACATTATGGTTTTCGTGGCGCATTTCTTGAACTAATTCGATATTATCTGCAACACCGGACGCAAAAAGTGATCATAGATACACGTCAAATTTAAGACCCATTCACACGCGAGTGCCACGAGGAAGTATCCTGGAGCCTCTGCTTTTCTGTGTTTACGTTAGTGGCCTAATTACTATTGATAGTAATGTACAATTTATTATGTACGCGGACGACCCAACTCTTCTGGTTACTGCACCGAGTTCCACTGAGGCAATCCATACCGTAAATCAAGCACTAATGAAACTGTCCTCTTGGTCTACCGCAAATTCACTTGCTATAATTAATTAGAAATCGACAGCCGTCCTGTTCGGACCAAAAAATCTGAATGTCGCCACAGACTTAACATCACAACTCAATAATTCGATTATTTCAATTGTCCCTACTGTTAAATGCCTTTTGATTGTATTCGAGCAACATATGTCCTTGAACACACATGTGGATTTAGCCGCTGCTAAAATATCTCGTGTGAGCGGAATTTCGTGCAGGTAAAGATTTTCTCTCCTTTGGAGCATCAAGCTTCTCTTATACAAATCCTTACTTCTCTGTCAAATTAACTATTGCAATCTTGTTTGGGTTATCACTACTCTTATCTAATATCACCACACTACATAGAATACAAAAAAAAGGTCGTCCGGAGTGTTCTGCATGTTCCCCCCGACACCCATGCGCACGTACTTTTAAAAAACTGAATTTACTTCCTATGCCTTATATTTATGAGTAAACAGTAATTCAGCGGTATAAGACAGGTATCAACATAAACAATAACATGTTAAATGCTATTTCGAACTTAAAAAGTAAAGATAGGAAGCTAAATACGCGCAGCGGCGAACTCTGGGAGATGGCACGGGCAAGGATAATTACACCTGTTAAATGTAGCGCTTTAGATCTTTAGATTACCGTCTTGTCTAAACAAATTGTGCATTGTCTAAACATTCGCTATTGTACTTTCTCATTTCTTTTCCTTTGTTTCCGCAAAAAAGGAAAGGAAAATAAAAGGACAATTGCAGTCTTTGTTAGAGTTCACTTTCCGAATAGCCTATTGCAGTATGTAACGCGTTACAGATTTGTTGATTTCATATATGCATAATGTGCATGCGTAACTAGCGTTCCCTTTTTTCTTTCTGTTTCAATTGTATGATTACATAAGTTCATTTTGTATGTGTTATATATGCATTATGTTTCACTTGTATTCATGCTATATATGTTCGTTATGTTTGTCACTCATCTTAATGGGACTCAATTGACTGTTATTGAATATGAAATACTTCACGTTATGCTCTGTCACTGCCTGTTAAAGAGGGGCTGCGGACCACGTCAAGCCATAAAAGGACTTTTTCTTCGCGGTCGTCAACATTTCGGTATTGAAATGAAGTGAACTGAATTGAATTGAACTTGCGGTAAACATGTACTGTTGTCCCACTTACTTTTTTAAAGAAAACGCTCTTTTATGCATTGATGCAAAAAAGTAACTGGAATGCCCTTGTATCGGGCCGCACAACTTGGGAATGAATATCTTGAAACTGATGTCATCCTTCACTTCCCTTCTAATTGAATACGCCTTGCAAGGCCACCGGCTACAACTTGTAGATTGCAAGATGTGCCGTAAGGTAATTATTTAAGAAGTTATATTAGTAAATTTCCGGTAATTTGTTAGATATCTGTTTCAATTTCTCAAGCAAGTAATGTCCGCGGCTTTAAATATTTCAGCTCAAGGAATGGAATTATGCTATCTGCCACAGGTGATTCTTAAAAATTCTGCAGAACTTAAAATGATCACCCTGTATACGCTTCATTCATTGCTTTCTTTTACTCTGACGTTCTCTGCATTAGTGTCTGTTTCATTACTTACTTTGATATGCTAGCATATGTGATAAACACTTCAGCTTTCTCTTTATTCGTTGTCAGTATCTAAATCACCGATGGTTACTATACTTCCTAACGCTAATTTTGATCGAAGCTGTATATGTGTTTTCATTTCCCTACTATATATGGAGGCGTCGAGCAGATCACCGCACCAAATGGCAGAGCCGCAACGCGTGGCGCTATATATAGACCGGCCACACAGTTGCCGCTTCCCGGCAAGTTCAGCTTATGCAACTGTAATTCTTACCGGGAAATGCTTGCGACCAACGCGATTCGTGAAGGCTTTTCTGGTTGTTTTTCTTTCCCCCGAACGGCCGGCACCACCACTGCCACGGATGCGCGGACGTGAGCACCATGTGTAGCTGCTTCAAGGTGGCTGCCTCCGCTTTCCTCCTCGCGCTCTCTTCGCAATTGCAGACTTCTACTTTTCTCCTCATCCTTTCGCCGTATTCTGCTCCTCCGCTTCCCGTATCATGCTTTCACTGTAGCCTCCTCCTCCTCCGCTTTCCTCCTGGCGTCTTTCATTCCCCGCTGCGCTCCGCGTTTGCTCTTTCGTCCTTCGCTGTGCTCGTTCGCTCGTTCACTCCGAAGCTCGCTGTAGGAACGAGCGCTTAAGAGCTGCTGCGCTCTAAAAAAGAAACATGAAATGCACGAAAGAAACAAAGCAAGGGGTTACATTCTTCTGCTTGCATGTGGGAGCGAATAATATTGAGCAATTCAACTATCCTAAAACGCAAGAACAGCTGCAGAAATGCAAACACGGGAGGAAAACAGTCATAACCGCATGAGGTCGCCGGTCCTCAATATACGGAACGCACGGTTGCGACCAAACCGCGTGCCGGCTTCGCCCCAAAACACGCACAACTGCTTCTTCATAAGCTTTTTAGAAGAGCCTCCTTACATTTATTATTTTTACTTTCGTTTCTTCCTCTGACTTCAAGCTTCGTCTCCGCGTTCCTTGGCGTTGCCATGCGACGTCCGAGATGGCACCCACACTACTGCCGGCGCATGTACGCAGCCTTGCTTCCCAAGTGCAGAGAGAGAGAGAGAAGGAGAGAGAGGATATCCGTCCAGAATGAGTGGTCCCTGCCACGTGGACAAGAGCTTGGGTACACAATACCTCTTGTACGGTCTAGGAAGGAAGCAAGGGCAAAATAATAACAGCAAACAGGGGAGGGGAAGCAGGAGGTACGTAAGAGGACGACCATCCTTGTTTGTTTTCGAAAAGAAAGAAGCCACCCGTCTAAGGAGAAAGAATACGACGTAGTGGCTTCTTGCTTCTTCGTTGTCTCACGATTCTGCCACTTCTTGGCCTGCTTCGACAGAAGCGTCGAGTGTTCGGTTGCTCCTCTGCCCCTTTTAAGTTTTCTGTTGGGTCGTTCTCAGGCGCGCTGAATTTTTCACGGTTGAGCGGGGAGCCAGGGAAACAGGCTGGTGGCACGAGGAGCTATTGTGGCGTTGCCGGGGCGAGTTGAGGATTATGGACTGAAAACAAGATAGAATCATAGTAGGATGACAAGAACTGCGGCTTGAATTCGCCGATCATTTCTTGCGTTTTCTACTACGTTGCTCTCTCTTAAGCTGCGAGATTGAACAGATAGATTCCTCAAGTGCTTATGTAGGCGAACAAGTTGAAGATGGGCTGTTGTCTTCTCCGCTGAAGTCTGACATTCATATCTCGTGCTTTATACCGTCTTTATTTCTCCGCCTGTGTGTCTCCATTTTATTTATTCCTTCCTTCCTTTCATTTTTTTTAAGGATAGTCAATCCTTGTCTAGACCACTAGGGTTTTACGTGCGTCAGTTGGTCAGTATCTCGCAGTGCGCATATATATAGACAGAGATGTATTTCCACAGTGCCGCCGGGGACCGGCAGACATCGCAGGCATCTTATTGAGTTCTTCAACGTGAAATTATTCCTTATTTATTTATTTATTTATTTATTTATTTATTTATTTATTCATCCTGTCAACCCTTTGGAAGGTTTATTACAGTAGTGGTGCTCTGAATATAGTATACCCATAAAAAATCAACATTTGGCAGGACCAAGAAAACAGTTTGCTAAAATGCAAACAAAAAAAAAACGGAGGAGAAGGCGTACACAATGCACAGTACTAGTGTAAGCGTGGTAGCTCATGTAGTGCAGACATAAACAACTTCGTCGGTTGGAGAATAAATACAACAGTAACTACAAATATAATAATGAATATCGTGTCATTAGGGAAAGAAATCATATACAGCGATAGTAAAGAAAGTGACAGTTTCGTGCGAAAGGCGACACATCGATTGCCATAGCAAATTAGTACGCAGCTATCAGAAGTAAGGATAGTAGCTTTATCGGCCGTATAAGCTTGAAAACAGATATCACTAACTGAATTAACAAGCAAGGTGCCAGCGCGCAGAAGCAAACGTGAACGCGTCACACTCGATGAGCGCGGAAAGTCGCCGCAAAACGCTGGACGCTGGTGTGAGCAAGCGCTGCAGCAGCAGCAGCGAGCGAAGTGAGCTTCGTGCGGTCTATCGCTTCAACGCAAGAGCGGCGAAAACAGAGTGCACACAAAGGAGTGAGCCGTCTGCAGATACCTTTCAAGATACGGGGCGCGCAACCACACACGACCGTGCAAAGTACGCACTTGTTGGCGGAGTCGAAGCCACCCTCTCCTCCCATCCCTCCCACGCTGCCTCCCAGCGTTCCTCCATATCTTTCTTTCTTCTATCTATATCTATATATCTATCTTCTTTATTCTATGCCGAGATCATCAGTTCCCCTTGCGCCCGGTTGCGAAATGGGCAGTTGCTACCGGAGCACAACGCGCTCCCCTCCCTCACTCCCTCCCTCCCTCCCTCCCATATCCCTCCACGGCCTTTCGCGCGACGGAAGACGGCGCGTTTGCATTCCGCTTTCTCCTTCGCGCGCGTCAGATTGAGCCGCGACAGCCGGCTTCCCTCGCGTGCTTTTACTCGCACATACAGCATACGATGCGCGGCGACGGTGTTAGCGCCCTTGGAGGTTATGCGGAACGTCACGGCGACGGCGACGGCAGAAATGCGCCTGAAGTGTCCATATAACTGCTATCGTAATAAAACGTAAATAGGATATGCTTACAAGCCCATCAGTACGTACGAGCTAAACTGTTCTTTGTGCCAGTTCTAGGAAGTCATCGATTCTGTGTTATTTTACTGTAAGCTGGTAGAAACCATTTCATTCTCGTATGTATCTAGGCAAAGAAGAATAAAATCTGTTGTTGCTGCACGAATATTCTTGAAGTGTGAGATCATACGTGTTACGTGCTTCTCGTGTTTTCTCAGTTTTGACGTATCCTGTGTGGTATATGTTAAAGCAGTTGTGCAGTAACATATATACAAACATTAGGCAATGAGTTTAGCTCGATCTTGGAGTATAGGTAATTCTGCACGACATAACAATTCTGTCGGGGAATCTATGCGTTAATAACGGATAAAAATGAATCTAAGCGCTTTCGGCTGCACGGTTTCAAACGTCTTAATATCACTAGTTCTGAATGGGAACCAGATTATATTAGTACATATTCTAGAAGTGGTCGGAAAAGTGTGATATATGTTAAAGATTATTGCCGTGGTTGGCGTGTTGTAACATCCTCTTGAGGAAGAACAATGTCTTTAAGGCTTTCGCGGCCAAGGTTACCATGTTCTCTGTCTAGCTTAGATCGGACGAGATTATAACGTCAAGATATTTGTGCTGGCTTATGTTACGTAGAGTGATGTTCAGATTAAACAAGTTTCGGTGACAGCAGACAACGGATCTAACCATCGATAACATTAGAGAAACTTCCGATACATGCTGGCGCATCCTGCTCCGAGCAATAATGCTTAACGTATCTTAGCCGGGAAAAAAGCGGTCACCGGTGAATGATAAATAAGTACACGCGTCCACACTCCCTTTTTAAAAAGTATCGTCCCGACACGGGCAAGCGCGTCGGCTTTTATACATGAATCATCTAAAGTTCCAGAATCATCGCTGGTGCCCGCGCGTCTCCCGGAAACTACTACACAATTCGCGTCCTATTGTGTTGAGCTGCTGAGCACGAGGTCGCGGGATCGTATCCCGGGCACGGTGGTCCCATTTAGACGCGGGCGATATGTGAAAACACCCGTGTACTTAGATTTATGAGCACGTTAAGGTAACCCATGTGGTCAAAATTTCCGGAGTCCCCCACTACGGCGTGCCTCACAATCAGAAAGTGGTATTGGCACGTAAAGCCCCATAATTTAATTTTAACAATTCGCGTCACGCACGCAATCAGATTAAACAAGGTTCGGTGACAACAGACGACAGATAGTAACATCGATAACATTCGAGAAACTTCCGATGCGTGTTGGTGCCTCCTGCGCCGAGCAATAATGCTAAACATTTCTTAGCCGACCAAAAAGCGGTCACCGGTGAAAGATAAGTACACGCGGCAATATATATATATTTGTGTGTGTGTGTGTGAGTGTGTGTGTGTGTGTGTGTGTGTGTGTGTGTGTGTGTGTGTGTGTGTGTGTGTGTGTGTGTGTGTGTGTGTGTGTGTGTGTGTGTGTGTGTGTGTGTGTGTGTGTGTGTGTGTGTGTGTGTGTGTGCGCATTATATGTGGACCAGATGCGAGTTTCACCCGACCACCCTGTATAAGCACTGCATGATGATCTCCAAAGCAGTGTCAGTGAATACATCTTTCTTGTACCTACTAAAACAATACAACAAGGGATAAAACGAGTATATATAACATCGCCTCGTAGGCCACCCTAATCACGGCCATGGTCTAACCTGCAAAGACCTCTTAGTAGAATAGTGGATAATTTTCAACAGCTTCTTTAAGTTTTCTGGTATTTCCCCTGCCCCTGTTCTCAGAGTCACTGCGTATGTTCCCATTCCTGGCCAATCTCCTAGAATGGGTATGTGCCACGGCGACACAAGCTGTATAGAAACCCTAAAGAACATACGTGTCTGCATTGTGAGGCAAGGTGCGTATATTGCCTAGGCGTCATTCTTCTCTCCGCAGTACGCCTCTCCTCACTATTCTTCCCACAAGGATCAGGCGCCACCTTCGTCCTTGTGACATCTTTGCGTCGACGTACCGAGGCGCATATCCACCTAAACTGGTTTTAAATTTCCGCAAAGCTTGCGATAGTGCATAAACATAAGTGCATGGCATTAAGGTTCTGACCAAGGGCGTAGACAGGAGGAGGAGTGCCTTATGGGGCTTCAGCACTGCCCCCCCTCCCCCGTCCTCCCCCCGATTTTTTTTGTGCCCTAAAACGGCGAAAAAGGGCGAAAAAGAAAAAGAACGGCGCCGGAAATCATTACGGATTTTGTCTAGAAGGTCTTTTTCACGATCGGAAAGACATGTGGGCGCGAACATTGCGAACTCTTGCTGGAATTTGTGGCAACGCCCAGGCACCCGGAGTCACATACGTAAAAAGCCCCATCCGAGCACAAAGTTTCAAAGGCGTTTTGTTGGCAAGCGGGCTCGTCGTGGCATCACACGGAGGCCGCGGAATCTACAGAGCAGATGGATTTAAATTCCGGAACTTTATGGCTATAAAGTTGTCAAACATTTGATGCGAAAGCTGCATGATATTTCCAAAGTTCCGGATTTTCAATTCCGGAACATTGTGGGTTTAATGTTTCGCATAAGCAATTCATGGCAAAGGTGCACTGACTTTTCCGAAGCCGTAGACCGGTCCATACAACGAGTCAAGACCAATCAGCACACTATCAGAAGTTGACAAAGTACGCAGCGAGGCCCCAGCGACGAAGCGTTGTGGTGGTTCATTTGAGCCGTCATGTCGCAGAAAAGAATATCAACATTTTTTTTTACCTGCGCCAAAGCACCCATGTCAAGACACTAAAGCCAGCAAAGATAATTGTGTTCTTTTTTGACTTTTACTTGGACTTTCATTCGTGAGGGCACATTGAGCCTCTTTAATTTTCTAGTTCTCGTTAACCGCGGGCTGCCAGAGCCAGCCAGAACGCATGCGTTTTTCTCGTGTTGGCCCCTCCACTCTGCTTCGGTGCGCGTTCGTTTTTCTCTGGCCGAGTTGATTTTGGCCTGGCAGAGATTTGGACGTTTTCTGGCTAGCAGACGAGAAAAAGAAACAATGATCGCTCGCCGCCATCACTGTGGAAACTCGATTGATTGCAATGCGTTCTCTTGAGGGCCTCACTTCGATGTTAGCGCAACCTCTTCAGAAAGTCTCGTCTCGCAGGTGTATAGGATAACGAGCAGTATGCGTATTGTTCTCTATGGACCAAGCGTCTCACGTTTTCTGCGACATTCCTTCGGTAGCAACATTAGGTGCTCAAAGTATGTATTCGATTGTGACCAACATGCTTTGCTTTGCGTTTTTTTTTTCATTTCAGTGCCCCCACCCCACAAAAGAAAAAAAAAGAAGATACATTTTTCCAGCGCAGCGAGTTGTCCCATGGTGAAAATTCGATTTTGTTACTCTTCATTTGCGGAAAGTAATGGTCCACGGGCTTCTTCAGTTGCCGGATACTCGAAATATATTATTTCGATAGCAATTAATATAGACACTCCAGTCACATTCCTGCCGTCGCCGTCATGTTCCGTATAAAGTTCAAGGTCGACAATATCGTCAGCGCGGCGCATGCTTTATGTGCGAGTGAAAGCGGGAGGGGGGGGGAAGGGAGCGGCATGATGGGTGAGCCGACAATGGTGGCTCAGTCTTTTGTGCGCAAGGGAGAAAAGCGGGGAGGAAGCGCACCGCCTTCCGTCACGCGCGATGCATCGGGGGGAGTGGAGGGAGGGGGCGGGCCTTGGCATTCTGTGGTCTGTGAACCTGTGTTTATGCAATATGTTTATTTGCCTTGTTTGACGCATTATATGCAGTGACTATTGATTAGATACATATATTTATTGGAGACTTACACGTATATTTAAATGCCTTGTTGCGAGGTTTTCTGTATACACGCAGTGAACTTTGTTTCCAGTGACACTTTATTACCGTTTATGAAACTGTATTTGCACGATTGTATATTTCCCTGTATCTTCGCACTTCTAATGCATATCTTGCAGAACTCCTAATTTTTTAATGTACTCTCTATTGCGACTATAATTTCGGTGCAGTTACTCACAATACACGACCGTTGAGAGCTGCTCCTGTGCAATACAATGGAACAAAGGCCAGCGTCATTTAATATTTTCCCTGGCCGTTGGATATGTACAAAAATATAAACAAGGTTCTTGAACGACAAAGTTTAATTAAAATATTTCTCCTCAACTTGTTCATTTCGTGACCTTTACTGGTTGCATATCAGCGACATGCACTGTTTTACTTGTCTCGAATTGATATAGCTCTAAAGTTCGTGTGATATTTTCTTTACTCATTAAATAGACAAAAAGCATCGAAGCATTGAAAGCAGATATTTCTGGCAAAATTTTTTGGGACATACGAATATATTATTTTACGAAAAAAATACATATTTTACCTGTCTTGACAGTGCGCAGTGTTCAAGAATTTGTTTACGGCATCTTTGGCAATGACAATACGGTTATTATTCATGTATTTGATCCCTCGACAAATTCCGTAAGAAGGAGGCCGAGGTGCAACATGAGCCGCCCCCCCCCCCCCGGCCCTTCTAACGGAATTTCTGGCTCCGCCACAGGTTGTGGCCTGTGTGGTGCACAAACATTCAGTGAGTTCCCACGTTGAATAAAATCAAAGACAATTCTACGCGTCAGACTTAGTTGTGCATAATTTGGCTAACGTTTTCACGATAGCTTCACTCCACATAGATTACAACGTGCGCGTTGAATCTGCCTAACTCTTTCTCTGTCTCTTTTTATGAACATAAAAGTTAAATTACACAAGGATAGCACGTAAAGTGCACAAGGATACGTTTTAAGCTGGGTTAGTTGTTTAGCTTTAACATGGCGAATTGTGGGGTGAAGTGATATGAAGAGAACAGATGCGCTACACGAAGCACACAGGGCATATATCCGATCTATATTACTTGTTCCGTTGTGTGCGCTGTTCGCCATACTGGCCCTTAAATTTGGCGCTTATTCCAGTGCGATAACGAACACCGATTATAGTATTACGCAAGGGTTAGTAATATCTCACATGTTAAGATGTGATGCGTACAGTCCAGCAAATCCAGAATATGTATTTGCTACTTCAAGATATATATTCTGGGTTCTGGAATGTACTTGAAAATGGCATACCTCATAATCAGATCATGCTTTGGGTGCGTAAAATGCTATAATTAAAATTTTTAGGTTCGAATAATGCAGAACTATTGATACACGGGCTCACAAAAACAAGATCGAGTATTGAAGACAAAGTACCTTGAACACGTGTAGGTTGTTTGACCATTCGTACTAAATTTCTATTGAAATTAAATCCTGTATTGCATCAGGCTTTCTTGCGCATTATGTCAAGTACACACTGAACATGCGCACTTTTATATTGTTACGGGGTTAAAAACAGGCAGACGTATATTTACAGGATGTTTACAAAAAATTGCTGCAGCTGACAAGGTGCTAGACAGCGCGTGAAGTCGAGAGCGTCGTCTTCTTCCCACCAAGCTGAAAACATCTTCGTCAGCGTGTCACATGACCCCCGGCGGCTGAAGCACCGACTCGGTGCTGGTTAGGAGGCGGGCGAGTGATACAACTTAAGACGCGCGACGTGGACCACGTCGGAGCGACGCTGAGCCACGCTTGGCTCAAGAGGGGCGATTTCGTACGCGACGTCAGTTACTTGACGTAGGACATTGTAAGGGCCAGAGAAGCGCGAAAGTAACTTCTCCGAGAGGCAAACGCGTCGGGACGGCGACCAAAGGAGAACCAGGGCGCCCGGCGTGTAATGGACGTCACGATGGCGGGCGTCATATAAGCGCCGCTGATTGTCCTGCGACTCCACAAGTAGACGTCGGGCAATATGGCGTGCGCCTTGTGCTTTGAGTATGGCTTCACGGAAGTACTCGAATGTGGAATTCAGACTAGCAGGCAGAACGGTGTCGAAAGGTAGCGTAGGGTCGCGGCCAAACAAGAGGAAGAATGGAGAGAAGCCTGCGGTACCATGACGAGACGAATTATAGGCGAAAGTAACGAACGGCAGCGCAACGTCCCCGTCGCGATGGTCATCGGAGACATACATTGACAGCATGTCAGTAAGGGTGTGGTGAAGACGCTCGGTTAGACCGTTCGTTTGTGGATGGTAAGCAGTAGCAAGTTTGTGTTTAGTCGCGCACGAGTGTAGAATGTCATTGACAACTTCAGAAAGAAAGTAGCGGCCTCGGTCGGTGAGGAGCTGTCGAGGGGCGCCGTGGTGAAGGATGACGTTCTCTTGGAGGAAGTCGGTGACATCGGTTGCACAGCTTGTCGGAAGAGCCCGTGCGATTGCATATCGGGTGGCGTAGTCTGTTGCTACAGCAATCCACTTGTTTCCCGAAGCAGACGTAGGAAAAGGGCCAAAAAGATCAGCACCTACACGGAAGAATGGTTCTGATGGTACGTCAAGTGGTTGAAGGCGACGAACAGGGAGTGTGGTCGGCTTTTTGCGTCGTTGGCAAAGGTCACACGCAGCGATATAACGGAAGACGTCACCGTATAGACCAGGCCAAAAGAAGCGCCGACGAACGTGGTCATAAGTCCGTGACACGCCAAGGTGACTGGCAGTCGATACATCGTGAAGCTGGGCGAGAACAGTTTGACGCAGATGCTCAGGCTCAACCAAGAGTCGGGCAGGGCCGTCCGGGCGCATGTTATTGCTGTACAATATACCATCTTGAAGTTCAAACTTGTGAAGGGAAGGATCGGGCGTCGTTGAAGTGAGCCATTGAATAAGCTGATAACATCTTCGTCAGCGTGTCACAATATGGAGAAGCAAAGGATTGTCCGAATCTACACTTGGAATAATAAAGTAACCAACAAGTAAGAGTTCTTATTGAGCAAAATTTGACATATGCTCATATGGGTCATGCAAGAGCTACGGTGATGCATAGAGAGAACGGTAGACAGGGAAGACTAGTAAGAGCCCTAGCACGACAAATTGTAAACAAATTGCAGGAAGGTTAGTTATACCTAATCGATAGAGCGGTGCCACCGCCTCTAAAATATTTTATCGTGCCTAAAAAGCTGATATGCAGGTGGAAAATTTTGTTACATTCTGTCTGTCTCTCTCCCTCGTTCATCTGTACTTGAGCTTCCCTGTGCTCCCTGTCTAGCTGTTGTTTGCTTTATAATAAATAACTGCTATACAGGACAGATTTGCTGCATGCATTCATAATGTTCGATCACCCTTAGAATAAAAGGTTTCGCATGCAACAAGCAACAATAATGAAAGTGGAATCGAATATGTTTAGCTGAAAGATGGATTCACTCACAAAATTCCTTACTTTGGATGGCTGATATCGAAATGCAGGCAATGATACATTTGAAAGCAGGACAGCGTATAAGTCACTTCTGCAAGCAGAATTAAATTTTTTTTAAGGTAATAAATTTATGGCTCTTAGGTATTGATAAGATATCACTTCTACCCCCTATTTAAGCGTTAATTTCATAATGAAGTGTTCTTCGATGCAACACCAACGATGGCGCATTTAGTGAAATCATTTAATAAAATTCATTTCGGAATCTTTGATCAGAAAGTTTGTAACTAAAGGTAAAAAAATGAAATTAATAAACAATAACCGACGGTATATATTCATTTCATGGATCAGAGGCAGATACGCATGTGTCAAACTGAGGTTAAGTAAAAAATAAATTTTGAAATTTATTGTCCCAAACCTTCTTAAGCGGCTATGCGAGACGTCGTAAGGAGTGCCTAGGGAATAATTACGACCGCCATTTAAAGGGACACTAAAGGTTAATATTAAGTCAATGTGGACTGTTGAAATACAATCCCGGAAGCCTCGAAACGCTTGCTTCGTGCGAAGAAGAGACTTATTTTAAGAGAAAATGCGTTCTGAAGCGTCCGCGTACCTCTAGCGCAGTTCAAATCACCCGCCCTCCGATCGAGGAGTATTGACGTCATGGTCTCATAATGACGTTGCGCCGTCGGTCAGTAAAACGACTTCCGCAGACGGCGCTACGGCTTTTCTGCACAAAACGCAAACGCGCGACCAGAAACAGAGCCAAGACAGAGCCGACAGTAGCGCGAAAGCGGAACTGTGGTGGCTAGCGGAAGGGAAAGCGCACGACGATAAGCTGGTTCTTTATTTTATGACGCCAACTTCGACGCTCGTTGCAATGGATGACCCTGACAATGACACATTAGCTCGCGACGCTGGGCTTGAGTTCAGCGATTTAAGCACTGATGAACGTGACCTGCTGTTGAGGGCTCGCGCTACTACTACGACGACGGCTTGCTTTGAAAGGCACTTCACGCGACTTCAGTAAGTCGGCGTTGAACTCGTAATCCTCTGGAGGAAAGTGCAGCAAGCAACTACGTGATTTCTCGGCTCTTTGTCAGCGCGCTGTGTCAGAGGTACGGCACTTAACCACTTCAAACGGAGAGGTTCAGTCGTTGGCACACAGTGATAAGTAACATTGGATTCGCCGCTGCAACTGCTCTTGGCCAAGTTCCGCGGACCGTTCGCGCATCCCAGGACACCACATGGACGTGGCAATCTCGCTGCTTGTTCCAAATGCAAGTTTCGCGAGCCAGCAGGACTACCGCAGCACGAAGCGATAAAGAAACAACTGAAACTCCAAAGCGCGCGCGGCGCGAAGTCGAGCGCGCAAAGTCGAGCGAAAACGAAAGCTTTCGATCACCCATACTATTCAAGGGTAATGTCAAAATGTTATTTTTTCTCAGAATCGAATAGAAGTAGACAAGTAGCATTTTCTTCCGTCTTATAATCTAATGAAATTATCTTTTTTAATACGAGTAGTTGAGTACTAGTGACATAAATTATGATGAGGAGTGCTTTCGTCATCGGGCTAGTACCGGAATGTCGCGGGGGGGGTCTCAAATCGTGTCATGCATTTACCTCAATTTCTCGGTTACTAAAGCTCTGTTTGCGATTATATTGACGCCTTAGACGTTCTAGAGCATTGCTTTATCACTTTAACTTGACTTTCTGGTAACCTTTAGTGTCCCTTTAAGGCAGGTGGCACAGGCGCTGCTGCATTCCACCCCTTTCCTAATGCGGCAGCCGGGTTCGGCAATCGAACCCAGGGCCTCATGCGTGACCTCAGCAGCAGAATTCCTTTGTCGCTGAGCCAATGCGGCGAGTAAACTCCTATTATAATACATTTCCCAAGGCATCAACATCAACCACAACGTGTCTCACTGAAGTAGCGTGACGGCTTGTCTGTGAGAGCGTAGAGTGTCATCAAAGGTTTAGCCTTCATATCATAGTTACGAACCTTCCAAGTTTATTGCTGCCCAGTGAGATTCAACATAAACACATTCATTCCACAATAAACTAATGTGAGTTGATGTATTAATAAGACAGCAAAGAAAGGAATTTCGTTTTGAAGAAGCCGGTTGAGGCCTGTGGCGTCCTCTTCCAAGCGTACAACAAGACCAATTGGTTACTGAGTCAGCGACGCCTGCCGGTAATTTCGCGCACGTGTGAGCATGCTTCGGCAATACGACGACAGGGGTCCTCGCCCTATATGCCGCTTGAGCCCGAGTGACATTGCTGTTTGAAACCATGCCGCAGCATGAACGCGGTCACAGAAGTGGAGGCTAGTATATTGCAATAATAGATTATTGCTCGTTGAAGCATCGTGCCTTCCAGACCTGACGTATAATTCGTCCAGGTTTCAACGTGCCGTATGCCCCATTGACCGAGTGAAGCACAAGTTAGTATATTCTCCCGCAACGTACCAAAGAGCAGCGTACATATTCACAATGGCAAAGAAACAAATGCACGTCATCATGTGCCACTAAATTCCGGTTAATATTTGTCGATAAATTTCGGCATTGACGATCCGCATGAATGCGTCTTCATAGAGCAACCACTTTACGAAGGTCCCCGGAAGATTGTGCAACTTTGACGGCATATATGTTAAACATATCGGCTTCTATATGCTGAAAGTATATGGCTTTCAGTTACGCAGTCAAGGTGTGCCCGTCGTGGCTCCTATAATTCAGCTGCCGGTTCTTTTGTAATCAGATTGTTTTTGAGTCAACTCGTTGTTAAAGTAATTCTAAAAGGGCTTGTTTTATTACATAGATATATGCATTCTACTTTTTTTTACATGCTCGACAATAGCCGCATACTATTTGTGCAAAAACTCGATCGACTCTTGGCTTACGTTGTCAGTAGCGCAACATAAGCAAGCTAAGCAGCGTAGAAACGTTCAACATATCTGAGCTGGATGAGAGTTCTTGTGCGTTTTATAGCAGCACACTTGATCAGAGATGAAAAATGTTATAACATTTCGAGTTAGAGAACGAAACAATTCTTGTAACAAAGTATTTCCCTAATATTTTTTGTTCAAAAGAGGTAGTAAATAATATATTAAAGGAAGCGGCGCAGCGTTACTAATAATGAAATGCTACAAGAGCCAGGTCACAAATTTCCGTCTATAGCACACACTCCACTTGTGACAAATATTTATACGCAGTGAACTTTAGAATATTGGTAAAGGTGCCGTTACGATCGCGACCGGGGGAGGTGGAACTTCACCGCGAGAAACGGCGATGAAAACGGGCATTGTGATGATGAAAACAAGTATAAAAGAATATATTCACTTAATTGGTACATGAGTGTGACTCTATCCGAGTCTCGGGCGGTTCTGATTCACACGGGGGCCAATGACGGCCTCAACTAACCCCTCGCTGTCTTGTAGTCGCCAATTCCTTCTTGGAACACTTGGGGAACTTGTGGAAGTATCAGTGCCTTTGTCTGGTTGTGAAGTCGACGAGCTCTTCCCCTTCGTGTTTTCTCCCCTTGGTCCTCCCCTTTATGTCTGCTCAGGGCGTAAAGGGGCGACGTTTCTTGGGGAAGAGGGCAATTATGTCGACATGGGAACGCCCGCTTGAATCTTTCCCACGCTTGAGAGGTCGAAGTCCAGGCTTATGCTAACAGCCTTTTTTCGGACCAGGGAAATGAACACTTCTCACGCTTGATAGGTAGATCATAACAGTGCTTAGCTGGGCATGCGATTTATTTATTTATTTATTTATTTATTTATTTATTTATTTATTTATTTATTTACTTAACATACTTCCAAGGACAGATGGTGTTACAGGAAGGACTGGTAGAATACAAACATTGAGCAGGTAAAGAGAAAGAAAGAAGCTTAAGAACAGTTAGGAAAATTGACAAACAAAATAAACTGAAGGCCTCATGGAGGGCAGCCTTGAAGCTCTTGGTGTCTGTGATGGCGGTGATGGAGGCTAAAATGCGGTTCCATTCAATGCTAGTCCGGGGGACGAAAGTCGGAGGAATCTAATAGGCTTTCTGAGTAGTGTAATGTGCCTCAATTTCAATGTATTTGTTTATTTTGACACACTTTTCTTATTGGAACTTCGGACCCTGCGAATGACGCAACGTTGAAAACGGCAGATATTTGATCTGGCAGATTATTAAGATTCACACTTCAGGCAAACAATGTTGTTTCTTTGTGAAACACAGACACCACCACTTCTCTCTTTCTTTCTTTTCTTTTCTGGTCGGAGAGTATATAGATAGTATGCAGTGGGTTTATATTAAAAAATAGATGAATTCACCCCAGCATGCTTCATGACTGCAAAAGGCTTATCCCAAAGATAAAATGAATAAATTGTTACTTTCGTCAAAAAAAAAAAAGCTCCATAGTACCAAAACGAAAAAGAAAGAAGAAAAGGGTGTTAAAATAAAAGATAGCATATTCAGCGCAAGCCAAGCCAACGGGCAAACTGGCTCAACGAGCGCGAACTTATTTCAAGTATACTTGCATGTGTTAACACTAAGAAGAGATTAACTGTATTGTTAAATATATTTTAGCTCTTTTATTATTGAAATGAAAATAAAACAAGAGATTTCTCAAATTTATAGTCACGCCGGCGACTCCTTCTAAATAAATAAATAAATAAACAAACAAATAAATAAATAAATAAATAAATAAATAAATACACTTTTGATTGCCCAGGAAACCCGCTAGGGACCGAGTGCCCGTGGCACACGCATACAGCAAAAAAAGAAAAAAAAAGGATCTATTACAAAGGTATGTAACACCAACAGAGCATTGTATCAATGACAGCTCGTACACAGGAACCATAAAGCGACGCAGGCAAGATCAGTGTTGCCATTCTAGCGATCTTGTCGCTAGATTTAGCAACTTCTTGCCTGTTTAGCGATAAATGCTTCTATTTAGTGACCGACGGCTTTCTTTAACGACATAACAGAACAATTTATGATGTTTTTTGTGCCTTCGAAGGCAGAAAAGTTCGTTCGAAAGTGTCTTTTTTAGGACGCACTATTTTATTGAAAAGCTACAAGCACGTGGCCCGAATTGCCTGTACGGTGCGTGGGCTCCGCCATTGCGATGAAGTAATGATTGTTCTCCCATCGGTGCTGTTCACATCGCGTTTGTTCTGCACAACACGATGTTCTTAAACAGGCTTCATGGCGTGCTCATAATATGCATGTTTCTTTCAGTATTTTTTTTACATAACCGATTTGACTGGAGTTTAACGCTTGCATGACCTGCAGTTCCACTAAATATTGTTACGGGAAGGTCTACAGAAGAGGGGGATTATTTACACTGTGTACAAGGAGACTAAAAATGTGGCAGCCACAGCAAAGATGGTGGACGATAGATCTTACTTAATGCTCCTCTTGTCCGCTCTACACTTCAGCCTCTTCTACATCCGCAGGACAACTGGCTCATAACAATATGTTCAGTGGGTGAGCCTTCTCAATCGTATCAGCAAATTAATTTACCAAGACTGGTTGTAATAAATTGTATGGTACGATTTTGAACGCAGTATGCGCGTAATCTCACAGATCGACTGTCGAAAGCTGTGCGTCTGGGCTCGTTCACGTGAATACGAACGCAGCGCTTTCGTTTCTCGTGGCTTTCGGACAGATTCCTTCCTGCATGAAGCTTTATAGTGGATGAAGGCGCGCGCGTGAAGTGTTTCACTTAAACAAAAATCACGCAATCGTCACCGCCGGGTTAACTACATAAGATGAAGCGCAGGTTGAAGAATTTCGTCTCTTCTTTCACGAGTGCCGAGAACTACAAAGTTTGCCCGGATAATGATGTCAAAGTTGCCCATTTTTGTGCTAAGAAAATCAACATGCTTGTGTACTTGTTTTATTCGTCTTGAAATTGTAACAGTACTATCGGAAGCTAAACAAAAATTTTCAGCTTGGCGCATTCATTGTAATGTGAATATATATTAGGAGAGAGAGAGAGAGAAGTTTAATGATATGAAATGCTGAGAGGTCGGCCTGAGGTATATCCCTCTAGCCAGCTACTCGGCATTGGGGGAAGGGGAAGAGGGAAAGAAAGAGGGAAGAGGTGCATGATGGGTGACGATGACGATAGAAGGAAGGAGTAGAACATATCGCAAGCAATTTGGCATGCTCAAAGTCTGCAATCCAAGCCCGTTGTTTTTAAAAAGTTCAGTAATGCCTGAATGGCCTTGAAACTCGATTGAGGATCTGGCCAAGGGCCTAAAATAACGTCCTCCGACAACGGTGCGCTGTCGAGACACGTAAGGTCGTTGTCCAACCTTTCACGCTCTTCCACGTACTTAGGGCAGTCACAAAGCACATGACCTATAGTCTCAGTCACATTGCACACCTCACAGTGTGGAGACTCGGTGCGTCGCATGAGGTGCACGTATCCGCGCGTAAACGCTACCCCCAGCCTTAGTCTGTGCAGAAGACTGGCACAGCTTCGTTGAAGGTTCGGTGGTAGCCTAAAAGTCATGGCAGGGTCCAATCGCTGGAGTCGTCTGTGGCGATTATCCGGATTGTCCCAGTGCTGTGCTGTCAATTTTCGGATGACACTGGAGAGGAGACAGTTGGCGTCCGCTCTTGAAAAAGGAATTGAAAGCAGTGACTCTCGTTCTGCGAGCGCTTTCTTCGCTTCGGCGTCGGCCAGTTCGTTGCCCTGTATACCACAGTGACTGGGAATCCACTGAAATGTGATGTGGTGGCCGGTTTCTTGTGCTAAAGTGTAGAGCTCGGCAGTTTGAAGAGCCAACACTCTGTAAGCGCTTTCTGTCAACACCACTCTAAGTAGTTGAAGAGCCGATTTTGCGTCGCTGAAGACTGTCCATATTTGAGGAGGCTGTCGCGAAATATATTGAACGGCCTCTCTGATTGCCACTAGTTCCGTAGACGTTGAAGTCGTCTTGTTATGGAGACGAAACCGTCGAATGACTTGATGCGCAGGCACGACGAAAGCCGCACCAGACGCATACGACGATACCGATCCGTCTGTATACACGCTCACCGAGGAGTCATATTCTTTCGATATATATTCAAGTGTTAAATGTCTGAGGCCGACGGTAGGTATTCGCGATTTTTTAGAAATTCCCGGAATAGATAGACGCACCGGCATTTTGGACATTACCCATGGGGGCATATGTGGAAGGTCAGCCGGGGCAAAGTATGCTGGTATGGCAGATTCTTGCCATTGAACGGCTCTTGAAAAAGTGGAGTCCGGCCGTATATCGGGTAATGTCGATAAGGGATGGTGTCCAGAATATATATTAGTAAATAAACGCGCTATACACCCTGCAGGTAAATTTGCTGCTTATGCCTGACGTGCACGGGCGCTAGACGAACGTGAAATGCTTCGGTAGTTGATTTACGTTACGTTAGCTTATACTATAGCGGTGCAAATCGCCTGCACTATTTAAATTTAACTTCGGCGATTTTAGCGACCTTTAAGCGATATAGTAGGCAGGAACATGGAAAGAACTACAGGGTGTTTCAGCTAACTTTAGCCAGAGTTTAAAATTATGCCGATGCACTCTAAGACGACGCAACCAAATGCATGTTGCCTAATTTTGTATGTAGTGTGTCGCGCTATATCTTGTATTTCGCTTAATTGCATAATTAGTCTAGATTAATTAAACAACTTCTTAAGCAACGAAGCTAGGAAAAAAGTTCCAATTAGAAAGTTGTAAAGCTGTTTGCAAAACGTCCGAATAAACAGTTTATGTATTTCTGCCTATTAAGTATTAGTGTTTTTCAGCGTACTGCGGATGCCCGTAAAGAAAGACACCACGTGACATGCCTGCTTGCACTTCGTTATTGCACTGCTCTCAAGCGTTCCGCGCACAAACGAACACAACATTTAGCCGGGTGTGCTGCCGCTGCGTCTGCTTATCGCTATTATGAAACGCCACAAGGGAGGCATGTCGCTGGCGTAAATCGCACAGCCAACGCCTTCGTCACTGCTCTGTCGCCTTTTAAGCGTCAGCACGCCCTGTTAGATTCTATGTTTGTACGTACGTGGACAGTTTAGGAGCGCTGAAAGCATGGCGCGCACGTACAACGGTATGTCACGTGGTATTTTTTTTTTATTTCGCAGGTATCCGCAGTAAGCTGAAAAACACTAATACTTATTAGATAGAAAGTTATAAACTACCTAATCGGGCGTTTTGCAAAGCGCTCTATAACTTGCTATTTGGAATTTTTTGCATAACTTCATTGCTTCAGAAGCTCGTTAATAATTCTTAACTAATCATCTTATTAAGCAAAATACGAAAAATAGAGTGATACATTACGTACAATTCTGAGCAACACGTATTTCGTCGCGTCATCTTAGAGTGCATTGGCATATTTTTAAGCACTGCTTAAAGTTAGCTGAAACACCCAGTATATAACCTGGTGATCTCGCACGGAATTCGAAGCACGGTACAACAGAAAAGTTAGGGGCGGGTAAGGATTCCTTGAAAGTTTTTGAAAAGAAACAGATGATCAGCACGATTGCGTCGGCAACAAAGCATTGACTGCGATGATGGTCGAAAAGTGCTAGAACCTAATCCCGTGCCGGTATTAGGAAAGCTGTGGTGGTACATTCTGCGGTGGTTCAAACTTTTTCTGGGCCCATTCAGTATGTCATTGGTGCATTTAGAGGTGGCACTGGAAATGAGGAAGAGTCATTATTGTGTGCAACTTAGAGGAAGGTGTTGGAGAATTGAATTTTCTTCATAGCCTGCAAACAGAGCCGAGAGGAGTAGAGCCTGCCTTGGAACGCGTTTATTGTGAACAGAAAGCGTAACGTTGCAGAAAGGTGTACACAGAGATAATCGATTTCAAACGCCTGACATAATGGTACAGAAGCTAGAGAATAAGAAAATGGGATGCTTGCCGTTTTGCGAGTGATAGTTGTAACTTTTGTCTTAGCGTCATTCAAGGTCAGATAGTTACTTCAGCACCATTAGGAAAAAGAAAAGAGATCGAGCTGCATGATGCGATAAGCATATGCAGTGTGAATTTAATTAAAATTTTACCCCTGTATTCTCAAATGGCCCTCGACTCGAAGCTCTTCCTTAACTTGACAGAGTTAACAACAGCGCCACCCCTCGGCTGAATAAAATGCTATGGTTCTGAAGAATTGCCGTGGGGTGTCTTGATGCGTATTGACCACTTCTGTCAAGGAGTGGCGCTTCCATCCACTTTCTTCAGTTGAGAAGCAGAGTTCACTGAATGAACGTTCTAGAATAGAGGGGTAAATGCCATCAGCATATGTAAGAAAAAAGGATTCTGTGTAGCAGAAGAAACGTCATTAACAACAACTTTTAAGAAGCAGAGATCCTAAGACTGACAATTGAGGAACGCCGCTAGTAGCCTTGTATAAAGAAGACATTTGGTCATTCACTTTAGGATAACACGATCGATCAAGAAGATAACTGTGGAAGGGAGTGACAGTGTAAGAGTCGCTACCGAGGTGTGTAAGCTCAAGCAGAAGCAGTGAGTGGCTGTCTATGTCAACAGCGTTGCTGAGGTCACAGTAAACGGTGTCAACTTGCCCCTATAACGTAGCTGCGGGGAGATCTGCGTCATGAAACTTGCCTAATTTGTGGTAGTTGAGCAACTAGAGAGAAATCCATGCTCATTCGCAATCAAGAAGTTCTGCACAGTAAAAGACAATCTGTTGCGACGAGCAACCTAACAAAATTATATGTGCTACAGAGGAAAGAACTTGGGCAAGAATTCGAGACATTGGTTTCACAGCCAGCCCTACATACAGGAAAAAATCAAGGCCATTCCGCCCTGCGAAGGTGGATAACCAGCGGAGCGGTAAACGTCTGGGTAAGAAAACTTGTGGTAAAGACTTTATTGCATCACTCACGATGACTTATTAACGGCGGTCACAATGGTTTTGTGGTCGTTGTAATACACACTGATTGGCATACTCGCAACCGCAGACAGATTTTTTGAGAATGTCAGATCGATGCACCTATGCCGCTGGGTGGTCGGTTGGGCCGGATTGGTGTTGCATGCCAGCGATTTGTCTGCAGCACGAAGCGCGTAAACCTCTTCTTTTACGGTCCCAACACATTTGCACGGAAATCCCCGACAGCGACCACACGGGTGGTGTCGTCGCAACTAACCCATTTAAAGTGAGTAGCCATGAACCTTATGGGGCTATGAGCCATTGCATTTTTTGCTTGCTTACGGGAGTATGGGCCTTTGTGGACGCCTTTTACTTGCTCAGGCCCTCTGCGTGCATGCGCGAGCTGATCGCGGCTTTCCGCCCTCTCCCCTCCCTCTCCCTACCTCATCTTTCTATTCCACCGCCCCGGTGTTCGGAGTAGGGCAGCCGGCCAGACATATTTCTGGCTAATATCCCTGCCTTCTCTGTTTATTTCCTCCTCCTCTCCGCGGGGGTATGAGCCATTGATGCCCAGACAATCGGGATGGACGCTAAGCTCGCTCACATGCTGGAAGCGAAAAGATCCATACTGCAGAGATGGCGTACCCAGCGACTCAATAGAAGACTTAGGAAAAAGATTGCACTACTGAACAAGGACATTGAGCACCACTGTGTAGTTCTCTCCAACCAACAATGGGACGAAGTATGTGCAAGGGCCGATGGCAGCGTGACATATGGAAAAACTTGGAACCTACTCAAACACCTTCTTAACAAAGGTCACACCAGGAGCTCCCAGACCAAGGCGGCTGACAAGATAGCGAAACGTGAACTCAAAAACTCCAACGAGCAGGAATTTATGGCAAGACTTGCCGAAAGATACAT
This sequence comes from Dermacentor variabilis, assembly GCF_050947875.1. Classification (NCBI taxonomy): domain Eukaryota; kingdom Metazoa; phylum Arthropoda; class Arachnida; order Ixodida; family Ixodidae; genus Dermacentor; species Dermacentor variabilis. The sequence continues at coordinate 65,904,705 of NC_134572.1, forward strand.
GCCACTCTCGAGCAGCGAGGAAAACGAGGCCGAGGCATCCGGTTCCCCGTACACGGGAGCGGACAACCCCGACCTCGATGAACCCTTCACCCTGGAAGAAATCAGGACCATCCTTCAAAACTTGAATGGCACATCGGCCCCAGGTCCGGACGGTATTAGTAACAAGGCCCTTCGTAACTTGGACGAAGACTCCGTCCAGTTCCTAGCGGATCAAATCAATCAGGTCTGGGCTTCCGGCAGGGTCCCACCGGAATGGAAGAACGCCACCACGGTTCTCATTCCAAAGCCCAACAAGCCCTCGGGCGTCGAGAACCTCAGACCCATATCACTGACGTCGTGCGTGGGTAAGGCGGCGGAACACGCCATTCAAAACAGAATCTCCAGATTCCTCGAAACCAAGGGGCTGTTACCACACACCCTCATCGGATTTAGACCCGGTCTATCAACTCAAGACACCATGATTTTAATCAAGCACCAAATCATTGATGACCCCATTAGAAACGCCAAGGCCATTCTTGGGTTGGATCTAGAGAAAGCGTTCGATAACCTCTCTCACCAATACATTGTGGACACCATTTCCGAACTCAACCTCGGAGCTAGGTTCCACTCGTACGTCAAGTCATTCTTGGATAACAGGACGGCTACGCTCCGATTTGCCGACCTCTCCACGGAGACACTCTCGCTGGGGAGCAGGGGCACCCCCCAAGGCTCGGTCATCTCCCCTATGCTTTTCAACCTTGCCATGGCGGGACTTGCTGAGAAACTAGGGCAGATCCACGGGCTCGAGCATACCATATACGCAGATGACATCACCATGTGGGTGTCCAAAGGAACCCCGGGCATGGCGCAGGACATTTTGCAAGAAGCAGTGAACGCCATAGAAGAATTTCTCATTCCCACAGGACTCAGATGCTCGCCTACCAAGTCTGAGCTGCTCGTACGCAGACCCACGCAGAAAGGCCGCAGGCCATACTCGTCAGACTTCGACTATAATCAAGAAATTATCGTACGAACCACTTCGGGACACGCCATACCGTGCGTCGACAAAATCAGAGTCCTGGGTATGATCGTAGAGACTAAAGACGTCAATGCCTCTACGGTTCAGAAGCTCATCACCAAAACCAACAACGCTATTGGACTCATCAGAAGAATTGCCAATAGACACAGGGGCCTCAAGGAACATAACCTCATCAAACTCATACACGCGTTCGTCACCTGTCACTTCGCATACGTTGCGGCAATGCTCAATTGGACACGATCCGAAAGAGACAGACTGAATGCCCAAATCAGAAAGGTCACCAAGCAAGCCCTCGGCATTCCAACCAGCACCAGCAACGAGAAGCTGGGGCACCTGGGCATGCACAACACCCTGGAAGAAATTGCCGAAGCCCAGCAGCGCGCCCAGCTTGCTAGGCTTTCGACGACGCCTCCGGGGCGCACGATCCTAGAGAAGCTAGGCTTTGCACAAGGACACATAGAAAAAGACTTTGCAGACCTCCCACGGGACATACGCGCCAGGATCACAGTCCGCCCTATACCCAGAAACGTACACCCCGAAAACAACAGGGGCAGACGACAAGCGAGAGGACAATTCCTTCTTAACCAAGCCTTGGCGAACCGTGAATGCTCAGCTTTTGTGGACGCGGCGGCATACACGGGAAACAAAGCTTTCGCAGTGGCGGTTGTGGACGGCCGCGGATCCACAAGATATGCAGCCACGGTAATTGCAAGGAAGCCTGAACAGGCCGAACAGGTTGCGATCGCTGTTGCGCTCACCGACGACAATATTTCCCATATCTACAGCGACTCCATAGCCGCTATCAGAGCTTTCCAGAAGGGCACGGTCTGCGCACAGGCTCTCAAAATTATTTCAAAGAAAGAGATTAAGAAACACTTCATATACTGGTTCCCGGCACACTTAGGACCAAAGCTCGGCGACGTCCCCAACCTTAACGAGGCGGCACACGAGGCTGCGCGCGCGCTTACAGACCGCGCGGCTTCACCCGACCGCTCGGAGAATAAGGACGCGCCCACTACATACAACGAAGTCACTAAACACTACTACCTACAACGCAGACAATATAGCACGCCACACCGCACGCTCACTCGAGCTCAAGCAGTTACACTCAGAATGCTACAAACAGACACATACCCCACTCAAAACAGATTACACCATTACATGCCTGAGCTCTACGACAAGTCTTATTGCACCAATTGCAATACATCCCTTAACGTTTATCATTTACTCTGGCCGTGCTCGCAAGCTCACGTAAACTACGAACAGGACAAGCGCAAGTTTGAAGAGGCAATCCGGAGCGAAGAACTCGCTCCCCAACTCTGGGCCGTCCAGCAGGTCCACGACGCCGCCAGGAAACTCAACCTCCCGGTTCCGTCGTGGGAGACGCCCACTCCATGAGAGCCCGAAGCTCTCGTGGCCTGCAGGACCTGAATAAAGTTGATTTCTTTCCTTTCTTTCCTGTTCTGTTTGTTGTATGGGTGATCCCAAAGAACGTAAGCAGTGCTCGCTTCACTTTGCTGAGTGTGTGTAGCCTCTGCCTTGCGGGCCTATGAGTAATTGCATTTTAGGTCCAAGCCCAGGGCATCCAACAGATAGGCAGCCCTCGAAAGGCAACAGCCGAGCGAAACCGGAGGGAGGCTGCCACCCCAAAAGAGGGGCAGGCGCGGTCGACCAAGGGAGTAGTGCAGCCACGGCCGGAGTAGAAGCGCCACAGGCCATGTCATGGTGACGCCTCCCTTACAGGGGAAGGCTAATCGTTCTGCAGGCACTCCTAATAAAGTTGCCTCAATCACCCACTCACTCACTCATTTACGGGGCAACTAGTGCTTACGGGGGTATGAGCCATTGAAGGTAATAGTTTTTGTGTGCGAACACGTAAATTCTATGGTATCCTAGCCATGTACAGCTCCGCTCTCAAGCCCAAGTAGTTTTCTGTGAGAGGGAAAGTGGAAGTACTCAAACCGATGTCAAATATCTATATCAATATTGGCGCAAATATACTGCCGTAAACTTTTAAAATAGTCGAGGGGATGGCATCTAGGCCGCAGGATAGGGACAGATTCAAACACTTAAGGTATTCCCTGATGGTCTTTCCAAGTAGCAACACAGCACTAGATGTAGTCTGTAGATTAGCACCTGCAACACTAAATGGGGAGGTAATAATAATAATAATAATAATAATAATAATAATAATAATAATAATAATAATAATAATAATAATAATAATAATAATAATAATAATAATAATAATAATAAATGCACCATTTCCCAGTAAATAAATATGATGGCACGACTATAACGCACACTGAGAAATGCCTAGGTTGCCATAGCCTCTGGGGCGACGCGGCGGCGGAGGGTACCCTTGCCCTCTCCTAGCGCCCTTGCACTGTGTCGCCATCTGTTGCAAGGTTTAAGACACATCTACAGCCACTGCCGCCGCCACCCAACGGGAGTTCGGGCAAACGCCCCAGGAAAAAAGATGGGAAGAGCAAGCTCGAATCTGGGCACGCGCACCAGGGGACGCCACTGCCCGAACATTGACAGGATTTAACTTTGCGATGTCTCGGATAGATTGCGCCACTTTGTCAGAGTGACAGTGTACTGCTCTTTGTAGAGGTTTGAAGAGAAATGGTAATTCAGTGCATCCTTCAGTTAAAAACACTGCACCGTGCGATGTTTTCTTGCAATGGCGAGCAACAAACAAGCTATTTATAAATAATTGCTTAACAGCTTGAGGATTGAGAAAGAGCTTTCGAACTGACTTTGGTTTTACTAACACAACTTCCATTTTCCAGCTCTTTTGCTTCGTCTTCCTGATGTTGAACTTTAATACACACTTACGTGCGATTGTTCCCTTCACTCACCAGCCATAAGCACAGTAATTATGGATTTTTAATTTGCTGTTTTGAAAGCTTCTTTATTCGACATTACGATTGCGTAACAATAATTTGGTCCCACGTTTGACGTCAAACATCGACTGAAGTTTAAAATTAAACATTGGCGCTATGGGTCCGACAGCAATTAACAGCACGAATACCACTTTTTGAAGTAAATGCCACGACTACTACGCCACTTAGCTTTTCTTTCCTTAATATGCAACGAAAATTGAACTACGTGAGATTCTTCGCCCACCGATGACACAGGAAAACCAACACGTGACCACGGTTGCTTGACAGCCGAACGGCATATCCACCAAAAGCACAACAGTTGTTGAATGTGGAACAATGATATAAGTTCAGCTGTGAGTCTTCTCTGAATAATATTGACGGACATGCGCGTAAAGTGCTTCAAGATTAAAATGATACCAAGATTGAAATCGAATTCAAAAGAATGAAGACTGGGAAGAAGCGAACGGACGCGTGAGGCATGAGGGGCACCACGTGCGTGGTGCGAAAGGCTGGCAAAATCTTATTAGCTGCGTCGCGGCAACACAGGTATTGCTACGAATCCCAGAAACAGGATATATTCCAGCAATTTGTTATCTTACGTCCAAGACATTAACGGGATGTTCAGTTGACAGATAGCAGAAGCTTATGATTTAGTTACTATAGGGAAAGGGACGCGATATTGCGTTTCAAGAGAGGACAATGGTCGGTTGAACTGTGGACCTAGCAGCTTGTGGCACAAAATTGAAAGAAAGAAAGAAAGAAAGAAAGAAAGAAAGAAAGAAAGAAAGAAAGAAAGAAAGAAAGAAAGAAAGAAAGAAAATGGATGTCGCAAACCGGCAACAACAACAATGGTGTGGATTGTGTCAATGTGCCTGTAAAGCGTGCTCTGCCTGTGAGGCTCTGCTGAAACCGGTGAAGCAATAAAAAGAAAGCGAGTTCTTTTTAGTTTAGAAACTTGGAGTTAAGGGGTTCGGGGGAGGGGACAGACTCCATTTTATTTATTTATTTATTTATTTATTCATTCATTTATTTAACGATACTGCAGGCCGACATAAGGTCCATGCAGGAGTCAATCATAATGAAACTATACAATATGAAAGGATGCACAAGAAATTTCCTACAGCGTTCGAACTGAGACAATTGATTGATAAGAAATAGAAATTCGCGAATGACAGAGAGCGAACAAACATGAGTAAATGGTCTAAGAACAAATAATGTATGCTAACACTAATACCCCCCCCCCCCCCCCCCCATATACAGGTACCGATACTCAATTTACTTTAAGGAATGGGTGACATATAATTGGCTTAAAACACATTGGTTGATTAGAACACACCGCCCCAAATACCAAAAATAGCAATTCTTACAGAACATAAAAATTCTTTGTAATCTTGGTAATCTTGAAATCTTGGTAAGAAAAATCACCATGCAATACCAAAGTTGTGAATGCTGCTAAAACGTGCACCAGCAGAGGCAGCACTTACAGCATCAGCAGGTAACATGTTCCATTAGGAAATGGAGTGCCGAAATAGTGAGGCTCTTGTGAGGATTATAATGTCTCTGATGTTGGCGTATTAATTTTTCGTCATTCCTTCTGGAAGAGTACCCGCCGTGGTTGCTTTGTGACAATGGTATTGGGCTGCTAAGTACGAGGTCGCGGGATTGAATCCCGGCCACGGCGGCCGTATTTCGATAGGGCGAAATGCGAAAACAACCGTGGACTTAGATTTAGGTGCACGTTAAAGAATCCCAGCTGGTCCGAATTTCCGGAGTCCCCACTACGGCGTGCCTCATAATCAGTTCGTGGTTTTAGCACGTAAAGCCCCATAATTTAATTTTTATGCTGGACGAGTGTTTGCAGCGTGCTTGAATGTAACGCGATTGCCGTATCCTATAGGGGCCTTGATCAAGTAAATATAAAAATGTAAGTCTAGAAATCATTTTGCGCTGAGTTAGTGACTGCATATTGGCTCTTGTAAGAAAGCTGGCAATGCTAGAACGACGTGAATATTGCGAGTGCTATATAAACCTCAGTGCCACGTTTTGTGTGTGATCTATGTATATGTGTGTACTAGGCATGTAGAGTCTATGTGTGTTTTGTATGTGTTCACCAGTAGCACCAGGTGTTACAGAAGCTTCCGTAGATCGCTCATCAATTACACCCAGGCACCATAACTCCCAACTAGCGTTTATCTTAAAAAATGTTCTTGTAAGGATGGCTTTTTCACACCCAGAGTGCGCAAAAAAGTAACAGATGCGTTGTTTCCTTATGTCTGTCTTGGCCACGGGATAATCGAACTGATAACGTGACATGGCACCGTTGAAAGCAATTTTGCTGAATACTGATTATGAAAATGCATTGAATTCACTCGCTATGACGCCAGGCTAAATAATAGCTTTCTTCGGAACGGTAATTTGAGAGTTTGTGTCTCATTGCCTCGTTTAGATATTGCCAGAATTTAGGCGATATAACCAGTAGTCTAACAAAGAAGAAAAGTTGCCTTCCTGAAATAACTTTATCCTTGAGCATGCACACAAGATATCTTAGAGTACTTGCTTTCTTCTGCGTTTTCTTATATTTCGTTTTAGGTGACTTGTTTTCTCCGTGACCTAATTATTCTCTGTGTCACCGCGTTTATTTCTGAAGGGAAGGTACCTTCCTCCACAAAAATTTACAGTTTGCTTAAAACACGACCATAACGTTTGTACATCAAGGAATATCAACAAATTGGAGGAGAAGGCACTCAAGTAGTCCGAGATGGCATTGTTCTCAGCAGTGCGGTTACCCTTGACTACAGCAATGAATGGTCTAACGCGATCGCGGGTTTTAAGATGGGCCATGGTAGTACAATCATTTGATGCTCACAAATGCAATTTTCAATGTTAAATAGGCTAACTTTAATAAAGTGCTTACGAACATTACAAAGAGTACCGAACATGAAGAGCCAACAATTCTAGGCGGTTCAGAAACTAACTGAACTTGAGAAACACAAAAATACATCAACAACAGAGATTCAGCGCTTTTAGTATTGTTCCAGTCATGCGAGAAATTATTCAAGTTTATTGCCAGGAAAGATCACCAGTGATGATAATTCCGCGTGAGTTGGTGTGTTGTGCAATGTAGTCATGCATAACATCGACATATTCAGGAGGAGCACTATGAGGTCGGTACCCAACGCGTCAAAGGGTGTTTTTCCTCAATTAAATGTTACTTTACAGCAGACACTTTCATTGTCCGGTTTACTATCTAGAACTGTGAATTGTATCTTATACTTTATTGCGACATCTACCCCTCCCCCTCGTGAATCTCTATCTTTGTGGATCAGCCGATATGAATAGGGAAGAACTTCTGAATCTTGCACACCTTTGTGAAGCCAGGTTTCCGTGGTGTTTCCCTGATGATTCCGGTTATGGAGACAAAAGAGTATTAAGCCCAGTCTTAGCTAAATTTAAATCATGGTTCCGTGTGTGATAAAGCTATAGCATGTAGCATCCACTCGCTCAGACGTTAAGTGCAAATGGACTGCTCAATGATGACTGATTTACCGAACCCCATATATGCGCTCCAGTGGTAGGCAGAACACCCACGCCAGGCCACTGGAGACCACGCACTTACGTTTCAGTGCTCAGTACCACTGCGATTGTCTAATGCGGGAAAAAGAGGGTCCAGTGTCAAATGCTTCGCACTTGTTACTTTATTGCGTGGCAGGGTGGAACGAGACATTAGGAGAGGAAAAGAAACAGCGTCAGAAATTGATGCAGCCGCACGCTCACGACAGCGCTCCCTGCACATTAAGGGTGGTAACTCAGTCCATTTATTCTTCTGAGGTCGAGGAAGGGTTCTTATTTTGTAATGATTGTTCTAATTTTATGTTCTGTCACCCTTCGTCAGTAGTTCGCGCAAAGACGCGCACCTGCTGCTACAGGGATGTGCTACTGGCGGATAAGAAATTAATAGAATTGGAGCTTAAATATCCTTATGGAATTGACGCTTACCTTTCAAAGCTTTCAGTGTGTAACGACCGATGTCGTGTTACTATGTCAAATAGGGGGGGAACGTGCGTGTCGTCATGGTGTCGTTGAGTCTCACCGACTCGTACCGTGGCTGAGCTGTTTTGACATCCCGCTGCTGATTTTGCTGTCGCTGGTGTCATGCTTTGCCTGGTTGGGCTCACAGTGACGTGAATGGAACGCAAACAAATCTCGCTGTACTTAAACCTCATGAGTGTTTGAGAGAACTCCAGGGTCAAAATTGAGTGTTTGAGAGAACTCCAGGGTCAAAATTATTCCACATTCCCAATCTAGGGCGCCGCTGTTAGCTCAATGTTAATGGTAGAAAGTAAAACGCCGTCATATGGTTTTTATCGATGCTCTGCGACTTTGTTTAATCACGACTATGGTGCTTCAAACGAAAATTCAGTGTGTATACTTGAAGACTTGTGCTTTCTCTAAGCGTTATTCTAAATAAATACGTTTCAAATCAAAGCGCTGCTATTTGTGTTTTAGTGCTATTCAAATGTGTTGAGTAGTAAGCTTTAATTTATGTTTTCTTGTTATCCTGATTATCCTGAACCAACTGTCCCAACTCAGCAGCTTCGCTGCACACTGTATCCATTCGATCCCTTTGCAAGCACTACATTAGTTGCGTATTTAGACCATGTGAGGGGGAGGCTTTATGAGCAAGCGCAATACTTCCCGTAGTTTAGAGGAACATCCTCAGAAATTGAGGCTGCTAATCGGCAAAAGTTTATATCTGCGCATGCATACATGGTCATGCTTTGCTCGGACAATGGGCTTTAGGTCTTGCGCGTGAGAAAAGCCCCATACCTCCGGCATCGGTAGGAAATGGATGTGAGAACAGAGAACACTACACGTTGCGGTTGTTTAAAGCGCGTTTATTGGTCTTCCAGACGAACGGTGATGAAGGCCTAGGGAAGCGCCCGTTGAAACGACAGCTGAACATGCGCGGATATCGCATCGGTGCTTGAGTGAAATTTCAATCGGCCAGGATTTATACAGCTGTATATATATATATATATATATATATATATATATATATATATATATATATATATATATATATATATATATATATATATATATAAACGGGGTGGAAAAGGGAGGGAGGTCGACCGTCTCACTTGTAACCGTGAGGGAGAAGACGGCAGTCAGATTACTGTTATGGCCTTTTACTTTACGACGACTTCTGTCGCTTGCTTTTCTATACTTCGCCACACTTGTTTTTCTCGTTGCTTTTGATGATTATGATGATGAAAAAGTTTATTTATCCCTCTTTAAAGGGAAGGGGGAATGGAATAGATGGTGGGGGGAGGAACTACTTGAAGTAGGCCTTATTTATCGTCTCAGCCCACTCCAGCATGGCGTCCTGAAGATCGGGCCTCGAGCTGCGCAAGCAGCCTCCCACTGCTCCTCACTAGATATTAATTGCTTGAGGAAAGGGGGAAGGGAGTGCTGAAGCGACCCCCACATGATGTGGTTTAAGTCTGCTTTGGGAGAGACACAGAATTTACAAGAGGGAGAAAGGTAAATGGCGGGATGAATGCGGTGGAGGAGGTAAGGGGACGGAAAGGTGCGAGTCTGCAGCAGTCTGTAACTTCGCACCTACGCGGGGATTTGCCCATGAGTGGCGGAAAGGCTAAACCGTCTAATCGGTAGTGTGTGCAGATGTCGTTGTAGGTAATAAGTCGATCCCGCACTGTAAATGGCGCCTCCTCCGTGGCGAGGTCCGACATATATGATGCCTGAGCCCGGACTGTAAATCTTCGGGCACTGGCATGAGCCACCTCGTTTCCGGAAAGGCCCACATGCGCGGGAGTCCAGATTAATGCCACAGTTTGATGGAAAGGATGGGCGAAGAGGAGAGAAAGGGCTGGCTTAGAGACACTACCCGCTCCGAAGTTATGTATGGCTGCTTTGGAGTCGCTACGATAACTGATGAATTTGGGATTGTGAGGGCCAGAGCTATGGCCGTTTCCTCCGCCTCCTCCGAGGAAGAGCCAGGAATGGAGGCTGCCAAAGCGACCTGGCCGTGAGAGTTAATGACTAATATTGCGTAATTATTTCTGTTCCCATATTCGGCGGCATCAACATAGAGCACGTCTTTTGAGGTGGAGAATTGTTTTTGGAGAGCCTTTGCTCGCTGCCTCCTGCGCTGTTTGTGGTGCACAGGGTGCATGTTTTTAGGAAGGGGGGGGGGGAATGCAGAGGTTCTCGTGTATGTGATGTGTACTGGTGTATTTAGTCTTGATGATGGGTGCCGGAGTGATAGAAAGAGTTTGTAGAATGTGGCGACCTGTTGCGGTGTTAGAAAGTCTGCTATATTGGGATGTGAGGTGGGCTTCTGTGAGTTCAGTAAGTTTGTTGAAAGTTCCAGTAAGCATTAGCCTTTCAGTGGAGGTACGTATGGGGACCCCCAGAGCGAATTTATATATTTTGCTTAAAATAGTGTCGATCTTATCGGATTCTGATTTAAGGAAATGTAGATATGGTGTTGCAAATGTAATCTTACTGATAACGAAGGCCTGGATCAAGCGATGAAGTTCGGCCTCCTTTAGTCCGCCATGTTTATTGGAGACTCGCCCTAGAAGGCGCAGGGTGTGATCGGCCGTGGTGGGGAGTGTATGTAAGGTATATGTGTTGAGCCGATTGCTTTGAATGTGTAAACCGAGCACCCGGAGCCTGTCCACTCTAGTAACTGGGATGTGGTTTAGGATGACCTATATACTATACATGTGTTTTCCGCCCCCCCCCCCCCCCCCTCCCGGTGGTATGGCAGGAGAAGTAGCTCGGATTTTTGAGGGGAGCATGTGAGATTCATAGCCCCGGCATGAGCCACGACAGCGTCTGCTGCGGCCTGTAGAGTGTCTTGAATCTCTCCATCGGAGCCGCCAGTCGTCCAAAGAGTGATGTCATCGGCGTAGAGTGAAAACTTGAGAAGACTATAGCCTGTTTCAGACATTGAAAAACTCACGTGGTTAAAGGGGTGTATTGGTGCGCGTTGCCGTCTGCATGTCGCGTAAACAGTTATATTTCTTGCTGCTGTAACAAGCTCAATACGGGCAAAATAATGTTAATTATATCAGTCTTATACTTTTGTAGGCTGAAGTGAGGTTACTGTTAACAAAAAGTAGACCATGGAATTCGGGGAAATTTAAGTTCCTTTGGAGTAAGGAACACCTACAGCTGTCACCCTGCCCGTACTGAGCTGAAGTTCACATAACGACTCCTCTCACAAGGCTTCGACACGCTGAAAGTGAGTTCCGATCTCAGAATCACAGGTACATCCTTGTTGACTCTATATGGTGGTAGCTAGTTTAGGCAAAGCGAGGGAAAGTTTCACGATTTATGCGCTGTGAAGCAAGTTAAGTTCAGGGATTTTGCTTGCCAGAACCACCATCTGATTATGAGGCGCGCCGTAGTGAGGGCTCCAGATAAAATTTAACCACCTGGGGATATGTAGCATGCGCCTCATACACGGTACATATGCATTTCCGAATTTCGCTCACCTCGAAATGTGGCTCAAGAAATACTCTTAAAGGGTTGGACGGCGTCTTGTGGATTTATTAGGACGTCCCCTATACACCTTAAATTCGTATCATAACATGTCATTATCACGAAATTTTAAGTTAGTTCACAAACGGTAAGGGAGTATACACCCCACGACAAGCATTGAAAATCACACCGAACAGCACAAACTTGATTATTTAGTAGCGCACCTGCAAAAGATCTGCCGCATTGGATTCCCCCCCCCCCCCCCCCATGTTTGCCTTAGAATACACTGTATGCTTACTTGGTCTTATTTTAATAGGCCTTATTGTAGCAAATGAAGTACTTTTGGATATGCCGGAAAGCTCCCAACCGTAAATGGCATAATTTGAGTAATTTCCCGCAAGGCGTATAATTGCCCTAGCTATTTTTCACGTGTGCCTTCACAACAGCATGGTTAAGATTCAATCCAGTTGGCGTCAAGAAGCTCAAACGGTTCCGTTTTCTTTCCAATTTATGCAAATATTGGTGCGGACATTGTGGAGTGGACATTCTCCACCGCATGTACTAAAAATTTACTGTAGCAGTATTTACAAGCAGTGCTATCCTTATGACTGTGCACTTTAGGGTGGTAGCGTTACGCAATAAACGTTTGACTGATAGTACTCCGATGTAGTGCACGGTACAATTAAGCGGAAATAGAAAATTAAACGTCGTTTCACCGGGTTTATGCATCAGACATAATCAAGAACGGCGTATAGATCACCTGGTCTCCTGGCGAGGAAACATGCTGAATGTTAAACGAAACTGTACCTGCGACTTACCTTTCTTTAGGTGTTTGCTTGGTTTATGACAATTGAGCTTTTCTGTGCTGGAGAATATCTCATTCGTCAGGCTACACAACGCAACTCCACTGTATACTCGGTAAAATAGATGCTGCATTGGACAGCACAGCGCCCAGTGTCAAAAGCCCCACTTCTGACTTCGCAACTTTCGGACCCAAGGCGTTGACCACCGCAATCAAAAACGTGACAGGAAAGCAATTAATATCATGCAACTTCCAGACAACGATGGTACTCGTCTTTCCCCGCTATCCTCCTCCGCCGCTTCCCTCAGTCTGTAAGGTGAGCATTTTTTAATAAAGTTATCTTCTTGAAAAGACGGCAATGCGAGTCACACGCAAACAAAAGCGGCCAGTTAGCGGTGTATATTTGAATACGCCCTCAGACCGTTATGGTGCAAATAAAGTTTGGCCCTTCACAAGACGGCTCTGTGTACTCTTGCCCAACGTTCTTATGAAAAAATGCCACTTGGCCACACTGACTGAGAACTCAAACGTTAGAAAGCTTGAGATGTCAGCCTGAGTGACGTGCACCTGACCTGCTACTACGCGCTGGGTAGAGGCTATGGGGGAAGGACAGCGAAACAGTATAAGAGGGAAGGATAGTGGTACGGTGAAGCTGACAATTAAAGCTGTGCTGTCTACTGCTTCTATGCAATAGGTGGGGACACCCTTGACAATATATGCTCATTCGCAGACAGAGGTGGAGTCTATTGAATCGTAGCCTGGAAATCCTATATAACTTGCATAATTTCGCGTAACTGCTTTCGCCACTGGACTATGTAAGCGAGACAGCAGCTCCTGGAGGGTGTCGATTATTTGCCGTACGATGGTCATAATGATCCCACGATCCGAGTCCGATGGAGATGTGTAGGTACACTGTCGTTGTTGATGTTGACATTCAAAGGTCGGTGTGCACGGTGGCAAGCGTGGAAATGTATTTGATTCTGAGCATGCATTGTTCACTTGACGCAATGTCTGAGGAAGAACAAGCAATGTCGATTCAGCCTGCTCGACTTGCCTAACCGAAGCCGGAGAACACTCGTCTGGACCTACAGTTTGACCACGTCGACGACGCGACTGCTTACTCCGGTGTTGCTCCGACGCTACCACCTATTTGTGTGACATCATGGTCTTGCTCATTGGGTTCATTATATTCACCTACTTCTCAGCTTGAGACAATCTTTGGAGTTCGCCTCGTGTGGTGCATCGTACTTCGATGACTTCATTTGGTTCACTGTGGCTAAAGATTAAACATGACATTCCGCACAGCAAAGACATGTGTCTGGCCTGTGTGGACAGCGCTGAGATGGCTGGCTTTAAGCACATGCGACATCTTGTAATGGCCCGGGCACATTCGGGCGCACAGGGCTAATCTTCACAATGCGCGCTTTGAGTTAATCAAGTAGAATGTCTTCCTTGAAAAGAAGACTGGTACCCGTTGAGTGGTCAAAGCAATGAAAAGGGATGACCTTAACTGTGGAAAACAGAAGCGCTTAACACATTTTATCGTTGATGTCAACGACGACATTAAAAATGACGCCTGCCATGGTGGAATTTTCATGCACAATGAACGAGTGGACTGATGTGCCCGAGTATGCATAAGGCTTTCAGATTTTCCAGGGTGGCCTGCGTAGCAGTATACAAGTGATGTTTTTCATGATGTTGAATGATACTTCGTTAATGTCTTCAGGAGCCACTTTGCAAGGCAAGTGATGAAAATCTACGTGTGTGTCGAATCAAATTCTTAGTCTGAGTAGGCGACCCGTCAGAGCCTTGCCCACTCACATCATTAGTTGTCCTGCGGCAATTCATTATCATTCTTTTGCCTTTCACGACGTAAGATGTTAGAATCCACGATGTGAGAGTTAGAGTCGATGCTAGAGTGCACGGGCTCGTAGACATCGCGGATTGCGGGCTGTTTTTTTTATAAATGTTTGTATTGTTGGTGTTGCTCTTTACAAATGAAAAGAAACAGAGAGAGCCAAACACCGCCATGTCGACGGGGTGAGCCTTATACTACAGCACTGCGGCCCATTTGCGAATAGACGAGCTTGACTCAAAAGGCGCATGTCTTCTGCCACCTTCTCGGATGGCCTCCCATCCAAGAAGTGCCATTAAGCCTCCTCTGTGATAAACCTATCGGGGCAAAGCAGCAAGATACGTTTGTTTCCTTCACTCTGTCCCTCTGTTCCACGTGCTAGCAGTGCTTCCAATTAGCCGGTCACTCCGAAGCGTGCTCCACGGGAGGATTAACGCCCAATATTCTCATATCGAGGTTTGACGGGCCAAAGTTTCACGAATATGTATCGCAGGGTGCTGTAGCAGTATAGAAGCGCCTCTATGGTGTTTGCACAGTTGTAAGAATGGCACGACCAGATCTAAGGCGAACAGTTAAGCTTCATTAACCGTGCTCGCTCTGAGCATAACCACTCTTCAACGACAACGACCTCGTTATCAGAAGTTTGAATGCTCACATCACTTTGATTAAATTGTTCTTGAAAGGATTCTGGCCTCACATGATGCATCACAACGAGCACGGCACTTAACACTGCAAAAAATGCTGTCTGCTAGTCTGTTGGTGGGGGTCATGGTGGTGATGATGTTGGATCAGGCGGGTTTGGCCTGGCAGCCGAGGTCGGCAACTGCTCCGTTTGTAGCGCCTCTTTCAATGTAGACAGTTTGTTACAACATGTCTGAAAGTTGGGCGTCAAAGCAGTTTTTGCCACACACGAACATATAGAAGTACTAAACAAATATACTACAGTACTGCGAAGCTGAGGGAGTGGGTTTTCTCCAATTATTTTTCATCGACGATAACCGCTGAGTCCAGTATGCCTAGAAAGAAGCACTGTGACAAGTCAAAGGACAAGTACGCAATCAAAATGGCTGCTTAGAATTTCAAACAGCGCGAAAGATGCTGCACCAACAAAAGAAAGACACAGACACAGTGCCATGTCTATGTCCTTCTTCTACTGGTGTTTCATCTTTCGCGCTGTTGTAAATTCCAAGTATGTCGTACCAACTTTACCAAGCATCCACATTAAGATGACTGCATTTTTTATCCCGGATAAATCAAAAGTTACCAGTTTTAAGAGACAGGGAGGCCTTAAGGTGATGGTCTTCTGAGTCTTCAACAGCAGATCGTATTGTGACTTGAATCAGAAATAACGTTAGCAGGATGCCGTTATCTGAGCTGTGACTCGCTTTCAGGATCATTAGAACACGAGCTTCCATGCTGTACGTAGAGCGCTGCAAAAATAAATGGGGGGTTCGCCTTTTGCATAAGTACTGCACGCAGAATGATGACAAATTGAAAGTACACGGATAAAGAATTTTTTGGCAAGCGAGTGCTTGTCCCATTTATAGCTCTATCTTCGGAATACTTATACAACCTTATTAGAGTATGTCTACCACGTAGGCAGTCTGGCTTACTCTGGCTAACCTCCCTGGCTTTCTCTCTCTTCTTTTTCATTCTCCATCCTTCGCCCAGCTTGTTTGTGATGAAGAGCAAGACGGCCCGAAAAAATGAAATTATAATTGAAGCAGTGGAGCAAGAAGAAGCGCCGAGCAGTCCAGACGTGGAAGAAATAGCTCCGTTTTTTTTACATGCTCCCCTGGCCAATTATTAGAGTAAAACAAAAAGAAGCATATCATTGGATCCGTGAAGTGACGGCGAATCACCAAGATTCGAGATGGGGCTTGCGTTTTCACAATTTCACGGGACTTTTTCTGCTCCTACAGGCCGACTTAAGCTTAGCGGGGCTAAGTTAATTGAGGAGTAAGGCCTTTGTTGAGCCTAGTAAGCCCGCCTGCCCGCAGGCATGGCGGTTACAAACATGAAAGATGAAGATTCTGCTGGAAATGAAGGAAACAATGCTGAGGACGACTTCGTTTGGCAAGCTGTGGCTGGACGAAGATAACGAACTACCACAAAGGCTGTGGACGAAGAGCGCACATTGACACGTAATCAGAGAGAGCATGGCGTCAAAGGAACCACCGTCGGTGGAATGGTTAAGAAACGGGTTATCAAAGCTTCGGAATTGTCGCGGGTTCCAACACAAAAGAAAAGCAGCACTGCTTCAGGTGACCAGGCCATCTGAGGCCAGGCCAAGGGTAATTATGTTGCAGGAAACTTTAGCGATCTTTAGCGACCACGTACAAAGCGATATGTAGAGACAAAGAAATGTGGAGGAGTTGGCGGCCCTCATCGACAAAAAGTTGCCATACATTGAGCATGATATTCATCTTAGACATTCCTGGTTTGAATTTATTCTAGTTGAGATGATACCTAAAAGGAACAGAGGCAAGGCGCAAAGCATTTTTCGTTTGAATATTTACAGCAGTCCTAACGACATGAGACAGAGGTTTTGAGCACTCTTCAACAAGGTGCTTTCGGTTGTCAAAAACTCCGCACTCATCATTGGAGGGGCTTTAATGCTCCCTATCACACATGAGGATGCACTTGGAGCCCAAAGAAGGAAGAGGAGCTATGGAGACTCGCTATGGATCTGGGGTTATGCTTGAGTACTGATCGGGCGTATCCCACCCGTTGTGGCACGTCCACTAGCATGGACTCCACATCAGATCTCACTCTTGTAAAAAACTCAAGAGGAGCTTATTGGGAAAATTCAAACATGGACCTCGGCTGTGATCATTATATCGTACGCATAACCATACACATACTGAGACAGGAAACTAGAATCGTCAAATTCACTGATTTGGATCAGTTCAGGAAAATCAAGGTGAACAGAAGGCAAGTGGGGCCTTTAGATGCCGAGCAGGAGCCCTTTCTGACACGGGTCCACCAGCCCAGAGAGGACGTCAAAGAGGCCACTAAAGAAATCGGGACAGAGGAAAATATTAAGGCTATCGACAGCAGGCTGACGCATCTGGTTGAGGCCAAACAGGCTATACTATAGGGATGGGAAGCACAAGTACTTAACAGAAGGCTAAGAAAAAAAGCGCAATTAACAGAGAAATTGATTATCACTTGAAGACCATCGTGAAGCAACAGTGGGATGTGATTTGTAACTTGGCTGATAGAGACTCAAACATGGACGTGGCTGGAACCTCCTCAAGCAGTTACTCAACGAGAACGAAACAATCACAAGCAAGAGGACAGCTACAGCTAAGTTGGTTCATCAGGAAAGCCCGGATAAAACACAGGGCGAAATCATGGATGGACTCGCAGTCAAACATGTCTCACTTAAACACCAAACGAAGGAGACGAAAGCCCCGAGGCATATGTAAGGAAATTAACCGGGACTTCACTGAGAGTGAAGTCAGGGCGGCTCTTCACAGTCTTAATGGTAGATCGGCGGCTGAGCCTGACGGAATAACTAACAAGATATATCAAGAATCTAGATGACGAATAAATTTCTTATCTAACTGTAACTGAACATTTCCATGAATGTTGGAGAAAAGGTGTATACTCAGAGGAATGGAGGGTGGCCAATACTATCCTCATACCAAAACCTGGCAAACAACTCACTCTCGACAACCTTCGTCCTATTTCCTTAATGTCATGTCTAGGCAAAGCTATGGAACCATCCTAAACCGGCTCACGAAATACGTTGAGCATAACGACATCCTCCCATACAACTTGATCGGCTTTCGTTCCGGGCTGTCAACTCAGGGTGCTATGCTACTGATCAAACACCAACTTATACAGGCCAGCCCGGCGCATACGAAAGCTCTTTTCGCATTGGATATGGAAAAAGCTTTTGATCGTATAAAGCATAATGCAGTACTTGACGTTCTCTCGGAGATGGGGTAAGGTAAGAGACATTTTCACACGATTAAGGACTTTCTTAGAAACATAACTGTACAACTCATGCTGGGAGAGCTTAAATGACAAGCTAAGAATTTGGGAAATAGGGGCACTCCCCAAGGGGCCATGCTCTCATCAATGCTATTCAATTTAGCAATGTCCAAAGTTGCAAGAAATTTGGAGAAAATTGAGAGTATAGTACATTATGTCGGGGCGCCAAGGGTAATGTAGGACAGAGACCAGATTACAGTAAAGCTTATATGTTGTAGAGAACACACTGAAAGACATGGGGTTGAAATGCTCGACAGCTAAATTAGAACTCTTGATCATTAAACATCGCAGAAAGGGTCGTAAACTAAGAGGTTACATTCCGGAAGATGAGTCAATAGTGTGCTTATACACTCATGAAGTATCCGCAATAAGGCTAGTTGAAAAAATCAAGGTTCTTGGGTATCACATAGAATTAAATAATGCTAACTATGGAACAATGGAACATATCTCGAATGAAACAGATGAAGTCATTAGGTTACTAAGGAGAATTACCAATAGACACTGAGGCTAAGGAGAAGGCAGCGCTTTGACGCTACTACACGCCTTTGCACTCTGTCACTTCTGTTATGTGGCTTGATTATTCAAATGGAAGCAGGCAGAACTTGACAAACTTCATGTGGTGCTCCGGAAGCTTGTTAAAGTAGCCCTAGGGACACCAAGTAACGCTGCAACCGACAAACTCTTGAGTCTAGGGGTGCACAACACAATGGAAGAGACGTGGAGGCCCAAGAGCTATCGCAACACGAAAGATTGACAAAAACACAAGTAGGCCGGAACGTATTACAGGCAATAGCTGTAGAACTGAATAGATCAAGGAGTCCAATAGAGGCCGAAGTAGAATTAACCACTTAAGTTAGGAATAAGATCGGAACCAACCCTCTCCCCAGAAACATGCATCCAGAATGTAATATCAAAAGGAGAAAGGCAAGAGCTAAGGCACTGTTGCAGGAAATAGAGCAACAAAACCAACTAGCAGCTATAGTGGACGCTGCCTGGGTAAGCGGTAAAGAAGCATATACGGCCATTGTATCAAATTCTTGAGGGAAGGTGCAAGACGTTATCACTATTTTTACCAAGGACCCCATGCCGGTGGAACAAGCGACACTTGCTCTAGCCAACAGGAGTAATAAGTGGCCCTACATTTACAGTGATTCAAAAGCCGCTATAAAGGGTTTTGATAAAGTCTACGTAGCTGGAGTTGCAGCTATACTTTTTGAAAACATTTGGATTAGGAGAACTGAAATCGATGGTTCTCTGCGCATATGAGGAAAGTGGACGAGACTCGGGTAAACCTCAATGAGGCTGCTCATGACGTGGCACGAGGACTTGCAACCTATGACAGTGACAACCGAGCCGTTCACCATCAAGCCAGGGAATCTACAGATCAATTAATAACTTACAATGATTTTGCCAAACATTACTATCTAGGACGCAGGCAATTCCGATTGCCACATTCAAAGCTGAATCGGGCTCAGAGAGAGCGAGAGAGAGACAAGAGGGGAATAAAGACAGGGAGGTTAACCAGAAAGGGTTCAGGCAGTCTCACTGCGCTTATTGCAACTGAGCTTATTGCAAACAGGTACATATCCCACGTTGTACCACATTAACAAAATATATCCAGAGAGGCAGATTAAGATGGGCTGCAATGATTGTATTGATATAATTTGAATCAGACATATCCTGGTGGTGTGTCGCGCGACTCTCCCCAACCTAGTTGAATAATGGACACAGTAGGAAAAAAAAATATACAAAGCCCATTGTTTCAAGACCAACTAAGGGCCGTCCAGAGGGCCCGTGATGTCGCTGAAGGGCTTGGCCCGAAACACGCACACACGCACACACGCACACACGCACGCACACACACACACACACACACACACACACACACACACACACACACACACACACACACACACACAAACACAAACACACACACACACACACACACACAATCACACACACACACACACACACACACACACACACACACACACACACACACACACACACACACACACACACAGCGAGAGAGAGAGAGAGAGAGGCAGTCATCTCACAAAAGGCATAATGTTTGTTCGTTGAGCGTACTTACCGAAGCTTGCATTCGCAATTTTTATTTGTTTAGTTATATTTAAGCAGCCCTTATAAAAAGGATGTTAGGGGCCCTTTATGAACTTAAATCATGGTGATGATGATGGTGACGACGACGACGACGACCACGTCACAGATTGTGGCACGTGCTCACCAAGAGAGAGAGAACAAGATTTTATTGAGTGAAAAAGAAAGGGGTTTTGGGAGAGGGTGGGTGGGTCCCTATTCCGAGACTCCACTGGCCAGAGCTACTCGCCGGGCCTGGTCGAGGAGACCCCCTCTGGGTCTCCAGGTCAGCGTCGGCGAGGATGGCTTCCCACTGCTCCCTATAAATTCCAACATGTGGAATTCAATTTTGGGAGCCTGCTCGTGCATTCCCACGTTACGTGGACGAGAGTTGGCTTCCACCCGCACCACGGGCAGTGACCCGATAGGTCGTAGGCCAGATGGCATGCCACAGTTCGAGGTGCCGGTAGGTATTTCCCCGAATTAGTCTTAGATCCCGGGCATCCGCTCCGCTCAGACTCGGGTGGGGCCCCGCGTACGTTCTGTGTTCCAGACGCTGGTGCTCAAGGATGTCACGTGGAGACGTCAAAGCATCCGATCGGGGTGTCTCAGGCTTCACTCTCGCTCGGCAAGCCAATTCTCGAGCGAGGGCATCTGCCCTTTCGTTGCCCGCAACTCACGCGTGGCCAGGGCACCAGTTGACACTGTGGGTTTCCCGGAGCGTGTGACCTAGTATGTGCAGGGCACACGCCAGCACTCTTCCTTGCATGAACAGGCTACAAGCCCCGTGCGAGTCCGTGAGCATCAGAGATGACTGGCCGACTGCGTCTTTGGCCTTAATTGCCATTGCGACGGCGGCTGTAACCACCGCACCTATGGGTTTGGTCCTAATGGTGGCAAAAATGTGGAATTTTGATAGGTCCGTCGGGCTTACGACCATTATTATATGGCAACCTGGCCCGGAGCTGCATCTGTGTACAGTGCGTCAGCAGAATTTCTAAATATTTTTTTTAAGTTAGTGTGCCCGAGCCTTGCGCCGGCCCTGGGGGTAACAAGGGCTCATGTTTTTGGGAATTGGGGCCACCCGACCATAGGCAAATCTCTCTTGGCTTTCGCGAAAAAAGATTGGCCTATTATCGGGTGGCGAAGGCAAAATCCTTTGTTGTAATTTACTTTCCAAGCTAAATAACGAAACAAAAATAAAATAAAATGTGCTTATACAACAGACAGGCACGGAAGAAATAATTAGTGTGTTTGAATTGAAAAAAATTAGAAAACTACCGAAATGAGATAGGGAAAGAAGCGAATGGGGGAGCAATTATTCTAACGATTTAGTGGGTGGCAGACGCAGTTTTCAACGGGAATGCATGCATTCTTGGTTGTCTGCACCGCGGGCGCTCCAAAAGTAAGGACGCTGGGGCCACCAAAAAAGCAGGCAAAGCTGGTGCAGATAAATTTTGAGAGCCTTTGCCTCGAGGGAGGACAGATGACGACAAACTGAGTCCTGCTGGCCGCAGTACTGTACATGCTTCTTTCATTTTTTTTCTTTTCCAGCTACGTCATTTCATTACTGAAAATTTAATGTAAGCATAGAGAGTTAAGTTGAAAAATTGCTGGAAGGCTGTATCTAATTCTTCCACGTCTCTGTTTTATGCTGATAAAAAATGAGTTACTTTTCCACTCTATCTCATATTTTACCTCAACTTGCATTTTAGTCATCTTGGGAGACAGTCTGCAGATTAAACTTCCGAAGCAGTGCTTAGGCCTAGAACTCGTATCCCAACTCTATTCTCCGAGTACCAACGTCTACAAGCACACATTCCCGAGGGGTATTTGTTACATATACAATAAAGCCAACAGCGGGAAAGTAAGGATTCAGAGTTCGTTAATTCAACAAACTACGATATATACATAATTTTTTTATTTATTTATTCATTTATATTTATAGCGTGGTCAGCAGGAAAGGTTTTAAGAAGAAATAAAAAGGAGGCGAACCACTAAGTGTTTCACTCTCAGATTGGGTTCCGAAAGCAACTCGTTCGAAAGGGCAAAAACAAGTGTCTGGAATAACTAGTTACTTCGTTGTTCCCTGTAAGCAAACTTGTGAAAACCCGGGGGCGCGTGTTTCAAGAGTCGCGCCCAAAGAGAAACAATGAAATGAAACAAGAACTACAACAAAAAAGAAAGCCAGACTAGAACGAACGCACCGGAACGCACTGTAAAGTCGAGAGCATGGAGGCCAACGATATCAGTGAGCACGGTCGAAAACAACCGAAGAGTGAGGGCAAGTTTGAGAGGGCGCACACTAAAGATAGAACAGAAAATTATAAAAGATGGCAACGAAATGAGGACACCCGGACGATAAAAGAACGAGAAAAACGTTCAAGTAGGGGTGAACTGCAAGACTGCGAACGAGGGGGAACAGCGACATCGACAAAAAATAAAGGAGGAAGAAGAAGTAGAAGAAGGCTGTTCACAAACTGGAACCCCGAGCAACAGCAGCAGCAACGCATCCAGCCACGATTTTCCAGCGGACGCAGATTCCCTAGTGCGCACAAGCAGCAAGTCAGAGGGCTGAGGGCATGGTTAGGGAAAGAGAAAGGGGGAGGGGGTTAGTATAGGAGGAACGGGGGCAAACGCAGCGTTGTTGTCTTTATTGTTTTTCTTTCCCGACGGTTTCTCTTCTCCCAGCGCGGCCCTTTGAACTTTTGTCCCCCCGAGGAACGCAGGCATCGCGGTGGCTTCGTGCCGGTGCACTGGGGGCTTGTCGGCGTTCACGCGCGCGCGCCGAAAGCGTCGTTGCCCACCGAGGAAAAGGAGGGCACAGAGCGAGCGAGCGAGAGTCGCAGAGAACGCATTTCCAGCTCCTTATCAGCTACAAACAGGCGACACATCTTTTAATTTACAGCGCGGCGTAAAACACCAGGGAAAGCGGCCGAAGGTATACACGCTAGTTAGAGAAAAGGCGAGCAAGGGCTGGTACGGGTCGGAGGTGCGTGAGGGAGGAGGCGCCATCAACAAAGCGGCGTAGCTGCTGTACTCTCACCCTTTTGTCACTGCTCTACCTCCACAGCTCTTCTCCCGGCGTTATACCGGCCGGTTGACGTCGTCGGCGGCGTAGTCAGCGCTTGCCTTTCTGGCGCTGGGCATCGTTTTTCTTGGCTTCGCTCAGCCCGCCAAGAGCACTACCTCAGCCGCGCAGTCCGCGCCTCCTCCGCACGCTGTTCAGCGGGGACCTTTATCACGCGGCCACGGCGAGAAAAAGAAACTAAACAGTTGGTCGCTGTACCGACCGGCAGATGCGAGAGCGTCGACGTGGAGAAGGAGAAAGCCGCGATGTGCGCGCAATTAAATATCGTAATTATTTATTAGGCGCTTAGGGGCGCCCACGACGCCTCTTTGTCGGCAGAGAGAGGCGGTGACGAAACACGAAAAGTGTAAAAGGAAACGTTAGAGGTGGTTCGGGGGAGGGAGGTTGGAGAGCGGAGAGGCATTTGGAAGCATTATTGTCATTTTACCGGTCATTGAAAAGGCTGGGTCGTACCGTCGTTGCCTGCCTTTGTTGCGACAAAGCTTCTGCTGTGTTTCTGACGTCAGTTACGTTTGTATGTTTTAATGTTTTCTCATTGGAAGCTAGATGTCGCTGGCCACGTGTCGTTAACTGGGTAAACAAAAAAAAAAGATTAGTAACTAGTAATCTTATAGTGGTACCTAAAACAATCGAAGGGAACTGTAGTTGAGGCACCAGTGTGCGTTTTACGGGACTACTAAATCCTGCAAAACATCAAAGAGTTTCTTGCAGTCAAAGAGGCGTGGCAAGACACGAACCTCAAAGATCGTTAATGCCGAGAGTCCGAGGAAGCCGTTCGTAAACAGTAGGGACAATTTATCGATTGACTGATTTATTGATTGGCTTTATTTGATGCCCCTGAGCAACACAGAGACTATGAGGAACGCTGTTGTAGGAAACGACGAATCAATTAAATTCGTTTTCACGACACGGGAGTCCTTAAGGTGCCCAGAAAGCTCAGCACACGGGCGCCCATTTATTTATTTATTTATTTATTTATTTATTTATTTATTTATTTATTTATTTATTTATTTATTTATTTATTGGATTCCACCTCATTCGGAATGCAGCGATCTCGGCAGTGAGTCGAGGCATCGAACTTAGTGAGCGGTGCGACGAAGTGCGAGATGACCTCGAGGAACAGTGCGGGCAACAATAAATAAGAAGCCCCTGATACAAGAGGTAGCTATAGCTTTTGTGTGAGTTGTAATGTCGTTAATGAGCTGTCAACTAACGTCGTTCATGGAAGTGCAGAGTATTTACACTGAAATCCACGAACCAGTGAAATCTGCAAAAGCACTTGGCTGACAGGCACGTGCACACAGAGGAAGCGTGCGTCAGCAACAGGGACACGAATTACTAAAAATTGAAGTCAACCGGAACAGTGTGAAACAACGCACGGCGGCTGCGTCGGCTCTCTCGGTGGTCCGATCCAGCAGCACTCATAACGGTGATGGTGCTCGGTCCTCCGGGCGTTGCCTGGTAACGTGATCGTTTCGTAAAAGCCGGAGGCGCGGGCCGGTCTATTTTAAAATGCGCAGTTATGCGAGAAAGCACTCACCCCCAAAGTTTAAGTCACGCGCGGTTCCTGGTTGCCGTCAGTATACTTGGCTCGGCGCTTAAAAAAATGTTTTTTTCGCAGCCGGACAACTTCCAACTTTGGCGGCTCGTCGCCGTTTTACAAGAGGCCGACGGCAGACCGATCCGCTCGAGCCGTACCACGGTTCGATGTCGTAACCGAGAGCATTTGCCTCCCGTTTCGCTTCCTTAGTTAGGAAAAGAGAAGAGAGAAAAATGGTTGAAAGCTGGCAAAAGCAGGCAGCCGTAGCGTTTACAAAGTGAATTACGACACAAAAACGCGTCCAGGACAGAGTTCTCTCCCAGCGACTACGCGAATTACTGCAAGAACCAAAGCGAGAAGGAACTGAAGTGCAAAAGCGTACTGTGCTGCCGCCCTCCTTCTGCTTTACGAAATGTATCAACGCGCAATTTTTCGCTAGCGCGCCGGTCGTAAAGGTCTTAAAACTCCACCCTTGCTCCGGAACACTCTGTGGAAAGAGATCGTGCAAATCGACTCGCTGTGCTCCGACGCCTTTTGAGCCGAAGCCCACGTTGCCATGCTAAGATCACGCAAAAACGAAGCAGTGAGAAAAGAACAGCCGTATTACGCAGCGGAGGCGCGCAGTCGCGCACCTCAACGGTTCATGCGCGCCCCCGAAACCTCGGCATCCCAGAAGATTGTTCCATATACCGAAGCGCGCGCGTAACGCACGCAGCTCGCTCAATTCGACCTGCTCGCGCGCCCGTCTGGGGGATACGTGAGCCACTCCGTGTCGCGCGCACCGCGAGGCACAGGAACAGAAAAGAACACATAAAGAACGGTAGCGGCCAGGGTCTTGCCTCATACGGAAACGCGCACAGGAGAGACGAAGAAGGCATCGAGCACGTCGATCGGGCTTCACAAACAGACGCCCCGGTGCGGCGGCTGAGCATACGTGAGCCTAGCGATCACGACCGGTTCCACCAATCGCGCCTCGCACGTCAGCTACAATAATCCTTTCCCGACCAATGGCACCGGACTCCGAAGCGACTTCCAAATCTGCAAATCCCGAATCAATTATTCACCGCTCACAGACCGCACTGGATTTGGTCGTTGGGACGGTTTGGTGGGGGAAGAAAGAACGGGGCAGTAGCTCTGGGGTAGGCCGTCCGAGGAAGCCGAGTAAGTGGAGGCGAGAGGAAGAGGGGGTTAGAGAGGCGGAAGAAAAAGGAAAGTCTGGGCCCGAAGCGAGCGGTTGAAGGGCGCCTCTTGGCGATCACGTCCGTCACTGCACCGCGGCCAAGCGCGAGCGCGCGCGCGTTCGGCGGCCGTAACTTCGGGAGTGGCGGCCTAGCGAGCGCGCCACTCTATGGGCATGCGGACGCATGTCCAATGGGCCCGAAAGTGGCATTAAGGCAGCGCAGCGCGGTGCCATCGCATGTATGATGCATCAAAGAGTCCCGGAGAGCGGCGCGGCGTTACGCGAGCCAGAGACCCATTACAGTTTCCCGCTCTGAGGCCGTATATCTCGGCCCACCGCACTCCGCCTGCGCGCTTGCTTGCCCTGCTAGCCACGCCGCGCTTGCAGGCATTGCGAGGACCTTCCCGTTACTCGGGGAGGGGGGGTGGGGGAGGAGGCGTTGTGTGCTTTATCCTTGCTTCTTTATCCCTCTCATGCTGTCACCCACTCTCTCTCTCACTGTGAAGGTATAGACAAAACTCTTAACCCATTTGGCTCCATCCGGGATCCGAGCGTGAGCTAGCGCGGCCCGTGCATTTTGCCTTCCCTCAGCCTTCGCGCACACTGCGATGCCAGTTCGTAGCCGCCTCTCCGGCAGGCCCCCGGCTAATTGGTGGAGCAGGGCGGCTGCGTTTCTCCGTGGTACGAGGCCAGGCTATAGGACAGGGCGCACGAGTATGTCTTCTACGGGGGCTCGGTCCGAGGAACATTGCTGCACTGAGCGCTATTCCTGATTTTGCATCACTTTGTTGGAACGGAGCAGCTGCGTTCTTTGGCGCTGGAGTACAACCGAGCTGCGTGAGAGAGCATGCCGCATCGCTATCTATCTATCTATCTATCTATCTATCTATCTATCTATCTATCTATCTATCTATCTATCTATCTATCTATCTATCTATCTATCTATCTATCTATCTATCTATCTATCTATCTATCTATCTATCTATCTATCTATCTATCTATCTATCTATCTATCTATCTATCTATCTATCATACGAAAAAGAGGTATAAGCAGCACGAGAGCAATAACATAAATCAGAACAACAAAAATACATCAATAACATTCATGTTTAAGCAAAAAATCGCCGAACAGAAGAGAATAAATCGACCAACGGAAGAGAATAAGTGACACCGGGCAGCGAGTTCCAACATTCAATGGTTAAAGGGAAAAGAACTATGTTTAAACGCGTCAGTTCGGAAAGATGGTGATATCTTTTAGATGAGAAAGGTTCTGTAAATTTTATGTATGTACGAGTTATGATGGCAAGAGCTTTAGGAATTCTGTGTTGCGACAGATGCTGAGTTTAGAAGGCGGAGAAAAGTTGCTATGGTAAAGGCGGTAAATGAACCTGATAGCTTTTTTGGAACCATCTTCAACTTCGCGGTGTCTGATTTCTTGTGCGGATTGCATAACACACAGGTATACTCTAACAGAGGCCGGATAACTGATTTGCAAGTGGCTGTAAAGTGCTGTGCGCAAAGTACGCCATAAGTAGCCTAGCTTCTTAAGTTCTCTGTTGCAAAAGTAATACATACATACATACATACATACATACATACATACATACATACATACATACATACATACATACATACATACATACATACATACATACATACATACATACATACATACATACATACATACATACATACATACATACATACATACATACATACATACATACATACATACATACATACATACATACATACAAAATCTGTGGTGCTGCTAGTGTGTTGAAATACAGGTGGATGAGAAGGAAGGCTTTGAAGGAGTCGAAAATCTTGCATTCTGAACGTAGTCTCGACCATTTTCACATTTCATGCAAGTTCCCTCACGATATTTTTCTCTTTTCCAGATTCCAACTTATCTAAACTTTTCATTAATTTCCCACATTATAGGTCGATTTCACTTTTACTGGTCTTTGACAGCAACTTCTTATTATAGATTTCTAATACGTACCTCTGAACTTACTAACACTACTCAAAAATTGAAAAATCGCTACAAGATCTACGCAAGATTTCTATATTGATGAAAATAAAAAAAAATTATGGTGAGAAAGAAGGGGCTAACCGTCAATAAGTCCGTAATGCGGGCTGCGCCATGAAAAACTTGAACAGTGTCGTTTGTACTGTACCCTAATCTCTCTCGCGTATTTTCGATTCAGCCGTCGTCCAGGCGTTCGCTCAGAGTCGCGCCACACTGTATTTGGTCTCGCTCCAACCACGCTCTCTCGAGAAAGTTCGTTCGCCTCAGCCAGTTTTCTCATCTCGACCGCAGTACCACCTCCTCAGCGCTTTTAGCAGACTTTTCTTCACCGATTTGTGTTTCTGGTTTGTTTGTTTGTTTGTTTTCCTTCTTGAATGCGAAAAAGGAAGAATAAAAAACGCAGCCGCATGGAGAGGCAGCACATGAGGAAAGCGAATAAAGTCCACGGCCGACCGAATGTCGCGGGTACATTCATTCAACGCCGTCGTAAATCCTAAGCGCAGCGGCGCGAAACCGTGGATTTAGAGGGAGCAAGTTCTGAAAGCAGCAGCACCAGCAGCCGTGGCTGCCCCGGAATCAACGATGGCGTTGCCACGATAAAATGAGATTGCCGCACCACATCCCTCCAATACAGTGCAGCGCAAAAATAAGCAGGAGCGCAGAAGTAGTATGGAGAGCTACTGCAAGGGTTATCATCAATTCGCTGCGAAAATGTACTATATAGAGTTGCTGACGATAACATTACGAAGATAATGGCAGTAATGGCAGTGCTGGTAATAGTGGTCGCAGTGGTGATGAAATGTCCCCATTACCCTTATGTAGAGTCAGCGTCAAAAAGTTTACGCACCACAATATCCGATCACGAATGCTGAGTATTTCCCCAGCGGCAGTGCGCATCTTGTTTGACTATTGAGATTCGCATCCTGTGCTAGTATATGGGAGCAACTTGGTGTTGTAATACCGGTGTCACACGTACACTTCTGATCGCGATCGGCACCGATCCGGATCGAAATTCTCGACTACAATCGGCTCTCTCGCGTATTTTGTGGAAAGGAGCCAATCACGACCGAAAAATTCGATCGGGATCGGGCTTGATCACGATCAAAAGTGCGCCGTGTGACACCCGTATTACACGTTGCTGACGACGGTTACGAACTGCTCGAAAGTTCGTCTTCGTAGACGCCGTGGTCCGCAAACTTTTGACACCTATTGTATGCATAACGTTGCACCTGTAGAATCGAAGGAATTAATGACTATGCTCGTTCAAGTAAGTCACACCAGCGACACTCGTTTCCTGCACCTGTTGTACAAGTATATCTCTCGTGGTGGCATAGTGCCTATGGCGCTCTGCTGATCCGCACGAGGTCGTGTACTCCACTCTCGGCTGCAGCTGCTTAATTTACGATAGTTGTGTAATAAATAAATAAATAAATAAATAAATAAATAAATAAATAAATAAATAAATAAATAAATAAGAAACTACAAAGAACTCTGGGGTGGCGTGCATTCTGTCTATCGTTAAAGAACTGAGTACCCAGGAAACTTCAACCAGAAACCCTCCGCTACGATTTCTTTCACAGTCGGATGGTAACTTTGGAAGGGAGAAGGCCGTACTTTTATTCATAGTGCAGACAATTTAGTTCAGCAGAAGCCCACAAATTGGAATAAAGTTTGTGAATTATTTTACCTATTCAATGTCCTTATTACTTATGTATTCATTCTGCCTCGCTCTGCGAGACACTACCTACTATTTTTAGTGACCTTAAAGTCTATCCGTGTGGCGCTGCCTGGTTATAATTCACTAGAATAGCCAATTGCTCAACAATCAAATGAGCGTGCGTGTATGGTTTCTATGCAATGGGCGTAATGGCCTCCCTTGTGCCCGGTTAGAAACGGGTATGATAACTCAAAGGGGCCATTGTATAGATGTTTCGGTCTGTAGCATGCCTTTTCTCAAGAGTGTGAGAGAGTTAACTATAGACACAGTAAAAGACTCGTAACGGTTAAATAAGTTCGCCATTGGTTATGCGCACTTCGCAGCTCGGAACGAGCGAGGTTTATGTGTGCGTGTGTACAATTGAACACTTCGGCGGTAGCCTCTGCAAGGGTGCGTCGTCTTGAATGCGCCAGACTGAAATTCGCGCTCGAGCAGCCGGAGCTGCAATGGACTTGAACTTCATCCGTTTAAGGCTATAGGTGAAGAGGGATTACATTGCGTTCAAGAAATACAAGCCACAACCTGGTGACTAATGCCAAATTTTTCTGATTAGAAGAGACACCGGCATATCAAAGTAGCTATAGATGGGGCAGCCCTCGCATTGACTACATCTGCACAGTGGTTTGAACAGGTTAGATTACTAAACAGAAGTCTGGTTTTGCGTTAACTACACTGCTTCACATACACAGTGCGCAACGAAGGCCAGGAATATTTATTTCACCACTCGCATTTGAGATCACGAAATAGTGTGCCGCGTCCGAAAGAGCGATATTCCTCTCGAGCTTCAATATATGGTTAGGTCCCATGCGTATATGTCACAAAATATGATGTATTCATTACGTGAACGAGAAGAAGCGGAACCGAGGGTCCCAAATTTTTTAGAAACAACCATATGAAGCCAAGGAAAGCACCGGAAAAAATAATTATTGTTTTTAATTGAAGTATAGAAGTGATAATGTGAAGAGAATGAAATCGCAGGAAAAAAAAAGAAACATGCCGCCGATGTGAGTGGAACCTACACCCTCCGCATTACGCTTGCGTTTGCTTTATCGATTGCGCTACGGCGGCGGCTGTTTCTACATCCAAACTGTTGGTTATTTATACGTGCGTGGAAGATCTAACCCGGGAATGTTAGCCAGTGCTCCTCATGGACATGATGGCGACTCCTTTTGACCGATGACGTCACGCAGTACGTGTGAACTTTAGGAGCAGATAGCTGCTGACTAATATGCCCTCGTATGCTATCTGAAGGCATCAAGCCTGTTGGTGTCGAGACCCTTGCTAGGTCAGGTTGCACCGCGAAGTGCGGCTCACGGGGCAACTCCGCCGTTTAGGAGGGTGATGTGAATTAAACATTCCCCATAGCGCACCATAAAGCTGTCCGCCTCCCTCCTGCTAGTGAAGTGCCTATGCATCAAGTTGGGAGAGAGAGAGAGAGAGAGAGAAACAACTTTATTGAGCCGAGCTCGACATCTTCTTAGACGCCGTCGATGGAAGTGGTTCCCTCTTCACGGGACCCATATGCTTCTCTAGCCGCCTGGCCCCTGGAGATCAGGACGAGCTGGTCTTCCAGGGTGGTGCTGGTTAGCAAGGTCTCCCATCGCTCCGTAAGGGTGGATGAGGGATGGGGTAAGGTAGTGTGGCAGGTAAGAGGTGGGGGGATTGCCTTGATGAAATCGCATGCTTCAATGACGTGTTGGAGCGTGCCTAACTAAGTTTTGCAGAAATTACATTCCTTCTCGTACCTTTCCAGGTACATCTTGTTTTGAAGGTAAGGGTGCGGGAAGGATCCTGCCTGTATGTGCCTGTAGATCGCTTGCTGTTCTTTGCTAAGCGATTTGTGAGGATCGGGGTAACGGCGCCTCTCCGTATTGGAGTGGTTCCTAATGTCCCTATAACTTAATAACTTATTATGGACTGTGGCTCACCTTCCTCTACCCTGTGTTCCATCTCTCGGGCGAACTGGTGGGCAAGTTCGTTGCCCTCCAGCCCAGAGTGATCCGGTGTCCATATCAACTCAACTTTCCTTTTAGGTACGTCGCATTTACTCTTGAGAATATCTAGTGCCGCAAGAGACACCGACCCCTTTCTGTAGCTGGAATACGCCTTTTGAGCAGACATTTCAGAAACTTGGCTGGAGATTTGCGTAAGCATGCTCATGACCAACTTGTCAGAGGACTTGAATTGTCAGAGGAACGGCGGCCTCGGCCTTCTCTTACTCCATGGCAACAGCTGCCGTTTCTGTCTGTGGAGCTTGCGTCACTGACTGCGTCAACGCCGGTGACGTGATCAGCGCCGGTGGCGTGATCGACTTTGTCGCCGCCGGAGCAGCCCTGGTGGTGCCTCTCTTTGGTACTTTCCTTTTAACTGCACTGACGTCATTATGACTGTTCTTTGTTCTACTGAGCGTCTCGATACGCTCCATCATTGCCTTTAACTGAATGTTTTGGCTCTTGATTTGATTATTCTGCCTCTCTATCATCTGCTTGAGTTCCAAACATGCGGGAGAAGCGGAGGGGAGGGAAATTTCTATTGTCGAGAGCGACGGGAGACCCCGCTGCCCAGCCCACCTGTTTCTCGGCGCCGTTGCTCCGCCGGGTCTTCGACTTGGACCTCGAACGAGATTCGCGCCTGGGAGCCCCGGGTGCCGATGGTGGCCTGGTAGCGCTCGTGCTTCTCCCTCGCCTTGTCTGGGAGCGGCTGTGACGTCCGCCCGGCGCCTGCCACGCTGTCTGCTGCCACGCTGGCCCTCTCGGATGCTGCCGCTGCTGCTGCGCCTCTTCTCGTTGCTGGCGTTCCCAACGCCGTTTACGAACGACGTATGGCGTCTTGAATCTCGCTGTACACTCCTTGTCCGCGGTGAGGTGGTTGCCCCCACAGAGGCTGCACTTGGGGTTAGTGCAAACGTGGCTTTCTTCGGGATTCTTCTTGCCGCAACCACGGCATATCTTGTCTTCGGGGTTAGGACAAACGTCCATCCGGTGACCGAGGCGACCACACCGGTAGCACCTATCGATCTGCTTGTGATACAGCGAACACTCGACCAGCAGGTCGAGTGTGCCTTTGGCCGCGTGCATTGCACTTAGAAATGACGTAAATTCTGGGGTTTTACGTGCTGAAATCATTGCCTGATTGAGAGGCACACCTGAGGGGAGACTTCAGATTAATTTTCACCCTCTGTGGTTCTTTAATGCGCTCCCAACTCTAAGCATGCGAACAATTTTTTTTTCCTTTTTGCATTTCAGTTCCTTCTAAATACGGCTGGTGCAACCCGGATCGAACCCGCGGCCTAGGGATTATCAGCGCAACGCCGTAGCCACTAAGCTAACGCGGCGGGTAGCGCAGCTGCTGCGGAAAACAATATTTTTGCTGCGGCGGCACTTAACAGTGCTTTCACGGGTTGCGCCGGCGACGGCATTTAATGACAGGAAAGAGAAAATTTCCTCTGGAAGAAATGATTGCAATAGCAATCGAAGATAATCTTAAATGTATGCGAACAGCTTATGCAGTCCTTAGGAATTGAATGGACACATTAGCAATGTATTTCCGACGTATACGATCTGACGCCGACAGCGTTGTTTGATCATGGTGGCGCGAATTATCGTCGGCATTCTTCGCTGGATGGCGTGACAGCGTGACAACGACGGCTGCGGCCCAACGGCGACGGCAGCATGACCGAGATGGCACGACGACCACGCAATCGTGACAGAGTGACGGTGACCGATAAGGCAGGAGCTTTGCAGCGCCGCTTTCTTCTTCGCTCGCTTACTCCACGGAGGCCAGATAACACGTCGCTGACCGTCCAATTTGATATCACGCAGATCCGACGCACTTTGGGAGTTGGTCGAAGGGAAGATATCTGGTGAGCCGGCAAGACCAAAGCACGCACATTGACGAGGGACACCAGGACCGCGGTCTATTACGTAGGCTGTCAATGGACGCGCAGCGGTGTTCGGCGACGAAGGCGCCCTGCAACCGTCAGCGCAGGCCGGGGAGAAAACGCGACATAGTGCCACCGTTTGACCGCGGCACCTAAACCAAGCCTCCTTGACCTAAACCTTCTGACTCACCTCAACATGCGACAGCACGTCGAGAAAGGTCGTCGGCGTCTGGCGACCAATTAGGCCCCGCAACGCAGTTGCTCGAGAGAGCGCGCGCCCTTTGCGTCAGTGGCGGAAAACCGGTCGCCGACGACCGAAAAAAAAAAGAAAGAAAAAGAAGCTTTGAAATGTCTGGTGTCTACTCTTGTGCGTCCCGTTTAATTTTCCCCTGCTAACGTGTTCGTCGAATTTAAGCTTCAACTAGAGACCTCATTATTGGCACCTCCACTCTCGTCTTGTCCAGAAGTTAGTCGGGGTATTTAATATAATATTTGTTATTATTTGTTAATATTTGTATTTAACATATATTTGTTATTATTATATAAACAACCCCTAGGGCTCCGGGGGAATTTTAAGAACGCCGTAGGAATTTCGGATCTAGGTTTTGCGATATAAAACTATTTTAAGCAATGCAAATTTGTATTTCAGCCTTTTTTTTTTAAATTAATGTATTCACTGGCTTTGACACGTAACCTGCATGCCTTCTGACCGAGGTAGTCCGACATCAGCTCCAGCATCATTGCTGATATTTTGTTCAATCTTCGCCTTCCGTATACTCAATTCTCTGCGTGCCGCCGTCTATTGGCATGAGCAACGCAATAGTTCCACCTTGTAGTAACGGCGAGCCACAAAAAAATCAAAAGTACAAAAAGTCAGTTAAGTACCTAACTCCTTATTCATTGAACTTGTGTCTACAAAAGCAACCAACACCCAAATCGCAACGAATGCGGTGAGCACACACATCGGTCGACGAATATAAACTGATGTGACTAGATCGTCTGCCATTTACATTCTTAGGCAAAATTACACCCTTTGGGTCTTGCCACACAACGATAATCGTCATCTGCCTTGTCCGCATTTCCTTTTTTTAACGCTGCGAGCCCGGTACTTTCAAGTCACGAATGGCATGCGCGTTATCAGCACGACAGAGCATTCTCGACAGGTAAGTAGTGAGCGCAGCGTTTTCAAGAAAGGAAACGCAATCAAGACAGATGACGATTATTGTTGTGTGGCAAATATACACCCCGAACCGCGTAAATTTGTCTAAGAATGTACATATGTATGAGCGTACGTTGCAGGATAATCGCCTGTGCTCACGTATATTTGAGAACGTACAACACTATTCGCGTCGCGCGCGCAATCTGATTAGACAAGACAAGACTCCTTCGCTATAGAATTGGTGATTATACTCAAGAAGTATCGAATAGAGCATGCGCGTCCTGCGCCGAGCGATAAATTGAATAAAGGTCACTGTCAGGAACAACCCAGGATTCCATTGTGCCAACATGGCACGAAGGGATTTGTGTGGCGAGGGCTCTTTCATCCGAGTTCACCTTTAAAATATAGCCTGGCGTCGTCGCGGGGGATGCCTGTGCCTATTTGGCTAACCAGTGGGCAACCAGCCGAGGCGTGGGTTTGAACCCGCATCCACCCACAGCCGAGGTGGACACTCCACCACGAGGTCAGGACTGTGGTGCGCGACACAATAGTTTTGTCAAGATTGAAAACGTCGTGACGTTTTGGAGGATACGCTACTCTTGACAATGTTGAAAGAAACCTAATTTGACAGCAGAGTTTGGCGTCGCTCTCACGTTCCGGTCCTCTTCCACCGTGTTGTTAAGAGTTAGTAAATGTTGACACCGCAATGCCTCGTGCTCAAGTCTGGCTTTTTTTATCCGAGGTTCGCCTTCACCAAACTATAGCTAACGCATCTTAATGGCCCCTCAAAGCATTCGTGGTTGTGTCACTCAACAACAGGCCAACGCTATAAAAGTAAGTGCAGGCCTGTCCCACCGCCACTTTGCCCCGCTTTTACACCATTAAATAACCAGCAACCCCTTGGAAACTTCTGCAATTACGAAGATAATTGCACGCAAAAAAAAAAAGAAAGACCGCCAGACAGCAATGTGAATGGAACGACCTCCTACAATACCTAATGTTATAGGGCGTTTAAAGTCCTAATTATTTCTAACATCTAGCTTATGTTGAACACATACAATCACTTGGCGTAAGTCTCATGGCCAGTAAGTCTCGTACGTGTGCCTCGCCTAATTTTAGGGTGGTGTCAGGCTTTGAATGGGCATATGCTGCTGTCCACTAAATATGCTCGGCGAAATTTGTCGCTAAACTTATTTACGGGTAAAACAATATGGCGGCCCGCCAAGAAGCCCAGCCGACTATGATCCAGACATACCCAGACAGGCCATGTTGCCCGCGATATTTGGTGACGGACAAGTAAACAGATTTATTTTGTGAACTTTTCCAGCAACCGAAAAACTGTGGCACATGTGAGATCTGCGCATAACACGTTTACCCTTTAGTTGAACAGACTCATAGGAACACTCATTCATAATAAACATTGCAAAAAATTATTTTACGTGCAAGTGGAGAGTAGTTTGTCCACAACGTCCTTTTCCAGAAACTGCAGTCAATCGATATAGCAGGTCCTCCTTTGAAACTAATAAAAAGCTACCTACTAGACCGAAAAACAATGGTTAAATTGCGGGCAACCTCTCCAATACTTCAATTACTAATATAGATGTTCGTCAAGGGTCCATTCTTAGCCCACTACTACTTTTAATGTATGTTCACTATCTTCCTAATTTTCTTTCTCCTTCATCGCAATGCTTGCGTTATGTTTAGGACACAACCATCTTCTCTTCAAGTCATCATATTAAATCTCTTGTTAATAAACTAACGTCGTCGTCGTCATCATCATCAGCATCATCATCAAGTTAATTTTATGTTTGTTGCAAGACAAAGGTATCTACTTGCGATCTCCAATTAGCACTGACTTGCGCTAGCTGATTCCAGCTTGCGCCTTCAAATTTTCTAATTCCATTGCCAGAACTAATTTTCTGCCGCAACTGCGCTTTGCTTCCCTTGGCACCCATTCTGTAACTCTAATGGTCCACCGGTTATCTATCCTACACATAAAGTGGCCTGCCCAGCTCAATTTGTTTCTGTTAATGTCCACTAGAAAATCGGCTATCCCCGTTTTCTCCCTGATCCACATCACTCTGTCTTCCTGTCTCCTAACTAAGCCAAGATTTAAATATTGTTGTCTTATGGTACTAGAGGGTAAATGATACTTAATCCCAAAGATAAAATTTATCATCTTTAGTTCAAATCCCTAAATCCACCATAACTATCCAATTTACATTCACTCTCACTCAATTTTCCCCGAAAATCGGTGCTCATTTTCAGGCATCGAACTTGACAATAAACTGACATTTACGGCGTATTTTGCATCACTAACAATCAAATTTTCATATGGTTATCAAAATTCTTATTAAAGCGCGTCACTATTCTATTGCACCAAGGTTACTTACGCTTAATCCCCTTTGCCTTTTACACACACTTGCTTCAATTACAGGAACGAAACGTGGATGCTTAACATATCGGTCACACTTAATGCGATTGCAGCTCATTGAGCTTCATTGCTGTTCGAATCATCACTCACAGTGGATGCTATGCACCTGCCTCTCCTATCTTCAGAAAGCTTAAAGCTTTTCCGCTGATTAAACTCATTTAATTTCACCTTGACACTATAGCTTACCGTCTAATACATGATCCTAACGTTTTGGTCATTATTGGCCCATACAGATAATTAAACTACTGCCAAAATTACAGATAAACGTACAAATAATTCTTTCTAATACATCTATGCTTGCCAGTCATAATAATCTTCTCCTTCCAAGGGTTCGCAGTAATTAGGGTAGACAAACAATCGGAATTTCCGCCTTAAATATTTAGAAACATTTATCAGTTCACTTTAGCACTGTCGGATGCATAACAAGATTTAACTTTTTTTATTCTTCTCTCTCTCACCTATCGCATCCCCTTGCCCCTCCCCCAGTACAGGGTAGCCAACCGGAGATAATCTCTGGTTAACCTCCCTGCCTTTCCTTTGCCATTCTCTCTCTCTCTTTCTCAAAGAACCGCGAGAAACACATATCTTATAATTTCATATTATAAATAATGTTCTGGTCTTTTTTCCATGTTTCGCTTTTGCTCATGCTTCTTCTGTTCCAATTTAGCTTTTTCGTGCTCCGAATGTTAATTGTGTACATTGACTACTTTGTTTAGCTGCTATTCTATTTATGTTTCAAGAATCAATGTAACAAGAGGTCCCCTTACAGTGCTTCGCTCTGAGACTTCTTTCTGTATACTTGTTACCATACAATGTACTATATTTGAAATCAATAAACGGAAACTGAAACACGCATTTGAGCGCACTTCACATTCTTGACGCGAGATGATGCTACCAAGTGTGCGTCACCATATTTCAGAAAATGTTACTTTTTGGTTTTAGTATTTCGTGCGGCATGCAATAGCAAAATAATAATAATAATAATAATTTGACGTGTTCAACTTAACAAAAAAAGGCAACACATATTGAAGATGCACGCAGGTGTCCTGCTAGATTGCAGTAAAACAAAATAAAGACATTTGATGAATCGCATGTCATCATCGTTACATGTCAGCGAGTAACAAGCGATACAAATGTAACGTGTATTCTAGCTAAAGCGAGAATCGAAATGGCGGTCCACAACATTTGGTGACAAATAGCAGCAAAACTTTTGGAGATGTCGCAACGATCGCACACTTATATATCACTAGAAGGTGTGCACGTATGAAGGCCTTTGGAAGACCCCTATGGACATACCGATTTCGTCGCTATAGACGGTAGCACCGTAAACACAATTTGCACAGGTGGCCAGCCAAGTAGGTTCGTTTATTTTCGTCACCTCAAGTGGTTTTGCGTGTCTAAAATGGCTGTTTTCTCCGTACAGATTGTGCCCCTGGTTTGGTAAATCTTATGGGTGAGCCTGATATGAGCGCTCAACAAACGCTTTATATGTGTCTATTTGTGTTCGTATCTCACCGTTTTCTTGCCTACCTGTGTCACTAGGTAGCCCGTGGTCGAAAGGGTAACGCATCGGGCTGCTGTGCTGAGGTAACAGGGCTCGAAACCAGCCATTGGACCAACTTGAGTCACTCAGTATGTGGCAGTGTGCACATACGTGCCGCTCTTCAACAAACCACTTTCACGACGACGTGGTTCACTGTAGACGCGGGACTGGGTAGGTATCGCTGTTCGAAGAAACTATTTGACGCCGATTTGGAGTACCGGGTATGTGCCATTCAGTCTGTGCTAGTCTCCAATGAACTTCTTTGATGCCAAGTTGGGATACCGGGTGTGTGCCATTATGTATGTGCCGCGCTTCAATTAACGTGTTTAACGCCAACTAGGATAACTAGGTATGTGCCACTGGGAAGGGGCCCTTATACAATGGCGAAAAATATGCCTTTCATTAATTCGATACTGAGCGGAATCGAGCCCACGTCACAATTGTTCCTCAAGGACAGCAACCCGAAGCAGGCTGCGCTGCGAATACATTGGGTATGTGCCGTTTTCCTACGAACGCCTTTCACGCCGACGCTTTAGCGAGCTGCTCCACGAATGAACTAGGCATGTGCTGCTCTTCAATGAACCTCTCGCCAACTTGGGTTTCTGAGCATGCGCGACTGAACGTGTGGCAAGCGAGGGAACGATTCCTAGCATTCGCAGGCACCGGCGCTCAACGCTTCTCGTCTCGGAGGCCACAAGCGGACTTCGCGGCAGCGCCACTAGATGGCGCAGCGTGTCCCGTAAGAAGCGCCAGATAGGAGCTCGGTTGCCGCATGGTGCATTTCTCAGCGTCCGCACGCACCGGCGTGCCCTGCATTTCGGAGGCCACGCGCAGGGTTCGCGGCCGCGGCGCTAGATGGCGCCGTGTGTTCTGAGGGAAGCGCGCAAAAGGAATTAGGCTGCAGTACACACCTCATGCATACCTTTTTTTTTGATGGTGGCAATAAGTTGTGCCGCTATATTGATTCAGTGCTAACGCATTGCCGTCGACAGTCATCGTTAGATGGGTTCTGCAACAATATTTTTCCTTTACTTCTTGACCACTTGAGGGAAACAAAGTATTGATTTGACGTGTCTTTAAGTTGCTG
The DNA here is from genome assembly GCF_050947875.1 of Dermacentor variabilis. Classification (NCBI taxonomy): domain Eukaryota; kingdom Metazoa; phylum Arthropoda; class Arachnida; order Ixodida; family Ixodidae; genus Dermacentor; species Dermacentor variabilis. Next base: position 65,944,542 of record NC_134572.1, read on the forward strand.
TAATCATCACCACATACCAGAAGTATCGGTACAGAACCCACCAACCATCGAATAATTATACAGTGCTATCTAACGATACGTCAAACGAGAGCGTCTGCTGCTGATGAAGGTACTTCCGTGTTAACAGCTTCGTTGCTTCGGCCCATTAGACTCTTTCTGCTACACCTTTCGTACAAAACAAGAATTCTTAAGTACCCATCATCATGAGCCTCTTTTATCTCCACTGCAGTACGGAGGCCTGTCGGAGCGTAATTCAATTACCCTAGCCTTACGCTATAGATGACACCATGCTATGCTGGCATATAAGAAGCCTTCATACGCACGCCTGTAGGCGTAGGCACGTGTATGAAGGCTCCCTACCTGCAAATTTTGTAATTTCCTCGCACCACCTAGTTCTCTGCCGTCCTCGACAGCACTTCCTTCCTCTTGTCACACATTATTTATTACTAATAGAAAGCTAGTTGTCCGCCCTACGCACTGCATGGTCTGCGCAACTCCATTTCTCCCACTAAAAATGAACCAGAATATCGGCTGCCCCATTTGCGTTTAAATGCAGACGTTTGTCTATCTGTCTGTTAACGTTACGCCTAACATTTCTCGTTCCACCACTCGTCGCGTTCTCCTTAGCTTCTTCTAAAACTTCTTTGTTAACCTCAAACTTTCGGCCCCATATGTTGGCGCCGGTAGAATGCAATGATTGCAGAACTTTCTTCTCAAGGATAGTGCTAAGCTGTCGGTCATGACTTGTTAACACCTTCGCCATGCACTAAAACAAATTTTTATTCTTCTGAAGATTTTATCATCATCGCGCAAGTCCACTGATACCAATTGGCGTAGATCAACGTTCTCTCGCGTCTGTTTTAGAATTTGAGTGCCAATGTCGAATTCTTGTTTTCTTGCTAGGCTATTAAACACTGCCTTTAGTGTTTTAAGACCTATTCTCACCCTTTGGTGGCGGAGGTCCTCAATGATTTGTTGCTTGTGATCTACAGCGTTGCTGGAGATTACTTACAAACTGCATGGGGTGGCAGAAAGTTAGGTGGGCGGATAAGATTAAGAAGTTTGCAGGGACAACATGGCCACAATTAGCACATGACCAGGGTAGTTGGAGAAGTAGGGGAGATGCCTTTGCCCTGCAGTGGGTGTAGCCAGGCTGATGATGGTGATGAGTTACAAACTACAGGTGGCTGCACTTGCTGCGTTGAATATCCAAACTGCAGGGTGATGAGATGTTTTTTGTCAATTCTCATGCCTCATTCTTCCCAATCGAACAGGCTGAATGCTACTTCTGTAAGCATACATTGAATAACATTGTAGAGATTGTCTCATTGCCTAAACCCATATTTTAATGTTATTTCGTCGATTTTCCAGTGAATAACTGTGTGGCTGTGGACTCTTTATAGAGATTTTGTAAGGCATTCGGGTATGGCTCCCTGCATCCTTTTACTACGCAACACCTCCGTGACGTTTGGTATCTGTACTGAATTGAACGCATTTTCGTAACGTAGAAAAGATGCAGAAAGGTTAATTGTACTCCGTATATTTCTCGATTACCTGATCGACGACATGGGTATAACTCACTGTTGAAAATGCCTTCTTAAAGTCGGCCTGTTCTCCGACTTAACGAAATTCGAGAGTTGCTCTGATTATATCATAGATTACCTTGGTGAATATTTGGTAAATGTAGCGTAGGCCAATCACCATAGACAAGTAGCGAGCCAGTAACAGAATGCGATCTTTCGCTGACGAACCATCTTGTCAAGGCCTCGATTTCGTTTCTACTTATATTTAAGAAACTGACTGCGTTTCAACACTCGGGCCATCGTTAACATTCCGATGCGCATCATATAAAATGGCAGCTGTGAATTCAAGATGACAAGCGCTCAGATGCTGACCGGATATTTTTTACTAAAGAAATTATTAAGGAAATGTGAGTAAAAAAAGTACGTCACAAGTGAAAGCAAGATAAGAACATAGGTCGCTCCGGTTTTCATTTTGTTTTTCGCTTTCTTTCGCCGTCCTTCTTCTAAGAGTATTATCTCGTCTTGCGTTGTAAAGTACTACGTAGGTGAATATTTTTACGTCGGCAAACCTCTGTGTTTTTAAATAAAAAGCTCTCTCTTTCTTTATTTTGCGAACTTCAGAGGGTGGGGCATGGGATCACGGTGAACTGACGTGAATCCCAGACAGAAGCTTCAGTGACACTGCACGGATTTCACGAGAGCGGCGTGTGAGCGAAAATAGAAGTGCCACGGGAACCAGTCTAAAAAGAAACGAAACAGAAAAGCTTGAACGCTTTTTTTTTCTGACATGGGTTTTCGACATGTCTTTTTCACCCTCTTCACTTCGCGGCCCAAAATCAGCGGAGCCGCAGCAGCCCAACAAAGGAAATGAGACGGTGAAAGGCGACGGTTCGCTGTAGTTGGCGAAGCAAGACGTTGGATCTACAGGATGAACGAATTGGAGGGTAGTGTCTGCGAGCGAAGGAAGTCGAGGAAGGAGAGAGGGAATGAAAGAGACAGACACGGGGCCGTACGCCATAGGGCTGGCTGTTTTCTCACACAGTCGGCATTGGCGTGCAAGCGGCGGCGGGGCCTGGTGGCGCAAATATAAAATGCGAATGCAGGAAAAAAAAAAAAGACCCCGCCAGGAACGCTACGCGTCGTCGTGTGGAAGAGACGCGACTGCTGTGGGCAGCCAGTTATTGGTTTTTCCTAAACTGGCGCGTCCATATATACGGAGTCAGTCGTAGTCCCGTAAGAACCTTCTCTCTTTTCTTTTCTTTCACTCAGGTCTGATGGCTGGGTCTGAGTGTACTGTCTGGCCGCAATTCGATTTCATTTCATCTTTCGCTTTTGTATTTCGTTGAATGGTCTTGTGTACAAGGTAGGCGTTGCAGTAGTGCACTTTTTTTAAATATATATTCAAGATATTTGTTCTACTTGTAGAACCAATTTGGTTCGAGAGGCAGAGTGTAAAGCTGACATAGTGTGCGGCGTCCTTTCGCTTTGATAAGTAAGGTTAATTTGGGCAAGAATTGCGACAGGCACAAGAAAGACGAAAAAACACGCCTTTCGCTTATTTGTTGCCACCGGTACTCTCTGCTACATCCGATGGCAGCTTAGTAAAACAAATGATAGCTAAAACGTCAGCCGTTTGTCGAAGTGAAGATCTACTGAAATAAAAAAAAAGGAGAGAGAGAGAGAGAGAGAGAGAGAGAGAGAGAGAGAGAGAGAGGGGAATTCTTGGGAGTCCGAAGTATCACGCTTATAGTTGTGCGCAAAGAAAGAAAGAAAGCTTCACGTTAAAGTGCCTTATAATCTTAAAGTGGCATAGTTAAGGAATCAAGCCACCAACGGCCAGCAGGGATCGGCGTCAGAGGCGTACGTTGCCGGGGAGACGCTTGCTAAGTTGAAATTCAGGGAGTGAATTCGCATCGAGTCGATGTCCATTCCGTTGACAAGTTGTATAAGGGCAGTACAGCCGACAAATGCGCGTCTTAAACGGCAAAAGCGAGGGTACAACAATGTAGTACACATAAAATTTGTCTGTCTGTTTGTTTGCTTGTGGACTGGGAAGTGCAACGTGTAGAAAGCGCCATGAAGTTGAACGACTGCAAGAGGTAAGATTAGTTCGCGATGTACAAATATTTTTTCATGAGATGATAAAGGGTGGACAAACCAGGCTACAAGTGGTGCTCAAGACCATGCCCGAAATAGTTGTATGTTTAGGTATCAATGTAAGTGTGCAAGGAAGAAATGTGCAATTTACAATGAAGACCCGGCGAGTTTCACGCATCACCGACGATTATTTGCCCCCTATTAGGTGGTTGCACAATAAACAACAAAAAAGAAGAAACAAGAAGCAAGGCCATATATTAAAAACATTACAAACTCTGGGAGGGCAAACAGCACGTTGAAAGGAGTACAGAGGACTCCACTGAGGAAAAATTTTCACTTTAAAAGACCAGTACGAATATGTTGTGACTTGCCGGTGCAATTTCGTTTTTCTTCAATACAGCCTGCGCCAACGCTACACACTTGTTGACTGAGATGACGGTGTTTTACAAACAGTGTGACCAAGCGACGCAGCAAGCTCGATAAAAGCATCTGCGGCATGGTGCGGGCCCAGGACCCTTACTATGCTTGGATTATTTTATAGTCTCTCTGCATTACTTTGTGCGCGCAGCCGGACGTTATCACCGAACAATAGGCCTCCCATTTGCAAATCTCCATAAATATGCTGCATGATTGGTTAATATTGTCACCAAAACTGTGGTGCTCTGTGCGCACCGCGAATGCCTTTTAATTCGCCATGTTCCTTCTTGATAGTGCTGTCGCAGAATCGATTGCAGAGGTTGTACCGGTGAGCTCATAGCCGCGAAGAGCAAATTATTATTGTTACTTCATTGGCATCGACTCGAACTCTGGCCAGATATCAACAGAAGCCACCAATCCGAAATCGGCGACCGCAAGCAGCAGCATAACCGAACGACAACGAAACAAAAGCGCGAAAGAATGCGAATGCTCTTCCTCTCGCTCAAAAATAAAAAAAAAAGGACGAGTACGACTGGACGTCCTCTCCTTTCTTCCTCAATAGAGAGCTTCCGCAAGAGAAACGGGAGACGGACGCAGACGAAACGCCCAGAGTGACAGACCCTTACTTCCGGCGAAGTGCGACCCACAGAACGCGGAAGAGATGGAGGACCTGGGCGTCGCCGCCGCCGCCTCTCCGCAGCCGGACTTCGTCGTCGTCCTGGGAGTTCGGTCCGGTCCCTTCCTCCCCCTCTCCCCCCCTCTACTCTCAGGCTTCCTTTGTCGCCTGCCTGCTTGCCTGCCTGCCTCGATGGCGGCGGCACCGCTCGCCAGGAGGGGCTGCGAGGCCATCGATCCTGGCTTCGAGCACTCGACTCGGGGCAACAAGTGGGCGCGAGTATATGTTGGAGGCCAGAGGGGTCGGCTGGCTGAGAGCCCAATTTCTGCCTGTACAATGCCGAAAGAAAAGACGCGTGATGAAGTAAGAGAGAGACGGCGGGGAGGAAAGGCGGCGTGTGCTTTGTAGTGCGCCATTAAGCTATGTAAATAAAGCACTGCTCTTCTTTGAATGCACTTCTCTCGATGGCGCGAGGCGCCTCCTGCCGCGGAGCGATCGAGAAGCTTCCGGAAATTTCGGGAGTGGTCGCCGCTGGTTAAGCGATGTTGTTCGCGCGGTGGTTTTTCTCCGAGCTGTTTCGTTGAGACCCCACGTCCGACAGGCGCGTAGTGCAACCGCGTACACTCTTGCTTCGCGGTACATTAATCCGACTGTGCGACTTGGGAGGGCAGCCTTAGAAATGCAGACGTCTGGGGCCTTTCGCTTTCCTTTTCTTTTTAATGCGTAAGCACACTTTGGGGCGAGTCCCCCGGAGAAACCCTGTCTGTCCCTTAACGCCTTGCAACTGGGAAATAAGTGCGCAATTGGCCAAGTTAGGACATTTAGTCGATAAAGTAGTATAACTGTAGATGATTGCTAGCTTTAGATTCGATAAAAAAAAGGAAAAAGAAAAGAAAACCTGGTCACGTTGTCGTCACCTCTACATAGTCATTGGATGCAATAAACAGTATGAAATGACAAGATCGACTGGTAGATGTGGTTTGGCAAAAAATGCATTGTTGTAGCGGTTAGGCTCAGTTCATACGACCGCCTTGAAGGGGTGGGATGTGTCGATAGGAGTCCTTGCAATGCCACCAAAGAAACGTAAGCTTGCTAAACGGAGAAGCGGTGTAGGAACGCTTAACGACAACGGGGATATCGTAGTCGGCAGAAGGAACAACGAGAACAGCTACAGGAAGTGGGAGAGAATCAACAGCAAGAAGAGGAAAGGTGTTTAGAAGGAGATCGGAAACGATATTAAGGGGCGACGCTCGATAAGAAAATGCTACAGAAGTTCTGAAAATTGTCTACTATTGCGTAACCTTTCTTCGGCTTCAGAAAAAGCGATGGGTAGACCTGCTGCATATGCTAGCAACATAAGTAAGCAAATGCGAAGTAACAGCCGAGTCGAAGAATGCTTCCGCCTTAGTAAACAATTCTCAGGATTTCTGTCGCATTTCTTTTTCCTCTTACAATAATAGCCGCTTCGACAGACTTCGGGTGTCGGGTACTGGAGTAAGCACGCTAAATTTAGCCTCAAGGACATAGCTCAAGGAGCCAGGTTTATTTAGGACGCCTAACCCGCCGAAAGTGTTCCTTTGTCGCTCTCCACAATTTTAGAAATATTTCTTTTTTCAATGTTAAGCGAATCACATGGTTTAAATTCTGGTAAGGAAAACATCAACTGCAGGCATCACAATGAGGCTCAATACGCTGCAAACATTTCATACAGGACTTCTTTAATCAGACTACATAGGCATATTCTAACAAGTTATATACCCATAGAGTAATATAGTAAACGTAAAGAGTGAACACTCCCGTTGGTTCTTGCGGCCGGCTTCGGCTTCAGCGCACCTAGCGGAATCGGCGAAACACACCAGCCTCCGAAATGGTCGCCGAACGCCGCGCAATCTCGGAGGTCATAATTTCATTTGAGTTTCTTTTATTATTTCTTTTTTGTGACCAATAACGTTGCATAAATCGAGTGATTGCATGCAGGCGCTTGTGCGCTGTTATGTTGCGACGACGAGCAGACCAGAGGTGCTTCACTTTACGTTAGTTTTATTAAAATTCGTATTCGTTGCTTCAAGCTGTAACTTAGCGCAACAACCATGCCCACTGTTAGTGAGGAAGTAGAACTTTAGCGTTTATGATATTGTACTTCTAATACCTCCCACAAAAAAGAGCATCGTAAATAAATTGTCTGTGTTCCTTCAACATCAATCAGCTTGCTGGACATCCAAGAACACGAAAATAGCAGGCAACAATTTATTGCAGCAAGGTTGTGAGAAAAGTGGCAGACACATGTAAACGGGAAGATACTGCGAAATGAAAGCAATTGACAATAATCGGAAATTAATGGCGTGATGGCAATAACCTTACACAAGCGTGATAACACACTCAAGATGTGTTGCAACGAACCAGAGAATGAAAAAAAAAACTACAGAGACACGCCAGCAATTAATTTACCCAAAATGGGATTGTTCTAGCAGGAATAAGTATGACGCTTATTCTTGTACTTCCACGAAAGAAGGTGAATTAAGGTAGCGAAATTATGTGGCTGGTTGTGTGCCAAAATAAAATGGCTACAAAAATAATTGGACACGCACCAACATCCTCATCTCGATTGTGTAATCCAGTGTGTCCCTCATTAAACAGCTGCAAGACATTGGCCTCTCAGTCAATTAAGCACTTCGACTGTGTTGGGGGTGTTCACCTGCTGTCTTCGAAGCCATGCAAATTCTTCTGATACTTGAAAATTTGCCCTTGAATATGCATGATATCCTTTGCCTGTAGAGTGTATTTCGAGAAAAGAAAAGTGGAGATTCCTGCAATGCGTAGAGTGACAGGCAGAAGATAAGGAGCAAAACGTGAACAAGGTGAATGCAGGAGCCAACGTTTCGACAAGTGGACTTGTCTTCTTCAAGGCCTTGAAGAAGACAAGTCCACTTGTCGAAACGTTGGCTCCTGCATTCACCTTGTTCACGTTTTGCTCATCGTCTTGAATTTCCATCTCCCGCATTCCCCGTCTTTTCTCAGGCAGAAGATAAGCAACACTGGATGTTTCAAGGTTATTAAATGGAGATGTTACCTTCCTTCGTGTAATGCGTATTTACCTGATGTAGGGTCAAGGAAGCACTGTTATAAATGCTATGAAACAAGAAAATATCTATGTTAAGGAGTCCATACACAGTTAAAACATTAAAACACGTATCTTGAGCCCACCGCAAAGCAGATAACAACGCTCTAGGACACATAGCCTGCTACAGATGTTGAAAGAGCGCGCAGTATTCCCATACTGCAAATATTGGACGTGTACCGCTTAAGAAATGGATGGATGGATACAACTTTCTTGTACGTCCGGCAAGGTTTAACGCTAACCGGGCTCAGGTCTCCCACGGGGGAACGTCAAGACCCTGCCTCAACTCCGCCTCACGGGCTTGCTGAACTGCCCACATCTGGATTCCGAGGTCTGAGCTGCGCAGAGTGGCGGCCTACCTCGACGACAGGGTCTCCGGAGCAACTGCCATCTTTCCTGTAGCTACATTACACTCCCACAGCATGTGTTTGAGCGTTACTGGTCCTTCCTGGCCCAATTTGCACGTGTCGTCCTGATGCTTATCTGGGAAGATACGTTTCAGACGGAATGGATTAGGGAAGATGTTCGTCTGGAGCTGTCTCCAGGCGGCGGCCTGCCTCCTGTTCAATTTGGGACTCGGCGGTGGGTATATCCTTCTGGCGTTTAGATATGCACTGGTTATGTCATTGTATCTGGTGAGCCTGTCCCGTTCTGCTCAAGGAGTGTTTGCCCTGGTCGGGGCGGCGGGTCATGTCTCGCGCAGTCCGGTGCGCCGTCTCGTTTAGGTTCGCGATCGCGTCGCCTTCGGTGGTGACGTTCGCGGGGAACCATATGATCCTCGAGCTTGCGGTTTTGGATCTGCCCGCTTTGGCCAGAATTGACAGGGCTTCCTTGGAAATTATACCTTTGGCGTAATTCTTTACTGCCGTTTGCGAGTCGCTTAGTACGACTTCGCATTCCTGTTCTGTGAAGGCCAGCGCGATCACTACTTCCTCCGCTATTTCCGAGTGTTTGGTATATACACTGCATGCGATTTGGATTTTGGAGTTAGTGTCTATGACTACGGCGGTGTATATTTGGCCGTTCCAATATTCGGCTACGTCGACAAAGAGCGCGTTTCTCTCTTTGCCGAATGAACGGAGCAGAGCCTCGGCTCTTGCCTTTCTTCCGCTTCGGTTGTAATCGGGGAGCACGTTTGTAACGGTGTCTCTGATTTTGTTGGGGATTTGCATTTTCTGGCCACATTTATTTTGCAAATCTGGTGCACCATACTTATTCAGAAGCCGCTGCGCGTAACAAAGCTCTCTGCACCGAACGGCATGTGTTCATAGGCCGCATTCCTTAACGAACCATTTCGTATTCCTTTCTTTTCGAAGCTAGCCATTGTTTAGAACGTGCCTCGCAAGTCGGGCGCTGCCACGTCGCTGTTATCGCTGGCATCACCACTCATTGCTGCGCATGATAAAAAGAAAAACAAAGAAAACAACGAAAGTGCAAAATTAAATCCAACGCTACAAAAGGACAGCAGCTGTTTATGGCTTCAAGGCCTCCATGCCCCGCTCTGTCACTTGTTCGTGCTGCTAACAGTGACACAATGAAACACGAAGAGAATAAGTCTTTAAGAACGTGCAAAAGAACTTCCTGTGGCCTTACCATGAAACGGCGACGAAGCAGTCGTGTCAGACGCTGGCAGCAGAACGCAACAACGATCCTCTGAGACATTACAGAATAATGTCGCCGCGAGCCCGGCGATGGTGCCTGACTGGGCTCCGCACGTGTTGGATTGTGCCGCCTGCCATGCTAATAGCCACGGCCGTAGCCGCAGCCGCAGTCGTATTTTCTTGATGTGCTCTGCGACCTAGCGGAGTTGGCGAATCTACATAGCTCGGCAGTGAAACGGCTCCAGTGTCCACTCTTGTCGTTTACTATGTTACTCTATGTTATACCGCTTTAAAAGCAGCAAATTCGTTCTCACTTCGAGCTATCATCACTCGGCCTTAGTGTTATTCACAGGCTTTCGCAACTCCAAACTTTGATGATAACTGCTTTTCGAAGTCATGTACAGTGAGGGCATTGAGCGAAATCACTTAACACTGACCTTATCGGTCGCAAATTCGGACTGGACAGCAGTTGGTGAGTTCAAAGTAAAAAGAAAACAGAAAAAAAAAAGAAAGCGGGATAAACACCAAACACAAAACGCAGACATTGAAGTTTCGTATAAAATTAAACCTAGTATGTTTGGAGAGACAATAAAGAAATTCGATTTTGCACGATTCACGTCAAAAACATCTCGGCGAAGTCCCGCCCCTTAGCGCATCTGTATGCCTGTCTCTTACGCAACTGTCATTTTCAAGCAGGGTACGTGAACAAACTTGAATAATGAAGTACCTTGCAAAGAAGCTAAGAACTGTGTAGAACGAGCGATGAGCGAGAAATTGTGGACCTAACCAGGGACGTAGCCCGGAGGGGGCACACTAGACACGTGCTTCGCCTCCCCCCCTCTCCCATAAAATTTCTGTGCGCTAGGATGCCGCCTGCCCAGCTCCCCCCTCTTCCTCCCTTCATCCTTATTTAGTGCTTTTGCTCTCCCCCCCCCAAAAAAAATCTAGGTTACGCCACTGGACCTAACGTTTAGAGACATCAAGGCCATAATATGACTTGCAGAACGAACACTGGCAGATGGTATTCTAGTTGAGGATTAGGATAAAGAACTGGAATGCCGAAAGTCTTGTAGTGCGTAGATCACATGACAAGTGGACCAATAGTGCACTACAATTGGCACCACGGCAGCGTATCACGATGCAGTACGATAGAAAAGGACGAGTTTGTTGAATGCACCAACTGTTCAGATTGTCCCACCGCCAGTCTTTCTCAGTCTAGAAACGCAGTCGAATGCGGCGGGTGATTCGGTGACGTGAATAGATTACGAAATTTGCAAACAAGGTGCACAGCTTGTTGAACACAATTTGCACATTTCTGGAAGAGGCCTTTATGCAAGAAGAAGAAGAACTACAACGATGACGGCTATAAAAATAACTAGAGGGTTATTAAGATTTACTACACAGCTAACCGGAAAACAGATTAAATATGCGATGCTTTAGATCAGTACCAGAAGTTCCTATAATGTTTTGTTGAATGTTAATTTCACTGGTGCATATCGTTGTCTAGCCTTAACAACTGTAAAATTTATGCAGATCCAACGCACATGTAATCTACGCGAAGATGCTAATTAAAGGCGATACCGTTAAATACCATACTTAGAATTTTCTTTATTTTCGTCCAATGCAGTGGTCGTATAGCCGTTCAGTGTGTATGCACTGCACAAGCGGTAACTTTATTGCCATGCAGTATTGATGTTTATTCACTATACCATTCGCAAGCTATGACGTAAGGCAAATATCAGTTCAGGCGGATCGACAACGAGACGTCGACGCATCGAGGTCTGGGGCGGTGTACGGTGCTTGTCGAGGGAAGAATGGAGATGACTGGAGTGGTGCACAGAAAAGTAAGACACATATGTAAATACATTTGAGGATTCGCCACCTCTTGTGTCCCAGTGGTGCACATACACATTTTTGATGATTGGCCCAAAATGCGCTCAAACCCAGTAGCACGTACCCAGTGACGCAATAATGGAGCAGCCCAATATAAGAAATATAAGAAAATGAAGGACGCCAGTAAATATTATGCGCAATTTCATTAAGAAATCTGGCTGCTTTAGATACCCAAAAGCTGAAACGATATGTGCAGGTTTAATGTGGAAGTTTATTGTTCGATCGCACAGAAAAGAGTTGCGCTGGCTATCACTACTTTGTGCGTTATTATTCTAATCTTCAAAATCCTTGCAAAACTGGCTGCTATAAAGGTGCGGCTGCGTTATTTGAGAGATAGCGGTCTGTGTGACAAATTACAACTGTGCACTGTGGAAGGTAGAATGTATTAGTGTGACGTTGACAATGCGTATGACAACGTCCCACAACGATGACAAGGCCTTCGAAGGATATGTGACAGTGCCCACAGAGACGGTCCTGTCATTTCATTCTTTCATTGCGATATATGGACACTTCAAGCGAACTTTCGCAGTCTTCGCCGTCGCTATCGCCGTTGTCCTGAGGCTCCGCATATATTTATGTATATGTGTACTATATCCTATGCTAAGCTATATACCATGTTGTATAGGCGGGTTTTATTGCTACGCTTTTCTATCACTGATGTTGCTCATACCAAGTCGTACAATCTTGACTAACTTATTTCTAAGAATTTTTGAATGGCAGCCCACAAAGTAATGTCATGAAATATAACACTCACAGTGCTTGCCTTTCTTCTTAAATTTTCTCCTGCTCTTCAATATTAAAAGTGCAGAACGATATATATATATATATATATAAATATATATATATATATATATATATATATATATATATATATATATATATATATATATATATATATATATATATATATATATATATATATATATATATATATATATATATATATACACAGCCACACGGGTTTGCCTTGATGCCACTCAGCCAACAACCACGCATGGAACGTATATTAATCGTACGTGTTGGCAAAGAACGTTTCTGCGGTTAAAACTGAAAATTTAGCCGCATATTATAATGACTACAAAGCAGTGGTGACGATTCTTAGAAAATACAATGTTTGTCAAAGTTTACTATTTCTCTCGTCGCCATATCGTGGGTGGTGGTCCCCCCACAGCTTTGCTGTCTAACCACCTTCACAGGGTGGATAGGTTCCTGAAAATTTTTTTTTTGCGTTTATATATCTCTCTCCATCTTGGTCTCTCGTTCTGCCACACCTAAATAATATGTATGTCAATAGACAAATACAATAACAATAAACATATAACAATAGACTGATATCATAAATTTTCCTACAGCCATCGTCATCTGCAGCAACACGCTCAATAAACACCTTGTAGACACGTTACTTAGAATGTGGTATTTCAGTACATGTGGCATTCACACCGGTATGCACGTATAACTAGACACTGCTTACTGACTTACTAGGAAACCACCGGTGTTCTTGACCAGTCTGCTTTGCGCGCTCATTAAGCGTCAATGACAGTTACTCTCCCTGTAGTCGTGAATGCGCGTGTTTAACGGTTGTTTCCTATACATGCGCTCTAAAGTCAAGGCACAGAAAAAAATGGGAAGAGCAGCCACTAAACAACCATGAATGCGAGCGGCACGCCTAATGCAAATTCCGTAATACGTGTACACTACAGGTGTTCTTGAAGGGCGCTGCGTTCTCGCGAAACATAGTGAGCACACGCACGCATACGGCGTGTCAGCCTTTGAGAGGCTGACACGCCGCCCGCTAAATACGCTGGGCAAAAAAAATATATATATTACACTAAATTTAGCGATCCGACAATCCAAATTGTCAAGAGGCCATGCATGCGATGACGCAGACAGGCCACGTTGCTTCCGCTCGTCGTTCTCGTACAAGTAATCAGAATAGTTCAGCAAACTTTACTGCTAGCCAATGAAAAAATACAGCGTATGTCAGCACTACGCACAACATGGTTGCCGTCTGTTTGTTTGTTTGTTGAGCAAGAGAGAAACGGAAGAGATGAAAGGCGTGGAGGTTAACCAGACGCATGTCAGGTTGGCCACGCTGCACTTGAGTTAGGTGATATTGAGTTACCGCATATACATTTGGAGGACGCAGGGAAAAAAAAGTCTGGAGACAGCCCTAGGGGCCCCTAACTCCCTAAAAATTAAGGCGAACAGCTAGTTACTGCCAAAATATTGCAAATAACTCATGAATTAGTATGCAGAAAAGATTGCCAATAGTAACTAAAACACTGATCTGAAGTACAGCATGGTTGAACAGGCTACTAAGGGCTCTATTTTTTATGAACTCTGCGAAAACGAAAACAAGCAAGCTAAATTATTTCACGTTCAAATGCGACAGTAAGAGCAGGTATGAATACACTTGCGTTCTTGACGTGCAATGACGATTCCAAGCTCGCGCCATGCTGCTCCAGAGTTTGCTTCTTTCAACATGTTGTGCGACGCGCAAATGTGAAAAAAAAAGAAGAGAGAAACAGAAAAAAAACGAAAAAGAAACCAATAAACGACACACAAAAAATTTTATGGGCTAAAAAACAAAGAGAAACACAGCATATCATTGAAGGAATTTGCAGGTTTCCTGCCCGCATAGCAGTAAGGATAAATTAAAGAAATTACAGTACGCACACTCATTTACTCGTGTGCCATCATCTGTAGATGTCAGCGCACAACAAAAGAGCAAGCAGTGCGGCGAGCGTTCTCGCGCAATTTAGGATAAACATGGCGGTCTGCCAAATTTGGACGGCAAACTTCTGGAGATCTCGCCACCCTAAAACAGAGGCTGAACGTGTGTGTCTACGAAGGCTCTCTAGAATGACGCCTCCTGTGCGTGAAGCCGCGACCTCTCGATCAAAACGCACACTTGTCTCTTTTGCCGTGATTGATTACTACCATTATGTGCATAATGACCCTTAAGCTATTGCTGCCTACGTTCTTTGAGGCACACACAGACAAGGGTAATTCCCCAACGGTTTTTGTGTGACGAAGTCGAGCGAGTGACGGCCTCGATATGAAAAGTAAATTTACTGCAATGTGCGTTGGAATGACGCATCTATTTCGAAACGTAATGATCAACGATTGTAAGATAAGTTATCTTGTGTATATCTCGTTTGGACAAGCAACAATTTGTTATAATAAATTCTAGTAAACAGGTATTTCGTATTCTTACTAAACCGCGTATACCTTCGTAACATTACATGTGTATCAAGTTGGTGTGGTCTCTGAGGTTGGAGTATTGCGATGTTTCAACTGCGCGACTGACCAGAATCACGAAAGCTGAACGAAAGCGCTGATGTTATCATATATGTCGAGGCAACTGTTTGTCCTTGGAAATGCGCAGCGCACTGCGCTTGAGTTCAAATATCAAAATTAAGGTAATGGATATTAAATATGTATATATATATGACCACTCTGACCAGTTTCTGCATCCTCGTGTTTTCCTTTATTTTTGCATTTTACATGTGTGGTGGTCGTATACTTTATTGAAAAGGGGAAGGGGAAAGGGGGAGGTGGCTGTGGGATCGGGCTCAAGTAAGGCCCAGGGCCTGCTTGGCCTTCTCCCCCAGTCCACCAGTTCAAGCTGTCGGTCGACGTCCCCAGAACTGAGCCACGCTGTCCAGTCAGTTTCGCTGCTGACGGCGGGATGAGAAAATGGGAGCGAGGTGCATTACCACATTACGTGTGCGAGTGTCCCTGTTTGTGAACAGAGCCTACATAGGTCGCTTTCTTGGCCCCCTGTGATTTTGTTAATGTACTTTGGACGTGGGTATGTGTTTGTCTGGAGTCGCATAAACGTGACCTCTTGCGTTTTATCGAGTTGCATGGCCGGTGGTGGGAGCGCGCGACGCCGCAAGCGATGCCTATGGGCTATTTCATGATAAGTCTCGCAGGGTTCCTCTTGTCTCTCCTCCTCATTCACGCCGTCCGCATCCGCGTATGAGGCTCGGCGCGCGAGTTCTCGAGCCAAACTGTGAGCGGACGCGTTGCCGGGCACAGCCGCGTGAGCGGGGGTTCACACGAGGGTTTTCACGCCACTTAGGGGGCGCCGGGTGAGGACATGGTATACGCCTGTTTGGAAATTCTACCGCGGACGAAATTGCCGATGGTCTGCTTGCTATCGCTGATCAAGGTATTCGCTTCCGCATGCACGGCCATGGCAATCGCGGTTTGGTGGTGGTGGTGGTGATGTTGAAGCAGGCGGGTTTAGCCTGGCATACATAGCCGGCAATTGTTCCGCCTGATCCTCCTTCGAGTTGAGATCAGGGGTGTGTCACCAGGTGTCGATGAGCCCCGTGTCTCGCAGGAAGGCTATCAGCAGTCGTTGCGCTCTCTTCCTGAACGCCGCGGGCCCTCCGGGGAAAACAACGTCTTCAAAGGTCCTGTGCGTAAGACCACTCTTTTGTAGGTTGTCGACCATCGCTTTTCTTTCTGTGTCAAACTGCGGGCATAGCCAAATGAAATGTTCGATGACGCCAATGTCACCACAGAAAACAAAGAAAGGGGAAGCGCGAAGTCCAGTCTTGAATAACCAAGCTGAGGTGTACGCGGAGTCGGTCCTGATGCGGTATAAAAGCGTCGCTTGTTCGCGTGTAAATCCATGAGTCATACAGGATTCGTGTGGATTCTTGTGCATCTCTCTAAATTGAAGGCGGATTGCATCCTTAGGGTTTTGAAAAGCTTTTGAAGCTTTCACTTTTGGGACACATGTCAGCGCTAGGCGTGCAGGGGCGTCAGCTTCCCATCAATTCCTACGTGTGATGGAATCCACTGAAACCTTATGTTAAATCCTTTGCTCGTTAGGTCGTCAATCAGTGCCAGAGACTGCCTTGTAAATTTCTCTAGAGGTAGACCCCGATGTAATCTCTGTATTGCTGACTTGGAATCCGTCAGAACCACGACATCTCATGCAGAAAAGGCCCGTAGTTTCCGCAAAGCCGCGGTGATTGCGGCGCTTTCTACTGTTGTAGATGAAACTACGCGATCCAGTCGGCCAGACCATGACACATCAAGGGATGATATGCAGAATGCCGCTGCACAGCTATCTGTTTGTGCGCACACCGAACCGTCTGTGTACACTTGTAGATGGCTTTGAAACACAGTGCTCAAGTGGTCCAGCACAATAAACTTTGCTTCGGCAGTAGAAATGGTGCGTTTCGTCGGTAGGTGGGGTACATTGAGGCTGCAGGTAACGTCCGATAAAGACCATGGCGGATCAAGGCGACTTCGTTTAGGCCAATCCAATCCTAAAAACCGGAAGGTGTTCAGCGCCGCATGGAAATGTGAGCGAGTTCTTGCTCTTACCCGCCGGAGAAGCGCCGTGCCTGCGCGTGACTCGCCCAGCCTTAATAACTGCGTCAGCAAGGCCTGAGATGTCAAGAGGCGGAGTGGAAGAGACTCTGCCTCATTAGTGACTTTCTTGTTTGAAGCCGCCGTTGGAACTCCCATCGCCAAGCGAAGTCCCTTTCTGTGCACTGCCTCCAAACGCTCGAATTGACTCGATGACGGTGATATCAGAGGAGCTGATAGAGAATGCGGCTTGTTATCAGTGCAGCGTTCAGTTTAAGCGTGGATATAGGATTGTTTCCCCAACGTACACCTGCCAATCGACGAGGTGCGTTGACTCTTTGCACTGATGCAGCCACAACACTTTCGACCGCACCACGCCATAGTAGCTTGTTGGCAATCGCGGTTTCCTCCGCTTCCACTACTCGGCCAGCCGTGATTATTGTCTGTTCTATCAATCCTCCGTTTTGATCCGCTACCACCGCGGTCATGAGGCCGCCGCGAGGGTGTCTCGCAGCGTCTGTGTAGACCACTCCCATTTTGCGAGCCGAAGCGTCGCCCTACATGTGTCCTAAATGTCTACATGCTGGTTTACAGCCTTTGTTCTCATTTTCTTGCTTCAATTGTTTGTGCTAGTTGTATTTTTTTTGCTCTAGACCAGATGAGCATTGCCTGGAGATAGCTCTATGTATTGTTTTCTTTTTTGCGATTGCTATGCTTAGTTATGTGTGTAATGCACATAATTCTATATTCACATTGAGATTTCATGCGCATTGTCACTTGCTGTATTTTATGTTTATTTTTGTAACTAATCGTATTATTACTGTGACCCATCCCTGACAAGACTGCTACATGGGTGGCTGGCACTATTATGTAAATTAGTATCAGCTTCCCAAGGCAATGATAGAAGACGGAGGGCAACGGAATGAATGCGCGAGAGAGAGTAAAGCATCTTTATTAATAATATTTGAATGGCGAGAGCAGTGTGGGAGGAACCCTCAGTCCAGGGTCCCTAAGATGATTGCGGCGATGTTTCGAGCCCGTTGTATCACAGCTCGGAGGACCTCGGGATGTCCGTCGCGGAGGGCATCGTCCCACCTGTATAAATGCCACTGGGTGTCTGTTCTACACTCGATAAAAAGATAGCTCACATCCTCATGGCAATTACAGAGTGGTACAAAGGGTTGTGTAATATGGGCGCTCTGAAAGCACCCTGCAAATACATCGAAAAAGAAAAGAACCCCAAGTAGCCGCCATTTTAATGATGCGCTCACGTGAGGACGCGCCCACTCTGCTCCAAGAACACTCCAGAAACACACCTCATATTATCGCTGCCTTTGCATAGTAACCATAATGTAAGCTTAGCGCGAGCTGTAACAGACGTGCTGACGTCGCGCCGGTCATCACGTGGTTTCATGTGGTCTCATACGGTGGTCGCTTTAACATAGGTATTAAAACGTGATCTCTTCATGGTACATTACAAAGGCACTGACGCGGCGTTGAAAATGCTTCGGACATTTGTTTCCAGTGTACGCAGCATTACTATTGCGATTGGAGCATGAGCATTGCACTGCGTGTAATTGACACGCTGACACCGCCATGAAGAGACGTTTCATATACGTTCCATGTTTAACTGGCGCTTGGGGAACAATGTTTACCACGCAAGCTTTGAGCGCTGAGCACTATATGTGCATGGACGCCATAAGGGAAATGCGTCGGAAATTGCTTTCATGTACGTGGTTGCCGTTGTATTGCAGATATCCATCGGGGTGGACACTGCGCGGCGCTCAGTAGAGGCTCTGACGCTACGCTTTGCATACGCTGTAGATCCCTTCCATGTGTTTATAACATGATTGCAGTGATATTACAGTGTGGGCTTTTCGGGACGCTTAAGGCACGCTATCACGCCACCATAAACACGTCGAAAATACGTTTCCCGTGGTTCCCGCGCTAGCAGTCAGAATAGTGTGTGATCTCAGCGTGATGTATAATAACCGTCCCCGCCGCATTGTATAGATATGTCAGAAACATCTTTCATGACGTGGCCACTTTAGCAAAGCTAAAAAGAAGCGACAAAATCTGGGGTTATAAGTGCCAGAACCACGATATGATTACGAGGCATGGCGTAGTGAGGGACACCACATTAGTTTTGGCCACCTGAGTTTAAAGGCGCCGAATGCATGGTGCACTGGCGTTTTCTTCTTTTTTTTCATTTTGCTCCTATGAAAATGCGCACGCTACGGTTGGGATTTGATCCCGGACCCTCTGGCTTCACAGCGCAACGTCAGAGGCCTTACGCCACATCGGCGGGTTGTATATGTAACCTAGCAACGTC
The DNA here is from genome assembly GCF_050947875.1 of Dermacentor variabilis. NCBI lineage: Eukaryota > Metazoa > Arthropoda > Arachnida > Ixodida > Ixodidae > Dermacentor > Dermacentor variabilis. The sequence continues at coordinate 65,963,473 of NC_134572.1, forward strand.
AGGTCACAATAAATCCCATAAATGCTATTACATATCGACGACTCTAGAGATGGCCAAAGCGACGTGAATTCTTCTGTTTTCACTTCCGCTTGTTGCAACAAACACTGAATCCTGGACGTTACAGGAAATACGTAGAACTTCTGCATTTAATATCACTAAAACAGCATAGACATCCGGGGGGAGGGGAGGGGGGGAGTCCTTGTAGTAAGTATGATTCAAAAATTACGTGGCACTTTGCACTGTTGCTTTTGCTTTTGTTCTTTACTATTTCCGTCCTTTCTACCGACCACCTTTGCAAGGAAGGTTTGGATTTTCCACTGATGTCTCGCCCAGAAGAACGTGAAAGCCAAAACACTTTCTCCGAATTCTCTAGACAGGGCGCAGATCTGTAAGGTCCCTTCCATTCAGCGCAGCCCAATCTTGATAAGAAATAACGCGTTCGAGGTGTTCTCCAGAGTTCCAGCCTTCTTAAAAAGCGCGGAGATAACGTTTTCGCTTCCTTCCTTTTTTTTTTTTTTTAGTGGCGACAGAAGCGGCGGGTAAATCGCTAAGTGTATCGCGCGTCCCAGCAGATAAACTGAATAGGATACAAAGGCATCTTTCAGTCCAAACAAATTGCAAATAATGACTTACACAAAAGAGGAAAAAAAAAAGAACGGGAGAACATCCTAGAAGACTAGAGGGCGTACCGGAACAATAACGCGAGGGGACAACGCAAGAAGCGACCGACTGGTCCTGCCTCCACTGCGACGTGTTGCGCGGCGTCTTAGAAGCGTGCGACCGGCGAGGAATCCAAGCGCAGGGAAAGCTCCTAATGACTTCCCATTGTCCCCAAGTGACCATCGGAAAGACACGAAAAGAAATTTCTTTCCCCAACATTCCGGCGATGTAGCTTTGTTTGTTTCTCTATCGTTCTTCCTCTCGAAGCATCACAAGTCGGGGCAGCGTCATAGCTTTTCGGTTCTGATCTCAGAAAAACAAGAAAAACAGGGAGAATTGCAAGGAAGAAAAGAATGAAGAAAAAAATGAAGGCGAGGTGGTGTCGGGTGCGCCTGAAAAGACAATGGCTCGGTGTAGCGAGCTTCTAAGCAGATAACTCTCGGCTATCTCCGAGTCTTCGCTTTTCACTCTGTTTACACGAGGGGGCATGACGTGTGTATGCATGCGTGTCTTGCTTCTAGTAGCAGGGAGATATTCACGGCAAATGGAATCAACTGGTTTTTCCTGGCTTCCCAGTGAACTCTGCGAGCGGTGAAGGCGCGCTGAGACGCGCGCACGAGAGTTGATGGTGGTGCACAAAGAACAAAGTAAAATAATCTTAAAAAATGAAATAAAACAAAATAAAGCTAGAGTAGAACACATGCTGTCGCCTTTCTCGGGATCAAACGGGCCACGAGAGAGCTGCGATTCCTGGTCTCAGCAGCAGCCGACAAGTCGGCGAGAGCTTTTTTTTTTTCTTTCTTGCAAGCGCCTGCCAAGCATCATTAAGTTTGCGAAAACCAGCAGCTATACGCGTCCCGGAGACGGGCCGCAGCCCGTGTGCAACGAGACTGAGAAAAAATATATATGTAGAGAGAGAGAGAGAGAGAGAGAGAGAGAGAGAGAGAGAGAGAGAGAAATGGAGCAGTGTGAGTGAAAATGTATTCGGAGAAAAAGTCATACACGAAAACAGCATTAGAGGGAGAATGGCCGGTCACCGGTAAGGCGTACGTTGCTGCTTTCAATGAAACTACCAGTTTCTTTTTCGTATTTTTGCTGCCGCTCTTAAAATACTTTAGAGAAAGGTTTCAGTGATTACAGAAAGTTGAGCAGACACTTTTTTAAATATACAAACAAAGAGGCGACATGTGTTTCCGCTGAATAGGCGTAACGACTCAGTGTCCGACTGACTGAGTGAGTGAGTGAGGGAGAGAGTGAGTGAGTCAGTGAGTGAGTGGGTGAGTGAGTGAGTGAGTGAGTGAGTGAGTGAGTGAGTGAGTGAGTGAGTGAGTGAGTGAGTGAGTGAGTGAGTGAGTGAGTGAGTGAGTGAGTGAGGGAGGGAGGGAGGGAGGAAGTAAGAGGGTGAATGTGCTAACAATCGGCCTTAGAGGCTAGCGACTGTCATCACAGACTGTGATTATGTTACAAGCAGCGAAGCCGGACCTGCACGATGACATGCGCTTGTGGATGACCTTGTTATTGAGTAACAGCTTGCTACTTTGAAGAGAAAAATAACACACTAAGTACTCGCGTTCCGTGCTGCGTCCAAAGGAATGTTGATTTAAATATTTCCTCCATGTGATCTTTCCACCCACTATATCAACGTAAGAGGACGTGCAATATGCATTTGTCAATTCCGTATAATTTAACGTCGCGTGACGTGAAAAACTTTGTTTTTTTTTCGATGACCTTGCAGCGTAACTAAGGAACGCAGATACGCCTACCGGATTCCTTGTTTTCAACGGCAAAACGCAACCACTCACACTCACTATCGGCAGTTGGTGGAGGAACTTGTAGGCATAGCTGCTCTTTTCATTGCGTTCCTCACATGTGGCAGCATCATATATTACCGCTAGCGGAGAATGCACTTCTGCCTATTTATGAGATTTATTTATCTTGAAAACATTGTTTCATGAGAGATACAGACAAAATTGGCAGAGGTAGAACAGGAAAGCCTGCTTACCATTTATTTTTAGCATATAAGTGAAATAAAGTAGCAGGTCACGTACAGCGTCCAACCTCTGAAGTCGGACACCATTTAGCCATATACATACCTATTATGGATGGAACGCCTAGTAGAGGGAAGAAGATAGCCTTCCCGAAGCTCGGCCAGCGGCGTGAGCAGCAGCGAACAGAGAGAAAGGGAAAATGAAGAGGCAGCGAGGAAGCAAAGAACTTGGAAGGGGCACTTAATTTGCGCAACGCCACTGCCGTAAGCAAGTATTATTATCACGAGGGGAGGGGCTTTGCGGGGTCAGCGGCGGCCATGTTGAAATATTCGCCTATTTTTGCGCATGCATCGAGCAAATCGCTTGATGCATGCGATGCTCGTACAATAGCGTAAACATATGTATTTTGACATAGACATATAATGAAATTTATGTAGCGCTAAACCCTGTATTGATGCGGCGATCATTTCTGAGGCCTGAGAACCCTTTAACTTCACTCTCGTTGTAGTCCTGCGCGTTGAAGCCAAGACATTCGGCCCAACACGGGATCGCGTTGCGGTAAGGTTTAATGCCTTCCAACTCGGCACTCAGAGCACCATCCACCGAAAGCTCAACTTCGTAGCACTAAAGCCATTTAGACGAGCTCAAGTATTATTTAGGGCTAAATTAACTTTGGACTCTTAGCCAACAAACGAACAGACAACAAGCAAGCAAGCAAGCAAGCAAGCAAGTAAGCAAGCAAGCGAACAAGCAAGCAAGCAAGCAAGCAAGCAAGCAAGCAAAGCAAAGCAAAGCAAAGCAAAGCAAAGCAAGCAAACAAACGAACGAACAAATAGACAAACAGTGCAACATGCAGCGCCCGCTCTTCGGAAAAGTGGACTTTAAGCGTGATAAATAAACCTTTATTTAAACAGTGACTGGTCACTCGAGGTAGGATGGTGCCTCATTCCAGGAACCCTCTGGCCCCGGCCTGCCGCCGGGCCCGGGTGACGAGCTTGCGCTCGTCGACCAGGTCCAGCTTGGAGATCGCCGCCTCCCACATTTCAGTGAGGAGGTTTTGGGTCCGCGTCTGCTGGCTGCTGCTGGTTGCGTCTTTGCGATTCCTGCTCGGGTCTGCGTAGATTGCAATAGAAGGTGTGCCAAGGTATCTGGGACGTTGCAATATGGACAGGTGTAGCTGTATAGCGTCGCTTGGATGTCATGTAATAAGATGCCGTGTGTAACGGTATTACTCTACGCGTATACGTAGTGCTCCCTCCCATTAAATCCTCTGTCTGTGCGAAGAACGCAAAAAAGGGGCAGTTATTTTCGCACAAGCTGTCCACAAAACACGGAACACGCTGGAGGCCAGGAAGCATAGCGTGACAAATCCCGCTGCACCTGCCGTGTCCGTCGCGCACTGCTGCTAGGCTGCACTACATATAGTAGCGACACTGCTTCCTCTTTAGAACATGATAAACAGGTAGGCGCTATTCGCAATCTAATCACCTTCTTATCAACAGGCGCCGACCAATCGGCATGTAGCTCATAACATTGGGGCAGGTGACCCAACAACGACTTATAGCTATACTAGAAAAAAAAAAGCTTTCGTCAATGTGCGACAAGTATCGGACCTGATTAGATGCCTTAACAGTTAAACAGGGTGGCTGCTCACTGATTCCTATTCCCAGCCGTGTCGCAGTGGTAGAACAAATAGACAGACAGAGCTTATATACAACCGGTCAGAGTCTGTCACGATCACCACATACCGTCGCATCACAGGATCCCTTGCTGCATTTTGATCACCAACGATGGCTAAAGTAATCTGTACTGATTCGTTACCCTTAAGAATTGCAGCAACGCCTTCGTCACTCTCTAGCGCGGTAATGCATGCGGTCTGCATACCAACGTGCTTTGTTCCAACAATGGTCCATGATCAGCGCGAGTTGTAGAGAAATCGCGAGCGATCGTCCCTTTACAGTGCAGTTGCGACACTCGCACAAAACGTGTTCAAGGGTCGCCTCGCGACCACAGTCGTCACACGTTGCGTTTTCGCCCATTCCGATGGCGCCCCCGAAAGGCAAAAGACTTCGTACGGACTGCAGTTCGCAGTCACAGCCGACTAAGCAGGGTAGCCTCACGTCGGCAGAGTCGCGATGAAGCGCGAAGGCGGGGCGTAGAGTCCGGGGCGTAGAGTCCAGCTGTCGCAGTCGCTTGTTTTGAAAATTAGACGTGTTCTACAAGGAGAACGTGATGCCTCGTCGAAGCGCGCGATGTTTTCTGGCGGCCTCTGAAATTTACAGGGGTTAGATTCATGTGTGCTGCCTTCAGGAGCTGACTGAGCAGCGTCATCGCAGTACATCACATTTTTTTGTTGTTGTTGGAGGTCAGGTCGTTGAGTTAGCCGTCGTGCCTTTAGCGCGAGCTCCATGAGTTGGTTCACTACGTGCTTTGTCACGGTAGGCTCTGTGCGACCGCACTAGTAGCGGCAAATACATTGCCTGAATTGCGCTTAAAAATTGCTACCAGATTATTTCTCTCCACTCGAAAGAACCTGATAGAGTGGGCTGTTTCGTAAGAACAAGCGCAGCGCACTGTCGAGCATGAACATAATGTTTTGCGAGAACGGTCTCCAGGGGACCAGTTTCGTAATTAAAGACTTTAGGTTAAATGCCATCGGTTACGGTACTGGGTGCGTTCAACTATAGCAAAGTCGAGTCACAGTACAGCCATTGTCTTTATGTTTCTGCGCTCTTTTTCTTCTTAGTTCAGCTTTCGTGTAATCTCATGATATTTTTCCGCATTTCTATGTGAAAAGGAGTAAGTGGTGCCAAATAAAGGCATCAGCATCTCCTAAGCATCATAATAATTGAAAAGAAAAAAATCTATACGGAAAGGCGGTTGTAACATATAAAAGCTTTTAAAACTAATTGATTACTGCACACTCTTACAGAGCCCGTTCAATGAGAGTTAACCTGAACATTAAAGATACACTGAAGATGATTTTGAATTCTTACTCATTATTTCTACCACAAGATTATTTTCTAACACTATCTGAAATGCGCGTTGACCAACCAGAGGGTTTCTATATGCCAGTGTTTTCTTTTATTTACAGATTACGTTACATTTGTACTTATCGCTTACTTTGTATATCCCGTTGTTTTTCTTGACTGCTTGCAATATATGCATGAAAAACTTATGCGCACAGTTGCCTTTAGTGTCTTGTCGAGCTCACTACGTTAGTCATCCATTTAATCGTGTTGAAGTTGAGCGCTTGAGATTGTGTGTAAGCATGTGTCTTTTTATTTGCTCATTCCTTCACGTAATTTATGTCTGTTCGTGAGAAAACGACATGATGTGGAAAAGCCAGCGACGAAAGTTGCCAGAATTTCTAATATAAATAAATAAATAAATAAATAAATAAATTTGCTAACGAGAGAATTAAGGGAGGCTGTGGCTTTCCTGAAATGTCCGAATCACTTTAGTAGTTTTTATTTTACATTTCGCTGTTTGCACATCATTAGTGCAATACCATCTTGCTGATTATGCATAATTTCTTTTTCAGCTTAGACGTACTGGATCCAATCCAAAGCATTCTGTTCCATATCTGAGGGTGCGTACACTATAATCTCACGCTACAGCGATGCACACCGTTCTTGTTTGACTGTTTTTTTATTGGCATATCAACCAACATCAACACCAACACCATTCAAAGATATGTTGACGCACAAATACGTCGCCGACATAGCTTATTTCGTTGTACACAGTTTTATGATTCCATAGGCATTAAAATACGTGAACTACACCCTTTTCACAATTCCTCTAGCACCGTTCTAAATACACAGAAAACCTTCGGTACACAACTTTCTTGTGCGGCCAAATTATTTAAGTCTTAGCAATTCCCGTGTTCGCAGAGGCATCGCAAGCTTCCACAGCGTATAAAGTTCTTATACGCCTTTCCGCGCTCTGTGATATTGCCGCGAGCATTAGCGAGCGTTGTTAAATACCTCGTGGGATTCCTTTACGACAGCCGCCTCAACCAGAGGCGCCGAAAGGTTTTACGGTGCCTACGGTATTCGCATTAACGGCTGCGGCCGGCGATGCTGGGAGTGAATCCTCCTTATCGAGTCGGAGTTGAGCATTCGCTTTGAAACGCGTCGTCCACAAGGCGCTCGCTAGCCTTTGAAAGCCGCGCCTAAAAACATCCCCTTTCATAGGCACGGAAGCGCGAAGGGTCAGAGGCCTAGGTGACTATTTCACAAACATTCCTTTGTCGACTTTGCTTGCGCGCTAAAAATAATTAAATAGCGCTGCGTGGTAGGTATATGTGAAGTGTACGTTGAACGCGGTAACAGTGCAGAGATTACATCTCCCCAACCTCGCGCACGCTTTGCGGCGCAGACCCTACCGCCATGTCCATACGCGTACCATATCGCAAAACCTGCGGCATCTCGGAGCGCGCAAACTGCACCGGATACCTTTTCCCCGCGGCGGCTTTCGACGTGCGCATCGCGCTTTCTATGAACATCGTCACCGCGCCGCCCAGATAGGTACCGCGGACGCCATTTCGGGCGACCGACGAGGGTGTCCTCTTTACTGCCGCTGTAAACGAGCGTTGGTTGCCGAAAAGTGGACGCCTAAAGTCAGAACCGAGAGCGAGCGAGCGCCTCCCCAAAATGTTTGCGGGAGCGCGATGCCCGGCCCATGGCCAGAGCCTCGGGGCGCCATTAGACGCCTGTTTCCGGTGGGCAGGGGAGGCGGTTTGGTTGCCCGCTCGCTCGCTGGTTCTCTTGGCAGTTTGTGTCTTCCCATTGGGCCTGTTATTTTCTTCGAAGAGAGTTCGAGCAAACAAGCAGATGCCGCGTTAGGCTTGTGTTTGCTTGGTCTCCCGCGTGACAATAAGCGCTGGCAGACAGAAAGAAGGCAGCCGCTTGGTACGGCGCTACTTGGCTTGTTTGAAAAAATAATAATAATAAAGCAGAGAGGACTGTAGCGTAACGACGTAAGGTGGGCTTCTTGTGGGGAAGGGGCATGAAGCTACTGAACGCTGAACGTTTGGTCTCCCGACGCAGGTTTCGTGTTTATCTCGGTTCCCTTTGTGCTCAATGTTGTCGACGATCGTAAGCATGGAGCTTCCTTAGCTACTCCGACACCCCCCTCCTCCGCTCTTCCTCGTTCGTTTTATTCTGCTCCCAGAGTGAGCTATCCGGCATGCGCTGGGTTGATGACAGAGGCCTTATCACGCTCGTAAACGCGAGCACCTGATATTCTTGTGGTTCGGTGCTTGCCCTTAGGTACGAGCCGGCTTGCGACCGTGCTAGCGTCCGCCAAGTTTTCCCTCTTTTCTTTTTCTTTCTTTACTTCTCCTCGCGATGCGACCACTCCAAATGTGCCATTGCCTAACGCATCTCCCATTCACGATTGATTCGGGTTCGGGCTATTGTCCTGTGCTGCTGCAGTCGAGATCGAAGCGCTTCGTTCGCGCCGCGGGCTGTTTTGGCCTCGACAGCCGAGTCGACCGCACCGGTGAACGCTATCGCTAGGCTCTCGGCACAAGCGGGCGACAACAGTTGCCTCCCAAGCGCGTCATCCACGATTTCTTTTTCCATTCCCACCTTCCTGCTCAACGCATTGTTGCGAACGCCCGGACAGAACGCCCTTATCGAAGGCTCAGATTCATTTGTCGCCTTGGGCTGTGTGGCTTCCGGAAGGCGTCGAATCGGACCACGATGATCGTCCAGCTCGCACCAAATCGACGACGACCTTTTTCTGTGAGAGATTATCGTTTAGTTCTTCCTTCGACACGTAGTACATTAATACATGAACTACCTACAAACACTAAGTACAAGCACATACATGCACTAAGCACGCCGTATCATGGACGTCGCTCTAAGCGAGGCAGCGTATGTACATATGTATACTTTTCCATGTCCGAGCCTGCCCATGTAGCGGTACGTGCTTGGAAGTCAGTGCATTGCAGGAGTGTGCTATGCTTCGTCATAAGAACGACAAAGAACGACTTTCAGTCGTTATTCAACCATCGTATGACTGCCTAAAATATTATTAAAAATCTGTTTAGGCTACGAGAGCACCTTGTCATGAGCTTTTCTGCCCGAGATGACTGATGGCAGAACCGGTATATCAACAGCGTGCTGTTGTCGAAAGTGCTCTCGCGCCAGCATCCTGAACTAATCTCTCACACACACACACACACACACACACACACACACACACACACACACACACACACACACACACACACACACACACACACACACACACACACACACACACACACACACACACACACACACACACACACACACACACACACACACACACACACACACACACACACACACACACACACACACACACACACACACACACACACACACTCACACACACACACACACACACACACACACACACACACACACGCACACACGCACACACACTATCTGAAACATAAGAAGCGTATCTGGAGATGTAAAATATATATACTGCACACACCAAAATACGCATATGTTCTTTTGTAGACTTCAGGGCCTATAGTTATCACTCTAGTATAGGTTGTCTTAAAAGAAAAACTTAGTGGTTATTTACAGGAGGGCAATAGTGTCATGCGCAACAAAAAGGAAAGGCCAGAGCTTTGAAAGGCTTCGCAGTGGGAAAACAACGGCTGCTTTTAACGCGGACTACCGTAAGTAAATGTGTGATAATCATTGATTACCTAATAATTTATACACAGCTTGCAAGTCAACCCTTAAATAAATACCTTAAGACAGATGCTTCAATTGTGGAATGGAAGCCAGTCTCCGTGCTCTTAGTACTCGTAGAAATGCCGATATATAATAGTCGAAAATTTTATTCGTCCTCAAGCTCTGTCACAAAATTTATTGTTCCACTTGGATTTGGACTGGATGATGTAGAATAAGCTTTCCGTGAACATATCGGGACAGAAATACACCCATGCATTTCTTCACAAGTACTGGCGCATCTCGAAACTGGCGCTAGTCGAACAAATTCCACTAAATGTACAGTCGTCCTCAGAAGCTTACGGACCGCATGATCTGACGTAAAGCTTAATATTTCGTACCGCTGGGAACAAGACCATTTACATCTTTAGTCGGGAACATCTTTAGCCGGGAACATTTTCCCAAATTCTGCGGTCTGTAAACTTTCGTCGCCGACTTTCTTGAACCAGCTTTAATTCCGCAAATGCGCTGTTAATCCGCACTTTCTAAATGTTTTTTTTATTATTCTTATACCTTGTTATCTGCACATGCTCTGTATTTCGTTTCACTCCGTTCTGTAACGCCTTCGGGCCTTTAAGGTACAATAAATGAAATGAAATGAAGTAGACTCGGGTAGCTATTATCGTGTAGTTCAAGTACAGGTGCACAGCAGAAATCTTGACGACCACGTCAGCCGGCCGCCCTTAAAGCAGCATATCCTCCGCCTTGGGAAGTGGCAGGTGAGGAAACAGGCACGCGCTGAGGTAATAGTGCATGTGTACTGTCGGAGGAAACCTCTTCTGTCGCACAATATAACGAATGATTGAGGTGGGGTGGGTATGGACTGTGGATTCGCGTCGGGTCGCTCAAACGGCATCCGTTAAGACAAGCATTCGCGTTTTAAAGAGGGGGTCTTCTTCTGCTTCAGCGTGCTGGGATGCTCGAGTTAAGAGCCACGCTTTTCGCGCCTGTCGTTAGCCACACGTGTCAGAGAGTGGAACGTCTTTGCCGCCAGTCCAGCCTCAACCGGTAGACCACTTTGTGACAGCTGGGCCGTACACGGTACGTTTAATCTGAGCTTGGCCAGGTATATTAACTTTATCGCTTTAATCGCTAACATTATATGCGATTCGTGCGGCTACATGAACACTTTCCACAGCAGGTGGGCGAACAGTCTTTACCGAACTTTCTGGCAGCCTACTTCAAGCGTTGCTAGCTCCAGAGCAATAAAACAAAAGTCTTCAAGAGCCTAAATGTGTTTCCCCTCAGAAAACAGGAATTCGCGGCAAATAGTTCAGTGAAAAAGAAAGGAAATGAGAAGAGAAGGAAGAATGCGTCACCATTAGTACGGCCGAGATGCGAACAAAGAAGAGAGAGTGAGTGAAGGGGCACGACGGTGCTGGGAACAGAGGACAAACAGGGGCGATGCGTGGCTTCCGAGTCTGTGAGTCAAAGGAGGCGACCGAGACAGGGGGAACAAAATGCGGGGCGGGACAAGTGTAGAAAACGACAAGTCGAGCCGGAAAGACGTAGGAGGAAATGTAGTTGCCACTTCGCGCTGTAACAGGGTGCAGAGCGGCTTGCAAGTGCTGTGCCGGAAATCTCACACCCAAGAACACACGCACGCACGCACGCACGCACGCACTTACACCAGCGCCAAGGCGTAATGGAGTGTGCCACAACGTCTGGCGCGGCTCCTCTTAATCACCTGCCGTTCGGAATACGGAATCGCCACGGCCGAAGGATTATTCTGCGGTGGCTTCGGCGGCGAGAAGGCTTACGCGGTGATCGGAGCCGAGACCTGGCTTGAGAGGGCGCAACAGTTGGCGCTGCCCTCATTGGCTACGAAGCGAGACCGCACTGCGACATTAATCTTCCGCGAGCCTTGGCTCCGTTCCTCTCCGCCCTGTCGTCGCGCCGTACGTCCTCCGCGCTGGCCAGGAGCGCTGTCCCTGTGCGCGTGGTAGACTTCGGAGCCTGCCGTGCATTCGCGCTGGCATTTGTCACCGCGTTGTGAAATGCATCGTTTCACAGCGTCAAGTTTCAGCATATTATGGACGTGCTAGCGGGCGTGCGGGCGCAATGCCCGAAGACGTGGCGTGGGTTGCTAATCTCGACATTGCCGAGTGCTGTAATTTGGCCAAATTCGCGATCTTGCTAACCAGGTTCTGGCTGCGTACGAGCCCTGCAATGAAGAAGCCTTAATGGGGGCATAAGTACACGTAGAAGGAAGCGAGAAAAATTGACAGTTATACATGGACACACGTGCCGAAGCTTTCTTTTTTTTATTGATATAAGGAGATGTTGACCCACAATTTGCGGTGCCGGCTACTCCTTATCTATTGATTGGTTCCATCATACAACATACAGGGTTCAAGATTACATATGAAATAACCTTTTCACACAAGCACCGGGACTTATCACGCAACGTTCTTACGGGAAGACTATGACGTAAGAAACACATGGTACATGCAATAAAATTCGCATAAAATGACATTCTCACTTGAAATTTACTAATCATATTGCGTTTGTTAAACAGAAAACAGCTTTCGGCATAAGAGTTCTCATAAAATCACGTGCATTTTTTTCAGAACACGCATTATTATCTTTATACTTTGCGTTCATTCACAGTCATATCACCTATGGTATTGCTTCCTGGGGAAATACGTATAACTGCCACCTCTCGTCTATTCAACACATACAGAACCAGGCTATTCGCATAATCACCAGCAGTTCCTTTTACTCAAATGCTCTCCCGCTACTCCAGGCAAACTTTATATTACCTGTATCTGGCTTGTTTAAGTATCATCTGAGTGTTTTCTTTTTTAAATTACTTAACAAACAGCTTCCTTACGAATTTGTGGACTACAAATTACTCACTAATACCAACCACACTAGGTTTGCGCATAATTACAACTTTTTATTACCTAAATGTAACACATACTATGGGAAAATGGCATCCTCGTTTTCCGCTTTAAAATATGGAATGACCTACCCCATTCACTTAAACTAACGTTATCTTTGAATGTATTCAAACATGAGTTCAGATGCTTTATTTCTTTTTGTAAATAGTTTCATGTGCTATAACATGTTCTCTGTAGAATTGTGCTTTTTGATATATGTACTTTTTTGTTTGTTTTCTCTTAATAATGTGTTGCATTACGCGCATTCATTTGTTTTCCTTGTACTTTTTTATATTTGCTGCTTTAACCCACGTTTTGTGCACATCTTTTTTTTTTTTTTTTAGAACCGAGGGTCCCGTTGCAGTCATTGACTTTGGGACCCTCGTCTGCATACTATTTGTTGTTTACTTATTGTTTTTTGAATGAAGAATAAACTGAAACTGAAACTGAAACTGAATATACAAGGTAAATGTCTCCAAAGTTATGTAGATAAAGGTCTCAAAAATACAAACGATACTGTCCTCTAATAACTCAGTCTCTAGTCATACTGTCGCCTCATTCAGTTTCTAGTCAGTGGTTGGTACATACATCGTGTAAATACATTATTACATATAAGCACAACAGAACAGTCGACATAACATAATTCACAAACACATACACGTATACAGCGACATTGAAATGAAAGGAGCAATAACATCGTTAATAACGTCTAACAACGCCACTGTCTTCAAGAAAAGTCTTCAAGGCTTTTAAACCGCTCTTCTGCAAGGACTTTGTTGGCCAAGGACCCAAAAGTTTCTTTAACCTGAAAGGTCTGCGGTCTAATTTAATTAGGGTTGATTTAAGTCGGCATCTTGGTGTGTCGTGATGTGGGTAACTTAGAAGGAGGTGATATATATCTTCATCTACAAATCCACAGTCACACTCGGGGGTTTCCGCACGGCCAATTCTGTGTAAGAAATGCTTTGTGTAGGCAGGGCCTAGCCTTAATCGATGAATAAGGGTTTTCACAGTTCTGTCTAATGACAATGGAAACTTGAATTCCATAAACGGATCAATATGGTATAAGTCCAAGCTCTTAGAATTCTGGTCAATCCAAGGGTTTCTACACATTTTGAAAGACGTTGCCCTTATAATGCAGCGTAGTTCATTCTTTGATATTGGCAACGGAACCGCATCATCTTTGAGGTGTGCTTGTCGTGCTGCTTCATCGGCTGCTGTGTTGCTCATTGTTCATTCAGGCACGTAAGCTGGTGCATCTTAAGAAACGCAGTAACGCTTTTGCGGCTTCGTGCATCGACCGCTGCAGATGAGACAACTCTCTATGTAAAAAAAAAGAAAGAAAAAGAAAACTTGTCGTCTAATTGCCTGAAAGTGGTGCGAAGAGCAAGTCTCTCACCAGCGTTTGAAGGGTCGTCACAGAACAGGTGCGTTAAGGTTGCGTGTGTGCCTTGTGCGTTAAAATTAGCACTGTACTTAATTGGAATTTATGTCCCGCCTAGATGCACTCTTGCAGCGGCTTGGGTTTGCCCGAAAACCAATACCCGGCTTCTTGTTTGTTTCGGGCTTGGCATGGATTGACACCAAACGCCATCAAATCCGACGCATGGCCTATTAATTCAATAAGGCCGACTTTGTACAGACACTGATGCACAGGTCGTAAGCGCTATGCTTCGAAGGTTTACCGCAGAAGATCGTCTGTATTACGGCAGTAATTAGTGCCAGATATTGTTGTTTCTGCTAAGTGGCCCTACCATTCCATTGTTAAGAACGCATCAATCTGGGTGCATGCGTTACAACGCAGCAGTTCACGACGAAAACACGATGCTTGAGGAGCGCTATCTTATGCATCAATTTATCGCAGAAAACCACCAGTGCACGGTATCTCTCAAATGAGATAAAAGCTAACATGGGGGAAATGAATACAAGGGCACCACATGATAACGTCTCATTTCACAGTGCTAGTAAACAAAAGCCATATTCTTTATAATTACATTGAGCATGTGTGCATTACGTACAGCTAAGGACGCCTATTACATATACAGGTTCTCCCACATAACTCGAGCCAAAGTTTTTAACAATGAAAGGCACTCCGGACGCGAGTTGAAACGAATGTATAATGTTGGCACTGGCCTAGAGTTACCCAGGCTATCTTTTATTTCCCCCTTAACTAACGTATTAGGGATGTTTAATTAATCAACTTTTTAAGTATTGGCTGCAGACCGCAAGTGTGATACCCAAAGTTGTGGAACACCTTCAGAAACCTCTCAATAAATTGTTCCCAACGCGATATATCTCACGTGGTCCTTTTTTCCGCGTTGCAAAAAAAACACGCAAAATATGAAAAATACACCACGCGACGGGGCGCTTGCGCACTGTTATTGTGCTGCTTAAGCGTGCGATGGATGAACGAGGTCGGCTGCACCGAGACTGGCCCGCGACAGGTCGTTATGACTGGTGTAGATATCTGGGCATGCGGCTCTTATAGGATGATGGTACAAATGCGTGCTGCTGTTCGAGCGTTGCCGACCCTGTTCGCACGCTTGAGAGCAGCACAATGACAGTGCGCAAGCGCACCGTCAGGTGTTACCTTTTTTTCATATTTCGGGGGCTTTCTTTGGAACGCGGAAGAAAGGACTACGTCAGATATATCTTGTTGGAAACAATTTATTGAGAGGTTTCTCAAGGTGCTCTACAACTTTGCGTATCACACTTGGTGTCTGCAGCCAGTACTTCAAAAGTTGATTAATTTAACATAACTAATCCGTTAGTTAAGGGGGAAATTAAAAATTAGCCTGATTAACTCTATGCCAGTGCGAACATTATGCATTCGTTATATTCGCACCCGGAGTGCCTTCATTTTTAAAGCTTTGGCTCATGTTATGTGGGAGACCCTGAATAATTTTATGTTCAAACATCTATCTCGTCTTGCGCTAACGTTCAAAACCACGTATTCTCAACTCGCGAGACCTCACCACGCCGTTTTAAAACTGGCGATAGTTCAATAAGAAGTAAAGGAGATGTTATCTTGTCTTATCAAATTAGGCTGAAACCGCACAGGCGACGGTTGTCTGGCTTCTATTAAAGAGATTAGCTAATTAATTCAGCGAGACAGAATACAACTACTGGCGCTTCAAGGCCCGCCATAGTTGCTCGAGTTAGGTACTGGAAAGACGCTTATCGCATGAGTCAACAAATTTAAGCAGCCTTGAGCAAATATTTTTTCTCCTCATCGTTGCACTTAAACGAGATGTCAATAATTATACAAGACACTGTGTGTTAGCAGACTGGAACACACGACGGTCCAGTGCCGTCAACAAAATTAGCAGGTTTATGAAACTTTATGGGTCACGGTATAAGGTTTCTAGTTGACATTAGATTTCCTTAATGAATACAGCATACACATTAGTCTGCGCATTCGGTACAAGCTCACCTTTATAATATTACCTTGAGGTCAACAGCAGTCGAATGTATTTTATACTTCAGAAATAATGATGAGCTAATAGCCGAAATCAAAAAAAGGTAAAATTGTTGATCCTCCTTTTTTATGATTCTGTTATACGAAACTTGTACGAGGCTTCCGCTACGCACACAATTTTAATTTGATTTGTGACAATGAACCGCTCAGGTTCATTTCACTTTGTTTTAACAATGACACAGTATGGTGTACTGTTTTTAGGCTTTGAAGTTTTTCACCTGATTATGAGTAGATTTTCAAACCGCAATAATGTGTTACCTCTGTTTCAAGAGGCAAGCGTAATTATGTTGAAAGCGATGCCATAAACAACGCCCAAAGCTTTGTTAGAAGGGCATGTTGACAGCCGTGAGTAAACGAACCACTGATGAAGGCCTAGTTCTGAAGGTTGCAGGCTCAAGTGAGGCTTAGTTTTCTATATTAGGCAGCTGAATAAAATAGAATCATTGGAACAATTTTCGTTGCAGTGGTGCATATCCTGATTGCATTATTCACAAGAACGTGGATTCAGTGGATGGGAGTAATCAATATTTACTCCACAAATGGAGCGTAACTGCATCAAACGTCACTCATAAGAGCGACAAATATTCACGTGCTAGTTCGGTGCCGCTTAGCCATGCATGTTCCGATTAGTACGCGGGCTACATTGCAATCGCCCGTCGGGTGAAAACGAATTAAGCAACACACCACATTGCTTGCGGTATTTTTATTCCTTGTCTACTTCAGGTACCAATTACACAACTGATTTTAGGAACCTTTCTTCTTGGTACATAAGGTATACCTTACGTACCATTTCCCCATCGTTTGTACTTAGCGTGTTTTGAATGCTACTTAGCCGTAACTGACTCTTGCGCTACAAAATGCCGCACATCGCCAAGACGTAGACGGCTCGTTAATGTGCTTGCTAAGATGTCAGGTGGAGGTGCCAGAAGCACAGCGTCCGTGAATTGTCCGATGCCACAGATCGTCCTAAGGGGAAGCTTCTGAATGGGACAAATTATGAAGTTCTTAATCAAGCAATTGCGAAATGCAAACGCGTCCTCATTAAATAGCCGCCCAATACTACTTAGGTCAAATTTGTTGTAGCAAGCACACAAAGGACAAATGTGCAGACACCGATGATTTTGTCTGCACTGGACTAACTCCCTGCGAAATTTGCGAGCTCTCAAAGCACAACATATCGCTATTTTCTCGAGAAGAACTTGTAGATGCGCACAACGTGCTCTTGGTATTTGCCCACTGCTGTCTCCGAAATACATGCCCGCAGTGCTCGCAGAGTCTGCGTAGCGCTTGATAGCTCGCAGGAATACGATCCCGATCCCCAGTGGTGGTGGTGGTAGTCCAAGCATTGCAATAAATAAATAAATAAATAAATAAATAAATAAATAAATAAATAAATAAATAAATAAATAAATAAATAAATCCTCACTTTTTTTTATTGCAAATATAAACCATCCCAGTTCCATACCGGTTGGGCCCCATAACCTTTCGAGAATTCTCGCAGGGGTCTGTTTGTGAACACGTGTGACTAAAAATGAACTACAGGAAAAATAAAAAAAACCCAGGCACATATTGCAATAACTTTTTTTGCAAACATCTGCAAAAGGTGTTTTCTTTGCTGACATAGGAGTTGTTTTCTAAGTTAAATAGGTGGAAGTGAACAACTTTATACAGATAAAATGACCTTCAGTTGTACTTTTTTTTTGCCAGAAGGTGAAGGTGATTATGAGAATCAAGACCGGACCTAATAGTTGGTATTTTCGTAGCTCGACGAGACGATGACAAAGAAGAAGGAATGACAGGACACGCGCTATCCTGCAATTCCTTCTTCTTCTCCTTTTTTTTGTCTTTGTCTTTGTAGTCGCTCTATACCAGCTATGAGGCTTGTTGAACTCGTCCAATTTTACCACCATATTGCAGAAGGTAGCCTTGTAACGATGATGATGAGGGCAACAGGGAAAGAATGTATTGACAGAAACTGTAAGTTCATTCTTGATCGTTTAACCGCTGTCGCAGTAATGTCGTTAGTACCAAGGTACAGTAAATACGCGCAATGACAGATAAGTGAGTCTATTTACTCATTTATCGCTGATTGAACGCATCCACTGACACAGGGTAAATCAGAGAAATAGAGAGCGGCTTGCAAAAAAACGGAAGACGTGGTGAGCGACTATGCTAAGTCATGCGGCCTGAGCCACGCCGCCCAAAAGTCGAAGCTACTCCTGGTCTCACTGCGAAAGAAGCGCGCTTCCGACTCGTCCACTATCAACATACAACTGGAGGGACACACCATCGTTCCATCTCAGAGTGTAAACAAATTGGGAATGGTTTTCCAGTCGGAACCAAACCAACACAATATTAATCAACAAGTTTAAGAATACAATAGTCCAAGTGACGCACGTGATCGGGCGAACAAAAACCAAGACAAGAGGCACGGGGCAAGTGGACACGCTTCGGCTTGTCCAAGCCTACGTCGTGTCTCGAATAACTTACTCCATTCCATACGCATTACTCAACGCGACGGCATTTAAGAAAATCCAACACAATGATCCGAATGGCGTATAAGAGAGTGATGGGCCTGCCTATCAGTACGTCCACAGAACGCCTACTTCGACTAGAATGTGCACAACACGGCCGAGGAGCTGGTACAGGCACATTTATCCAGCCAGCGAACAAGGTTGATGCTTACGGAAGCGCACGTGTCCATCCTCTTATGCCTGGAGCTCTCTGCCCCACTGAGCCATCCACCGCCTGGGATTGGGAGCGACATCATCGTACCTCCCCTACTTCGCAACATGCACCCAGTGCACCACCCACAGCGAAGGAAGGCTCGGGCCCGGGCCACAAACAAGAAATACGGGAGTCAACACTCTACATCCTACACGGATGCGGGGTCTTACCCCACATTTTCAAGCACAACGGCCACCATAGTCGTCAACAAAGAATATCGGAGCAGCATTTCACTCCCCCACGAAACAATCCCCTCGAAGCCGAGGAAGCGGCTATAGCTCTCGCGTACTCCCAAAAGGAGGCTTAAGCTACAGTGATCGACACTCAACAGGCATGTCGCAGCTTCGCTAGCGGCAGAATTCATGACAATACGTTCAAAATCATCCATCAAAAGCGCCAACGAGATCAGTCACGATCATCTGGGCGCCAGCTTATCACAGAATTTCTGGCAACGAGGTCGCCAAACACGTGGCTCGAGATTTGACCCACCGAGCTGGCGCCAAGGTATTCGAATCGGAGCGCATGCACCCTCTATAGTCTCGTACCAAAACATCCAACAATATTGCAAGCTAACCCACAGAACATACGCACATCCACAAATGTCACTACCTAGAGAGCAGGAGCGATTTCCCGGAGCTCTACAAGTTAATACATTCCCCGACCCAACCAGAAATCACATAGCCCCTACACAACTCTCTCCGCAATGCCGCTTCTGCGCAGAATCCGGGTCCCTCAGGCACATAGTAGGGAGTTGCAGACTGGCATCATTACATCGTCTGAACCTTTATCAAACCAACGAGCTTCGGGAGAGAGCCTTAGCAAGCTTTGACCTCTCGGATCGGCAACGGCTCATTGCGAGGCCCCAGAATGCGGCCAGAGCTCAAAGCATTCTGTGATGAGGACGACTCTCCAAAGCTTCATTTATGTAATAAACATGTTTATTATGTATCTCTCTCTCTCTCTCTCTCGACTGACGCACCGCAGCATGCCAAACGCCAAAATAAGGCCATGTTAACACTAAACTACACAATTAGCGCGATTCACGCACTTACACTTTTCATTTCGCCATTCTATTTGTGTTAATTCAACGCTTGCCTCAAGCAGTGGATCAGAGAAAGCCCATAAAAAACGTCCACCCTGTCGAACAGTTACTGGACACAGAGAGATGGAAGAATTTATTTGTATAGGTCGGCTTGAGCTATGTCATGTTCTGGCCTGCTACTCTGCACCGGGGTAGGGGGACGGAAAATAAAACGCGAGAAGAATGACGGTGACATGATGAAAAGAAGAACGCGCTAATGTGCGTGCCCACAACGCTGCGGCATTGGCTAATGCTGTGGACAGAACTCATTAAAGCTCCTCAGAGAGTCGCGCAGCTTTTACGCTATAAGTACGAAACAAGAAATGCTATGATTAGCGCGACTGCCGGGTGGGCGCAAGAACAAAAAAGAACGAGAAAATTAGTTCGCTCCAAAACAGAGGAAGAACAAATCGCTCAACGTTCGGTTTATTCACGGTGCTCATTCTCCAGCCCTTCTCAGCTCCCTTCCTCTCTGCGACCGCAGTAACAGCGCGACTAATGACAAATCTACGCCGAAGACATCCACGCGACACTATAGCGGCTGGAGACATTAGCCGCCCCCTTTTCATCGCGCGCGCCCGACACTCGCGCCTCCTTCATTGTTCGCCGGTGTCGGCAGCAACGTCGTCTTTTCAGCGGCCAAGATCCCGAACGGTCGCGGCGGCCGAAGCTCGCGTTCGCTGAAACACTCGCGAGGGTTCGAAGTCAAGTAATTCCACGTTCTCATTGTGTTTCTATGAAAGACGCTGTTAGCAGTTGCGAATCCAAATGAGGAAGGATTCAAACTATTGTGTAACTTCCGCCGTCGTCGTGGATTTCGTAAGCAGTGTCCATCGGGCTTTTCAGGGCGGGTGCGGACACGAGCTGCTGGGAGGTGATGATCGCCTGTCTAAGTGTAACCAAACGAATGGGAAGACAATGGAAGTGCAAATGTTAGCGAATTTGTTGGAGTGGCGACGAAAACGGAAAACGTATCGGGGGTTGGGAGCGGGTTGGAAGATTGATTGAAAAAATTGTAAACACCCGACCGTTGAGACCGGGACGCTCGTGTAGTGTTCGACAATCCCGCGTTCTCAGTGAGCGAGGATCTTTAACCGTAAATGTACAACGTTCTCGTGAGGTCCGTGTTTATGGCGCTAAAACGAAATGTCTACCAGGCGTTGCTGCAAATGTTGATGCGCATTAGAACTCAGCGAGCGATGCCCCAGAACCAAACGATTTTATTTGCATGATAAGAAGACGAGTGAAACTTTCTATATACTTGACATATATGATCTAGAGGACATCTATTCGCTTTTCCCAGTGTTTTGTGACACGAATAATGAAACGGAAACGCGCCTACATCAACAACACACCATTTTCTGTGCACTAGAAACGTGTACATATTAGAACTTCAACAACAACGTATGCATAGTTGAAGACTTGATAGGGCGCGGGCAGAGTCCGACACACAAGAAATATATGTCTGGCTCAACCAGATATGTATTATTAGAGAGGTTCAGCGTGGCGTCCTCATCCAGACGCCACCGACCGGCTGCCACGACTCCGCGTACGCGTAATATACAAGGCTCCAGTAATTTACCGCCTACATCGGGCAAGTTAACGGCGACAGCTTCCGCCTTTTACCGTGATTGCATAATAAAAAAGCAGCGTTCAGGATGCCCGGTTTGATACCAATTAGCCTTTCCTACTTACTTCCGTCGTGGCAGGGAGCAATAAATGGTAATAAAAAGTAGTCCGTTGCTTAGTCTCAACTAATCGCTGAGCACGAAGCATCAGCACCAATTTTAAGTTATTATTGGGATGAGGTCATTGCTTTGACGCTGTTAGACTTTAGAAAAGGCGCCGAAGAGCCTCGGAATTGTTTTAATTTCTATCTACGAGGTGGCACCAGTAGATTTAACATTGATTTGTTTGTGGTTTGTCCTGTTTCGTCTTGGCCAGAGATGCACCGGATTTTCTCATGTCGAGGTGCAGGTCCCGTTCTGTACACACGGTGTCGGGTATACGCGCAAACAGTGCACGGAAGCGCAGAAACACTACTTGAAATGTTTTACATGCGAACTGCCTGTTTTCATGGGTCGGTTTTCATGGGTCTGTTTCCATGGGTCTCTCATGCTGTCTACAGGAGCGCGATGAAATCATCAGATGCCCGCGTATATGACCCGACACATGAGAGGCATTTAAGCTCGAAAGCGGTGTTTATCGGCAGGAATGTGACGGCGATGTTGGTATCTGTGTAAGATAAGTGCTCGTCCAATGCAGACCCTTGTTTGTATGATCGTGTATTACAAATGACAACGACGCTAAAATAACCGCCAGCTCACACAGCGCGGCACGTTAATCGTGTACGGCTTTTTACGTCTCAAATAGGTGCAGGCGGCACCAGGTGACCTCTTGACGCCGTACAGGGCCACACTCGGTTTCCTTAACGTTGAGACACTACCACAGCCGCAAATGTCATGTCTTGTCAATAAATCAATCACCACGTTCAAATGACGTTTGCATAAGATTCGCAGCGTCATCTTTGCGACTCGGCGATGTACGTGTCAAAAGCGACAGTATCGCCGCCGCCATCTACCTGCACGCAGGAAAGCGTCGGCAAAACCAACACCGCGGAGGGTTAAAAACAGACGCTGAAGGGGCTAAACTAACGGGAGGACGAGAGAACGAACGAGAGCTCTCGCGATGAGTGCGGGCCCTTGTAAACACGAGCCAATGAATTAACCGCAGATGTCAGGGGCTCGGCGCGCTCAGCGCCCTGCGGTGCGAAGCATATACTACAGGCACGGGTGCGTGCGACTGGCAGTGGCTGCGGTGGCGGCGGCGGCAGTGGCGCAGCTCTGCCCTTCCCCTCGCCCTCCCTCACTACTTCGCAGGTTTTCCTCGCGTTCCCTAAATAGGGAGGAGTTGGGGGGAGCGGCTCGTTGCCGAAGGCTTAGTTAGGCCTAATGGGTCCTTTGTGGAGAGCGCGTTACTCTCGGGCGTTCGGCCGTCGAGTGCAGCGGCGGCCGTTGGCGCGGCTGCGATGCTAACGAGAAACTAATTACAGAGCGGTTACACGCTCTTCGGCGTCGCCACCCCCGCCCCCTCTCGCTATTTCCAGCACGCAGTCAAGCGTAATGCGAGCGACAAAACAAGAAACGGGGCGCGAAGCTGCGACGCCTTCGGACACCCGTATACCTCACCGTTCGCGGAGTACTTGAGAACACGGCTGAGAACGCGGCGAGTTCTTGCGGGGAACCGCCGAAGCGAAATGCAGAAAAACATCAACAAAATGTTCTTTGGCCGCTCTGTTCCGGTTCTCCAAGCAACAACAGGCGCGAAAAGTAAAGTGTTCGCCGTGTCACCTCGTGGGTTGCTGTGGTGCGAACAGCAAGAAAGCTTGCCGGCTTAGTCTACGCTCCGCCTTCGCAGTGTCTGTGGCGTTGCTAAACCTGCCCTACACCTGCCGCGAGGGCTGCGACCTCAGCTCACTTCTGGTAGAGTTCCGTGGCTGGGAGGCAGCAGGAGCCGTCTTCGCGACTTTTGCTCGAACTTTCAAGAGGAAGTCTCCCGGCACGTGCTAGACAACGAAGCTGAGTTGCTCTGAGCATCTTAGCTAGGAAGCTAAAATGCTAAGAAGAGGCAAAGCACGGGGAAGGCGGCGGGTGGAAGTTCGAGGTGATAAGCGAAACGAGAACAAGGTAAAAGCAGGAGCCGACGTTTCGATAACCGGACTACGAAACGTTGGCTATCGCTTTTGCCTTGTTTTTGTTTTGCTGCTCGTAAGAACAGTCAAGCTGTGTTATTTGCTCTACAGTTGTGCGCCCCGCTGCCTTTCGGCCAATAACATATATATAGGCATTAGACGCAAAAGTATATGCACTATGACACCCCCTCTCTACCCCCCTCTTTTCCGCTTCGAACTTTCGAATCGTATTGTTCTTGTGTCTTACGTTCTACCACGACACTGGAGTAGTTACGGAGAACGACAAAAGATTTGGCTATTGATTGTTGACTTCGACCCAAAACACGATAAGAAAGGTGTTCTTCAGCATTTCTTGTTTCCCTGCACGTGTGTGTTAACTACATACAGTGTCTGTGTTACCCCCTTGCTATGCATAAGTCTGAAAACCGGGAATTCTGTTGTGCCTGATCTCTCTTGACTTCCTTTCTTATTCACCAACCCTTCTATTGTTTTTCCTGTCAAGGGTTATTAAAACAAGGCCGAAACCAACCAAATCGCTGCTGCGTGAACCCTACAAATCGCGAGAATTTCACGTCTTCATGAGGCGGTGTGGCCAGGTGAGACTATAATATATTCACACAACTTTAATAATAAAATGAACGAGTACAAAGCAAATATAAGTTGTCTATGAAGCACTTGGTTTTTATGTGCTAATTGAGCAGAAAGTAACAGTCATGTTTTAGCCCCAGTATCTGCGAGTTATCGACATTATGAAATTATTGCTGGGCCATGAACGTATTAGGTGTAGGAAGTACTCTTGATTGATATTTCAGAATATTCTTCATTAAACTTCTTTTTATTTTTCAAACCGTATTTCGAGTATATTAAGGAGTACATAAGCGATAACTTTGGGGCCCAAGCGAAAGTATTTATAGTTAAGTTGGGGAACGAGCCCTCGACATCAAAGACTGTGTGAGCTATAGAACCAAATAAAACTTGTGACGAACCTGTTGGGTATAATAGGAATGTCCGCAGCAGGAAAAATAAGAACAATACAGCGCATCCCGCTATAGTACAATTTCAAACAGAGATTGAATCTACTTTGTAAGGTATTCCGCTTCTACTGATCACGATAAGAAAATAAAATACAATTCATCACACTTTGTGTAGAGATCAGAAATTTAAAGGAGGACAGACCACGCAACAATAAATAGTAAGATCGTCATATTGTATACATATACATCCAACGAATATACTTTTTCTCCGGTACTTCACTACAATTCAGATATTTGGTTAATACGTATACTCAGGTGGTTCAAAGGATGAAATCAAGACTAAGGGGCGGATTCTGAAATGCTCCTAACCTTAGACCGTTTCCCTAACTTCCGCAAGGAGTCCTCCATGCTACCTAAACGTTAGGCGCCTTCGGAAGGCCTCCGCGAATTCTTGAAGCTTTCTTTAGCCTTCCTTCCTCACCGAAGGAAGTGTAACGTTAGAGGCCTCTGGTTTCGAGATTACTTACAAAAAATGCAAAATATTTGTAATTAATACAAGATAAGGCTTATCTGCCAAGATAAGGTGCCGGGACTGTTAAAATTGCATTTCTACTTCTATACCAGGGCATAAATTCCATTTCTTTGGTTAATAACGTAAGAATAGTTCAAAAATGATGCATATAGAAGGAAAGAAAACTCAGTCTAGCAACTGTGGCAGCATATGAGTTCGGTTGGTCAGGCGTCGCCACCATAGGCGTCGCTTTCTTTTTTTTTTTTTGCGTGCGCTTTGTTTCGTGTGCATATATATATATATATATATATATATATATATATTCGCCGAGAATACCCCTTTCCTGTTTCGGAAGACTTCTGCGTCGTCTGCATCGGGATTTTTAAAGGGTATATGAGTACAATCGATGCACCCAGTAACCCCAGGGAATCCTCCGATTGAATAGAACATGGTCACTTCACTGGCATTTGGCAGCAGAACGTACTTGGGATACAGGCGTAGGCATATCAGCTGTGTCACCTCCCAAATGCATCGGCACACAGAGGCTTGGGATTCACACACAGGCTCGCCTACAACAGTTTGCATGGCACCCGTTCCGTAAAAACGCAGTGCAATGAGGACCTTCAAGAGAGAAGGCAGCGGCTATCCTCTGTTGTCAGTGTTACAGTGCAGTTGCATCTCTGCCAGTATGGCTGTAACAGATCGTTTGGAAAAACGTTACCGGGCTAGAAAGTCCCCTTCGTCGTAGTGTTCCAGTGGATGCTGCCTGTCAGTCAGACGCCGGGCTGGAGTCAAAGGCGGAGGCTTGTACACAGTCCCGTAAAGAAGTTCATTTGCTCGTCGAAGAAATCGTGCATAGCTTTCGAAGCTATCGTCTTCGGATAAATATCGCAAGGCAGTCATTCTCGACGCTCGCTTTGCACAAAATCAAAGTAAAAAGATATGGCAGAAAACGCGGGCCGCGGAACTAAATTGGACGTCAATACACGGCCGCTGGCTACCGCGGCCTCGGCTGTGCACGGCACCTATTCTAGCCGAGCGTATCGCGTAGAAAGTCGTGCGGAGCAGCGTTCGTTCCGTTAGAGGAGCATGCTTAGGAAGCATGAAGGTAGCATTGCGGCTCCCTAAGCGCGGGTAAGCACCAAGGAGGCCTTAACTTAGTGCCCCTTAGTAAGGTACGTTCCAGAATTGACGCCAGGTCGCCTTACAGCGTGTGAGACATCCTTAGTAAGGAAATGAATGTTTCAGAAACCGAGCCTAATGTTATTTGCGTCATTTTTACTAATAAATGAGAAATAATAGAGTGTGAGATGTTTACACTTCCATGATTTTGAAGCTATATATATATATATATATATATATATATATATATATATATATATATATATATATATATATATATATATATATATATATATATATCCTCTCAACCTCCGAAGCATTAAAAAAATTTAAAGATCTTAATGCATTTATAGGCAAAGTAAAAACTAAAATGTAAATGTTACAACTTTTACCACAACTCATTTTGACATGTGTTAGGCGACATTCTTGTGAATGAGGAAATGATATTGCTGAGGAATGAGCCAGGAGAGCAGCCCAGAAACCGGGAACTTATTGATATGCTTATTACGAAAACTCCAATTAAACAAGTATTAAGATACGTCAGTGTAAACAATTAAAATTGGCAAATAAAGAAATATAACTATGCAACAATAATAGGCGAATGAAAGTAAATAATTCTACAGATTGCAATAGATAAAAGATATCAAGCGGAGGCCAAATACTACTTTTTCAACTTGTTGTTAATGGACGCTGGCTTCTTGAACTCATAACAGAGTTAGTTCACCTACAAAATTTAGTATCTTAATATCGAACATATGTGGCTGCGGTAGAGAGATTAAGAGGTCCTTAATTCTATGGAGGAGACTACAAGAAGATTACCGACGTAACACGACAACGTTAACACACAGACCTGTATAGAAAGGATGGATTTCAGTAGCAGGCAGTGAAGCAGAGAGGTAGGCTTGTATACACATGAAAACATTCACATAATTTCGCAACCGCCGTGGTTGCTCAGTGGCTATAGTGTTGGGCTGCTGAGCACGAGGTCGCGGGATCGAATCCCGGCCACGGCGGCCGCATTTCGATGAGGGCGAAGTGCGAAAACACCTGTGTGCATATATTTAGGTGCACGTTAAAGAATCCCAGGTGGTCGAAATTTCCGGAGTCCTCCACCCCGGCGTGCCTCATAATCAGAAAGTGGCTTTGGCACGTAAAACCCCACAACGTCATCATCCCATAACTTCGCATAATTCCACCCTTGTAGGTGAAATATGGTTTCGGTGTAATAAGCGTATAGGAAGAGAGGGAGATGGAGAGCTAACCAGAGTTGCTGTCCGGTTGACTACTCTGCATGGGACGAAGGGGTTAACATATAAAACCCAAAGATAAAAAAAAAGAAAAGAGGACGTATGAAAATTATCTATCGGCACAAGCAATGGAAGACGCCTGACAATGGTTAGTCTTCCGTAAAGACACATTGCTTTAAAAGAAAAACAAAGAAGGAAAACACACTCGACGGCTCTTAAATCAACTCGCGTAGATTTAGGCTGGGACTAGGGTCTACGGACTCTACTTTCGGCAAGGGGACGGTTTTAAAGTTTTGTAGTGCGTGGCGGAGAGTACTCTTATTTGTGCTCCGAAAAGAGAACACTCACAAATATAGCGCGCAATCGTCTTTTTGCACTTCTGCACCAGCAAACTTCACATTCGGGACTGCTGGCCATTTCCATCAGGAAGGAGTATAGGCATTTCCGTATGTCATTCCAAGGCGCCGCCGACATATGTGAGTTTTGTCGCGCCGTGGTAAGCCGTCTGGAAGGTGTAGCTTTAGATGGGCATCAGGGAACAAAGGCGCCTGGTTTGTAAAGTCTGCCGAATTCCATTTGGCCGACGTAATCTCGCGTGCAAGTGAGCGGAGCTTTATCGCTGCATCCACTCTTGACATTGGCGCGGCACCACACTCGACACTGACATGGGAAGATCGAGCCGCTGCATCTGCACTGCCATTTCCTATGGCGCCACAATGACTTGGTAGCCATCGGAAAACGTCGCCTCCATTCTCGACCGCCTAATGGTAAATCTTATGTTCGTCACAAGTTATTCGTGATATCTTCGGCGTAATGCTCGAAGTAAACTCTGGGAGGCTGCCTTAGAATCACAGGATATACAGGTTGTCCCACACAACTTGAGGTAAAGTTTTAAAAATAAAAGGCACTCCGGACGCGAGTTGAACCGAACGCATAATGTTGGCACTGGCCTAGAGTTACTCAGGCTATTTTTTTATTTTCCCGTTAACTAACGAACTAGTTATGTTTAATTAATCAACCTTTTAAGTATTGGCTGCAGAATCCAAGTGCGATAAGCATAGTGGGTAGAACACCTTGAGAAACCTCTCAATAAACTGTTTCCAACACGATATATCCCACGTGGTCCTTTGTTCCGCGTTCCAAAGAAAGCCCGCAAAATATGAAAGAATACCACGTGACAGGGCGCTTGCACGCTGTTATTGTGCTGCTTGCAAGCGTGCGATGGACGAACAAGGTCGGCTGCAGCGAGTCTGGCCCGCGACAGGGGGTTATGTCTGGTGTGGATATCTGGGCGTGCCGCTTTTATCGCATGACGGTGCAAACGCGTGCTGCTGGCTAAGCGCTGCCGAAGCGATAAAGCGTCTAAGGAGACGAAGGAGAACAAGAACATAGCTTTATCTTTTTATGCTTGAAATGGGCAACAGCTGGCAGCCTGCCGACGGATTGTAATGGGGTTGAGTGGGGAGGCGGCGTTAGGGCCGGAATGATTTTCCAGTGACCTTCAATCTAACAAGCGCCCTTTGATTACAATGCGCGTTCGAAGAGGTCACCATCTGCTGCAATACACATTCGGCATCTCATAGGCACATATTCCGAGGGGTTCTTGATCATGGTATCAGGGATGGAGTTGCATACTTGTTTTATTTTTTTTTCTTTTAGGTTTTCTGATGTTCTGGTTGGTGTCCGGTATACTTTATCCTCGACGTAGCCCCAGAGAAATAAATTGAGGGGAATTAAATCTGGTGACCTTGCCAGCCGAGCAATGGGCCCATGCCGTCCAATCTACTGCTGCGGGAATACTTCGTGCAGCGATTTGCAAGCTTTGCTGCTGCCGCGCACAGGAGCACCATCATGCTGATACCAAATATCCTTGATCCTAGCCAATGGAACTTCGCAAAGAAAGTCCTCAAGCGCCCCATCAAGTATGTCGTTGACGTATCTTTCGCCTGTGCGCTTGTTATAAAAAGACACGGGGCCAATGATAGTGCTACCGTAAATTCCACACCACACATTAACCGACAACTGATACTGGTGATGTGTCTTCAAAACCCAGTGAGGGTTTTTGTTGTTCCAATAGTGAGCGTTGTGGATGTTCACTTGGGCCTTACGTGACAAGGTAGCTTCATTGGTCCACAGCATATTGTTGACGATGCCTGGGTTCTCTTCCATCTTGATTATAATCTAGTTTACATACTCCTTTCAATTTTGGAAATCGCGGAGCTCCAACCTCTGGTGCAGCTGCATGTGGTACGGATGAAGCTGCCTCTTCTTAAGTACTATCCACACTGAAGACTTTGACACTCCAGCTTCAGCACCCACACTACGAACACTTGTATGTGGCTCTGAAGAAAAGTTTGACAGAATATCTGTCTCCACGTCCTCTCCCAGGACTGAAGATTTATATCGTTTCTTCGTAAAAGTCCCAGTCTGTCTCAGCCTTTCATATGCACTCACAATCGTCATTGAGCTCGGACGCGTACCTGGATGCCAGCGTTGAAATAGCCCAACTGCGCGCCTTCTATGTCAACTTCACGCACCTAGAGCCAAATCCATATCCGCTCTTTCCTCATTGAAGTAAGCCATATGTGCTGCTCAGTGTTGGTCACAGCCGAATAGCGTTGCTGTGGAGAACACGCAGGGATACGGGCGCCTGATGAGCTCCTCCCGTACAGCCCATGTCCCTCCAAACAAACAAAATGGGATACTGCCACGCTCTGCTTCAAGAATGCGCTGCAGAAGAGCTGTTTTCCCACAGTCGAGGAGATTATGAAGTAACAAGCAAGAAGAATAAAGTCGGCTGGTTTTGCAGACCACGTAACGAAAGCGATCGCCGAGACCCTGCGGAAACAACCGAAGCTGTCACGCAGGGAAAACCAAACTGAAATGCAAACACATTCGCTGGCGACACAAAGAGAATTGTAGTTGTGTCTTATGAGCACAAGTTGTCGCACAACATTAAGTAGGTGGCGAATAGATACGGCATACACATTGTGTTCTAGGCTCCATGAAAATTAAGTGGACTGTGCAGCCGCATCAACCGGTAAGCGCGAAGGGCCTCGCGTGACACAAATCATGCTGTCAAAGTTGTGTCTTGCGCCACACAAGTGACCTACCACATTCCTTTATCGTGTGAAAAAGCATGCATCGGGTAAACGGGCCTGTGTATCAGCGATCGCGTTAGAAAACACAAGGCTTCCCTTTCCGCAAATGACGGTGCTCCTTTGCAGAGCCATGGTAGACGGTGCGAGTGACCACCTGTGTTTGGAAATGTAAGTGTCCTAGGCCGCGGCAAAGTGAGGAATAAAATAGAGATTCTGGAGGCATTCCACCCAATTAGAAAAAAAAACACACGCGTTAATGACGCGTCTCTGTACCTCACTAATAAAGAGATGGATTTCTTTATTGCCACTGTTGATTATAGGTAGATAAAGAAATTAGCCTCTTGCGATGGCACTTTTCGCATGCGCCATGAGGCCTGCCAGCAGGTATATTTCGTCATTCAAGTGTCAGTCTTTCCAGCTTGTCTTGTCGTCTTCTTCATTTGGCCTGTCATGTGTTTCCGCTGGCATTTCTTTATCCGTTTTACCAACAGGTATGTCACAGTTCAGCTTTTGTGTATGTGCACACACGTGTATTAAATAAATTCCAGCTGGTTCTTCCGGCTGAGGTTCCGACCAGGATGATAAATTTGATTTATTGTTTCTCTTTTTTTATCTCTTCTTGCTTTTATGCCACATTATCTGTTTATTTTCTAACGAAAGTAGACATTTATTTATTTTGTTAGTAGGAGAAGCCTTTATGTACAAGGAGTAGGCTGGGTGAACCCATTTGTATATTTAGAGCCCCATTATGCTATTTGTACTGGTGATGAGGTACCGCTTCTGCTCACGTTGCAATAGGGACTCACGATTTGGAAAGAACAAATGCCGGTTCTGCACCTACTTGGTCGGTCACCCATGGCTTGGCTGCTCGCCGACGGGTGAAAAGTGAAATAATGGTTGTCGCCACATCGGCAAATGATGTCGCCACAATACTTATATATCGTTCCCTCAACAAGTCACTCTCCTGCACTTCTCTTGAGCAACCGGACGAAAGCTTGGATTTGTACAGACAGATCGTATTTATTTAATTAAAAGGGGGCTGATGCGGCGTTTGGCGAACTCATTTGAAATCTGCGTCAAAATGCATTAACGTTTTACACTGTATATTATTGCAGATTATTTATTTCCCCTGGCGCGAAAAAATTGTGGAACACCAATATTTTGTATTTGTTTTTCTATTTAGAGAATGCTGCATGAGAAGCAGGACCATGCAGGAGGGGAGGGCTACAGTACAAAATAAAATCTAAGCAGGACAGTGATTACATACACACAAACAAAAGGCACAAGTACAACAATGTCATCAGTTGAATGCAAAGACTAGGAATGTAAAAGAAAATACTCTAGTTGGGGTGGATATATAGAAACTGGAGGTATACTCTTAATTTTCGGACTAAGTGGAAATGGTTTGGGCACTGACCAGACTTCAACGTCGTAATTTCTGCAGTTTTCTTGGAGTAATTCTTATAACATTAATTACTATATTTTAATAAAAGAAAAGAGGAATTTAAAGACATAGAGATGTTGGGGAGGGGGGGGGGTATAACAGAAACAAATTTGGGGTTTGATATACCACACGGGGGAAACGGAGAAGGTATTCAATGAGATAGGACGGTAAAAAGGTAAGCAGAGACTCAGGAATCGGCGCACAAAATTCTGAGGTTGCAATTTTTACTACCAAAGCCTATCTTGTAGACGCGCAAACGACTATCGCGCTCCTCAGCTCTGTTGGTGCGACTCCGTTAGCCACCAAAGAAAAATAACGTGTTCATCTCGACAAAAGTTTCTTACAGATTACTTAGACTCCGCTGAAGCACCCGGTATAACACGTAAAAGAAGTGTTCCCAACTAACATAGCCTGGGAGCGTAGTAATTTTAGGCTGTAACATTGTCTATGCACGCTGTTTAATAAAGCACTGCATTATACATAAGACGGAGAGAGCTATAAAACTTGGAAGAGGTGCGGGAAAGTGTGATAACCATGGATACTGTGTGCGCTGCGTGTCCACTTCCCCTTCCTTATCCGTGCATAATCCCCATCACCACGTGGGGCCGTCATGTGGTGGTCACTCACGCGCGGAAATAAAGAAGAGAACCTAATAGTTTGCTGCTTCTGGTTCCTGATCTTCCTTTCCTTCCAGAAGTTCATCAAGGAACGTTGTTCGTCTTCTTTATTCCTTGCATTGTTAAAAGACTCAACAGCAGCCAGCAAGGTTTGACTTTTTGCGAGTTTATTGGAATTTGCACATGCTGGTTTGGTTCATTTAACGTGGTTTTTTGGGACATTGGCGCCTTGTGTGTGTGTCTACGTGCGCGTGTGTATGTATGTGTGTGTGTTTGTGTGTGTGCATGTGTTTCCCTTCGTATGTCCCAACTAACTCCCGTAAACCATGTTAAGTATTTGCTAGTTGATTCAATCGTAACAAGAAGAGAACATGGAAAAATTAAGGAAGCTGACTCATAATGAAGATATGTATTTTTCGTTATTCTTCGAATTACGTCAGGATGAAAGCAAGCCATATAGATTCATTTTGAGCACCCCGTTTCCACATGAATGGAGCGGTCGCTAAGAATTATGCGCAAACTTGGTAGAATACAAGGCATTAATGTCATTGTGGTGCGCAAGAACAGTGAAGTCCTCTACTACAGTGTACTAGAATACTTTGGGTAGTGGAAAGAGCGGCGGTCAGCGCGTAAAGCACTCTATGTTAACACTACCAGGTGGCGCTAGCGGCGCCTAACCGAGCACCAGCCAGAAACCGACAGCAGCCAGGCAGCCAGGCAACAGCAAGCACGCAAGTTTTCTTTTATTATTGCCGCATGTATGCGTAGTACTCCCGATGCAAATGTTCTTATTTGCTTATGAGCGAATTATTCGAAGTAATATGACTTCAGCAGGGCTAAGTTTTCGTCAAATTACCTCAGCCGAGCAGACGGCGCAAGGCACGAAATGCGTGAAGCTTCGCGTTTACTTCAGTAACCAGTCGGAATTCTCTCTGAACGCTGACGTCTGAGTCATTTTACTAGCGGTTCAGTACGAGCAGCTCCTGCGAGAGGCAAACAGCACGTTCTGGGCACTTCGCACTCCCGCCAGTTGTCTTATCGCATGCTCTCGCCTCTGCGACACTAGCAGACAGCATCGCCAGTAATGCAGTGAAAACATCGGAGTTGCGCCAATGTTACCTGCAGCTATTATATGTTACTGATCTAAGGTCAATGCCAGGGTGCTCTGCGCGTTTTTTGTTTTGGAGTATCTGGTCCCTGGGGTCGCCGACCACTCCTCTGGTGTTGTGATTTTGTCTTCTTTCTCAAACACGCAGGACGAAGCTATCATTTTATTTAGTACTGAAGCAGATAAAGTAATAATTAAAGAAAAAAAACACTTTTACACACCAAATGTTTATTTAAATCATTCGTTCAAGACAAGTGCAGTAGGTATAATCACAATACAATTTGTTCAAAGCTGGTGTTTGAAAACTGTTCCCACGAAAGCCTAAAGTAACGAAATAAGGTTCCCTAAAAACAAGCAAACACGCTCATGTGCAGCGGCTTAGCTTTAGGTAGGTAGTGGTTTCCCGTTTCTGGCACCTTGCGCGATTAAGAGTCCTTACAAAGAAGTGTCGACGTGTGGTCACATAGAAGGCAACCATTTGCACTGTCAGCGACTCGGAATGATTAACACATCCAATGCTTTCTTGCCGCGTTTTCTTTATCAGATTAACAATTTCAATGACACTGTCATGATGAAGCTCATGTAAGCTGAAACAACTAGTGAAAAGGTCTTCCAGTTTACAGATGAACCGGAACAGGCGACCATGAGGGTACAGGAGACCACCGTTGTGATTTAACGAGCAGGAGACCTCGTTAAATCAATGAACTAAAGTTAAACTGTGCATTACTCTAGCTTTCAGCAGTACGCGCGATATTTTTGCCCCTTTTTAGCTTCTTACACGCATTTCAATCGAGCCAAGGTACAGTAAGAAACTTTAAACAGACATTGCTAGCGTCAACAGGGAAAATTAATGCACCAGTTCGACTGATACACAATCGAGAACGTAGGTGCTTAAGAACCAGGTTGCTGTACTGACGGGCTGTTTTCTGTTCCTATTGCTAACTGCTTAATAAAAACCGTCACCTCACCACGATACAGCCGGGTAGAGCTTGAAATAAGGAAAGAGAAAATGCTTTGAGCCCTATCACTCCACCGAATGTCATCGCTGCAGGTCTCCTCCTGACACTTTCTTTCTTTCTTTCTTTCTTTCTTTCTTTCTTTCTTTCTTTCTTTCTTATCTCTCTCTGTTCGGGCCAAGTAAGGATGAGAGCGCGCAGTAAACTACAGCAAGAATAACCCTGACTTTAGGTTTCGAAATCCGCACCGAAAGTGCACTGTCCTGTAACGAGACAAAACTCGCCGCGCGCTCTCCTAGACATCTGCGCCGGCTCTCCTCGCCCTTGCGCCCCTTTCGTTCGGAGAGTTCTGCTGCGCCCCCTTGCTGCGGCGGCAGCTCGCGAGTGCAGCAGCAGCAGCACGAACAGCAGCGGCTTCTCAAGCTTCCAATGAGAGCTGTGGCCCTCGCGCCGCGCATATATTCCACCTGTGATGGGGGCGCGCGAACTTGCACGGGTCATTTGCGTTTTTCCCAATTTCTCGGAGTACTCCTCGCCAGAAGCCGGAGAGGAATCTTGGCTGCTTCGAAGATACCTGCGCTGCCTGGCGGTCATAAACAGTACGTCTTGTGAGGATATAGTCCGCGTGTCTGAGCTGGATTACGGACGGCGATTCCACGTTTTTTACATTTAAATTTGCCTCTTCGCTTCGTGTTCGCTCGAAGTTTATTAGGCTGCAGATTGACGGCCTGCTGTGATCGTATTTAGGGACCTTCTTCTGATTTCTTTTTTCCGAAAAGCAAGAGTGTGTCGCGTTCTGCAGCGTGTGCTGAGAATCGATATTTATGTAGCAACGCTTCCTGTTTTCGATTCCTAGCTTACTTGAACCGTAGAAACATGTAGCCGGTGTAAGAAGGAGGTGGCGCTATTCTCGGCTCGAATTTTCTAGTCCATCTAAACTTACCAGTCGCTGTCCAAGCCTCTCTTCCTTCTTTCTTTTATTCACTGTGGGGGTGATGGTGGGGGGGAAAGGTGAGAACTGGTTGCAGTTAGAAATGAGCAGAAAAAGTCAAAAGAGCAGAAATAAGGCTTTCCAATAATTCATGTTCAGTATCGAGGGCACAATACTGTGCGTATGCTAATATATATGTGTGCGCTACCGCGTCAAGCTCCATTTCACATGAATATTGCGTCTTCCCTTGTCACAGTCGTGTTGTTAGGTCTGATGAAATCATATTTGTTTCAGTATCTTAACCCGCGGGCAACCATTAACTATAAAGAACGAGTCTGTTAATCCAAGGCTGCTATACATCGACAAACAAAGAGCGTCAATTAATGAAAATTCATAATATTCCGTCGAAAGCTGAGTGACATTGCTACGGTTTTATCGTAGTTTCTTCTCGTAAGATCAGCACTGTTGTCAGGCTGTCGCTCCGCTCAAGACGGACCTCTAGTGTGCGAAATACCCTGAACACCGTCGCCAGTTATTTAGCAAAAAGAGGCATCTGGTGCGCAGATCGCTCACGCGTTGTGTTGCGAATTGTCGTGTGTTCTCGAACGCATATGCGAGCACCGGCAATTACTGTGAAATGCACAATGAGACATGCATCAATAGCCGACGCACTTGACCCGCGGTACAAGAGGACCAATGACTGCGCTGATGGCTAGTGTATTTCGGGGCCCACGTTTCCTTATTGAAGAGTGAGATTCTAAATCTGGACTTCCCTGTAGTTCCTCTGTTTTTCACCATACCAACAAAGCACCAATATCAACGGCAGGATGTGTAATAAGCATGTTTTGAAGAACGACACTATTTAACAGTAACTGTAATTCATATCCTCTTCTTGCCTGTTTTGCCGCCGCATTGTTTCTTCAGTCAACATTTGTAAACATGACGGTTATTCCTGCAGCTACAAACGCGACTCTATGCATGCAATCCCTACTTGACTATGAGCTATACAATGTAGATCATTACTGAATATGTGGTCGACTACAAGCACTGTGCAAAAATGCTGAAGAAATAAAAAGAAAATCAAAACTATCCTAAGCATCTTGGAGCCGGAGGCTGATAATGATACTCTATATTAATGACCTTGCGAAGATTATACAACACAGTTTCTGTAAAAAGGTCGTCAGCACAAGACTATCAGCACTCCCTTTTGTCCACCAAATAAAAACAAGGGAATAGTCAGATAAGCCGCACGATCAGACGTTTGTTAATCTAGTGTTTCAATTAAGGAAAAAAAAAACTAAAGAAGGAAGGTTCCACGTGCGGCCAGGCTGCCGGCAGTATTCCATATTTGCTTTGTTTTTGGCAGTTGGATTTCCAAGCTTTCACTGAATAACTGTTAGTGGAAGGTATCTCATTTGCTGACAATTCGCCCCATGCTCTCGTCCGCGCAGCTGCGCATACATATCCTTTTGTTCGTCTTTCCTTGAAGCTATTCTATAAAATTGAAAGTTACCACAACTTGAGCGACATTCAACAAAACAAAGAGGCAAACTATGAACTCGCATTTGAAATTGCCAGTTTGCTTTCCGAAACACTCGAATGGCGCCGTAGCGTCCTCTAGATCTCTATATATTGCACCATTGCGCCATTCCTCTTTGCTCCTTGGCGTGTGTTTCTCTGGAAGCACGTTCACATAAGTGAGTACCGAATGTCTCGTTGGCCCTCTTGTTTAAAACCATGATCACTTTCCGGTTACCGCGGCGAACGCAGAGCAAAACGTGCTGCACCAGGTGAATTCAGTTGACCGTGCATGACAGACAAGTGAGACGACGAGGAAGAAGCGGGCGCGCCACTAGCATGGTAGACGAGTGCTAGCAGAGAAACCGGAACTGATATTTTTGGTATATGAAGCAATCGACAGTTTTTACCCAAGTGACGTCACGTGCATGACTCTGCTGACGTCGCGACTTGTGACGAATGGAGCGATAACGCCCGGAGAGGGGCACACGATTGCTTTTTTTTTTTTTCATTTTTAACGTTTGTGGCTAACCCGCGGGCACGTAACGTAAGCCGTGTTTGCGAAAGGCAATCGTCACATAATTCTTTACATGACGCACCTCTTAACACACAGCTGTCACCGAACCCGGTGGTGTGGTGTAGTGCTTATGGCATTATGTTCTGCTCTTGAGCACGAAGTTAGCCACCATAACGAAGTCGCGGATGCGTTTGCTGGCTGTAGTGGCCGCATATCGTTGGGGGCGAAATTCAAAACGCTTTGAATGAGGTGCACATTGAATAAACACGGCTAGTAAACACTGTTCCAAAGCCCTAAACTACGGTGCCCCTGAAAGCCTATATACTGCACAGTTCGTGCACTTTAAACGCCACAATTTATTTCTAGGTTGCACTGGGCGTAGTTTCAAACAATCATCAAGATTGCCTTTTCAAATCAGGCGGACACGCGAGATTCTGACTTTCACCAAAAAACAATTAAGAGGGCGTTGTGCGACTTTGCTGCGGAAGTGAGACTGGGCTTGAGATCGTTAGCCGATATCTTCCTTGGAGGACACTCCAGGGTCCGCGAAAAGGACTCTAAGCACCTGGAGTGCATAACTGTTGAGGCCACTCCGCATAATCTGTACGAGCGCCTTAAATGCCTACTGCAGCGCGCACGTAAGGTGCACTATGCCGAACACGAATACCGCCACAAAAGGCAGGTTAGGCAGCAGATTCTCGGCATTCTTTTCCGTTTGCTGCCAAGTTCGGTTTCCTTGCAAGAATTGGTTGATATTTTTTTCTTCAATGCATTCACATAACGGTTTAATAGGTCATCCTACATTCACTTTGAAACACCGGCATCCCAGAGTGAGATTTCGAAGATCTTCCCCTGCTTTAAGCCGTTTTGTGATTTTCCTCAACATTTCGTTACGTTAAAAGATATGCACATAGGACGTTTAAGGAGGCCTAACGTTCCCGAAATGAAAAGCAACACAGCCGACAAATAAAAAAGCGTCGCCGGTGTCGTGACGATGACATTACAGTAGGAATGTGCCAAAAGCTACCGAAAACAACAACAACAACAAAAAACGAGATACAAAGCGAGCGAGACTAGACTACAAGAAAAAGAGGAAAGGAAAGAAAAGGTTAGCGCAATATTACGGTCGAAGCCCGGCGTGCCACGTGGATTCCTTCGTGGTCGACTGATGGCAGAACAGCCCTAAGGATCCAGTACATTACCCAGAGCGCCTCGTCTATCCAGCACTGGGCAAACAAAGCGGCCGACGCGACTCGTGGGGGTTGAAAGGGAGAAGAGGGAGGTGGCGAGTGAGTGGCGCTGAGGGCTTCTAGCTGCTTCGCTTCGTAGTGCCGAGAGAGAGAGAGAGAGAGAGAATGCCTTGGATGAAGCAGCGGCAGCCATCACCGACCGACGGGCGACGACGACCCGCCGTGCGCCCGTGCCGCCTCAAACAAAGAAACCACAGTGCTCAGCATAGCCGGCCGCACTTTTTCGCGGCTCCACAGGCTGCCAGCAGCCGCTGTGGCTTTGGCGGGTGCTTTTAGACTGGGCCTGAAGCCCAGGCTGCGGGCCTAGCGCTCGTCGCGCGCGCTCATTGTCGGCGACGGCCATAACTTCCGCCAGGCTTGGCGCGAACCAAAAGTGTGCCGCCCTCTTCTTCCCTTCTACCGCGCTCCGCTCCTCTGCTGCCACGCGATCCGGCGGCGCGCCTTCGTCCTTGTATTTCGCCGTTTGAGCACGCCGTATGACGACGGCTCGCGTCGCAGCTTTTGTGAGACGCCCCGTAATGAAAACGACTGTTATCTGCTCGTCGTCCCCGGTGTCGCCGCTACGCGGCGTTGGAGCTGCGCTACGCGAGGATTCTGTCGAGCTCGAACGACATGGGGGAGACGTTTCCCTGGTTCTCTCAGCCACTCTCTCTCTCTCTCTCTCTCTCCACACACACACACACACACTTTTTTCTTTCTTCTCAGCGATCCTCGAGCCAGAGAGTTACGGCGGCGTTTTGTGCAGAGTCGCGGTACTGTGAAACTAAGGTTGTAGAGTGCCTCTGCCTCGGGTCATTCCTCACACTATATGTTTACCTTTGGTTGCGGTGGTAAAGAATGTCATGCTCGTGACGAGCCGTGTTGTCAGAATTGCAAGAACGCTAAAAGAAAAAAAAAAATCTTGAGGCAAGAAACGTGCAACCAGGAAGAAGAAGGAATATAGAAAATATCAGAACAGCAGATCCAATTATAATGGAGAAAGTTAACTTGTGCAGAGACGGGCCTCGTTTAACAGAACGCTGGAAGAACATCGCGCACGATGGGCTACACTGCCGTGAAACTTGCGGGGCCCACAAGGGCTCGACTGTGCCTGAGGAGAGCGCGTATAAGCGGGTTTCTATTAAGCAGGAAGTCGTTTTACACGAATTGTTCAGAGAGGACGACAAGAGACGGTGTGTCCGTAGTTTTGCCAGGAAGAAATGCAAGTCTCGTCTGCTCGCTTCTAACGAAAGCACGAACCTACAACACAGGAAGCGACGATGCTTCGACACATTTGCTTTTTTCTAAGTTCGTAACAGATGCAGCTCCGTTAGCCACGATAGAAAGTTAGAAATAAAA
This sequence comes from Dermacentor variabilis, assembly GCF_050947875.1. Classification (NCBI taxonomy): domain Eukaryota; kingdom Metazoa; phylum Arthropoda; class Arachnida; order Ixodida; family Ixodidae; genus Dermacentor; species Dermacentor variabilis. The sequence goes on from NC_134572.1 coordinate 66,003,351, forward strand.
AGTGGCAGAAAAGTATGCACGAAAAACCTGAATCGTACCCCTCGTATAAGTTTACTACAAGACACGGTTCTCCATGAAAGCCTTTGACTGTTATTCTCAGCAACTTCGAAGTAGAACGTATTGTATGCAAGTGAGAGAGAGAGAGAGAGAGAGGGAAAAAAGGAAGACAGGGATGTTAACCAGTGCAGAGTCTGGTTGTATGCAAACAACTAAGCAGCCCTACAAGAGCGGCAAAAGAATGGAGGGAAGCGATGAAAATAATTCCATGTTTCCGTCTCTCGGCGGGGAGGAAGTGCAGCTGTCTCAGGGTATTAGTGCGGCCGAATGGCATTCGAAAGGCGAAACGAGCGGTATGACTCAAGACCGCTGTGCGGCAGCCATCTTTTCGCTTTTCTTCTCTTTTCACCTCTCTCTATTTCTTTCTCTCTCTTTTTTTTTTCTTTTATCGCCGTTGCATGCCCCGTTTTCGGACCAACGCGCTGCTTGCTCGTGGAATGCGGCCGCAGGCATAACGAAGTGTGGCGACGCAAATTGCCATCCGGTCGGCGTGTGATGCTCGGCCAGAATCCCCCATCAATATGCAGCTCGGACTCCAAGGTTGGCTGAGTTCATTACAAGCCGTCCGGCGGCTGTTTGCTTTCAACCTGAATTAGCCAAGCTCGCAGAATCGCAGTGCTTCGGCCTCCGCCGTGATTTCAGCTCATTTCTTCTCTCTTTTTTCCATTTCCTTTTCTTTTTTGCACTTACTGTCAATGCCTTACTTTTTATTTTTTTGTTTTTCTGCTTCCTTTTTTTTTTGCCAGGCAAAGAAAAGAAGTGAGAACGCAGCGCAGGGCACCAGCATTGCGGATTTTGGCAGCTTGCGGTTCCCCCGTTGCATAATAAATGCGTTAATAAACTCCGCTGCTTCGTGTCATCGTTGCCTCGAATGCGGTTCGGTGGGCGGGAGAGAGAAAGTGGCTCTTGCTTTGATAGCGGTCGCTGTTCCGGTTTCTCTTTTGACTTTCCAACGGATGTAATAATGGCGCTAAAGAAAAATAAAGGTGCGCGCAAAGAAGGAATCATTGTTTCAAAGCATAATCGGAAATCGCACTTTTCTCCCGATGCCAGTATAACAGCTGGTGGTAACTCTCGCTGTGGCTCTAACTTGTGGACAAATATAAGACCCCAATAAAAAAAAAAAAAAGATTAGGCTACATAACTTTTACATAGTCTTCGTATGCCCCTCTCGTCTTGTACGCTCGTGATTCGGGCTGTATGAGGTTCGTATAATATAAAGAAAAGTTGTTGACAAGTCTGCTATTTTTCTCGGCATCTTCTGTTTTATGATATAAGATCGGGCTATCAGCAGGAAGCCTACAGACGCATCGGTCGACAAAAAGATTCGAGCCATAAGTCTACAAGTTTTGTAGAAACACAAATTAATGAAAGGCAGTGTTTTGATCGCACCGCTGGTACGATCTGTTGGGAACTCGGCGCTGACGCCCGTGGTTGTACCTGGGTCGCAAGCCCCAAGGGTAGCGTTGGCCTGGCGGCCTGGGGTACAACTGGAAGCATCCGAAGGTCCCGGCAAAGCATGAGTCGACTGGTAACAACAAAACAACTTGTTTATTTTAACATCGCAAAGAGTTGGCGGTCAGGTTGACCGAAGTAGAGAGACGGGAGAGCACTTTTCTCAACAGAAGAAATCGGAGCCCTCCCTTTTTGGCGTCCGGGGGCAGCTGTTTTTATACTCTCGCAGTTGAGGGCAAGAAGGAACCCCTCAATAGACGAGCACGTGAATGTACAATGGGCTAATGGTGACGCACACTGTCGTAGCGCTGCCGGTCGGGCACAATGACTGGAATGAGAGGGTGATCCCTGCTTTCGCATCGCCTGGTTCAGGCACAATGACTGGAATGAGAGGGTGATCCCTGCTTTCGCATCGCCCGGTTTGGGCACAATGGCACATACACTCACACACGCACATGAAGACACGTGGCATCGGAACATGCCTGGAAACGCCTGGAAACACCTGGCGGGGAGCGTTGCGGCGACGACGATCGGGCCAAAATGTCTGCCGCCCCGCCGCAGTCGCGCCGGCAAAAACCGCGTGTCGCAGGCGAAACGCAACAGCAGGGAAGCGAAAGAAACACATTTCCAGCTTGATACCTTACACAACGGTAAAAGGATGAAAATATACATAAAAAGATACTACACAGATCCATTTAAATGTTCGTATCTAAACGATGCGAAACAATGTTTCTGTGTAAAGAATGTTCAATCTATCGTTAAGTGTGTCCTTTCTCAACCAACCGCAAGTCATCTCAACCAACCGCTTCGCCAACCGCAAGCCATCCGCTGCGAAGTGATTGTTACAGTGATTGAACACTTGCTAGACGAAAAAAATTTGCACGTGCTCTGCATTGGTGCGTTCTGGTTAACAATAGAGAATACTGTACATGCAAGTGCTCCCTAGGTGCACATGCACTCACTGATGTCACTCGAGGTATGTCAGAAGTCATCTGTCCTTTACCAGAATCTTATGAAGTATGCGTACGCCAGACGCCCCAGTTTCAATTAACCGACCGAACTTATTTTAGAGAGATCTTCAAAAGTAGCAACTAACTTAGTTGACGAGCTCTTGCTGCTCTGTTCAAGAATTTTTTTTCATGCAAATCCAGATAAATTTTCGTTTTGCTTCAGCACCTTTTACCTGGCTGCAGTCAGTAATTTCTTGTTTTTTTTTTTACACTAACACTGTTAACTCAGTAGCCCGATGCTCTGCCCATTAGACAATGGATTTCCCAGTGACCCAAGTCGGCGGCAAAAATGTTAGAGACAGGTAAAGATAAAGATAGATGCCGGCAAGTGCGCGAAGTATCCAAGGAATGCCAATCGCAATAAAGAAATTGGCGGGGGCTTAGCTCAGCTAACCCTGGATATGCAAAGCGAGAGCTTGGTTTAGCCTTGGTTTAGAGAGAGCCTGGTTAAGTCTTGGTTTCACTTGGTTAACCTTTGATTCAGCTGTAATTACTATACTTAGGTATACAATCATCGTTAAGCCACGTATGGCGGCTGTGCCTAGGTCGGTGGCTAGACATGACTGTGATTAGGCTTGGGTAGACTCGCATCGTTCGACGGTGCGCCGCGTGTCGTACCACAGGGAAAGCGCAAGTGCCAGACATGCAAAAAGACGCCGCCAACATGCTCAGTGTCGAAGCACAAACGGAGAGGGCCTGGACGTGGTCGCTACATTGATCTCGACGGTGCGACACCTGTGGCATTCTGGACCCTTTCCAGTGAAGCAGCTCGCCGAGCGATATCCGCGGGGTGGCCAGACGCCGCTTGGCGACGACGGCTCAAACCCTCAACGCTCAGAGAAGACGGCCCGGCATCGCTCTCATCCATGGCCAAGGCCGCACTGACTGGGCGAGCGCGGCGCTCTCGTTAGCCACGCGCGCGGCGACCCAGCTGCGGAGAGCGCATGCGCCAAGCGGGCGGCGGCGGCGGAGCTCGGCGCGGCGCGTTGCCAAGGCTACGGTGCAGCTGCGGTCAAATGAAGGTCAAATTTCTGGCGACGGCGAAACTCGGCTCGACGGCGTTAGTAAAGCTTTCGCTTTAAAAATTATTGGCAGCGCTATCAGAAGTCATGTGAAAATATTCACATAATGAAGCCTGGTAAGCCTTCGCAATGGAATCACCTTGTTCGCGTAGGCTGCGTTTCTTTCACTCAGTTATAGCGCTTCACTGCTTTGTTTCTTCTTTCTTGCCATAGCTTGAAAATCGTTAATTTTAACCCCAAAATGATCAGTCACTGCGTGATTGATCTTAAATATGAATGGGAGCGAAGCCATAGTACGGGATTTGCTCGTGATTGTAGAGGTAAAAGTAAAGATTTCATAACAGATTTTTCTATGAGCAAGATACTCTCTCTATTATTTGGGGGTTAGCATGTTTTCAAGGTCATTTGCCTGTGAATTTGAATAGTAAAGAACTTAATTTAATAAGTTGTATGTTAATACATGCACTAAATGTCGTAACGTAATTTAGTTAAGTATTGCTATACTGCACAGTCAACGTAAATCAAACAACTAATGATGCTTGCGTAATAGAGATGACGCTGTTTTTTGTAGGCACTCAGAGCTCTAATGCTTGCTTACCCACATGTCAGAGAACGCTTTAAAAACATGGACATTAGTAAGCATTATTTTCGCAGGCACTTTCTAGTGCGCAAGGCGAGCAACACCAGCACAGACCTGCCTAATGCACGAGACCTTGCCGGCAGTCTGATAATTATGACATCCATATTGACCCTTTACAATTTGGAAACCTAAGCCAGTGTAGCGGTCGAGTGGTCTTGGCTACTAACGCCTCTAAGGCGCGTGAGTTCGAATCCCCATCTCCCGGGTACCGCTGGCAGGCTCTAAAAGACGTCATCCACTATCTTCTCTGAGCTCCAGTATGAAGGATATATCTGGTAAAGCTTTACCGAACCTATGCACCGAATAATTCGGGAGGGCTTGGTGCATGGCTAGGCTAAAGATACAAGTTAAAGAGTGGACTGTCGCAAAACATTCTGAACAAAACCAAAGTTGCTCGAGAAGAAAGCCGATCAAAATTTTGCTCCAGTTCTTGTCTGGCATGCACCACGAGGCAATATATCAGCTAAATACAAAAGAAATAGAAGGAGGAATGTTCCATAGGACACTACGATAGAGGCTTGTAGCACCGGAGAGCTAGAAAATTCGTCTCTGTCAAGGTTGCTCCTGGAGACCGTAAATAACCAGGCACTGCCTAGAGCATGCGATCGAGCTGTGCGTTGGCGCAGGCTAGACAATCAAAAGGAGATGGAACAAAAACGTTACGAAAGTGGCCGTTCCGGATATCGTAAACCAAACTTCCACCGACGCAAAAGCATCCAAACTTTTGATTGGTCGTGCGAAACAGCGGTGCAACACTTGAAGTGGCTATTGTTGCGTTTCGCCTGCGACACGTGGTTTTGCCGGCGCGACTGCGGCGGGGCGGCAGACATTTTGGCCCGATCGTCGTCGCCGCAACGCTCCCCGCCAGGTGTTTCCAGGCGCGACTGCGGCGATGCGACCGCAAAGGATCACCCTCTCATTCCAGTCATTGTGCCTGAACCAGGCGATGCGACAGCAGGGGCACCCTCTCGTTCCAGTCATTGTGCCCGAACCAGGCGATGCGAAAGCAGGGATCACCCTCTCATTAGTCATTGTGCCCGACCGGCAGCGCTACGACAGTGTGCGTCACCATTAGCCCATTGTACATTCACGTGCTCGTCTATTGAGGGGTTCCTTCTTGCCCTCAACTGCGAGAGTATAAAAACAGCTGCCCCCGGACGCCAAAAAGGAGGGCTCCGATTTCTTCTGTTGAGTAAAGTGCTCTCCCGTCTCTCTACTTCGGTCAACCTGACCGCCAACTCTTTGCGATGTTAAAATAAACAAGTTGTTTTGTTGTTACCAGTCGACTCATGCTTTGCCGGGACCTTCGGATGCTTCCAGTTGTACCCCAGGCCGCCAGGCCAACGCTACCCTTGGGGCTTGCGACCCAGGTACAACCACGGGCGTCAGCGCCGAGTTCCCAACAACCGATCGCGCCAGCGGTGCGATCCAAACACTATCTTAGGTCATATGTCCTTTTTCAAAAGCAAAGCGATTATTTCGTCAGGCTCATATTAAGAAGACTTACAGCAATCTGTGCATGCTCGAAGGTTTTGTAAGACAACATCGCTAGCCTTCCATATAACGTGCGGTGGCGTTTTAAGTGTCTCCACTAAGCGAAAAAGAATAAAAAGAAAGAAGACAAATGTAAAGCTGCCTACTGGTGAAGAGTGGCTCTGGTGAGACAAACGCGGCGAAAAAAAAATATCAGTAGGCTGCTATGCATAATTGCTGCCCAAGTTCCCTTGGATTGAGTCGTGGAGTGCTAGGGCGGGAATTCGTTTTGCACAAATAGTCTGTTCCTACATGATGCCTGCATTAAGTCTGGGAAAGTACATCTGCGTTCGTTAAACCGTTATTTACTTTAATAGTTTGTGATATCCCTGTTCATCAAGACTTTAGAGCTGATAGTTGTGCACACGATACAGTATATTTGCTACAAGGGTAAAGTTAGTGCCTGATTTCAAAAATAACGCTGGCCTATAAATATGAAGTCGTTCAGTAAATGCTGAACCTCAAATGTTTTCACGTGATACCATAAAGCGGAATGATGATTTATATTAATAACACTTCACAAAATGATGAGCGTTCTCTCATCCAGCAAGCGAGTACTGACAACAGAACAAGAGTCAATAGCAGACTCCATGTTGCGGTCACCAGGACGCTGTTCTGACAATTTATTACGGCGCATTTTATATGAGGCTGTATTTACCGAAACGCTCCATATTGCAGCTGGATATCCTGCTTGAATACATCAGTGGGCTTTCGAACAAGAACCTTTTCTGTTCCGACAACCAACCGCGGAATAAGAGTTAGGGCTTTTGTCCGACTAACCAACAAAGAGCCTCGTCATGCGCAATGCATAATTGGCTACAGTTATAGAAATGGCGGTGAGTACGACGGAAATGGAATAGAGAAATTAACTCGGCCTGCTTTATCCGCTGCTACAAATGTGGCTGTGAACTTGTTCGGCCCGCTGTGCTTTTCCACTCCCCTCTGCACACCGGCAAACATCAGCCACCATGAATACGGGACGACGCTACCAGCGTCGTTGTCGTAGATGCTGATCTCTCTCTCTCTCGCTCTCTCTCTCTCTCTCTCTCTCTATCCGCGAGCTTCCAGATTTCCGCTCCGATCGACGTAGGCATCGTTAAAAGCGGGCGGTGGCTAATCTGGGCGCTAATTAACGCAGAGCCGCCGCTGCCGCCTCCGTCCGCGAACCGAGTCGCACGGAGAGAACTAACTAATCTTATCAGAACACGTTAGGGGCTGGAAGCACGTGCTCGCGCAGGTGCATACACAGTGGGCAGGCACGGAGCGTGTTCTTCGCCAGATCCTTCCTTTTACTCCCCCCTTCCCTTTTCCTCTCCCTTCACTGGGTGCCGGTTGCTGGTGAGGGGGAGTAACGGTTCGAGCAAGGTGGGAAGCAAGCCGGTCGGGAGGCTGTGCGCCGCCAGCACAGGTTTCCCTGACACTTCTCCCGATTCACGCTCGGCCGAGCGTCGCGACGGGTGTGCACGAGCCCTGGTCGTGTATGTGTGTTTGTGTGTCTGTGCGGCCTGTGGCGTCGAACAGGAGTTGGGATCAGGTATACGACGACGACACGAACGGCTGCGCCCGAACGCGAGCCGTTACGGAGGCCATGCCTCATCGTTGTCGCGAGCAGCGGCCGAGGCTACGCGGCAGTGCGGGCGGTTCGGCTACGAGCCGGGCTCGAGTGGAGCGCAGAGCGCGGCGCTAGCTCACGCGGAACTCGTGGTCTTGTTTTACTCAAATGCGTGCAGTATTGTGGAAGCTGTAGATGGAGCTTCCGTCGGATCACCGGACCTTGCGGACTCATATATATTGACACGTTTACTTGATCGGGCGACCACGTTTCGCCGCCTAACAAATGTTATCGCACAGCGCGGGACGCGCCTGCATGTATCCGAAGTTTCTGGAAAGTTATCGATGCTTCTATCTGCTGTCTGTTGTCGCCGAACCTTGCGCTATCTTATTTCATCGCGTGACGTGAATGGTGTAGAACTTTGTGGAAGGCACGCGGGTCCCAACGATTAGTCTGGAACATTCGACGACTGCTGTATAAAAGCCGACGCGCTTGGCCCGCTGATCAGATTTTCGACGATCGCCGACCGTGTTCGCCGCTATCGTTGTGCTGTAAGTGTAGCCTGTTTTTGTGGGCACAGGTTCGCCCAATGAAAGTTAGTATTGTCTTTCACAGTATTGCTACTGTGTTCTTCAACGTCACAACCACGTGACAATATATATATATATATATATATATATATATATATATATATAGTAATTTATTTCTGTTGTCGTTATGATCAATGGCCTGCTTGGTCGATGGTTATGGCTTCGAAAGGAGTTGCGCCCCTGTTGGCCCATGACGATATCGCGAAGGCCAAATAAAATCAATTTTAGTATAAAAAGAATGATATCTCTTCTTTATAGGCCGCGCTTGCTTAGGTGGCGCCTGAAGTGTGTCCTAGAATACTGCACATTTTTACTGAGGCATATTGTAGGAGCATGAAGAGCACGAGTAACGGGTACTTGTGTCTGTAGCTAGTTGCGAGTGAAGGCAAGGTATCGTGCTATGCTCCTGCGACTTTGTTTCACTCGGCAGTTTCAAGAGAGAGAAAAGTGACGCTAGGATCTAGCCGATGACAACCCAATATACGTGTTTCCAAGGCACACACACACACCTTGTTCCCCAGATTTGTTGCCGCGCAGCCAATGGTTGCAAGCTTTGCCTTGATGGTGGTGACCTTTTGTTGTGCTTACGATGGGGCGATGTAGACTCTGCCACACAAGTTCACGTTCATGCCGAACCAAAGAACATTGGGGAAGGATCAAGAAGTAAAACTGTACTGATTCGTCCATTGCCAATGTAACATTACAAAAAGGTGAGCGAAAGAAGTAATAAATATGACAATTACTTAATCTTCTCTGGCCTTTCTGCTACTTCGCTTCTTTAAAGAAATTGCGCTGCTTGTCGTGGGGATGCTATCGTCTCGCAACACCTAAAATTGTCCTTGTCCGAGACCTTAACCTATGACGCATGGGATACCCAAGTTATCATATTATTGACACTGGCATCATTACTTTTCTGTTGTTCATTGCTGGAAGTAACATTCCCGCGTATCTTCTGCAGAGCAGCTTTTTATAGCGCCATAACCCTTGCCGCCTTCTCTGAGCTGTGCAGCCATAGTTATGGGCCGTGTCAGCCAATTAGAAGAGAGAACCAGAAGAAGCGCTCTGCTGTTGGCCTGCCTCTCATTCCCCACCACAGGACGTCGACGGAACGGAAGCGTCACGGAAGGAACAACAACAACAACAACAACAACAACAACAACAACAACAACAACAACAACAACAACAACAACAACAACAACAACAACAACAACAACAACAACAACAACAACAACAACAACAAATGACGGCAGACTTCAGCGATTCCTGCAGCTGTGAACACACTGCGACGGCAAGATTCTGCCACAGTGAATACCACCATCTTATACATGTTTATTATAATATTTAAAAGTTCAATATAATTGTGTGATAGAAAGGAATTGTGCGGATCAGACGAATACATTCGGAATTTTTTTCTGCTTTCTGATGTACGCAACTTCCTTTTCTGGATTACCTGGTAATGCATGCTGCGAAATTAAAAAAAATTATGAGGTTTTACGTACCAAAACCACTTTCTGATCATGAGCCAGACCGTAGTGGGGGAGTCCGGAAATTTGGACCACCTGGGGTTCTTTAACATGAACCTAAATCTAAATACACGGGTGTTTTCGCATTTCGCCCCCATCGAAATGCGGCTGCCGTGGTCGGGATTCGATCCCGCGACGTCGTGCTCAGCAGCCTAACACCACAGCCACTAAGCAACCACGGTGGGAGATTCTGACAAATTCAAACCAAGCATATGGACATAACCTAGCGCCTTCACACTCGCCCCCTGTCTATGTGAGGCATATTTATTTCGTTAAAAAGCGTAAGCTGCCGTTCATTCGACTAGAAACGAGATTATCTGCGTGCTGGTCGCAGTCGCGTAGACAACTGACCGTTCTCCGAATAAAACATCCCCGGACGTTGGCCGAAGTGATAATATGGCGTGCACGGGACCACTGAAGCGCAGTTGCGGTTCTTGAAGACGGCTGGGCTATACGGCGGTCGTAACTATGTCTGTGAACGTTCCTCTGAGCATCTGTGCGCACCGACTATTTCCCATCTTTCTTTTTTTTCCCCTTATTTCTTTGCCGAGTGTATGGTAGTCAACCGGGTGCTACCTTGACTAATCTCCCAGCCTCCCCCCCACCAGCCCCCAACCTTCTTTTCTTTCTAATTATCTTGCTATACATTGGTCAAGGCTAGTTCCGACTGCAGAACGTCACACCCTCTAATCCTGCGCCATGTGCCTCTCCTCAGTGATGCGACACGTCAGGCAGAATTGTAAAGACGTTTCAACATACATGCTTGCGATTTCTTTTTTTTTTTTTGCTGTTACCGACAGAGTAGGCATGTGCTTTTTTACCTTTCACCTATAAATGCTTGTACATAATTAAATTATGGGGTTTTACGGGCCAAAACCACTATCTGATTATGAGACACGCCTTGGTAGGGGACTCCGGAAATTTGGACCACCTAGGTTTCTTTAACGTCCACCTAAGTCAAAGTAGACGGGTGTTTTCGAATTTCGCGTCCACCATAATGCGGCCGCTGTGGCCGGGAAATTACCTGTCTAACAAACAACAAAAACATTGCTAACAATCACCGATGTCTATTTTCGACTGGAATGAGAGGTTAGGAATTTGGTCAGTTTATTGCCTCACACCTGTAACGCGCTCCGCCCGTGGTGATTTATATCAACATTGTAAGCATTAAGTACCCTCAACTCAGAATGGTTTGCAGAAACGGGCCTTGCAGATCTGCTTTATGCGCCGTGTATAGTAGCGTGAGTGTAGGGAAGAAGCCTTCGTAGCTTCTTACAAAGCGACCAATTAGAGATGTAGTGACCACGGTCTAACCGGTCATTGTGGCAGCAGAACACATAGTCACTGGGGATGCCTGTTACGTGCTGGGAGGCTACAACAAGCTATAAGCACAGCTCACACGAGCAGTGACCACAATACGCGCTACTTCAGAGCGTGACCATACAGCTGCGACTGGATTGAATGCCGGCAATCTAGCTGCTCACTTACGGTGGCTATGCGAGAGTTCGAAACGAGCAAATGTGCTTGATTGCCAACGTAACATTACAGGTTCAGCAGAGAAGTCTGCAAGCGTCCTGGACTTTGCTTAATAACATGAAATTGTTTTCATTCATACTAATGCAAGTACACGCTATAGACCTTTATCGTTCCAGTTATGGAATGTGTGATAAAAAAATGATATCGCCATCAATATGGCACAGACGCAAGCTGGAACTCCCACAGGCCGCGCTTAAGCCTCGTCACTGCACAGTTCCACATATCAGGAACAGAGGAAATGACGTTGGCTAACCGCTTTGTGTTTCCCGAATGTAAACTCGGCAAGCACGTGAGCCGAGAACACTGCACGGCGGTGAATGTTTTTTTAATCTTTTCCCGCACTGGAGAGCGGGGATATGACGTTGAAGAGCTCCGTACGCTCGCCTGTCGTTCCAGCCGCGTCTAGCCGGGCTGGAGGTGGAGGCCCACAACACTCTACGTTACTGGCTTTCTGTGCGCTCATGGAAATAACAATCACGTAGCTCCGCAGGTACGTTCCTGACTGAGCAGGAAGAACAATAACCATATTACACTAATTGAGGAAGAAATGCATATCAACCTCCACTACACTGAGCTGTGAACGTGTAAAGCCCCACCAATTTGGCTCAGTGGGCGATGCCATAGGCTATATCACTAGAAAAAAGAAAGCAAGAGAGATTAGCGACCTCTGAATATTCCTCGCGTATGAAGCATCCATGGTAGAGAATTGACGGAGACCCCACCCGGAATGCTCTTTGAAAAATTGCGCTACTGGCGCTTGCTGGAGAGCCGTGAAATGGCGGGAGGTGGGAAGAAGGAAGAAAGGGGGAGGGGCACGCGAAGTATTCATCCGCGTTCCCGAAAGATCGACAACAACGCTCTCGCTAATTCCCCTCAACCCCGGCTGGCCTGCCTCGCCTGGCACGCCTCTCTCGGCAAGAATCACGCGTATCGCTAAACACGCGCCGTTGGACGAGCCCTCACCCCCCCCCCCCCCTCCCGACTTATTATTTTAGTTTGCTTATTTTTTCCTGCAGCCTTCGAGCTAGAACACCGACGACGCCTGCCACCCTGCAAGGATGCTTGACTGCCAGTTCTCGTATCTCGTACGAACGGGTGCGGGCGCCATCTGAATGTTTACGCTGCCGGCTCGGACGAAGCTGTGTATACGTACGCTTTTGTATTTCTCGCTCCCAGGAGCGCGCGCAACCGCTGAAGCAGCAGCGATCCGCGCTGAATTCGCGGGCGGGGAAGGGCTGCGAGGCAGTGAGCTAGGCGGGCGCCTCGTGCGTGTTCCGAAATATCGTTTCTCGTTTTGCTAATGAGATTTTAACGAGCGGTGGCCAAGGACCGGCCAAATGAAACGAAAGACGTGTGCTCGGCGTGGCGCTCTGCCTGCCGGAACGCGTCCGCTCTCGTGAGCGTGGGCGAAATGGACGCCCGTCCGGTGTTTGACGGCAGAGCAACCTTTCGGGGCTTTGCGAGGAACGAGGGGTGTCCCGGACACTCATCTTTTGTTCTGCGTTTAACTATCTCTTAAAATTCTGTATTTCCTGGTAGGCATTAGAAAAAAAACGAAGTTCTATTGTGCACTGCTGTCACCGAATGGTGATATAAGGTAGTTTAACATTAAACCGGGGTGATCGAAGATTGTGAATTCCCGAATTTGAGCATGATGACGTGTATTGCAATGGACGAATTTTAACGTGGAAACGCAAGCGTTCGGGTGCGCCAAGTCGGTTGTAATATATTCTTTAAAAAGAAAGAGGTCGTTGTATTTACTATTTGTCATAATGGTAGTAACCACAACTTCGGTAGTAACTACTGTCGGTAGTGGCAAAATTAGTAACGTTACAGACGAAACATGGTTACTAAAAAATTACTGACAAGTTACTGACTGAACTAGTCACCGTTACTACTGGGGCTTAGCTACCAACTACAAAACACACTTAGCATCACCGGATGCAAAGTTTGTAGCCTATAGCGCATTCATCAGCTCTATCCAAGGGTGCTGTCTTTTGAAGTTGGTAGTGAGCCTCATTAGTAACGCTGGCTATATGTTGTTTAGTCAAGTAAACTTACTAACTCTACCGTTACTAACTGCAGTTACTGCCAATGTTGTGAAAATCATGACTAATTTTTGGTACAAAAATATTGTCACCTTTGTTCTAGGAGTGTAGGAGTCAAGCAGATGAATGAAACATTGTACATAACCCTATCAAGGCAACACAAGTTCTATGCAGGAAGGAATCGACTAGTTGAAGCAATGAAAAAGCACACTTGCGAGTGCGTTAAGAAGGGTGAGAAAGGCCCTCTGATTTGATTAACCATGAAGAGAGAAGTACTGCGACTGTAAACAGAAAAAAAATGTGCAGCGCAAATGCGTGGTTGGCTGCAGAAGGACAAGGTAAGCGTCTCCATCACTAAGTGACCTGTAATGTTGGCTACGGTGCACTTTTTCATCGGCGTTATGATCTCTTCATGCACACGCAGCCTTTCCCGTCTTTTATTTGTTTATGTAAACACGTGACGAGTAACGTGCGCTTTCCTGCGCACACAGGCAAACTTATTTGCTACGCACTCTGGGAAGCGAACTCATCTACTTGAAGTTTGAAGTTTATTATAATTGTGACAATGCAAGATTGTCATGGCGCCGGAGCAAAAGGCGAGCCTATACACGCCTGACTAGGCCCCTGGCGCCACGAGCACAGCAAACAACAGTGCAATAAAAAAAAATGGATACATATATACACATAGTATACGCATATACATACTTATATATACATGTATATATACGAATGACACAATGATACATACAATAAATCAATGCAACACAATAAGTATAAATAATGCGTACGTACGTACAGTAAGTACGCATTATACGTACAGTAAGTACGTACAGAAAGATACAGGACTGCCAAAAGCCAAATGGGAACAAAAAAGTCTTGCAACGCACGAAATTGCATATCAGTCGAAAAACAGAATATCAATTACAAAAAACAGGTGTTAATTGTTGGAAAAATGCAGTTTTGCTATACCAATAGTAACAAAATTTTAGTTTGTGTGATTTGCGTGATAACAGAACGTACTAGACAGCTAGCAAATTCAGCGTGTTTGAGAATGTCGGTAAATGCTGGCACTGTGAAGGTTAAGTGCGGATATTTGACACTTCGACGCGTATACCACTGCTATATATGCGTACATTCAAATTTGATTAGATGAAACTAATGAAGATGCGGTTGAATGATCCTCGCCAAGCGCTATATTCGTTCGAAAATTCTGCCTGATACCGGAGCCCTCCGAAAAATAACTTTCTTTAAAGGCCTGGCCTTGTTTACTTTATTGAACTTTTTGAACCACCTCCCGCAAGGGAGAGAGAGAAGAGACACCTTTCTCACCTAAAATGCCATTCCTCCATATTCAGCCCAGGACCGGCCTAAGTGGGTCCTCAAGGTGTCGATGGCGACCCATGTAATAAGATAAATATGTGGATGTCTTTTAGTAGTCGATAATGTGTTTACGCACCACTATCAAAAGAGGGTCAGCTAAATCGTGTGTGTTAACACAAAACTTGCAGCTCCGCGAATATTTGTCCCTTGGCTTCCGTTGAACAGGACGCGCCAACGACAGCAGGCTTGCGAGATAACAAGCGAAACACGATCACGTGACACCTTGTGCGATACGTACGCGCGTCGCGCCAGTAGACTATCTGTTCAAGTGACCTGTTATCTCACTCTAACATTTGTATTGTCCTGCAACTGCATTATCTTGCTCGTTTATGATTATCGCATTCTTGTTGCCACAAAGGGACAACTATATAGTTGAAATCTGGGGTTTTACGTGCCAAAACCACGATTTGATTATGACGCACGCCGTAGTGGGGGGAGGGGGCAGGAGGGGGGGGGGGGACTCCGGACTAATTTTGACGACCAGGGGATCTGTAACGTGCTTCCAATGCGTGGGACACGGGAATTTTTTGCATTTCGACCCCACGGAAATGCGACGGCCATGGCCGGGAACAAGTATAGTTGTGAGCAGTAATTCCATATCCTGTTTATGTCGTGTCCTTAAAAGCGCACGAATCAATCTTCACCCGGCCTGTTACTACGTTAGTATTGCACCGAGAAAAAAGAATCAGTGACCATATTGCGTATTGCCTAAACACACTTGAGATTAAACGCAGGCTTAGGAAGCGCCGTGAGTGAATTAATTCAGCGCACAAGAATTTTTATCACAGCATCCAAGCGAGCAACGAAATTGAGACGTGATGGGCTGTAAATTGGTTGTGCTCTTTCAATAAATACTAAAGTGAACAACAAACAAAATGCGAGTCAAGAAGCAAAAAAAAGTAAATTATAATAATAAGAATAAGCGCGTCTAATTTTCATATAAAGCCGACGTCTATAGTCGTGGCAAATACCAGACATACACAAGCGAGCCAGACGGCTGTCTGCTGGTCCCCATTTTGAGACGAAATGTAAAAATATGGCTACCTCTCTTAAGCCAAAATGAGAGAAAGAGAGAAAAAGAAAGTTGAGGAAAATTAAACTGCGATACACTGACGACAGAAATGCCAGCAGCTCCGCAGATGGTTGGGGAGCGGAGTCTCCGGGGACATGTATTCCACGAACAGCCGCAAAAGATGGGCTTGAAAAGAAACGACGCGTGTATTCAAATTTAATACCCGGCGAAAAACTTAAGCGCAAGAAGAAGCAGCGGCGATCATCGTCACTGCCGACTGTCTCTCTCCTTTAGCCTTCGCCGCTCTTCCATCCGGCTGCGTTCTCCTTGGAGGCGCGCGAAGGGGGGGTTGAAGAATTTTAATATCGTGAACTCTTGCGCAGGCAGCGAGTGCTGGCTCTTCGCAGCACCCGATGAAGTGCCTCGCGAGGACACTTTTCTATCTGGCCGGAGATGCAGCCAGTCAGGGATGGTGAAGAGGCGAGGGGAAAAAAAAAGGTAAAGAAGGAAATAATGAAACGTTAAGAGCTAAGCTAAGCGGGTGTCGGTTGCGTGCGATGGAGGGGCGAGAGAGAGCGTAAGGGACGACGTCGTCGTTGAAACAGAGCCTGTCACGAGGCGAAAGCCGCAAGGCTCAGCGCTCGCTGGCCCCTCTCGCTCCCCTTTCCCCGCCCTCCTTCTCCCTTTCGTCCACAAGCCTTGTGGTGTGGCGTAGTTTTGTGCAGGACTCGACGGGAGAAAATGCACGTGCGCACCGAGCAGATATATAGGGACCGATGCGTTCCCGCTGCGTAGCATGACCTCGCTGTCGGCATAGTAACCGTTGTGGACTCCCATGGGCGATGAGCAGTTGCAATAGTATCCGTCAACAATAGATTTACACGACCAACTAAAACACTGATCCAGTCCACGAGACAAAATGTGACGTATATTTTCGTTCAATGGTACTGCACCTGTATGGGCGCGCGGGCGTCACCACTACGTGTATCCATTGGGTGATATAGTTAGGTTGAGCCACGTCACGCAGCGACAAAAGCATGAATGCACATCTCAACGGTGATTACCGGATCGGCCATCTGTTCTGCGGGACGAGTGCGATGTAGCTCGGCGACACGGTATCGCGCCGCTCTATTGGAATACTCATGAACCTGTAACTAACTGGTTGTAACTAACTGTAACTGGTTGAATCAATACGTTGCGGGAAACTATTCTACGGAATGAAATAAATATTCTTGGGCGAGTTGGTTGATACGTACGGAAGCCATTGTAGCGCAAAGGAACATGGACAAAGAAGAGGGCAGGACAGACGATCGCCCGTGGTGTCCTGTCCTGTTCCTTGTCCGTGTCTTCTTGCACTTTGGTTTCCATACGTACTTTACGGAAGTCTTATCGACGCTTTCATTCTGCGCTTCTGTGGGATGTGAATACA
Source organism: Dermacentor variabilis (assembly GCF_050947875.1). Classification (NCBI taxonomy): domain Eukaryota; kingdom Metazoa; phylum Arthropoda; class Arachnida; order Ixodida; family Ixodidae; genus Dermacentor; species Dermacentor variabilis. Next base: position 66,020,138 of record NC_134572.1, read on the forward strand.
CCTTAGAGTCGCACGTTAATATGAATAAACAGGTCAAGACCGCACACCGAGCTTGAATTCGGTCGATGGTGGAGAATTACGTGCCCAGCGGATATAGCCTTCAACGTTCCTATGCGTGGCGTAATTCATTGCCTGTGAGCAACATTGTTATTGTCGTGTGGCCTGAATTGACCATTCCGTACGTTACCCAGATCATCTTTAACCACCATTTGGCGGACGTCGCCAGACGTTATGTATCCAAGTCAGGCTTGTACAAGATATAAAGAAATGTATTTGAGACAAGTTGGTGAATGCCACGGAGAAAAAAGCATTTGGGTCGAGTATTAAAGACGAAAAACAGAAATGTACGTGAGATGTACAACTTCTCGCTGTTCCGCCTCTCGGATTGGAACTGGTTGTGCCTCCTGTCGGTAAGATCATGAGGCCGAGCTTGCATTGTGCTTCGACATTCTAATCAGTAATTTTCAAGCATTCAGAAACTCTCTTAACTAAAGCCAAGGCAGCGCCAACGTTGTTTCATGGACTTTGATGTCCATCGTTGCAGTGGTGTGATTTCAGTTAAGAGTCGCCCATGCAGAGCGATAAACTTTTTTGCAATGTGCCGCCCTTCTTACTGTAAATCGAACCATGCGTACCATACGCGTGCCGCAAGGAACATAGGGCCAGTTTCTTATCTTCTGGCTTGTCATGCTTGAGCGCCGGGCTTTCTTTGTTTCTTTTTTCCTGTTCCTTTTTTTTTCTGTAAGCCTGCCGCCCCTAAAAGTTGCCAGACAGACGAAATGGGCGGAACCAGCTATATATCTGCGCTCGGCGCATCCGCCGCGACAGCCTCTTATGCGTGCCGACATCGCACTCGACAGTGACGACGGCCGTATCTTAAATACTGAGTGTAAGATACCCTAAGTATTTAAATTACAACAAGTATTACAATTACAACAAGTACATAAGTATTTAAACTTCAACAAAGATACGGAGTTGCCTAGTTATTTAGAAAGTAACAAGTTACTTCGGAAATTTTCTTTATTCTTTATTCATGTATTTCCCCGCTTTGCCCGAAGGTGCTACAGCAGGGTGGTCACAATCTTGAAAAAAAATACATGCTCATTCACACTGCACACTTGCTCAGACGTCAGTCGATTCCACTGAGCGATATTTCTTACAAAAAAAAAAAACGAATTTGCATACAGGTTAGTCCTGGCCTGGTATTCCCTTATTTTGTACTTGTGGTCAGTCCGTCCAGATATACAAGTATACAAGATAAAGTATATTGATTAGAGTATTTAAGGTACGTACAAGCGTGATCCCAGTCAATCCACTGCGAGCCTTCTGTACACGCTTCTGCGATTGCCGTATGCTCGCCGCTGTTGCAAATTGGTGCGTTTTCAAAATGCGATGTCTTAGACAGGTTGGCCGAAGACTTTGGCGGTCAAAATTGTTACTGTGATGCGGATTAAAGCATAGCTTCTGAAGAAGGAGACACAACCGCGTATACATATAGCGCCAAATGCAATAGATTTTACTTTATCATAACATTGTTCAAGTTATTGCCGTTGCCAGTGGGTTTAGAGAAGAAAACGATAAACCTAGTCCACGGAGACATCTGCAAGCTTTGTTTCAGTTAACTGGGTCCGTGGGCTTTACAGGAAGCATTCCTTTCCACCACACAACCTGTGACCATCGCAGAAAGGCACCATCTACCGCCACAGTGCCGTTAGTGTATAGATTATGCGGAGGGGAAGAGACAAAGCCCGAGGGAATAATTACACGTAACATAATATATCTTAACTATTTTTTCAAACACACTGCGCAAACACGGCGGGCAGGCATAGAGGCTGACATTGTTCAATCAAGGGAGAGAGAGATGTCTAATCAATCCAGGAGAGGTTTGCTTGGCGGCAATGTTTAGCACGCTACTACAAATAGGTATGATGAAAGGACGCTCCACAGATACACGATAGGCACAAAATACTTTACAACGACAAGCTAAAGTCTCTCACTGAGACCAGTGTCACAATTAAGAAAGTTTTTGCGCGAATACATGTGTTCTCGCGGCGCGTGTGCACCAACCAACACATCTTGTGGCTTCCGCCGTAGCGTCACATCTTTCTAAAAGAGCCGTATAACGGCACTGCACACTACTTCCAATCCCCATCACGGGACCCCTCTAAGCCCCTGACAGCCTTTTGCAATCGCTATCCGGGATGAAACGTTTATCTGTCGCCGTCAACCTGCGTGCGCATGCCTTCGCTTTCACAGGAGAAGTCGACTGTCTGCTGAAGTAAGCTCCATTGGCGCCGCGCTGCGCACCAAAGAACCGCACTCACAGGACTGGCATTGGTAATGTCTCCGATGAAGGCAACGCGACCGGCAGTTATGAACTTGTCAGGCTTCTCATTGTGAAGGCCGCGCTCAGCGGGTTCGACATTTGCGTTGGGTGATTCGGGCGAAGATCAGAAGAAAGATCTCGGGGCCCTGCGTGCATTCTTGTTGCTGTTGTCGTTGTTTTGTTTTAGTCATTCCCAAATGTACATATCGTAGACGAAATTTTCTATGGGCGAGGTGGCGCCACAGCTGCTAAAGTGTGACAGCGATACGAAGCAGCTTTCACATCTAGCTTTTCGCTTTGTTACCACGAGAGCGAAACTGAACGAATTAGGGGGAACTTAAGTTAAACGGAGCTCGTTATAGCGCTGTGGTGGGAAATTACATCAGATATAAATAGTAAAGGAGTGGTAGCCTCATTTTAGCGTGCCTTTCTACCTATGTCCCTAGCTATCCCACAACCTTCGCATGCGAACGTTGTGGGATCGTTCCCCACCTGCGACAAGTCGTTTTTTCATCCACTTTCATTTCCATTAATTTATCGTTTCTTTATTTCGTTTATTAAGGACAAGTAATTTCCCCTATGTTGTCCTTGGTGTCAGTATTTGTTGGCTTCTTATGATGTAACTCTTTGTCCTGTGCTACACAGTTTTACATTTTACCCGAGTGAAATGGCTCGCGTTTCTACATTTCTTTTGTAAGTTTTGCGCCGTGACCCCAACGCCGGTACGTCAGCGTGATGTAACGAATTTTAAATTATTTTTTTTTTCGTATATGAATCTCTTTGACTCAGCAAAAGTAGACTGTGTATTGTAGAGGGTGTCCGCCTCGTATGCGGGAGGTAATGAGTTCGAATGCTCGTGCAGCCGGAAAGCCACCGGTTTTTTTTTTTTTTTCGAATGCATAGAGATGTACCATGACCTGGTGCTCGGTTGTTTATATGGGTTCTGGAGATTTGCGAAGTTCTCTGGGCGCACCCCTTTTCCCACGAAAGCTTTGCTGAAATAGTCGAGCATCCGCTTCTGCTGTGGGAGGCGGACGAGGGCTGCCGCGGGGTACCTGCCGGTCAAATAGGTACAGGGGCGCTCCCGACCCGGTGCTCTGCAATTGCGATAATTTCAGACACTCGGAAGGTCGTCCACCTATTGGGAAGTTGGCGGCTTGGGGACGCCAGGCTCCTATTTTTTTCTGCGTATGCTGCGTATACGCCATGCTTAGTCCGTGGCCCCTTTAGAATACAATGTATTCAATTTTTGTCGATAAAGAAATACCTATGCCATGGCAGACGCCGTCAAAATCCGTGACCTCATGGAGGGCTGGCGCGGGAACTTCAAGACGGCGTAACGGCCCATGCATTTCCTTCTTGCGCATTTTGCGGCTTACCAAGCGTCTGCTTGGTAATATGCCGATGATACGGTTCTTGTATCCTGTGCAACTAATTACTCTGATGCAATCAGCTCCTTACAGAACGAGGCAACTAAAGCTGTGGGCTGGTTTGGGGCTAATTTCATAAGCATCAACCCTTCTAAAACGCGACTTGTCTGTTCCCATAACGCCATGAATAAAATCCTGCCTATATACGACATCATTATTCTTACACACATCTCACTGTTATGAATGCACATGTCAACCTGTTCAAAATGCATCTTCTGTTAAGTATCTTGGGTTGCTTTTTGACTGTGATCTTTTATGAAACTCGAAATTATCCCATCTCTGTAAAAGGCCGCGCGTGGTCTCCTGCGTATTACACAATATGCGATGTCTTATGCCAATCTCCGTGCGAAAAAATTATTGTCCATGCTTCAGTCTACAATGTGCTACGTTATGGCTTGACTGTGTATGGCCATTGTACTCTTAGGTGGAGCTCACTAATTAATTCAACTTTACGTTCACTGCTGTCAACAGTGGCATACGATTCGTCTCTTAAGCAAGATGCCGGCGTCTTTAGGTTGTTGAATTTGCCAAACTTCACTTCCCTGATTATCGAAAGTGTTGCAACTAAACACTTCTGGAATAATGATTTTAAAATGCGATATACGCCTGTCCGCTCCTTAATACCGAAGGAACCCTTCTTCATCCCCAAGACTGCGACAAAGTACGGAAGGAGAACGCGGCAACATTATGTTCCAGCCACATTTAATAAATTGCCAACGCCTGTGTGAGAAGCAAACACAAGGCGTGGGATTAAGAAACTGCTTAGAATTTTTGAAGTTTAAAGTTACATTTTGCATGACCATTCAATATTTTGCTCCGACCCGCTAATAGCTAACTCCGCTATTAACCCTGTGCAATTTTCTTTGATCTGACAGTCAGGCACTGCCAGTCAAGCCCTCTGAAGTTTTGGTAGGCCTGTTATCTGTACTTTGTTTTCCTTTATGCATAATAAATATTGTATTGCATTGTGTTGTCTTCTCGCTTTAAGAGGTGTGTTTTTGGCATTGCGGAGCGGTAATTTACTAATACACGGGAAATCATTTTTATGTTTTTTTGTTTTCATTTAAAGCTAAGGGACTAGTTATTGAAGGTCAAACCATTCGCAATATAGCTCTGCGCTTATCATGTTTTCTAGGTGAGGAATCTACGACGGAAGGATAAAGTGCACACAGATTTAGCCCAGACGAAACATCACACAGGTAGCTTATCTGACACGCCCTCATTCTAACCACTTGGCAGCCCTTCCCTTACCCGTTTATCCTTTCTCGCGTGAGCTGAAGCTGACAAGGATTATCACGGTCGAAGAGCCACCGCGACTGGAGAGATGCGGGCGCAGAGAACGGGGGCAGAAGCCGCGAAGGCATCCACTCGTGAGCCGAGCGAACGTCGGTGGTATGCAAATTGCAAATTCGAGTCGCAACCAGCGCCAGACAGAGCGAAGAGCTCCAGCTACGTACCCTTCCTTCAGCGCGGCATTGGCTCGATTATACCCCAGCGTACAACCGAGAGATAGAGAGGGAGAGGAAAGAACCACAAGAAAAAAAATGCCTTGCTATGAAAGCCGCTTCCAGTATCCACGCAGTTGCCTCCACATGCGACGAGATTCCGCGAGAAATTGTGCAAGGGAGAAAGGAACCTCGCTGTTGTGCCGTCTCGGCCATAAGCGAGCGACCGCGGGCATTATCTCGGGCCTGCCCACGTCGCCGGCATCCGAGTACGCGTCCTAGTACTGCCCTCTCCCTTTCACAAAGACGCGCACGCACACGCGCGCACAGACACTTTTCGGGACCCATCTTGTGCCCAGCGAGACGAGCGAACCAACAGCCGTGGGCTCCGCGCGCTTGTGCGACGCTGGGCCGTAACGCGCTGGAGTCCCAGCCTTGCTTCCGTCCTCTCCCTCGCTTCAAGGTGTGCGGAACGCCAGGAATGCGCTCGACACCCCGAAAAACTTTTTCGTGCCCGGCTCGTGGCCTGCGACGAGCGTCGTCGCCGGTTTAGCGCCTGCTCGCTGGACGACGGTACCCTGGCGCGAGTGCTCACACTCGCATATGAGGGGGTCCCCGCGCAGTGCGTGGAGGCTCTGGTCTTCTTTTTGTGCTCGCTGTTTCGATCGTGCGAGCAACGTTGGCGCCTCAAACAAACCACTGTGAGCCCCTACCCCCCCCCCCCTCTCTCTCTCTCTCTCTCTCTCTCTCTCTCTCTCTCTCTCTCTCTCTCCCCGTTCATCGGGTGTCTCTGCCTCTGTGCCTGTGTGCGTGTGTGTGTACTCATGTGTGCGTGCAGTATGAGTGCTTGCGGCTCTGTCTCTCTGTCGGTCATTGCGTGTGCGTGTGTGTGTGCCAGTCAGACAGACGCTAGTCGCTGCGCGTAGAAAAGGTTCGGCCAGCGAGAACTGAACCACTGCGCGGCAGGTCGCTCCTGGTCTCACCATAGTCCGCACTGTTGAGAGAGAACGCAGAAGCAGCAACAAGCAAAGCACTAGAAGAGGGAAATGGGAAGGCGAGTGATGCGGGAACACAAACACACATACATAAACCTAAGCGCCCGCGCAAACGCACGCACACACAACCTCACGGGAAATGCGTATAGCTATCTGGGTGTGTTCTTTTCCGTGTCCGGGCCTTTCCCTTCTCTCAGCTCGCTGTTGACGCCGCACAGGCAGCTCTGGAGCCGCGGTTAATGTTGTTTGGATGGTCGGCTATCATTACTCTGCGCGGGTGGTTGTCATCGTCGGGGAAAAACTGGGGAAAAGCACGCCGCTTTCCGAAGGGTGCCGAATTCCATACGCAGGCAACTGCAGCTGCGACTGAAGCGAACCGCCGACGCGACGCGACGGCCTCTAGGCCGCGGCAGTTGCGAAATGGAGGAAAGCAACCCCGCGTCGGGAGCCTCCGAGATTCCCTCTTATACGCAGCGGCGTATACGTTTTTGTTTCCGCAAAAATAACAGAAACGCTTAATCAAACAGTCAAGACGCGAGCTGCGAGGTCGTTTCTATCCCCTCTACCGAGGCTCCTGCGCGCATCTAAACACGCAGTTTGCGCGTCGAGCCGGAAACTGGCAACACATAGAAAACAAGAAAAAGAGAATAACACATTCCTTGGCGGAGCACATGTCTGATGTCACGAAACAGCTATACATGTGATTGATGAGAGACAACCGGTTGTGTTTCGAAATGATATATTGCGCCGTTGCACAGCCGGATGTGCTCAGTAATGCGCACTCGCCTGACGGTTCTTGGATTTGATCAGCATGCAGCGTTCTGTGGTATTTATTTCCGGACCCTGTAGTTGTTCCCTCTACAGCAGTCAAGTTGGGCTGCGAATGCATTGAGTATATTACAATGGGAGATATGTATATTCTCGGAAAAGTTACGCAAGGCTACACCTTCTTTTTTCTCTCAGAAAAGATCCAAATTGACTGCTCTGTGATCTCCTGAAAGCGAGACTTACCTGAATCTCTGCTTATGCTTTCTTAATGTTTTCTCCGAAGGTATGCATGATTACCTCAGTAGCGATTTATGCGCAATGCTGTTTTCCAATAATTTAGAATTATTGCGCAAGAACAGCTTCTTTCCAACCTGCTACTTTTCAGAGACCGTTGGCGCGAGATAACAAAAGGAGAAACGTGTAGGAATCAAATCTATACGCCAATAAAAGCTGGTTGGGCAGCGTAGATCTTACTGTGCATAGTGTCATCAGGTAAGTGATGTCTTTCGTATGATTAAGTGGCTATGGTGTTGGGCTGCTGAGCACGAGGTCGCGGGATCGAATCCCGGCCATGGCGGCCGCATTTCAATGGAGGCTAAATGCGAAGACACCCGTGTACTTAGATTTAGGTGCACGTTAAAGATCCCCAGGTGGTCGAAATTTCCGGAGTCCTCCACTACGGCGTGCTTCATAATCAGAAAGTGGTTTTGGCACGTAAAACCCCACAATTCAATTTTTCTTTCGTATGAGTTACACTGGTATACGCAGGGGCATTCTTTCGGCAACGTGCACACCGTTGGAAAGCCTCGGGTAGCAAAATGCAAGTTCATGGAAACACGCCTCAGTCGACATCAACGCAATAAAGCAGTCTACACATGAATTTACAAGAGGTATGCAGTAAATTAAGGGCACAGATCCTACGCAAGTTCTTCTAAGACCCAGTAGGGCACCACAGTAAACTATGGGCTCAAAGCAAACGTGGGCCAGAAATCGCGCAACAAATTCCGCGGCAAGACAAGACAGGCTCAACGCGCAGTGGGGATGCTTCCACGCACTCGCTCACGCTCCAGAGTAAGGCCACAAACAGTTCAGCGCGGTTTATTAGCTAGCGCATGTAATCTACGCGCCGCTTATGAATAACGCAACAAGCAGGGTCCGCCCAGTGAAAACCACGGTGTTTCTTCTTTCTCCGCTCAGAGTCGGCAAAGCGGCCGACTTCATGATGGAAGGCGCCGCCTTGTTCAGCTAAAGACGCCACGCATCTTGAGTCTGCCGCAAGGGAAGGCGAACGAACGGCAAATTAGCCAAAGTGTTCCCTTCTTCCATTCCGTGCTCGGCTCGCTAGTAATCTTAATCTGCAACGCGGAGAAGCAAGGAAACGAGGAAAAAAAAAAGCTCGTGCTTACGTGACCACCGTTGTCAGTAAATTGAGTTAGCGGCTGCGCACTGGTATACACAGGCTGCGGAGAATAACGTTAAGGCGCCGCGGACACGCGCCTCTTTTCATACGGCACTAGGGGCCACCCCGTCTACACAGCCGGCTTCAGCACCGCAGTGCGTCCATAGTTGCCAGGAAGTCGCCTTTTAAGTAAGGGCTTCTTTACTGGAAACATTTCACCCCTTTACGGCTCTCCGTGGTGGAGGAGGTACGCTCGCATTGTTTGATGGGTCGGGTAATCAATGAGATTCCTGGTCGTTTATTTATCCCTGCTTCCGCCAAGCGGTCCTCTTTTTACGGCTGAATTACGACCAGTTCGGATACTCTTCTTGAATGACGAACAGCGCAGGGAACCACGCCTCACAGACTACGTGTCTGGTGTGCATCGGCTGACCGACAGAAACAGACTGTTACGGCATCGACTGCTTACGGTCCATGTTGTCGCACTCGAACTCTTTGTGTTTCGAAGCCCTCTGCGGCATGATCTACGCGGTAATAGGGGGAAATGACGTAAAGGAATCTAATAAAAAGAATAATGTTTTGGTAGAGTAGATTTTTCAAGTCAAGTGTCTCGATTACAGTGTCCTGCTTGCCTTTCGCAGCACATGTCGCTGCTAAGGGACCATAGCCTACTTGAATTGCCGTGTATGACTGTTGATCATTGCCTGTACCCAAGTGGCAATTGCGGTGCTTCTCGTCGTGACCACGCTCATCGCACCCTGCTTACTCTTCTACAAGAAACTGACTTGGCTTCCAGTTTGTGAGAGACATTGAAAAGACGAAATATTTTTTTGGCTAACCTTATTTTGTATTTTTGCATTCTTCTGTAATCAGTGCAACTTGTGGGTCTTTTTTACAGCGAAGCTGTTTATGGCTGTGTTCTGGCGGATCTGGTCTCCGTGGACATAGACCAACAATTTTTATACTTGGGCCCATCCCGAAGCTAGTGAAATGCCGGGCAAAAAACCCATGGCGAAGGTGAAGCAGGCGTTAAGCACTTACGTGGGCCGATCCCGAATATAGTGCAATGCCGGGCCCACCCGTGGCGAAGACGAAGCATGCGTTAAGTACTCACGTGTGCCGATCGCGAATATAGTGAAATGCCGGGCCGACCCGCAGCGGAGGAGGAGGAGGAGGAGGAGGAGGAGGAGGAGGAGGAGGAACTTTATTATTACAGAAGTCGTTGCGTGGTTTATTCCCGGGTGGTTCCCTCTGACAGGGTGGTGCAGTTCACCATTAAAGGGCCCACATACACAGCTTCGCTGGTCATCCTTCTTCACAGAGTGGAAGGGCACTAAATCTTTTTCTATGTTCCTGCGTGTACGTATACTGTTCCTACTGGCTCACTGCGTGCCTTGCTTTACTTTCGTCTTCGTAGCCTGTCATCTTGCTGTTTATTCGCTCTTTACTTCCCTTTCTCCTTCGACTTCCTTTTCTATCCCCCTCCTTCCTAAAGAGTAAACAGGCTTTGTGCCCATGTCAGTGGCAGTTGCCAGCCTGCTCCCGCCCTATTTCTCTTTCTGTTTGTATATGCGTGTTTTCATGTCTAATAATAATAATAATAATAATAATAATAATAATAATAATAATAATAATAATAATAATAATAATAATAATAATAATAATAATAATAATAATAATAATAATAATAATAATAATCTTCAAGTCGAAATGGAAAACGGAGTCGATTGTTGAACGACATCCACTCAGAATCCAACGGGCGCACACACACATTGAATAAGTGAGCAGGATAATTACGGGTGAAAGAGTGCACGAACGAGTGGAGGCACTATTAAGTGTAAGGAAGTCAACGTTAAGTCATGAAGGAGTCAGCCAAGTTGGAAAAGTGCACTCGTATATTGTGAGCGAGCGCATCTCGTCTACTAATTGTCTGTGCATACGTGAGACTAAGTGAAGGCGTTGACACCCAGCGTTTTTCAGGGTGTTCTTGCTTGCAAGCCAATAAAGTACTGCAATATAAGGAGATGAATTCGAGGCAACTGAACCTTTTGAAGAGTGCTGAATATTTTAGGGAAGTTCCCCGTACATACCGAGAAGAATGCTCGAAATGTAGGCCGTTCGAGGTTCAAGAACGGGGCTCTCGCAGGCAGCGAACTTCAAGCCTCAAAGTTTTCTGACACCACGCTCTCCTCTCCAGTCGGAAGATTCACTTTCGCTTGACTCATGTTGCGTGCTAGACTACTACTTTACGAGGCTCGACCGCAGAATTCGTGGTACATGAAATTAAACGCGCATCAGAAACTCGACTCTCATCGGTGAGCCCGAGCGGAAAGCGTCCAGAATTATTCTAACTACTCAAAGCGGCCACCGCGAAACTGCGAGCAGCCTTACTTCGCGCAGCGCCCGAGGCAGGAGAATTCTCCTGCGCTGAGACGGCAACGTCGTTCCGGCCTCCCGTTGCTTTCCGCACAGCGAGAGCTGCGGAAGCTCGCCGGTTAGCTTTCGAAACTACAACACTCCAGTTCTAAGTTTGGCCCATAAGGGTGTGTGAGGGGTGGGAGGGGGGGGAGGGGGGAGAATAATTCGCAGACCTTCGGCACAGTCGTGGAGCGGCGGCCGCGGCTGGTTTCAGCGGGTGGTTGGCCGCACGCTAATCGGTGTCAGATGTATTCGTGGCTTCGGCCAATTAATCCTTCCGCTGATGCCATGAGAGAGAGGGAGAGAGAGAGTGTGTTCGCGTAGCCATCGCTCGTAGTTCAGGACCCTTCCCACCCACTTAGCAGACGGTCTGGGCAGCTGCTCTGTCTTCGAGCTCCCATCTTTCTCACATCAGATTCGATCGTACCGCTGTCAAAGCGATGCTCTAAGCCTAAACTCTAGCATGGGCAATGGGGTCCCAATTATAGTGCGGTACTTGTTACGCTTGAATTACGGTTGCGGCAACTTCGTTGGACGGTTCCGTTTGTGTTTGGAGGAGATGATGTCAATGAACACAAGTGTTAGTCATATATGCCACAAATCCCTTTTCAGACCTCGTCACAAAAGAGTCCCACTCGTTGGCTCATTTCAGTGTGAGCGGTTCAGTTCGGGAGCTAAATATATACATTTTTTCAAGGTTTGTTTTCTTTCTATATTAGGTGTCGAGATGTTAACTTTGACGGCCTGTGTGTGTTCCGAAAGAGAAATACGTCTTTTTCTGGGTGGGCTTCATGTCCTAATACTTCGGACTCATACACGTTTAAGAGATGAAGGGCACAACTGAGACGTCCTTTTTGCTTCTATTTCATATTTTTAAATCGGACATTATCGCACAAAATTAGGTGGGACAATAAAATGCAGGACAGCGTGTGCAGTTATCTTGCACAGAACTTGACCATTGAAGGATTAAGAATACCCTGCAAAATGTTTTGAGTTTGCTTGGTAACTGACTGGTAAACCTGTACAATCGCTAAACAGTTCTTACGTAAGAGCTAGAGGAAAAATTGTATTCCCTGAAACGTAGCACGGGATCTAAATTGCTCTTCGCGCCCCTCTAACTTGCTCTTCACCCCCCCACCCCCCTCCCCACACACACAGAAATAAAAAAAAACAATAAACGATTGTCCTTCTTCGTTGTTTTCTCTTTCTTATCCTCGTCAAGGCTTCGGTAGTATCAATGACGTCGTGTGCAGCATGGTGTACTGTTGACCAAGTTACTTGAAGGCCGCTTAGCACCCAGTAATAACCAGTGCCAGCTTAAGAAAAGCTTGTGCCAGCAACAGTGAGTTAAGTGGCCGACGACGTAAACAAGAAAAAAAATTAAAAAATCAGGGCAGTTGACCAGCACAGCAACGCATTCTGTCATAAAAGGCATGCAGTTTATGGAATTCTACTACAATACTTGGGGCGTTTACGTGGAAACTCCGAAACGTACTCACGCGCTCCGTTGACTGGCAAAAAGATAATCGTTCATGTCGAAAGAACTCTGTAGGATGCTCCAGTATAACCGTCATTGTTTAGCTGTGTGAATTGTGGCCGTGTGTGTGGCGTTCACAAGGGCCCACGCATTCGGCATCGGGATGGGCAGAAAACGTTTCATGTGACAGTTGCCGGTTTGAACTGTACATAGAACCTGTCCTGGCCCCTGTCCCCGCTTCAAGGACCGGCACCTTCAACTCCGTCTCGCGTTCGATCTTCTGAAAACAAGAGCATACTCGGTGTCAAAAGTCCTTGGACCATGGCCACGTGCGTCGCAAGTTCAGAAACCGACACGCACGTCGCTGCAGCTGCTCAAGTCGACGGATCTCAGTGAACGACCCTATAGTCTCTGCGTGCGCCTCCTGTTCGACGCGCCCTGAGTGTTCTCTCTTGCTTTCCTTTTTTCTATCCATTAACGCTTTATGTAAGAAAGTTGCCTACCTGCTACACGCAGGGCAATATGTCTTTCTTGCTGATTTTCGGTTTTTGAGTACGTAGTTCGTGGTAGAATGTATTCAGCCAACACTGATTGATAAGCAGGAAGCGGACAGTGGTCAGCAACACGGAAAGAAGTCGAGGACGGCTCGCTTCCTTTTGAAAGCGTGGTCAAAGAAGAAATACCAATGCAAAGTTCATGCCTGCAAGTGGTATCAGAGCGGCATTGCAGAGGAAATACATTGCACGTCTCTGCTGCACATTCAACGAGAACCGTCTGTAAAAGTTGCACCCGAAGCCACAAGTGACTTAAGGCTTTCATCATTTTGAGGAAAAATACGTATTTCCTCTAACTACTCATACGCCTCGCTCTTAAAGAGTTAACCCCCTTTTCTCTGCGTAGCGTACCAAACCGGGCGCATGCCTCGTTGTTCTCTCTTCCTTTCTTACCCATTTTTTTTATTGTTTACGAGCGTCTTGCGCACACTCTGCTCTCGAAAACACGATGTGTTGGCGAATGTTTACGTCTCTATCACGTCTGTACCATGGCCGCTCGTGTTTGTGCATAGTACTACGTCCCTCTGCTGTTACACTGCGGTGAACTATACAGCCTCCGCACCACTGCACGGTTTTAGCGAGAGAGCGATGACGAAACGATCAGTGAAGCAAGATAAACAAAGGCGAACTAAAGATTGCGAGGCGGCGGTGAACAGGATCGGCAGCAGGCATGTCAAGTTGCCTGCAGCGGCAGATGTAAAAATAAAACAATACAGGGCGCAATACGGCCGCGCATCGTATCGAAGAGCCTTTGTCTCGACGATGAAGTTTCGCAGGTACTAGCGTATACGAGGTAACACGAAAAGACAAGGAATTATGTTTCGGTGATCAAATTTTGCCCTTCGTAAATCTCCGGTGACGCAAAACGCTTCTTAAGAGATTATTGCGGGGAATGATTCTGAGTCGATGCCCCTTTCCTTTCCAAAATATTTGTGCACGTCTTTACGAAAAGTGAGGTACGATTGACGTGCGACGTGATGTGGGTGCTTTCTGTGTGCTGAGGTTTATTCCAGTCGTTTAGACTCAATTCCCATTGCTCTTAGCATCCATTTGGCCTATCATTGAGTGAGTGATTCATTTGGATGAAACTGGAAACATTCGTAAGTATTGCGTCACAGGCTGCTCCCAAACGATAAATTGTTCAATGATAAAATGATGATAAAATGAGGGGACATGGAAAACATTGCAGTGGTAAAGAATATTTTATAAACGTACTTGAATAGTTAATATGGAAATAAAAGAGCGCTACAACAGCGCTTTCTGCAAATAAACATAAGTCAGTCCCATAATACTTAATAAATAAATAAATAAATAAATAAATAAATAAATAAATACACAGACATACTAAGCGTTTATAGATAAATACAACTTTATTTAAGTAAAGAAAAATTATTAAAGGTTTTATTCCTGATTGTTGTAATGACGTGTTACCCTAAGGCGCAAGCAATTTTTTATAGCGGAAAAGCGATCATTAAGCCTGTTCACCTTGAGGCATGACCTTGCTGTTCAAACATAGGACAGCTTATGAGAACGTGTTCTTGGTTCTCCCATGAATAACCACACGTGGAGAAAGGCATAACTGAACGGCGCATACGATACAAAAAGCCACCAGTATAGGTCACATCAGACACGATCTACGGCAGCAGAGCTCCATGAGCAGTACTACTAACCATTGGCTTCATTCAAGCACATTATTACTTAACTGACTCAAAGTCAACTCTTCGATGCATACGGCATTCATGATCACGTGATCCAAACGCAATGACGATTTATCAGGTTTCACTGAATATAGTCGCAGCTGCATCGCCAGGGCATCAAACGAAGTTGCAAATGATTATTGGACATGTCTGTTTGCAGAAAGCACTAAAACCAAAAAACGTCCGTTGGTCTGAGTACTGAGAAAGGCCCATTGATCGAAATAGTAAAAGAACAGAAAGCGGATGCGGTTACCAGCAGCCAACTTATTCTTGCTAGCCGATGTTATGGAAACATGGCTAAAGAATAAAAGGTTAAAGAAAACTCAGGAAAGCAATATCACTGTGGGGGCAGTTCGGAGTGTGTAGCATGTTCGGGGGTTTCGTTAGAAATAAACCGTCCAACCGGGCTCCACATAGAACACACTTCAAAAGCCTTGAGATCAACGATGCGCTGGTGGCGTCGGTGCATTTCAAGATGTATTCCCCCTGTACAGCTAGCGTGCCGGAATGCCGGAAGTCACTTGGCCCGCATCATAAGTAGCTCGACGTTTCGTGCAGCAACTCGTCTGAAGCACATAACAGTTTATGGGAAGTGTGGCTACACAAACACAATTCGTCATGTACCCAAAGGAGTGCTTTGTAGGTTTTGATTAAACCAAGTTGAATGGTCAACAAATGTCTCTATTAGCCCGGCGTGACGTAGCGGTGTCTTTCATACAATAAACACAGAATACGCAGCTCGGAGTACTCGGCCGCCTGTCGGATGCGTCACGTGTGAGATGTTCCAGAACGAAACGCATGTGTGATGTTAACGAAAACGTTTCTGAGCGTTTGTTTATACGTATACGCAAGCGTATAGTGAAGCCTACTGCAGAACGTCAGAGAACGCTTAAATAGCAAGAAATATCCAACGTGTCGACGGCGCTGCACGAAAGATGTGACGGCGATAGAGAAAAAAAAATATTCTCTTCGCTGGGGACGCCTCCACTTTTGGAACGAACGGCGACGAACGGCAGTTGACTCCCTAGGATCCAGTTGACGGCACGCATAGAAAAGCAAAATTAAATATTCTGAAAAAGATAGTGCGGGGCAAATAGAAAAAAAAAACCTCCCCGTAGACAAACATATTCTCGCCCTTCTTCCGTATGAGACGAAACAAAACTAGTATCACACACACACACACAAAACACAAGCTAGCGTATCAAGATGACGCGTGCAAAGTACAAAGGAAATGGCTCGCCGAAAAGGTTCCTCACTGCGAGAAGGGAGGATTTGTTTCGCGTTGTATACCGGGTGGCGCAGTTTTCGATGTCTGCGCGGATCTTCGCTTCCTCCTGTTGGACGCTGTCGGCTTCGCTATTGATTTTCGTCAGGCAGTTCGGAGAAGAGCGGTGCGACAAGTCAGCCCACCGGTGACGAGACCAGTTTGGCTTACTTTGTCACTCTGATTTTCTTTTTCCGGCTGCTGTCGCACTTCTGTGTGAAATTGTCGAATCGTTCTGTCTGCCACGGTGTCGTTTCGTTGCCTTGTTGCTACGTCGTCGCCTGCAACAGGGAGAAAACGGGCAAGTTTACTTCTACGCGCGAGACCGTACGGGGAAGCCGCACTGTTTTGCTGTCGCATGAGTTCACGACTTTTTTGTTTTTGTTTTTGTTTTAGTCTTGCGTCCTGGGCAGATATCAAGAAGTGTGTATATCTAAAGTAGCATTTAGGGTGGGGAAATGCCTTGTAAACTGCGAAGAAAAAATGCTTGTAGCTTTCTGGCTTTCCATGGATAGTTGTTCGTTTTCACAGTAGTGATTGATGACTCGTTGGCGTCGTTCAGGTCCTGCGAGACAGTTTCCTAAGAAGGGTGCGCTGGATATGTGGAATATGTTATTCGGAACTTTCAAATAACCAAACCGATTCTTTTTTTGACATTTGAATCGCGAATCGAATCGGTGGAATTCAAATTTTCAAATAGAACGTCGTATATTTTCTGAATAATCTACAGTTACACCGAACTGGAGTAAAACTTGAGCCGTTAGCCTTCTGTCATGCGACGACAGGGGTGGATAAGCAAAAAATTTAGCAGTATTTTCTGCGCAACCCAGTGCTGTCGCAATTCATCCGCCCTATACTCTAAACGCATCTATAGCAGCACCCAATAGATTTCTGGTAGTTTAGGAGCCACTTCGAAACTAGACGTTGAATCCGGAAGCACTAGCTTCGGCAAGTAGTAAACCTTCGTAATTTTTTCTCGAAACGTTTTTGTCCTTGCGTTACCGCGATCCCTCCTATTATTTTTTTTTGTACTTATCACATTCATACCACTTTTGCCAATTAACAGACACGACAGGTGATCACTTGCACCCGCTATTTTGTCCTGAATATGCTAAACAACTTGTACACGCTGGTGGGTGCCACTAACAATTTTTTAGGTCAGTGGGCACGGAAGATAGAATGCTGACTAACAATAATTACCTATATACACTGTCCCATTAGCTGAACCACTGTATGTGCTCCTCGGATTACCCGTCTTCTTGCCAGCCTTGTCGAGAATCAAAGTAAACGAGTGAATCACTGTGCATAATTGCGTGATCGTCCAGGATCCCTTTCTGTAGCCATGTTCGAAAGGTGATACAATTTTGTGCTCTTTCAAGAAAACAGTAATGCAGCCAGCTATAATGTGCTCAATTAACCTACAAGAAAAGGATAACATGGAAATCGAGCGATAACTGAAAACTGAACGCAGGTCATCCTTTCTTAATATAGGAACGACACGGGCTACTTTTCAATCATGCGGAAGCACTGCAGAACGAGGTGAGGCCTCAGAAAGCTGCCACAAGAAATTTACTTAAATGCTCAGCGTAATGCCAAAGGAAGGTGTTGGGGTTGCAGTTATGACCCCTATAGATGATTTTAGATTTAGCCTGAATGTTAAGTACACCTTGACGAGCTATTTTAATGTTAGAGGAACGTGAGGGCTAAGTTTGGACAGAGTGATGAGTGGGCGGGGTGAAGACGCTGTGGAAGTGGCCATTGAAAAGCTGGGAGATAGTCCTTGAATTCGTTATTGGAACGCTACTATGGATACTGTATTGTTATCGTTGTCCTCTACTCTTCTAATTTATTTATTTATTTATTTATTTATTTATTTATTTATTTACATACTCACAGGTCACAAGGTCATTACAGAGGAGTGGCTAACAAGATATATCGTTCGTTGCCTTCTTGAAGGCGGCAGAATCACGTGTCGCGTGACGGGAGCGCGATTGTGGTTCCAGTCACTGCTTATTTGTGGCAAAAAAAAAAGCATGGTCGATAATATTTAGTGCGGCATGACGGAGCTTTCATGTTAAATGGTGATCATTCCGCGAAGACGCACAGTCTGGCGGAAGAACACGTTCAGTTTCAATTGCAGGGCTAGCTAACAAATCTTATGAAAGAGGCTTAAACTGGAGCCCTTCCGGGGTGATAGATATGTCGACAGACCTAACTTGACTTTCATTGATGAAACAGTTGCGCAACGAGAAGGGTTGGGGAATATATAATGATCCTGCATCGGCAATGAAATGAATGGAACAACTTTCATGCGGCCAGGACTGGAACTTGGATAGCGTGTATTGAGGCTACCAGACCCCATCATTTCGCTAACGTTTACTAACTATGTTCTCGAGTAAAAAAAAAATTTTTATTTGATGTCTTTGCTATTGAATAAAGCAATATACGTATATACAAAAGCGGAATCACGTAGGAAAAATGGCAACCACACTGACGTTCACAGGCCAGTGCCATGTTCGAAACAGCATAGTGGCTGTTTGTTCTTATGCTCTTTTTGCCTAATATATACCTGTTGAGGCAACAGAGGAGAGAGAGAGAGAGAGAGAGAGAGAGAAAAGAAAGCAACGGGAAGACACAGATATACAAATAATAATAGGAGCAATGAACGTAGGAAAGAAAGAAGGGAAAGAACAAACTACAAAACATAATACACAAACATAATAAAATAAAGAGCTAAACGAGAAAGACTGTTTCCACTACTGCAGCACCAAAAAGACACCGAGATAGACAAGTGGCTTATTCACTACTTCAACACATAGGAATCCCCCACGGCCAACATGTTCGATGGTTTCGGTGAGCAGGCGGCTAGCTGTGTGATGCCAGTCTGCGACCAAATCAACGTGGTTATCTATTCGCTCCAGGTAAACTCTACACTGCGACTCTAACCTAGGGACACTGAGCGTTTCACGCGAGTGGCCGGGCCACGCAGTCGCTTTCGCTTGGTCCTCCGCTGGACTACGCTGGCGTCGGCGGTGGCCGGTGAAGCGTCCGGCCCGCCATTACGATCGTAGCGCTCGAATTTCTCGTGGGAGCAATTAAACGTGATCGCCCGCCGCCGCCCCGCTGGCCCGAAATCGAGGGACCCGAGCAGGCCACTCTGAGCTCTCGGCGAACAAGGCTACGCCGTTTGTGGCGAAATGAGGCGGGCCTTATGGCCGAGGGCAAGGGAATCCCATGACAGTGTTCGATCCTTGTGCGAGCAGACAGCGCTTAAAATTTCCGCATTTGCTGCGACAAAATATCTTTGTATATTCTTACGGATCTCGCCCTATCTAAACATATCAGAGTCCTCTCGGCCGGTTCATTCAATATCTAATTCGCGTCAGTGCTCCCGTTGTCCTATTGCGCACTCCTCCCCCCCCTCCTCCCCCAACCTCACCCACAGCATGTTTTAGAGCAAGCTTCTTAAAGTGATCAGGACGCTGGTCTGCTGATCTAGCGAGCTCCATGTTGCAGCAAATTTGCCGGGCAAGTTCTTAGAAAAATCAAGGTCATCATATGCATGGTCGAAACACGACGCTCCACCTCCTACATTTTGTAGACGTAAGTTTTAAAATGCTTCGATTTAACCTGTTGAGACACATAAGCATCATCATCATCATTATCGTCGTCGTCGTCATCATCATCAGCAGCAGCAGCAGCCTGTTTACGCCCACTGCAGGGCAAAAGCCTCTCCCATACTTCTCCAACTACCCCGGTCATGTACTAATTGTGGCCATGTTGTCCCTGCAAACTTCTTAATCTCATCCTCCCACCTAACTTTCTGTCGTCCCCTGCTACGCTTCCCTTCCCTTGGAATCCAGTCCGTAGCCCTTAATGACCTCGGTTATATTCCCTCCTCATTACATGTCCTGCCCATGCCCATTTCTTTTTTTTTTCTTTCAACTAAGATGTCATTAACTCGCGTTTGTTCCCTCACCCAATCTGCTCTTTTCTTATCCCTTAACGTTACACCCATCATTCTTCTTTCCATAGCTTGTTGCATCGTCCTCAATTTAAGTAGAACCCTTTTCGTAAGCCTCCAAGTTGAGACACAACACGCAATTATATACTCCAATACGGCCAAGAAGAGTAGCTTGGAATGATGGAGTTCTCAGCAACCCGACGCAAACACGGAGTACTGCCGACTGTTGACAACGAAAATACATAAAGAGTCCGTGCCGAAGGAACAGATCCAAGCTTGAAGTAACCGTTTGATTTTGCATGTGCTTGGGCGCTTCACAACGGAGAATCCATGGGTACTCACGGCATCATGCTCCGCAGAGGTAGCATGAGAGATCTCGAACTTCATCGCAACAAAACTAGCAGGACAGAGAGAGCAAAGAAAGAAAGAGGAAGGACGCCCGTCCGTGTTCGCTACCCTACACAGGGGCAAGGGGGTTAATGGATGGAAAGAAAGGAAATAAATAAATAAATAAACAAATAAAGAAAGAAAGAAAGAAAAAAAGAAAGAAAGTAAGATAGAAAGAAAGAAAGAAAGAAAAAGGAAGAAGACACTGATGGTGTCACCTTATACGGAGGTGCGTGTTGATTCTACAGTTGTTCACTGAAGTCTAGTTGGCTTCGGGAACTGCAAAATTTCGGGTGTCGTTTCCTGGCCTTGAGAGAAAGTTCAGGCGGTGAGATTAACGAGAGAAAAAATCCGTTTCCCTACACTATACTTTGCTATATATACTTGTTTGGACATTGGACAGGTGAATCTGCCGCAATAAACGTGCTAGCCACAGGCCCACCAACCGGCAGGCCACTTTCGAGTAGCGTTTAATTTTTTAGCGCTTTTCCTCCCCTCTACTTTATTGAGAGATTGCTTAACTGAGTAATTGTCGTTAGATCTGCGGGGGGGGGGGGGATTAACGGTGGGTGAAAGACTTTCTGCAACAACAAAAAAAGCCACGTTTTTTGCCGGTTCTCGTAAATTTGCCCGCAGTATAGAACCTCCGAAGATGAATCACCAAATAATACGTTAAGTTGCCCTTAGTCATAGCTGAACATCATTCACACTTGCACTTTCTTATGCAGACTACCTTCCTAACCGAAAACTTGAGAGCTCAGCCTTGGCATAATTAGAACCCCGGAAGCGGCTTCATGCACTCCAAGGCCGGTATCGATCCCTGAACCTTTCTTCTTGCGTTTGTTTTGGAGTGTTCCTGACATATTCACGCAGCGCCCACGACTTTCGAGATGGATTGGAAGGCTTAGCATGTTTGACGTTTTGAAGTTGCGCGGCATACGTAAACCGATGGTTCTTAGCTTTGCCTAGCTGGCCCAGGCGCTCTCATTCCAGTTTATTGATAGATATTGAAGTGTACTGTATAAATAAAGGAAGTGCTAAAATATTTCGATCGTACAAGAAACTTTCCCTGTAATATTACTAATGCAGCAGCCTAAAGAAGCGTGACGGAGTGACTTGTTGCAAAGCTGTTGTCCGTGCTGCCGTGGCGCCATATTTTGCACTCAATTTTGGACCACGTAGTGCAACACTCTTACATATTTTTGTTCTGTGGAATAGTTTTTTTATGTAGGCGTTACAGTTAGTGAGAACGCCTTTCCCGTGTTCTTACTGATTTGTTGTTACTAATATGTTGGCACTAAGGAAGTACCACAATTTAATGCGCAATAGCCGAGAGGCCTTCGTGAATTTGTTTGTTCTATATAGCTTGCGGTTCGGCACTGGCCTATTCCCTAAAAGAAGAAAGAACTGGTGAAGCGAGATGTTGTCAGAGTATAGGACAGCGAGAAACAGGGAGATAGGATAACGATGACGAAAACAACAATAGCACGCCTATGCGGACACTTCGCCCGTTGTTCATGTAATGAAAGATTAAGACAAATATCGACCACGAAAAATTTAGTAGTGTTAACATGTTGTTCTTGGGGGAGCCGAAATGTAAGTTTAATTCCGTCACTCTCGATTTCAATTTCTCTAAGCATGCCTGCTGGGCAAGAGCTTTTTTTTCTCACTTCATATTCAATATGTATTTTTTCCGTTCGTTCTAGTTTTTGTTGGTTGCCTCTCGCGAACAACACATAGGAATGTTACCGCACTTAATGGCAGCGGTGCGTTTTCTCCCCTGTCCATGTATGGACAGGGGAGAAGCACTATTCGTAGACGCACGATCATTTGTTTTATTAGATGTGTTTAACAATATGTTTCTGGATGTAGGGAGACTCCTCTCGCATGGCGCAACAATGGTGTTGAAAAGATGTGAAAATGCAGGGGAAAAAAACTTTGATGTTTCGAGAGAGAGAGAGAGAGAGAGAGCATGCAGGGAGAGTGAAGGTAGGGAGCTCAGCCGGACGAGCGTCTCGTTTGCTACCGTACTGAGGGATTATGAGAAATGTGGAAAATAAAGCGAAAAAGGGGTAGAGAAGTTTACAATTTACAAATGCCCCTCGATGGACGTAAGCGATGACCTCAGGAACAAACCCAACTCTAGCGAACGCGGAAGTCAAATCCTCATGTTTCTGAAGCCCCGAACACACCTACCACGTCTTTTTCTCTCAATTATATGCATGCAAGTAAGCGTTGCGTACACCTCTGCTCCGACGTGTGATACCCGCCATGGTTGTTCAGTGGCCGTGGGGTTGGGCTGTTGAGCCCGAGATCGCGGGATCGAATCCCGGCCGCGGCGGCCGCATTTAGATGGGGGCGAAATGCGAGAACACCCGTGTTCTTAGATTGAGGTGCACGTTAAAGAAACCCAGGTAGTAAAAATTCATCCGACGTCCCACACTATGGCATGCCTCATAATCAGAACGTGGTTCTGGCATGTAAAATGCCATAATTAATTTTTTTATTTAAGAAAAAGAAAAGGAAAAGAAAACGATAAGATAAGAAAAAGAAAAGTTCGAGAAGACCTTACAAAGAGTAGTTAAGGTAGAGCTCGTATGAACAATCCACGAGTCTTCAAAGACGTATGGCACTAAAATACAAGTCCAGCTCAGCGTCTTTGACACACACAAAAAAAAGAAACATAGGGGCAGCATGACCCTACAAAAAACAGCACCCACCCGCCACGTATCGCACCGTCATGGCGGACACAATGGGCATGCACGAACACATCATGGGCTGTTAGTGGTACTTACGATTGCAGCAAAGACTCGTTGCGCATGCTTGAATCAGTGACACAAACGTAAGTGAAAGACCATGAGCTGTTATTCTTTTATATGTTGGCTGTTGTTGTTTAAACATGTTTGCAAAATGTGCTTTTTGCCGGAACACATGTTTGTTGTTGTCATATTATCAGCTCATGTCATCATCCTTTGCTCATTGGACAATCTATTGTTTGTGGAGAAGCCGGCGACACAGCAGTTGCCAACCTTTCCAACTACATCATAATGAATCACTCAGCGGACCGGCATCGTATAACCCTCGTGTATAGAAAATATATCCGTTTTATAGCCAAGTTCACTGAAAAGCTCTTGCCACTCCCCAGTGGCAACTCGTTGCAACTTCCCGTTCATCTTCATCGTCGTCAGCCTATTTAAGTCCACTGCATGATGAAGGCCTTTCCCAGCGATCTCCGAGTACCCCTGTATCGTGCCAGTTGACCCCATCTTACGCCTTCAAATTTCTTAGTTTCATCGCACTTAGTTTTCTGCCGTCCCCGACTGCGGTTTCTTTCTTTCGGCATCCACTCCGTTAATCAAAAATATACCGCCGGTTATCTGCTATAATAATTACATGTCCTTCCGTAATCTCTTTTTTACTTTTAATCTTAACTAGATTGTCGGCTACTGCCGTTTGCTCTTTAATTGACACCGGTGTCTTCCTGCCTCTTAAGTGTTCACTTATCAGTTTTCTTTCCATCGATCGTTGCACGATCCCTAACTTCTTAAGCTTTTTTGTTAACTTCAATGCTTCTCTCCCATATATTAGTACCGGCAGGATGCGTACTGCATTACGTATGGTGCAGCAAGCAATTAGGGGTTCTGAGCTGCTGTGAGAAATTGCTAAGAGCATACGAAGAGATTACGCTTTGTAGCGCCGAACCAAGCTACGAGAGAGTGGTTCAGGCAATTACTATAACTCAAACTTGAGTTTAGCTTACGAGACGTGCGAAACGACTTCGCCTCTCGGGAAATCAAAGGGGCTGGCTGACAGTAGGTTCGAAACAACAGCAAAAAAAAAAAAGCAAAAGAACAACGAGAACACTTTTTCTCCTGAAAAAGGGCAACGACCTCTCTATAGGAAATTCAAACTAAGGAAATTCCTTCCGCCGCGCACCTGGAGCATTAAAAGGATCTCGCCTACACTTGAAAGAATCTTTCTCTGATTTCTCTCAGAGCTGGCACTTAGAAACAGCGTTTCCAAAAGAGCGTGAATTTTTAACGAGACGTGTCTTGGGCATGCGGCTGCAAAGTGGCTTCTTTAAAGCCGCGATGCGGAGTTCCTTACTTGCGGCCACCGATAATTTTTTGTTTCTTCAGGGATGCTGCTGAAATAAACGCTGAAATTTACGTATGGCCTAGGTAGAAAGCGCGCGCTTTCGTCTTTCTCTTTCCGTCTGGTGGTTCCGTCCCACTCACCAGTGCGTGTGGCGAGGGCTTCGAAGAGCTCGAGAATTTAGCAGAGTGGAAAAATAAAAACATTAAGTGCAGAGTTGTCTCAAACAATATGGGGGACGTACGTTCAGGGGGTGCGATTAAAGTAGCCCTGAATGATATGAGCGAGAGAAACAACAGGAACTAAGGCACTCCATCTTCAGTAGCAAAACATACAGCAAGCTTCGGCGACTTTGCAGAGAATCACAGCTCAAGTTAGAGGCAAGCTGTTACTTTCGAAGCAGCGCATTAGAAATTTTCTCTTCCTGCATGTAATGCACGCACGTTAAAACTTTGGTCACTTATGACGCTTTCGAGAACTTAAGAAATTTTCCCGTGGCATATCAGCCATTTTCATCACATTTTATCTCGGTGTCATGTTTGTTCTTCGTGTACAGGTAGACAAATTCTACGCCTTGTTTTAAAGCACACTTATAACGTTATATAGCACTCGCATAATATTTTACACAAACCACGTAATTACCAAACGCACTTCAAAATTTTCCAGCACCATTACCTGCCTCCATCTTTCGCCAATATATAAGCAAAATGACTTGTTTACATTGTTCACCGAGGACATCGCAGATGCCGTGTGTAAAGCATTAAAATAGGGCATGCGCAAAGGCTCAGTAATTATTTGAAGGGGTGATAACTAAACTAGGAGCAATAAGATTTCGCGAAGAGATTACAACTTGCGTACCACTGTTTTCGCCAAATGAAAACTCAGTGTGAAGCCGCAGAGTTCTCTTTCAATACAGGTAAACATAACGGATAACAGTCGTACACATCCCGCGCTTCGTCAATGATTTTTTTTAAAAGAGCCTAAAATTTATTCACGCTGATTTACCTTTGCATGCCCATCAGAATGATTTTCTAATTTCCACTAAATTTGATGTCGGTGGCAGTTATTCCTTCCAGGACAGCGTTCTAAATTCTGCGCCGTTCGTAAGACGCCCTTATAACGCTCCAAAGTGCTTGCATACGTAATTTACTCTAAACGCTCTAATCAACCCACACATAACTTGTGTACACATTGTACACAGCACATGCGTAGACAGAAATTTGCTTGCCCATCGCCCATAGCCTGCCCCCTATTTCCACGAAATATAAATAAGGTTCCCTTTGTAGTTCCTGAACGACATCGGGGGTGCCTGTAAAACGTGTTAAAATGAGGAGGGAATGAGAGTTTAGTAAGTGTTTTCGAAGCCCATAATTAAGCCATAAATGTTGAACTTGCCACGGACATCACCCCTAACATGGCTTGTAGTTCTTCTCTCTCTTCTTTCTTTGATTAAATGCGAATTCTGTGGAACGGTCAGTCCCTCGTGGCAAGAGGAAAAAAAAAAAAAAAAAATATATATATATATATATATATATATATATATATATATATATATATATATATATATATATATATATATATATATATATATATATATATATATATATATACACAATATGTATAGCGAGTCCCACATAATTTGAGCCAAGAATGTAAAAATGAAAGGCGCGCGTCGGAAGCGAATTGAACCGAACGCATACAACTCGCAATAGCCTATATTAACTCCGACATTTTTTTCGTTTTCCCCACAACTCACTAATTAATTAGGTTTAATTACCCAACCTTTCAATTATTGGCTTAGGACCCCAAGTATGATAGGCCGATTAGTAGAGCACCTTCAGAAACCACCGATTGAGTTGTTTCCTTTACGATACCCCTCACGTAGTTTTCTTTTTTTTTCCGGGTTGCAAAAAGAGAGCCTTGCGCAGTGATATTGTGCTGCTCTCAACCGTGCGTTCGGTGAACAAGGTCGACTTACGTCGGATCTTGACTAACGGATTAGTTATGTTTAATTATTCAACTTTTTAAGTATTCGTTGCAGACCCCAAGCGTGACATGCAACGTTGTAGAGCACATTGAGAAAAATCTCAATAAATTGTTTCCCACACGATCGATCTCGTGTGGTCCTTTTTTCCCGCGTTCCCGAGAAAGGCCACGAAATATATATATATATATATATATATATATATATATATATATATATATATATATATATATATATATATATATATATATATATATATATATATATATATATATATATATATATATATATATATTTATTTATATTTATATATATAGATAGATATAGTTGCTTTCGTGCTGCAATGCAATTGATTGATTGTCTGATTTTAGTTACCGCACACAAAGTACAAAAGAAAATTGCACATTCATAAAGTTCATAACATCGTAAACAGCTTTTATATATAGAGGGTGTCCCAGCTAATTTTAGCAGAGATGCAGGCAAAATTGCGGCGCGACTGGCCGCTCGAGGCACTTTGCCTGTATTCGCGGGCTTCTTTCATGCTCAGAACACTTTTATATAGCACGTATTGAGCAAGAGAAAGCTGTATCGGGAGTTTTTCACGTTGCTCTACAATTTTCTCATTGACAGTTCTAATCTAATTGTAATATTGGAGAAGCTGAATAATTAATTAGGACTAATTATGTAATGATGTACAATGAAAAGATAATCTGAGTATTTCCAAGTGATCGCAAACATTACCATTGTTCCGTCCATCCACGCGTAACATTAACATATTTTTAAGCTCTGGCTAAAGTTAGCTGGGACACACACTCTCTCTCTCTCTCTCTCTCTCTATATATATATATATATATATATATATATATATATATATATATATATATATATATATATATATATATATATATCATATGGCATCCAAACCTTCATTCCGATGTTTCGTCAGCCGGGGTCTAGCAAAAAAATCCGAGCGTTGAGTTCCTATTTACGAAACTCCTAATTAGGCCAGTGCAATCAAATTTTTCTCACAGGTCGATCATAGCATGACCCCTATTTTTACTCAATGTAACCTTGGTCTCACGTATAGTTCTTTCAGAACAGTTGGGGAAAATTGCGCATAACGACCATTCAACGCTTTCGTGAAGTTTCTAAAGAATTTTGTTAACAAAGCCTGTAAAAAACTGACTATCGTGTATCTTTGCCCACATACCACAATGTACTCGCGGTTTAGTTGAATTAGAAACTTTATGGCATCCTGGTGAGGTAGCTCAGTGGCTTTGGCTTTACGCTGCTGAGCTCGAGGTCGTAGGTTCGATGTACGTTATAGAACTACCACGTGGTTATAATTACTCCGGAGTCTTGCGCTTATGCGTGCCTCATAATCACGTCGTGGTTATGGCACGTAAAACCCAAGAATTAACCTTATTGAGACTTCGTCTTCTATGAGAACATTGAACCAACTTCCTACACACTGCATAAAAAATGTGCTTGTGAAGCTTTGGAAGACTTGTATCACCAATTTGCTGCAAAAGCTGCAATGAACCTGCACAGTTCAAGTTTTTTTCTTAGTACTGGAACATGAGCCCTATTTCTGCCATCTTTTGTTCCCCCAGAGCTTCGGAAAAGACTTAGCGAGGTCTTTGTATAACGCCTTTCACGAGAGTTTTAACAAAATTCATCTAGTCCCTAATTAAGCCACCCACTTTATCATTTGTCCGCACTTGGCCCCTAACATAACCCCCCTGCCCCCTTGTTTACTTCAAATGTGAACTCGGTGATTCGCGTAGTTCATTCAGGACACCGTGAAAACATGCATATGACGTGCCGAAGTGAATCTAGGCGCACTACCAACTTCGATGTAAAATACGATGCCAAGAAATTATCGAGAAAATTAACTGTTTGAATTTAGAATTAAGCATAAAATGGGGTTTAAGTTTGCGGTAAGCTTAATATCGTCAGTAAGGAAACAAAATTAAAGTGGCAGACTTAATCTTTTCCAGCCGGCCTGTGGAGCGCTTTGCCAATTGAGCTTCGAAAGCGGCAATCTCTCCGCCCATTTCTTAGATGTTTGGTTACGAAACTTAGCCCCAGCAGTGTTAGGCAGCGCCATTAACGACCATGGCGCTGAATGTAGGAGATGGTTTTAACCACAGGCATTACATAACATGTGATCTCATAAGCGAACAGCTGGCCAGTAAATATTTGTTCATGCTATCCCATGGCATGAAGACTGCCAGAGCTGAGACCCTCGCTCTGCAATGAGCGATGGGAATAATGAGAACCCAGGGACTCAAAATTTTCGTTATAGAAACAGCTGCGTGAAGCCGACATATATTGAAGGAAAGGAAAACACGGGCTAGATCAACATTTCTTTTTCAATTCAGACGTTTACGCAAATAAAAGTAAGGTTGATGTTAAGATCACTTGTAGTTTAGTCCCCACTCATTATTATTCAACACAACTTTTGGTAAAAGTTATTCTACATATTTGCGGTAAAAATGTACTGTTGTTCTATTAACATTTGTTTGAAAGCGCAGTTTTATGCATTGAAGCAGGAAAGTAACTGGAACGCCAATTCATTTTGTCGGATACCTTGAACATTAATATCTCAAAACTGGGGCCGTCCTGAGAATTTGTTGTATGGGAATACGCCTTGCGACCCCACTGGCTACAATTCGTAAATGCGAATAAGTGCCCTAAAATTATTAATTAAAAAGGTAATTAGCATGAATATGTTAAATATCTAGGCTTTATTTTCATTTTGCATAGAAGTAATGGCCACCTCATCGAGTAATTTAATTGAAAGGTTAGAATTTTGCAATCTGCCACATGCAATTTTCAAAATTTCGGTGCAGCTAAAAAGATGAAGAAAGAAATGATCTGGCATAACAGCCAGCCTGCGTTGCATTAAACCTTGGTTGAAAGTTAGCGCTTGCGTCCGTCCTTTTATTTTGTTATCTTCTATTCTTGTTTGCTCTATTGTTATCGATGTCTAGTATGCGTAAGGAGTTTTCACTTTTGCCTCCTCTCTCAGTTTCTTTCTCTCCTCCTTTCCTCTACCAGCGTGCTGGGTAGCCGACGGGAGAATGTCTAGAAAACGCGCCTGCATTTCTTTAAAGTTTTCTGTGTACCTCTACATATGTGTAATGTGTATAACACCCGAACTGCACAATAAACTTCAGCTTTGTCTGTATTTTCATTGTAGTAAGCTCGTCTGGGACAATGCAGCATGTAGTGCTCTTTAGATATCCGGCGTGTAGTGGATACATCATGTTTTTTTGCTGTTGCACTTGTCAACGTGATAATGGTTTCCACCGATTAAAATTTGCGTAATAGGAGAGTTTTTTTTATGTCAAATAGTACTGGATGAACTAAGGGACGACACTATAAAGCTGCGTGACTACAATGCCTTACGTTAACCCTAAAATTGTTCAGCTTATTGTCCTAGCCTCAGTAGACGGAGGCTTTCCTGAGACGCGCTGTCTTTATCTCCAAGATGAAAAGATGCAGGTTATCGCCTTTAAAACATTATGAGCGGCGCTTGCCTCATCAGTACCTTTGTGACAAAATATTGAATAACTGACCAAAACACTACAGGCGCTGGCTTGTTTGCAACGGTCACTAGAACATTTTACAGGCAAATACAGCTTACAATATTCTTTAACGCATTCGACTGCCATTTAATATGAAGTTTTACGAAGGACCCACTTTTCTCACCGTCACATATAGTTGAGAAATTGAGAAACGTGTACTAAAAATAGCCGTATATGTTACCGTGTGGGTGCTATTGAAGCACTTTTTTGCTGCATTAAATGCAACTCTATTCCAATGGCATTTTAGCGAGCCCACAGAAATGAAGTGTTCGTGTTATTTGTTCCAAGTGCTAATCCCAATTTAAAGAATTTTTATATTTCTCCGGTGTTGACGGTGTCTGTCTTAATGTCAATAAACTCGTTGAACAGCTTGCTTAAAAAGCAAAGCAAGAACCAATTACACAAGTTTAAACTGGCAGCTTGTAATGCTTAAGCCGTCTTTTAGCGGCCATCGCAGCAATATCGGTCATGCGAAAAGTGTAATGCCGTGTATCTGCACAAAAAGGCGGAATTTGCGAAGTTAAGACATTTAATTAATTTGTTAGTGTAAATGTCAATGGTTGGTAGCTTTATATGGGGTAACGAACATTCGAAACAAAAATTATAAAATAAAATGAAATTGATGAGGGAGCAAGTTTTCTGAAGGTTGCCTTGAAAGCGTACTTTTCCGCGTTATGAGTGTGTGTGCAAAGAAGCCTGCCATGTGATGCTGAGCATGAAAGTAGGAAAAACTGAATGGTACATGTGATAATAGTTTAATAATAATATTACGTTATTAGTGGAGAAAGATGACTCTGGGAAGAAAGATGGCCAGCGAAGCTGTGTATGTGGGCCCCTTAATGGCGAACTGCACCTCCGCCGCGGGTCGGCCCGGCATTTCACTATCTTCTGGATCGTCCCACGTATGGGGAGTGCCTAATGCCTACTTCACCGCCACGGGTCGGCGTGGTATTGTACTTACTATCTCCGAGATTGGCCCACATATAGAGAGTGCTTAATGCCTGCGTCACCTCCGCCACTGGTCGGCCCGGCATTGCACTATCTTCACGATTCTTTGCTACATGCGGACACGATAGTGAGGAAAGCAGCCCTTAACAGCTTCGCTGCAAAACGAAGAAAGCAATTGTGCTACGTGAAACCGGTTGCGAAGGCGTCCTGGCTCAGTTATTACGATCGCTTTGAAGGGACCATGTAGTTTCCTCGCAACTCATGTCCACGCCATTCAATACGCGGATTTCATCTCTTTGGCACCAGAAATGCGATGGGTAGACATGCATAAGCCAAGAAAAGCAAGTGAGCAAGAACTAAGTAGCATACGCAGAGCCAAACAGTCCTTACGCATTAGTAAAACATTCTCATACTTGATGTAGCATATTTTGCACCTTTTGCATATTCAGAAAATCAAAAATCCTTATTATAGCTGTCTCATTCGCTCCTGTGAATTTATTCTGGGCATTATAAGAAAATTACGATCTCATTCATGGGCTTCGGAACTTTATTAAATTCCCGAAAATGAGTGGGACTCTTGCGAGCTCGTATAAGCCGACATTATAACGAATGCTCTATTATTTCTTAATTGTTTATCATAGCCTTGTGATAAACCTCCATGCTTTCCGTCCCCCAGCGTACTTACGAATAATAAGATTTTTTATCACACGTTCTCCCCGCCGCAGTTACTTAATAAGCGCAATAACTCTGTTTCCTGTGCGAACAAGAGATAAGGAGAAAGAAATAAAAGCAGATGTTGAGATAAAAATAAAATTCGGTGTTTCTATTCCCCACGCCCCACCCCCCACCCCCAGCCACAGAAAAAAAGGATTCAAGTCGCTACTCGCACCTTGACTACGCAAATCGCGTTCCGAAAACGTCATTTGCAAAGACAACACACATTACGCCTCGGAGCAGCTCTGTTCAACGCTGTTCAGCACTCCCATCTCTATCCTTTATTTTTTTTTTCTACGTGCGCTCATAGGAAGTAAGGGGGTGGGGAATCTCGAAACATTTCACGGGGCTGCGCTAACAGACAAGAAGATTAAAGTCAAATAAAAGAAGCTAAAATCCTGAGCGAGCCGGGGCGAAGATAAATACAGAGCACGGAAGAGATAATGGCTTCCTTCTCGTCTTTCTTCTGTCGTCGGGCTCGAGGAATGGAGAGAGGGAAACAGCCTGGACGATGGCAGGCCTAACAAAGCGAAGCCGGTTGCCAGACGAAGTGTGAACGCGAGTCAAAAGACGTGATGCGGAGAGCGAGCTTCGGGCCTGACTCGTTGTTCCTGTCTATTTATTGTGCTTCGCCGTTCGTTGCTAGCGCCACTGTCGGTCTCGCTCGTGAAGGCCACACCTCTCCCTCTCTCTCTTTCTCTCTCTTGCTTTCTCTCTCCTCACTGGTAGACACATTTGCGACAAGGAACAACGCCTCTGAAGCGGAAATTGCAGCAATAAGCCGTAATTCCGGTTCCGGATTCTTTCTCCTCATTATTATCACTTCGCCGTATTTCTTTGTTTATCTCTGTTTTCTGCGCTGTTCCTTTCCTTTTTTTAACTTTTATGTGCAAGCGCTCGGAAACATTATTTTTTCTTGTCAACTCGTTGTACAACTGTTGAGTCTTATCCATGAGTCTGCGTTTCCTCCTTGGCATGGTGTTTAAAACTGCTGCGTTGCAACAGTGCAAACTAATTTACAAACGGAAGAGGAGCACGCGGCAACGATAGCCGGATTCGCAACCTAAAATCGTCTTTCTAAAGATGCGAATCAGCTACGGTAATTTTTTTCGGAAATGTAATCTTGTTCTTTAGTTCCCGCTAAGAGCGCGCCCATGGAAAATGTTCTATTTGCCAAAATAATTTCCCGGGTATGTCTCCCCACCCCCCTTCCCCCTCCCACCAACAGCGGCATGACTATTAATCCAGCCAAGACGATCAGGAAATCAAAAATGAACTTGGGCTTCCGGCTCATAGGTGGAATAGGCGGCCTCTGTTTTGTAATAAGACATGATTAATACCGTAACAAGACAGGGACTAAAGAAAGAATACGGGAATGGCGAGTCCCCTTGTTCTTTCTTCCGTCCCTGTCTCACTACGCTGGTAATCATGTCTAATTATGCTCGTTGCCAACTAGCCCAACTTTCTGCCATCGCTTTCTTTTTTGTCTCTTTCTACAGCCTCTGTAGAGTGATAAGAAGTGCATTCTGACCATACACTACTGCGAGGTATCATCTTCGCACGCGCAGCTTGTTCCCTGCGTAAGCACATGAAGTACGACGTCATGGAACACCCCCAGTGTGTAGGCCGGCCACACTTCCCAATTAACGGACCACCGGCTCTCTGCGTGTGCGTTTGTGCAACCGGAATTTCCTTTTCTTTCTGTGGTTATTTATTGTTCCTTGACGGCCTTTACACAGACGCCCTGCGGCGTTACATGAAGGAGGACGTTGCTCACCGCATCCCGACGTCGTGCCTCGGCGTGATGCCTCCGCGTGATGTAAGGAAGCTATGGCCTCTCTGTCGACTCATCCACGACTTACCCCGCCCAGCTACAATACTGCAACGTAGCAGGAGCGAACCACTAACCTGCTGTGGCCAGTAAAAAAAAACTTCCCTGCTAGAAATTTTAAAACGGCCAGCCCGAACAAGCGTCACCCCTAATGACGGCGACCTGGAACTACGGCGGCGAAATGATCGAGTTCCTGTAACCGCAACCTGGAGCAATGAATCGCGGCGCTGCTGCAACGTTCCTGTGCACAACCATTTACTGCTGGGGCATCCTATCGCTGCTGTCGTGATGAACCGAAGATGATAATGCTGGTTGGATACAGCATGAAATCCAGCGAAGTTTCTTTCAACAGATGTAAATGTAAAATGCTTTGAAAGAGTCGAGCTGCTGATCATCAACGCGACACAATCAATTGCTCTATGAACGCAACGAGGCCACAGCCACTATAACCACAACCTCTTTTAAGCATACATTACTATGCCGCTGCCACGCTTGCGTGCAGACTCTGTCATTTATAATAGGCAGATCATGGTGAGTTTATTTTTTTTTTTTCGAGAGCTCGTGTACATGATCTTGAACGTGCCGCATGCAGTTAAGTTGTTCGGATACTTATGCACATAGTCGCTGCTCCCAGCAGAGTCAAATGGGGCGAAAGGAATTGATATCCAACTCCTGGCCCTTAGCCTACCCTCCCGACGACCCCGCGCCATAAAACTCTCTCCTTCCACGAGGAAAAGGAAAGAAAAACAAGATAAATAAAATGTGAACGAAGCAAGAAGTGGAGGTAGCGCTCACGTAGCAATAAGCCTGTGACTCGTACATAGTTTACGCGTTTCTTCTGCTCGCGTGAAAGCGTGCGCGTGTATAACACGAGTACAGCGTATAAACATACAGCGTGTCGTACTCAGAAGTCCGTACTGCGGGCAGCGCGTATACAGTCAATTTACGCCGAAGTCATCCGAAATCGCTCTGCCCCGAGTGCCCGACCTAAGTGCGCAGCGTACGGTCAAGGTGCCCCGTGGCGCTGTTGCTCAACCTGTGAACATTGCGGCTTCGCCGAAGTGCGCTCACCGCCGCACCACACCAAGGAAAATCTTCCGTAGATTACGAGGAGGAAGGGCGGGTTTCCGAAGCGAGACGGGAGTGAAAGAGCACTGCCTCTGCACCTGCCCGAGTATCCGTCTACCTGCATTCCCGCTGGGTGTTCAGCGGCAGAGAGGTGTGGTGGCGGGGGCGTAGTGATGGCGTCGAGAGGGGGGTGGAGTTTCTGATTTCGCCACCAGGTGCCGCGGAGAGGAAACCGCGCGCTGCATCTATTAAAGATGCTCGACGAAGCGTCCCGCAAGAACGCGGGTGGGGGGTTCTTGCCCGCGGCGGCGGCAGCAGCAGCTTCAGGATCCGCAGCACCGCCAACAACTTCTCTTCTGCTTCGCTTCGCGAGAGCGTTTCGCGGGCAGCGGGCCACGCAGTTTCTTTGCTCCTCGCTGCCGCGCAGCCTCCTCTGTACGCCGCGACGTGGCGGCCCTTTCCTCGCCAATTTCACCCCTCCACCAGGTCTTGAGAGCCAGAACCCCGGACTAAGAGCACTTCGTTACTCCTCTCGCTCGCCGCTCGCGATGCGTTTTGCAGGCTTGTACAAGTCAGCCGAAGAAGGAGTAGGTAGCTCTTACTTGCCGCGTTAGCCGGCTGAAAACGCAGAGGAGAGAGTAGCCGAGGTTTGGAAGCCGAGGCGGGGGGAGAGGAAGTAACATGGTGCAGAAAGAGGAAGAAGACGACGAGGAGCCCGCGAATAATGAGCCGAGAAAGGCCATCATTCGCAGCTGGAGTGTTGGCGGTGGAGAACTTGTTGGAGAAGAACGCTGTGAAGGCAGGGGACCGAGGAAAAACGGTACAGTCTAGAAGCTAAACGCGTGGACGCGCACGGATGGTTTGAATTTGCGCCAGCAGGGGCGTATATATAAGTGCCTGTGCTGGAGAGAGAAAGACAGCCGTGCGTTGGCCTAAGCCATATCTCCTGCAGACCTCCTTGGAAGGTGATTTGCACGAGGCGCCGGGCTCGGTTTCCGATGGCGCAGCCAAGAATAAGAAGGAGGAAGCCGTTGGCGGACGGACCGACAAAGGAGTGGATGGAAATGTGGCCACGCGCGATCGAGAATATGGCCCGCCGTGGCAGGTGAAAATAGCGCCGGTATTCCTTATTGAA
This sequence comes from Dermacentor variabilis, assembly GCF_050947875.1. Taxonomy (NCBI): domain Eukaryota; kingdom Metazoa; phylum Arthropoda; class Arachnida; order Ixodida; family Ixodidae; genus Dermacentor; species Dermacentor variabilis. Next base: position 66,055,630 of record NC_134572.1, read on the forward strand.
TGAATATGTCGGCTGCAAAGAATGAAGGCATCGAAACTGAAAGAAAAGAAAAAGTAGCACACCCGCTGCTAGTCGAATTTTAAAACATCGCGTGCTTCAAACTCACAAAGTACATGGTCGGTATTTACGTACATACGGTCTATTTATTTAAGGTATGTGTTATTACGTATATTTCTCACTTTAGTTTTACCAAAAACGTCTTTCTGATTTGTCATCAGAAGGTACGCAGCATTTTGGAACATTGAAAGCATGGCATCTACGCGAGGAAGAGAAAAATAGCATGTCTATAGACAAGAACAACATGGAACCCTACTCGGAGGACTGCGGAAAAATCTTGTCATGAGCCGCATGTTTCACACGGTACTTATCAAAATGAGGCCGCTACTTTAAAGGAATTTACGGTCTTTTCACTACGGGGCTCTTTTATTTTGCGCAGGTTTAGGTATAATACCAAAAATCTGGTTTACAATTTGTTTGCCTTCACTATTTTGAAGTTTAGTGCCCACTGCTGTGTCTTCGACATGCCGTTTCCGCGGCGAAGTTGTAAGGTTGAAGCCTATTGGCCGAGTGCGCCCCCCCCCCCTCCTGATGTCCTCACCACGCTCCCATTTTATTTATTTTGTAACAAGAAAAAATGAAAGCCTTTAACGGACTTCGATACCAAGTGTACAATAGCAGTACGCACGAATTGTTCCAGCAACAGCTTCTACGTCGTTGAAATAAAGTCCACTGGGCTTTTGCTAGTGTACGTAAGCAACTGGAGAGAAATGCTAACGAAAACAGGACGACATAGGATGTTAAAATACATTCGGCTGCTGTGCCAGTGCTATTCTGACCTCTGTTTTGCTTAAGTGTCTCCTGCGGGCTCCAAAATACTTTGCACTCGAACATATGCTATTTTGCTACGAGAGTCACCACCACATCTATACCGGTGGTTCGGTAGCATCTGATTCCTCTACCTCAGGCGCCTGGATACCATCTATCACGCACTTGACTTGGGAGGAGGGATGCGGGGAAGCGGGCCTTGTTGCGCGTCTTTTCATGCCAGGGAATCTGGTACACAGAAATTTCGGAGGGGGGTGTTGGTCACGTGCCCCCCTCCCCTCCGACTACACACCTGGTACCGCATTTTATTGGGCGTCGGATATATGCATGGTTATTCATTACTCATCGGAATAAACTCCCACACCCCTCTCCCCACACACGGGCCACGCATGCGCTGACGATACAACGGCAGCACGGTGGCAACGACGGCCATGGCAAAAACGTGTCTCGAACGACCGTATAAGTGTATAAGTGCTATCGCAGTGCAAAAATTGTGCAGCGCGAAGAAGTAACAGCGACAAAAAGGTTTAGAGTCGCGCTCGAACACCTCGGACGGCATTCTCACTATAAGCGGGTGCTGTATGTGACGCAGCGCAGAACTGAAGATAAGTCCTCCTGGGCAGAAGGAACAGCACCCTGGCAGCTACCAGGCGTCTCACAACGCTGGCGTGATCAGGAACACTGCAAGTGGCGACGAAAACATCGCACCGCGATAGTGCACGAGACGAGTGTGATACTAGGCGAAATATTTGATAACGTTAGCTTGGTCTTTTACGGCCTGTTCCACTCAGACCACTGTGTGCGCGCAGCCGCTCAGCAGTAACGCTAGTTTGCTTATTCAGCGCATGCGTGCAGCACTCGTGCCAGCAACGGTAGAGAGAACGCTGACCTGGCTCCGGCACCACTCCCAGTGAGCGCAGCGTTCACGGTGCGTCCACTTTGCTTTGTCGTTTTGTTTTTTCAACCAAACACACTCCGCGTCTCTGGAGGCCCCGTGGCAACTACACTCCTTCCCCCCCTCCCACCCGCGTGACCCACGTATGCGCCCTAGATAGCGGGACATCACGATTAGCGGCGGCGCCAATGGCGAAAACGCGCCTAGAGTTTCCCTATAGAAGTAGTGTCGCAGTAATCCACAGCTGAAAGTTTGCGCCTTGTGTTGTCACTCTTATGTCCTTGTCCTTTCTGCCGCTACTCACTTTCCCAGCATTTATTTATGCGTTGGTCATGAATGTCCCATTCTTTTTATGACGCAGTGTCACATGAGAGTGTCACACGCAGTGTCACATTACATTTCCGGCCCTTACGTCTGCAGTCATTCTCTCTAGTTTGTTTGGCGTTCTTGGGAGAGGAAAGTTGCACCCTAAAGTGCACCAAGAGGCGAGGTATAGCGCATCGCAGCCAAGTGAATAATATAGCGGGAACCCTGCGTTTGACACTGGCAATTAACAACAAAAATACCGACAAAAAAAAAGAAAGAAAAGATACACGCTCCACTTTCTTCGCACATAGCTTGCCTGTAGTGCCCAAACAACCGTTTATTTACGGATATTTCTTTAACTTGGTTGCTCGAGATCTGAACAGAGAACAAATGTGTTAATGATTTTTTTTGTACCTCTGCTGTAACATGCTGTCTTTCCTGCGTGAAATATGCCTCCCTTTCTTTCTTTCTCGCTCTCAGGCGAAGTAGTAAATGTTGCGCCAGAACGGACACAGCACGTTAGCGCGCGCTCTTGTTCGCGGGCACCTGTGGCACACGGATTACTGTTTCTGCGGTGCACCGAAAGATGCTCCAGAGGCTACTTGGAAACACCTGTCGCAATCACGAGCGTCGCAATTAAGCTTAAGCACCCGGTGCAGGCCGCAAGAGGGCACGAAGGAAAGTGCGAAGCCAGCAGCGCGACAAGAAAAAGAAAAGGAAAGCAAAAATACGCAAGAATGGAACACAGAAGGAAGGGAGAGGGCGAGCAAAGTGCTCATTGCAGAAAGAAATAATGAAAGGGGAACCATAGAGAAGGTAAAGATTGCCTCCAGTGAAATACCATGCTGAAAAACTGCACCTAAAAATATTTCGAGGATATTAAAGAGGCGATTACCGCTACCCGAAAGCAAATTGCTCGTGCAGCGTTATAGTTCATCGCAAGAACAGGGATCTTTTTTTAAAGAAAGTTTCACGTTCGGAACCAATGTTGAAAGTTTAAAGTAAGTGATCTGCAGTAAGTAAGTAAATAAGTAAGTGATTATGAAAAAATATGTTATATATATTTTCCCGTTGGCTGCACGAGTTAATCCATGTGCCGTTCCCTTACGCTCACCCATATTCTCTGAATATCTGCTGTTGTGATGCTGATAATCATGACACATTCAAGCGATATTATGGTTACACGATCCGCATTTCTCCGCCTGACACGTGCCGGTAACGATCTATGCAAGCAAGCGCAGCTGCTGATGCTCATACCAATTTCGCTCCTCGATGTTACACTTAAAGGTGAAGGACCCGGCAACGTTGTGTGCTGAAACGTCATAGGCAATTTCGTGAAATGTGGGCAAAGAAATATTGTCCCAGATCTGCCCCCCTCCCCCCCCCCCCCCAAAAAAAAAGAAGAAAAAATAACAAAGAAAAATATTAGCCAAATCCACATCTTGGATAGCGAACAGCCACGTCTTCAGCCATTTCCTTCATCGTGCTTCCGCCACTTTTTTAACCTTATTATTTATTTCGAAAAGGACCCGCGCAAATGACGATTATGATAAGTACCGTTCTATGCTCTGTCATCTTACACTTAGCTTCCCGATGGGACTGTGTCTGCGCGGCATGACATGCGGGTGAGGCCCCGAAGATCAATGGCATACATTAACGTGTCCCGCCGCGCATATTTAAGACAATGTAACAGCTACATAACTGAATTTTTCGTACGGTGTTCCTAGGTTATAACAAAGACACACGTGCACGCGCGTGCCCTCACGTGAGTTAAGTCATGAAGAGCTTCTAGATCTGTTGGTTGTCGTTTTCTTTTTGTCGTTACTTTTTAATTGCTTACTCGGTACACAAGCTCACCAGCTCCACTTGTACACGTGGACAAAAATCTTGACATTACATAACGATAATTATCAACGAGCGTTTGATGCTGGGATATGTCTCTTTCCCTGCACCTATCCTTGCGACAGGGCACTCTAGATATGTGGACAAAATGTGACACGTTCTTTCTTTTTTTTTCATCTTGTGATTGTGCGATTTTCTGCAACGATTAAAACCGACCGAAATCTGACGCCATCTCCCCTGCTAAAGGCGGAAACCTTTTTTTTTTCTTTTAAAGCAGCACCCCCTTCTTTAGGACGCCACGATGCTGTTGATTATTATTATTATTAAGATTAGTAGCCGGCCACGCACGCAAGCAAACGCAGACACGCACGCACACACACGCACACATGTACACGCACAGCAGGGCTGCTTCTGCATCGCACATACATAAACGCACCAAAGAAGGCAATATGAGTGGCCAGCCAAGCTTTTCTTCGCAGGGCCTCTTTGTGATGCCATTACAACTCGGCGAAGCGAACACGATTAAAAACTAATTAAAAGTAACAAGATGCGTTTTTGAGCGAGGGCTTAGCAAGAGGAAGCCGAGAAGCTTATACAGCGCGGCGTTCTGAATGCCGGGACAAGGTAATATTTTCCAGCCGGCTGAAAAGAATTCCAAACGTGGATCCCCATGGAGATTTTTTTTATACATCTGCTGTGTTCACACGCTTGCACGCGTGTGTATTTGTGTGTTTGTGTGTGTATGTGTACCTGTGCGTAGGTGCGTGAGCACGCCTGCGGAAGAGGCGCAGCATTATGAAAACCCGTTTTTTTATTTATTTAAGGGGAATTCAAGAACACCCTTTCATAAAGAATAAAGAAGACCATGTCGTGCCGTTGGAGACACGGAACGTGTTCGGCGCAAACGCAGATCATTCTGTGGCGGGGAAAATAACGATTTCGTAACAAATGGCTAAAATGAAAAACGAGCCGGAAAGAATTATCTATAATGCTATGAAGTGTAGAAACTTGGGCATGTTGGTAGTTCATACTTAAAGTAAGAATAGCGCGTGAAATAAATACACTCACAGTGCTTTGTGTGTCTTTTTTTTATTTCTCCCTGTCTCTCACGCTGTTTTTATATTAAATATGTAAAATACATGGGACACATGCGTGATGCGTGTATCTTCCACAAATGGAAAGTTATGTGAGTTATTTTCTAGCAAAAGGAAATGTGATAAAAACATTTCAAATACGATAAAACATTATACATGATAAAGAAAACACATGCCAGAGTTGCTATTCTTTAGACAATTCCAAATGAGTTACCAATCTGCGTTTTATGTATTTGTACCTTTCTTCTTTTTTATCTCGATGTTAATATTTCGCTCCTACACTGATGCCCCCCATTGGCGCTGTAGGAATAAATAAATAAATAAATAAATAAATAAATAAATAAATAAATCATCATTACGCCTTAGACACACGTAGTAGGCAAATGTACTGTGCAGAAATTTGGGTGTGTTGTGCTTGTCAGGTCCAAGTTTCGATCACAGCTCCCCCGTTCTGATTAGAGCTGTACGGAAGAACGCTGTCGTACTTGGAGCAGGAAATGGTCAGCGCTTGATTAGGGATGGTAGCCTGCTGCAGTGGTAGTTGGTAGTCCGCTGTGTTGTAGGTAAGGAGGTGGGGGGTGCGTATAGGTTTTGGGAGCCTAATGTAGAAATATATAAAGAAATTATTTCAAGGACGTTTGCTTTCGAAAGCCATAATGTGGCTCTGGAGACGCTGAAGTGACGAGCTCCGGAATATTTTTGGTCACGCGATGCTCTTTAAATTTCTCGCCTTAAATTATTGCAGAAGCTTTCAAGCGAAGCCTTCGGTGCTTACTTTTGCGGGTTTTGTGTGACTGCCCTGCTGTTGGCTGGGCCGCTATCTCGAAGGATATATTTGATGATATATTTATGAAGGTTATGTGAAACAACCGGTGAAATGGCCTATACAACTCTTGTATGCTGAACAAGTATATAAATAATAAATGCATTAATTCTCACATGAAACCTGAACATACAATGTCGACTCACAGGCGTCTCTAAAGCACACCAGTATGTTCATAGTATGGTGAAATGTATTTAACGAATTCTTGGGTTGACTTTACTCTCTTTGATTTGGCCACTCAGTGTTCGCCACTGGGTGTGTGCCCGTTCTTGGGCAATAGAACTTTTCATCGGACAAGATGGAAAGGGCGCGCGGCCAGCCTTTCCTCCTCTCCCGATTGTGTGAGCCGCCGCGGTGCGGCTTGAATGCGTTACCGTCGCGTGCTGCGGAACAATTTGGAGATATTTTTAACTCGTTCTCCGTGAAATTTACGTGATGGAAGTCCATGCGAGGTCATCGAAGAGCCACTGTGTAGCCTTTCGGTGCGGCGGTAATTGCAGTGTGCGGAAATGTTTCTTGGCCGAGAAAACGTGCGACACGGATTATCTGCCGCGGTGTGTGTTTGCCTGTTGTGAGCAACTTTGGCTGTATCATTTTTTTTCTTTAACGAAAAGCAGTGGTGGTCTCTGGTTTGCCAGTGTGAACTGGGAAATATGCTACATGTCTGATCTTTTGGCGTTAGAACTAAAACATGAGAATGCTCATGTACGGCCAACTTAATGCAAGCCCGAAACATCAAAGTGCCGGTCGTTATAAAATATTTGCGTGAGCCACTGGCTTCGTTGTCACGCATGTCAAGTCTAGTAGACCTGAAATCACTATTATCTGTGCACATTAGCCTCCTGTATGACCTCGATGCCTTTCTCCACAGAGCGACCACTGCGGTTAGTAAACTAGCAAGATGAATACATGTTCTGTGCATCGACATTTCCTTTTCGCCCTGTAAGGCAGTAATATTCAAAGAGGAACGCATAAAATGAATTTGACGGCTATTTGTGTGGACGCAATTTCTGTAAAACGAGTGGGTGTGTCATAGACGACGAGGCGAACAAGACCGAAAAAGAAATTGGTTGTGATTCTCTTTTTTTCGGAAAATTAACACACTAGCTCATGCCGCAATAACACCTCTCATAGTGACGCTGCATGCTTGGACCGTGCGCTATAAAACACCAACGGTTCTATAACTCAGCATCTGCAACTGCTTCAGACGCTTGCGTAGTCCGTATCATTTGGTCAAGCCGGCGGCTCGACCACTCGAAAAGTGTGATTCGCACTGTACTGTATGTTGATATTCGTAATCAAAACTATTTTATTCGTGAACGGAAAGCTCTTCCAGCAAATGAGGCAGTCACACAATGTATCTACAGATAACAATTTGAACTCTTGTCAACATAAACAGCACAACTTGTTTTGCAGCAAAGCGGTATACCCACGCTATCGGGATCGTCTTATGTTTCGTAAGTACTGATTGCTGCTAAGCCACAGCCTAGAATTACAGTGAGAATGCTGCAATAATGTCACATTCTAGAAAATAATTTTCGCTAATACATACCTGGTCTCCGAGGCTGATTGTAGGCTCGAACATGCGTACACACATCGCGCTGGGCGCACCGCCCACATCAACGTATGCCGAAACTTCTGCCATGCCAGCTTCAATCACTTCAGTACGCCTCACAAACCATTTCCCAGTTACAAGACTCCAGGTCCTCTAGGTCCTAAATAGACCGTGCGAGCACGAAAACAACCAGCAGCAACTGCCGCCAAGCCTATACCTGGCGTAGCACACTAAGCGCTCGTCCAAGCCGGCGTGCCGACTGGACATACTGGGCACCACGGCCTACACAATGTGGCAGCGCCCATGAAAAAAAAAAGGGGGGGGGGGTTGTATACTCCACGTCAAGCATCTCCCCCTACAATTTCTACATAGAACCTATACCTTTCATATCTCTGCAGAGCTATTTGTAAATCACACTCATTCGTTTATAGAATAATGAAATATATTTAACGTTTTTTTTTTTACTGTCTTTTTGGCGATTCGGTATGTGCCGCTGGGGGCGTGCTCGTTCTTGGTCAATCCTCCAGAAAGGGTATAGCCCACTGTGACACGAAGGGTACACAATCAATAAATGTTGCTTGATACGTGTCGTACTTTTCTGTGGATACACCTGTCATTACCGTTCTTTCCTTAACAGGCATGCTACATCGCCTTCTTTCTATTGACATCCCTGTACATACTTTTCACACAGTGCATCCGCCTAAATTGGAGTTTGCGTTTCGGCATATCTTGGGGACCAATTGCATGGCAGTAAAGGTTGTGGCCTTTGTGGCGGGTAAACATACACATTCCATGAGATTACTCATTGCAAACGATGAAAATAAATAAAATTGCACGCATCGCCGTTAGAGGTAAGACATTTAATGAACCGCTTGACTAAGGCATCGCTTCAGATAGATTGTCGTCATTGTTGTTGTTCTTCATTTCACAACCACTAATAAGCGCCATCGCACCCTGTAATCAAACCTGTCACCATGCCATCAGCAGTGGAAGGGGAGGGGCATCGAAGAGAAGAGAAGGAGGAAAGGTCGCAGTGAGAGAGAGCGTCAACATGGTCTTAAATTAACAGATCCTGTTCTTCCATTTGGGGCCTCGGCTATGGTATCCAGCCACAGTGAGGTTTGCTCTGCCGTTCAGAAATTCTTTATTAAGTCGAGCCGATTACCGTGTTGAATTTACATCTTTTTTGTTTCTTTTCCCCCTTGTATTCTTTAGTTATTGGTTACAGATTCTGTTGTTGTCTTCGTCGTCGTCGTGTAGTCGTCGTGTCGTCGTCGTATCGTCGTCGTCGTCGTCGTCGTTCGTGCCATTTGCCCTATAGGCACCCTGCAGGTGTAACTCCAGCCCCGACGAAGCCACCGCTAGCGGCGGTGCGAGTATATCTTGAAGGCAACGGCAGCAGCAGCAGCAGCGGCAGCTGCATTATACGGAGTTCGGGCACACTCTTTGCTTTGTTTTGTTCTGGATGATTTACACTTCGAATGAGGATATAGGTTCCCGTCGTTAACTGCAATGGATCCTCGTCTATACCGTAAAACGTGCTGTCCTATGGGGTGCAACGATGTGTACAGGAATGCTCCGGGTCCGAAGCTTTTTTCCGGCACGGATCTGGGAGAAGCAGAGGCGGGAAAACGACCCAGCTGTTTGGTCTAAAAAGGTCAGCTACATGCTCTGTATTTTCATTGAATTAGTTCTGATCACGAACGGGCGCCTCGTGAGTTACCTTTAATGCGCTTCTTTTTCACACAGTGGCGCTTATATTGTTTCGGAGAAAGGGCGAAATATGAACTAAGTTGATGAAAGTAAATTCGTAGGGTAACGTCTGCTGAGTGGCGGTTTGCCATTAAAACCGGGATTTAGGTTTTGCAACAAAATTGAACGAGCAAATATAAGAATGCTACGCTGTACTGACAGCGATACGGCGACACTTGCAGGCTGCCGTCCCATTGTGCACATTCCTCTTTAAAGATTATTTACAAGCAGAGACGAGTTCACATTAAAAAGAGAACAATTTTTCACATTGGCCAGGTGCATTTGCACACATGACGAAATACTGCGTTTTGCGAAGCAACATTCCATATTCTTGGATGGCTGAGGCGGTGCGGTCCAAAATGACGGGTGCGCATTTGTAAGCTTCAGCTCAGTACATATCCGTAGCAAGGTGAAGCAGATTGTTTCATCAAAGGCGAACATGGCATGTAGGGTTCCAGTCAATGACGGTTGTCAAAACGTCATCCTCGGTAGAATATCAACCCAACTATGAGAACTGCTTCGTTTCATACGAGAACATTCTCATAGTCGTTGGTCCTGCTTTTTGGATCGTGAAATTATGGAACTGCGTTTTGTCGTTTTTGCACTCGAAAAGCAACATTTTCTCATAGTCGACAGGATCATGTGATGTGAATTGGTTTGAAAGGTCTTTCGTTTCTGCAAAGAACATATAAACTAACGGGCATACGGTATCGTGCAAAGCTAAAAAATCTGACACCGCAGTGAACACTAGTTTTCTTAAAAAGTGCCGCTAGTCGCCAAGTTATTCTAGCTTTACTAATTTCTGTTTTCGCCCCCTCCTTCCGCTTTAGTCTCGGAATCAGGGACACTATACCGTGGCGAAGTAATACTTCAAGCAAATCGTGACTTGTGCATGAGTTCAGTTTTACCCCGCGAACGTTCAGAGCAACAGCCGCAGTGTGTTTACACTTTCCTGGGACACCGGCGTGGTTGTCGCCAGAGCCTGCTTGAATTCTCCGGTTGTTGTTAACCTGGAAGCAAGAACCGTTGTGCATATTTCCGCAGGTAAGCTCTATAGATAAGCTGGTGCCTTGTCACTGTGTTGACTCTGGATTGAGGAACCGATCTCCGGCTGATTTTGAAACCGCCCGCCACCGTGCCTCCTTCACTTTTTAGACGTGGCATGCTGTAAACAGGAGCTTTCCCTTCTTGAGGTTAGCGCCACGAAAGAACCCCTAGAAGACTCACAGGAAGCGTGCCGTTATCATCACGGACGCGCTGTATGCTGCCATAACGAGCACCACGTTACCCTCATCCGGTGGTGTCAGCCTCTCCTCCCCCCTCCCTCCCCCCCAACAAACGTCAAAGCGACCGTGTGGCAGCGCTTTCGTATAGCTGACAGTGGCACCGCCTGGCAGTTCGCAGTCCTGAAAATGTCCTGAAATATATCAGTCCTGAAAATGTATTTCCCATTATAAGTGGGAAGAATTCATTTTTGGTTAATCCACCGTGGTGCTTTTGAACACTGTGTCTGCTGGACGACGAAGGCGATGATTATGACGACAACAAGAACAAAGATGACAACCATGGTGTCCCATGCACGACATATCTAAATTATCTTGAGAGGTCGCAATAAATACACAAGTGACGATCTCTACATCTATCATCTGTATATTGAGGTAAACCAAAAGGATCGCAGGTGGTCAGAAATACTCAATTTGACACTAAGCACAACGTTGTTTTTAATAGACTACGCTTGTATTTTTATGTCGAGAATGCCCTGTGAGTAATTAATAATATATTTAACAAAATAAGGCCATAACATTGTTACTAACTTCATAATGTTGTTCTTGCAGCTTACACTGAAAAAAAAAGGAAGATTCGCGAATGCAGGAATTGTCACTTTCGTCGCAAATCGCTGCGCCTAGAGACATACCAGCTGCTCTGGGCATTCCAAGCTATTTCTTTGCTGCTGTTGAAGAGACTCACTGGCGGAAAACGCCGGCAATAACTGCAAATCGGAGAATAGCAGCGGTATCTGACTCAAGCTATCGCTGAAATTTTTCGTTGTTTCCTGGTTTTTTTCTTTCTTTTCTTGTTCCGATTCTCTATTCTGGAAGTTCTCTATACTCCCACGCTGCAATTTACACGGCGCGTCCTTTTGGGACCCTCGCTATACTAGCACTTTATACGATCTTTCAAAAGAAACGGCGGCAAATTGGTGTAAAGAAAACTGCGCTTTCTTCTAAGCCCATTGGTGGCTGATGTTCGCGCCTGGAACTCGCAAACGATCGGTCTATGGAGCGGCCTGCCTTCTTCGGCATGGGCACAAATCGCCGTAGCGAAATCTTCGCGCGCGCTCCTTGAAGACACTGTGGTGACGCGACGCAGTTGGATATTTCCTCTCAAAATGTTGCGTGCACTAGGTAGGACACTTGTGCAATTCGGTGTGCGTTCAGGGTGCGGATAGAAAGTTGCCACGCGCCGTTTGATTTCACCTACGCGTTACCAAGTTGTCTTCCCCCACGGGTAGCCCCTCTTCTTTTCTCCGTGAGCTATGAAATACATTTCCTCTCGCACGAACAAACCTATATTAAGATTCTACACTTCCTAACTCTTACAGACCTTTTCTAAGGCTTTATGTGGAATTTTAAAGCATTATGACAACACAGTTGCTAAATAAAAGATGGGGATATTATATTGCACCGTTGCTAAGGTGCCAAAAGCGGTTCAGTGTACTCTTCGACCACGGCAGAATGTACTGTTCAATTCGCATATGAGATTGACAAGGTGATTTCCGTGAAATTTAGTCTTATTTGCCACTGCATGGCTAAGAAACGTCTATGGAGAGGTTTACTCGATATTGAACAGTGTGAGTCACATCTACAAATAATATTCAGCTTCCAATGCCGCAGAATCCCGAGCACGTTACGCACCTCAGCTGATACGTTTCCTTGAAGTGGTATGTCGTGAATAGTTTGCCAGCTGCATAACACTTTACTGAGCTTCCTCCATGCGCGTTCGTCTGAAAAGAAAAAATAGAATTGCTATTTCAGTGTGTCATGCAATTGTGAGGCGCACTGTACTTTCGGTGTCTTCCGGCCGACGCGATACATTCAGTCGACGTGGCAACGCCTTTGCACACGCTCCGCGCTATGGCGACACTGCACCAAACTAGGGTGTCCACAGCGTATAGAGTCGTCGTTACGCAGAGGACCATCTTCGCCGTGGAAGCCGTCTCTCCGCCCCCCGGCACGAAAAAAACCTTACGACAAAGGGCGCGAAAGTATTTCAAGACCGCAGCCACCGTTTCTCCAGTAAGTCCACTGTATGGGGCCGACGCCAACGGAGAGCCAAGCGACTGGGCACACGATGCACTCGCCACGGCGGGCAATCTCAGGCACACCTTCCTGCGTCGAACAGGGAGGCATTCACTCAGCGCCCCGGGAATATTAACATTCCAGGCAGGCTCGACCATCCTTCGGCGCACGTCAACGGGCGCGGCTGTAAAGCCGCTGTCGTGTATCGTTTTCGCACTGTGTATAAACTGGCGACCAGCGAGATTCAATCCGAAGAGGGCACGAGGAAAAATACCTGGACAGAACGATAGATTTGGTCAGTATAAAAGTGTAGATAAATGAGGTAGTTGCCTCTTCTCGTTTGCCTCTATGTACGTGCCCGATGAAAGGACTCGTGCGCATCCGATGAAAATTCCGTGGCGGTAAAGAAGCAGCCGCATCCGAGGAAGAAAAAAAAAAAGGTTCTGCATGTGGAACAGAAAACTGCGCCTTTTTAATATTTCCATTAGCTTTTCAATAATTCTTGTTGCAGGCGGAGATATTCTTTATGGATAAGAGCACGATGCGGAGGCCGCGTAAAGAGTTGCACTGCATTAACGATTGGCAATGACGCTCACTTGTTTGCGTTCTGACCTACAGTTTTCTGTACTACAATCCCCACCTGATATCGAGACTATCTGCAAATAGGCACATTACCAAAACGCATGTAATCATGGGTGTGTTCTACCGACCTCCCAGGCCTGCCTCAAATGAATTAGCGATCCTTAACACGCTCATGCAAGAACGCGATTTTTGCTCTACAAATTTAATCTGTATGGGAGACTTGAATGTTACTCATATTTCTTGGGCTTCATTATCAGTAAGTGGCAATAACGTCTCTTTCTAGAGAGTTGCTTGAATTTTCACTGTCCCTTGAAATCATACAGTATGTATCTGATCTTACTAGAGAGTCCGCCATACTAGATTTCATTTTCCTAAATGCACCGTTCTTTACAAGTGGCTTTGAGTGTAATATTACCGATTGTATTTCGGATCACAAAGCTGTTATTGCTACTATTAATATTTCAGTTTGACGGCACCACTACGAGTATACCAGTTTTTACGATTGTAATCATACAAGTCGTACGGCCATACTTGATACATTAAGCAATTATTTGATAGCTTCTCCCAGATGTGTACTACCAATCATATCAATACTATAGTAACCCATTTTGGAAACATTGTTAAAACTTGCATAAAGCGCTCTGTGCCATCAAAAAAAAAGAAAACCTTGACCTTCTTTGGGTGACAAGAGAAATACTGCATTTGAAGCGTTTGCAGCCAGAGCATGCCGGAAGTGCCAAAAAGTGCCGATACATATACCCAGTTCCGCTTTATGAAGGAAGAACTATTATCAGTTCACTCTACCGAATTTGATTAAAGATAACCTACGAAAATCTTGGAACTCGATTTCGCCTATGCAAAAAACCATCCAGGCATTTCTATCAGATGCCTCAGAAGTAAGTGATCCTAGAGGTATTGTTAAACGTTCAATGACTATCTTCAGTCAGTACTTAGCAGGACAATGGCGAAATTCCTCCTCGCTCTACAGCAACAAACATGTCCTGTGCAATTAATAATGTTGCAACATCAAAACAAGGAGTCCTGAAACTTATTTTAAATCTGGACACCAAAAAGCTCAGTGCCTTTCCACTGTGTGAAGAAGGATGGCTAGCAAAGCTGTGCATGCGGGCCCCTTAATGGCGAACTGCACCTCCACACGGGTCGGCTCAGCATTGCACTACTTCAGAAATCGGCCCATGTAGGGGGAGTGCTTAACGCCTCCTTCATCTCCGCGGCGGGTCAACTAGCATTGGTCTATCTTCGGGATCAGCTCATGTGTGGGAGTTTTGTGCCTACACATAGACAGGATCCCGGGGTAACTAGCCCTTAACAGCTTCGCTGTAAAAAGGCTCCAGTCCCAGACACTGTCCACACGGTGTTCTTTCATCGTTATGCGCTTTGGACATGTCAATACCTCACATTAATTTTCCAGAAATCAACGTCTACTTCTACAGTTCCTCGTTTATGAAAAAGGGCTAGAGTCATTCTATTGTACAAGTCTGGGCAGAAACAATCCTTTCTAAATTACAGAACCATTTCTGTAACTTGTCATGCATGTGCATTCCTTGAACACATAATTTATAAACACATCATGACTTTTCTTGGGCCCAAAAACATATTGTGCGGCGCTCAACATATATTTTGGAGTGGTTTTAGCACAATCACTCAATTAACTGAATGTACCGATGACATCCGTCTGGCTCTTTATTTAGGTTGTCAAGTCGATGCGCTCTTCATTGATTTTTACAATGTATTTGATACTCTAACACATTCAAAACTATTCAATAAACTTAGCCTTATCCTTAACAACCATCTTCTTGCTGACTTTATCCCTAGTTTTCTTTATAATCGTGTACAGTATGTTTCTTATAATTAATTCAACTCCCCCGATGCATCAGTATCTTCTGGAGTAACCCAGAGTTCTATTTTATTGGCTTTGCTTTTTTTTGCTTTATATTAATCACATTCCAAACTCTGTTTTGGCAAAAATTCGAATTTAACGCGGACGACTGCGTTCCCTACAATGTCATTTCTACACCTAACGGACATAACACTCTGAATAACTCTTTTCTAGGTTTTTGTGAGTGGTCTCAACTCTGGCAAATGAACATTACCTAAAGAAAGCAGTTGTCATGTCCTTTCAGAAGCATGCTAATTGCTAGTATTTCAATTACTCCTATAACTCTACTTTTCTGCAGCGCGCATCTGAATGTAAGTGCTTAGGCTTCCTTTGACTCCAAGGTTATCCTGGTCAGAACTTATTTTAATAACTTTCAAAAAAGCGCTAAAAGAACTTGGTCACCTGACCCGAACCCTATGTGTTGCCCCGAAAGAAACTAAACTGACAATATACAAAACACTTATAAGACCTATTATTGAATATGCGGCTACCAAATGGAAACATTCTAAAATTTCAGTCATTAACAAAATTGAATCTGTTCAGAAAAAGGCACTTAGTTTCATATAGTGCGCTATTACAGAATGCTTTCACCGTCACCTCATCTGCATATGCTCGGTTTTACCCCTCTTTCTTACTGACGTCACATTATTTCTCTGAAAATTCTACACTACCTGTTTTATTATCCACATTATGCGTCCCCTTACACATGTCTGACACGTGCAAAAGCCCCTAATAACAAGAAACAGCAATCAGTTAAACTTATCGTTGTTTTTGGCTCGCACTGGTACTTTTAAGTAGTTATTTTTTCCCAGGACATTTGAACTCCAAAAGGATGTGCCTGATTCCATCCATTGCTTACCACAGAAAGAATTTGGGGATGCTATTGAGCACTCCCTTTCACCATGTTCTCACCCATGCTTCTCTTGTATTGTGCTTCGTATTTGCCACCATATTGTATTCATCCACACCTGCAATAGCTCTTTTTGGGCTTCAGTATCTGTAAATAAATAAAACAAATATGAATGACAAATGAACGACTAGATTATGCGGGTCAATGAACGAAAAATTTACAGCGTGAAGCTTTTGAACTTAATTATACATGCTACGTTTCGCCATAAAAAGAATGAAGCCACCAGTCGTATTCCATGCAAAAGGTAATTACTTGCTGGCAGTAAGCATTACTAGAAAGGAAATAAGTTATTTCATTAATTGTTACCTAAACACCCCACGTCAAACGTTCCGTAAAACATGGTAGTGTGTATACCATAGGGTTGGTCTGTAGCGACGCATTTTAGTCAGAAATGGAATGAAGGTACTTTGGATTGATTCCGGGGTTTTACGTGCCAAAACGACCATTTGATCAGGGGGCATGCTGCAGTCGGGGATTCCGAATTGATTTTAACCACCAAGGGATCTTTAACATGCCCCCAATGCACGGGACTTTTGCGTCTTCGCAGTTATCCCCCATCGAAATGGGGCCGGGTTTTGATCCCGCGACCTCATGCTTAGCAGTGCAACACCATAGCCGCTAAGGTCAAGGTACTTTAGATAAACGCCTAGGATGATCAGTTTACCTAAACTTAATTTTGGTGGTGCATTTCATGCCACCACTGCGCAGAAATTATAAAAAAATAATTCGGATACGCAAATGTGCATGCCATGACTGAAGGGGCAATGAAGGGCACTGTATGTACAGTTGGCCAAACAACTTACTGGACACGAGTCTCTGGACAAATGGGAATTCTGTTTTCTTGAAGCACGGAACTTCTAATTTATTGAATTACTGCGTAAATCAAAAACTACTACATATTGCAAACGTGTCAAGGCATCCCGAGAGGTATCATTTTTTGTTTCGTTTTTTGAAAATATTGTGTTCCGTAAGTATTTGTGGCAGACTGCTTGTTCAGCACACTCGTACGGTTTCTATCTCAAGCATTATCTTCCAATTTTGTTGTCTTATTCTCACTTATTTATCTGCTCACGACAATACAGGCCGATCTACGCGCTGGAGTTCTGCGGGCCTTTTGCTATTCAAGTGTAACTTCAAATGCAAGTTTAACATTTGAGGAGTTGGCAAGGCTTTGCGTCGTTCCGCAATGTGCAAGTAAGCGTTTGTTGACAGAGTTTATTATAAGGCAGCCAGTAAGTGGTGCTCTGCTCGAATAGCTGCTCTAGAGCTGTTACCAGTGCACATAATTATGATCGTTCCCAACGTTGTTACTTAAAGACAAATAAAGATATTGGGAAACCTTCCTTACCTCCTCGATTAAGTTGACTATAATATTCCCCCTGGTGTAATTATAATTTATAACTTTAGGAGAAAATAAACGCAATGCATAAAAAGCAAATGTCGCGGCCGAAATAAATTTGAAAAATACCATGAATTACTGTGCAGGCGTCATCATCGGAAGAGAGCTTCGAAATGTTGGGGGAAACTTCGAAGCGTGTAATGCGGTGGTGTACCCGGTATTCATAATAACTTTCCACAACGAACCGGTGAGGTGATGCCACTTACTGAAAATTTCGGAACTTCAACATTGGATCTAAGTTAAAAAACTCGCGAAGAAAAAGAAATTGAGCCATGAAGTTGATGTTTTTTGCTTGCGCGTCCAGTTATGATTCGCGTATGCGACCAAGCCGTGTTATCAGATTACTTACGGAGTAGCCCTTTTTACAGAAAATAATCTCAACTGCTGGAAATGAAGACGGGAGTTTGTATTCATATTTTTTACTTGCAATGAGTGAGACTTCTCTACGAAAAAAAAAAATGTGTGACAGTTGAAATGCAGCACCTAATGACGTACAATAATAAAATGCACTGCTACCTTTAGTTTTTTTCCTATGGCGATGCTTTGACCAGGAACGTACACACACTGCAGTTATAGTGAGTTCTGAAAGGTTTCCTTTTTCTCAATATATAATTATCTGAAGAACTACTTTCAGCAACGCAACTACGGTATCAGTGAAACACGCCTGTAAATTTTGTTACTTTATCACTAGGCGCTTTTTGGAGTACTGCACACTTCCTAACTATAATGTCTGAATGACATTATAACACAAGAAATATCTATGCAAGTGAATTTGAGTTTGTAGTTTACTCCGTGGGCAGAGACTGTTCGAAACAGCAGAGTGAATGAATATTTCTTCGCTTCAATAATACTGACTGAATTTCATAAAAATTTATTTGATTCAATCATGCAAATAGTGGATATTTGCAGATACTCAATTTGACGGCATTAAGAAATAGGAGCTGTCCACTCATGATGTAATTAGTTTCTACTGTAGTTTCACAAAAGCCTAAGAGGAACCTATGTGAAATTCTTTTTTTGAGTAACGCCTGTAAAACTGGTGGTTATTAGGTTATTATCGAACAAATCCGCACGACACCCTAGTTAAAGGAAATGTAAGCAATAACTTAGGAATCTACGGTATGTTTATGACATAGTCCCCGGGAAAACAACAAACGTGCCTGTAATAGAAGAGAGACGTCTTCTTTCTATGTCATAAAAAGATAACAAAAGATAGGCCTAAATAATGCGAGGGAATCTTCATCTCGCCAGTCCACGCACGGGCGTTAAGAATACCAGCTGTCACTCCTGTGGATAATAGACAGTGCTGCCAACAAAGGCTCCCGTGCCATATAAGAAAGGAGGAGCAATATCCTGCTCGGACGCTGTAAGATAAACGCCCCGCAGGTCACCATTATGCAGCTGGTCACAATAGACCGTTGTTTCATGTGGAGCATATTTCACTGCAAATGAACACATTCATTATGCCGCGCGTGATAGTCAAGGCTCTTTTTTTTAGTCATGGCTGTGAGCGTTCTGGTAGAGCACCATCACAAAACGTTTTTCCAAAGGAGTCAACTCTTGAGACTGTCTTAATTTGGGACGCAGAACTTAAAATGAAGTTCGCACATGAAAAGCAACGACGACAACGGCGACGACAACGACGACGGCGACGACGACGACGACGACAACGACGACGACGACGACAACGACGACGACGACGACGACGACGATAATGATGTTGATGATGATGATGATGATGATGGTGGTGGTGGTGGTGGTGGTGGTGTAGATATGGGAGGTTGGTGATGACGGTGGTAATGATAAATTCTTCTGGTGTCTCTTTTCTATTGGCACCCCCCTATGGATGGATAGATGAATGCTGTGAGCGTCCCCTTTGAAATGGTGTGGTGGGTTGCGCCACCGAGCTCTTTCTAATGCTTAAACATCCTAGGGCTACTTCCCTCGGAAATATGTCCGTCCATTCGTCTGCAACGCGTGACACGATGCGATCTATATGCATACATGGGGCACTATGGAGGTATTTATGAGAATGCCTTTTGTATACGTATCACTAGTGAGTGATATGATTATGGCGATATATAGCGAGTACTGAGGATGTATTAATAGTCATCATCGTCAGCTTATTTTGTTCACTGCAGGAGGAAGGCCTATTCCTGCGACCTCCAATTACCCCTGTCCCGCGCCAACTGATTCCAACTTGTGCCTGCGAATTTCCGAATTTCATCACTCCACCTCTTTTTTTGTCGTCCTCGACTGCGGTCCTGTTCTCTTGGCATCCCATTCTGTAACTCTAATGGTTCACTGGTTATCCATGCTACGCATTACATGCCCCCCCCCCCCCCCTAGCTCTATTTATTTCTCTTAGGGTCAATTACAATACCGACTATCCCAGTTTGCTGTCAGATCCGAACTGCTCTCTTGCTGCCTCTTAGCGTTACGCCTAACATTTTTGTTCCATCGCTCTGTGGGTCAGAAACTACAAGTTTCTGCCCCACATTTTAGCACCGGTAGAATGTATTGATTGCACACCTTTCTTTTCAGTGATAGTGGTAGGCTCCCAGTCAGGACTTTCCCTTGCCCTGTGCAGTCCAAACCATTTTTATTCTTCTGTAAATTTCTTTTTTATGATCAGGGTCCCTGTGAGTAATTCACCTAGATAAACGTACTCCTTCACGGACTCAGGAGGCTGACTGGCAATCTTGAACACTTCTTCCCTTGCCAGGCAATTGGGCATTATCTTTTTCTTCGGCATATTAATCCCCCGCTCCGACCACTCCTGTCCCAACTGCCCCTCTACTTATGCAGACCTATCCCATTGCCTATTCTACTGTCCGGCTGCTCAGCAATCAAGTTCCTATCCTCCCCCTTCCCTTTCCATCACCACCTGGCTCGACTGGCTCGACTGGCTTGGCGCGGAAGGTGAAGACGAACAGCATCGACTGGTCACCCAGGCGGTCAATATGCTCGGCCTGTAATTTTAGGCTGAATAAAAGTCTTATACTACTACTACAATACTACTATTACTACTACACTACTACTATTAATCCCCAACCCCACTCACACTGTCTATGTTAAGGTCCTCAATCATTTGTTGCAACTCGTCCCCAGTGTTGCTAAATAGGACAATGTGATCTGCAAAACGAAGGTTGCAGAGATATACACCATCGATCCTCACTCCTAAGCGTTCCCAATTTAATAGCTTGGATATACTTCTTCCAAGCATGCAGTGAATAGCTTCGGAAAGATTGCATCTCCTTGCCTGACCCCTTTCTTTATAGCTATTTTCTACATTTCTCAATCGGTCGTCATCAAGTTTAAGAGTTCACACGTAACGACATCTACGGGTTCCGAACTGGCCGCTCTTCACGCTGCTGTCGAATACATTGAAGAAGAACCGTCAAACAAATGGGCAATATTTTGTGATTCGAAAGCAGCCCTGCAGAGCTTGTGAGGTTTAAGACGTGCCAATTATGAACAGCTGGTGTCTAAAATCAACGAAACTTGCCATTGCGCTGCTGAACGAGGACATGATATCTTTTAGTGGCTGCCGGGACACTGTGGCATCGTTGGTAATCCCCTCGCCGATGACGCTGCCCGACGTGCCCAGGCTGGCGCACCGACACTCCTTATACCTTTATCGAGAGTAGACGCTGCAAGAGAGCATCACAGTCCCGTTCCTGCCATTACGTTAAGTTATTGGCATACACCAGAAAACTAAGTGTCGTTTATACAGCCTCGACCCATCACTGAAACTTAAATTACCATCGACACTTTCACGGCGTAACGCAACACTGCTGTGTCGGCTGTGGGTAGGAGTAGCATCCACCAACTCCTACAGCTATCGCATTGGAATGGCAGACTCACCAATGTGAGCTAAGTGCAAGTGTGAAGAGACCATCAGTCATCTTCTGTGCCCGTGTTCTCGCTTTGAAAACCGACGTCAGACCCTCGAGTGTGCCTTGAATAGACTGGATGACAGATCATTTACAGAAGGAAAGATCTTGGGAGCCTGGCCTCACAGTTCATTAGCCCAGAAAGCAGTTCGAGGGCTTCTTCACTACCTGAAGGCAACAGACTTGCGTGTCCGACTATAGACATCCTTCACCTAACTTAGTGCACGTGAAAGTGCGGTATAGACTGATGTTTTCTCTCTCTCTCTCTCTTTCACTTCCCATTCCCCTCCCCACGTGTAAGGTAGCAAACTGGACTCTAGTTAACCTCCCTGCCTTGCCTTCTTCCCTTCTCTCTATCTCTCTTCTTGCGGAGAGCCAAGGTAGCTGTGCAGTCTTTGTAGATATTTTTCAAGACATTCACGTCCTGTACTCCTTGATTACGCAATGCCTCTATGACTGTTGGTGTCTCTAGTGAATTTAATGCCTTTTCATAATCTATGAAAGCCGCATACAGACATTGATTTTACTCTGCAGATTTCTCGATTACCTGATTGATGACATGGATGTGACATTGTAGAGTATCCCTTCCTGAAGCCAGCCTGTTCTCTTGGTTGGCTGAAGTGAAGTGTTGCCTTTTTTCTATTAGAAATTATCTTTGTGAATAATAAGCTAATGGGCCTATAATTTTTCCCTCCTTTAACGTCTCCCTTTCATGTGGTTTAGTATAATTCCAGTTCTCTGGAACCCTTGAAGTCGTAAGACATTTCCTATAAAGGGCCGCAACGTTTTGATGCATGTTATCTCCTCCACCTTTGATTAAGTCGACTCTTATTCCATCTGTTGCCGCTTTTGCCCGGGTCTTGTCTTGTAAGGTCTTTCTAACTTCGTCGCTAGTCATAGAGGGAGCCTCTGTATACTGTTCATTACTACTTCGAACGGCGGCACAGTGGCTGATTTGTGTACTGTACAGGTCAGTGCCGAGTTCTTCCGCTGCTCTTACTATATCTTCGAAGTTGCTGGCGATATTACCCTGCCATCTTTCAGTGCATACATCTTGGCTTGTCCTATGCCAAGTATTCTTCCCACTGATTTCTGTCTATTTCTAACTGCTTCCGCAGTCTTCCTGACGTTATAATTTCAGATATCCTTTACTTTCTCCTTGTTGATCAGTTTTGACAGTTCCGCGAATTCTATCTGATCTCTTGAGTTGGACACTTTCATTATTTGCTGTTTTCTTTTAGGTCCTTTGTTACTTGGGAGAGCTTACCTACTGGTCGCCTTGGTGCCTTACCTCCAACTTCAATTGCTGCTTCTGACTCGCCAGCCTTCATTACATGTATGCCATCTTAATCTCTCTATTCTAAGACTGCATACTTTTTTGCAATTACCAGCCTGAAGTGGTCTGCTTTTACCCTTACTGCATCTAGATTGGCCTGTTTCTTCTTGACCAATCGCACTCTTTCTCTCTTCAAATTGAGGTGAATTCTAGACCTCACTAACCTATGATCAGTGCATTTTACCCTATCTAGCACTTCTACATCCTGTACTATGCTGGGGTCATCAGAAAGTACGAAATCTATTTCGTTTCTTGTTTCACCATTAGGAGTTTTCCAGGTCCACTTCTTAATGCTACACTTCTTGAAGAAGGTATTCATTATTCGCAGCTTATTCTTTTATGCGAATTCTACCAATATTTCTCCTCTAGTATTCCTAGCATTGATGTCATTGTTGGCAATTTCTCGTTCACCAGCCTGCTTTTCTCCAATTTTGCGTTGAAGTCGCCTATGACTATGTATACAGTATACTAAGTTTGCAGTTTTCTTATCGCTGATTCAACATCTTCATAAAAATATTTTATTTATTCATCACCATGACTATCATCATGACTTCAGGTTGGAGCGTAAGCTTGTAGTACCTTTATTCTATACAACCTATTTAGTTTCTCCTTGTTGGTGCCTGGCTACTCAGTTTGATCACGACTACTTGTACCCTCTCACGTATGTTGTAGAATTTGTCAACGTTGTCTGCTATGTCCTTATGGATTAGGAATCTTATCCCGTATTGTTCCTTATATGTGACTTCTCGGTAGCAGGTGATGTGGCCATTAGTCAGCACTGCATTAGCCTCACAAGTTCTTCTAGCCTAACCAAGGCTAGCAATATCCCACGAAATGCCTGAAAGTTCGTGAGATAGTCCTGCTAAGCTAGCTTCCCTCGAAAGGGTTCGCGTGTTGAACGCTTCCAGGTTCAGTTTCTAGTGGCGGCCCATCCGGATCCAGAAATTCTTTGCCCCTTCTGGCGCGTCGCAGGTCTGGCCGCCGCCTTGTTCAGGTGCTCCGCAGCTGCATGGACTGAGGGCCATTGGTTAATCGAATGAGTCATTTGGGAAGGAGTGACCGAATACTGCACGAGGGAGGCCAATTCCTGTTCTGGTGAGGGAGTGTCTTGTTGAATCTTAGTGGGTCTTCCTAATCTGTTTGTACCTGTATTAGTAAAGCACCACCTGCTCTCGGCGTTTTTATCTTTTTTGCCAGCTTTAGGCGCCACTCCGAGCCTGAAGATTTAGTGAGCTGGAGGAAGTGGTAGCTCGATGTTCTACCTTTGCTCCACGCCACCACCTCAGTCACATAGCTATGAATGAAACACTTCTAATTCGACACTTAAAAAAAAGAAGGGGGGATGGATTTGAACTTCTGACTATAGCAACTGAGCAACCGAGATAGCTTAGTCAGATAACTCTGTAAGCGGCAAGGCCGCCTTATGGCGCAGAACACCGGCCCAGAGAATCCTACGTGTCTAAAAACTCTCTTGAATGATCGGCAATAGACGGACTCGAATGCCGACAAGGTCAGCGCAATGTTTCCGTTGCAAAAAATTGAGATAAAACTAAACGATTAATGAAAAACAATGGTTACAGCCATAAAAAAGTAGTTTTGATGTTACAAGCATTACTTCCAGAACATAATAAATTTACACACCAAGTTATTTATAGGAGAGAACGTAGCACGTATAACTACACCACAGGCTCTAAATAGCCGATGCTTCAACATAACTTACGCAGCTTAAGTTCACGGACTCTAACACACTTCGCATTCTAACACAGTGGACTACTTATCGCATCCACTGGTACCGCTGAACAACTGCGTCAATTCTGCAGATACATACTCAAAATCGCGTCAATGTTGCAGTCCCTAATCACAACGCAGTTTGCATCTCACACAGACGTTTTCTAACGCTTACTGACGTTTCTTCCTTTTGTCCGGGCAAAACACACCTTATTATAAAATTAAAACTTCTGTAACTTAAGCACTCGCAAGTAGCTTAAAAGAAACGCGTCTGCTTTTAAAAAATTCCACGCACGCTTAATAGAAAACTCAGAACGTTGCCGCCATCAATATGTACGAGCGACCCAGTCATTCCACTTCCTGCCGTTTGCACAGGACACGTGCTGAAGGAACTAACAATGTTTCTCAGCGCATATTGTACACACACTAAAAGAAACCAAACGCTTAGCCTTAAATGAGAAACTTACACTTTTAACAAAGGTGAACTAATACACTCACACGAAACTACTAGACATTCAACAAAATGACCTTGACGTGTCACGCCACTCACAAAAACAAGGAAACTCATCTACTCATTAACGATTAATTTCTGCTAGATAACAGTGCAACGCTAACGGTGTGCGGTTTACAGCGATAGGTAGCACAATCACAATCCTATTAGTCTTTTACTAGCTTCAATTAGTCTTCATGTACATTGTGTTGCGTTAAGACTAATTGAGGCTAATAAAAGGCCAATAAGATTAATTACGATGAACTTATTTAATGCTACATAAGGCTGGGGGGGGGGGGGGCTTAAGAATACGGAAGGGTAAGAAAGCCCAGTGGAGGAATGTATTAATGAATTATTTAATGCTTATTAGTTAATCAATCAACTAAAGCATGGAAGAATAATTAAACAATAATAAGCCTAATAATGATTGATTAAGGACACTTAAGATGAATTCTGAATAATTAGGTTCACCAATTAGGTAATCGTAACAAGTAATTACAATGCTTGCAGCACATTACGCCATCTCTAATACAGTGAGCTTCGGTATGCGTAACTCGGCCAATCATTCAATCATTCGTTGCATAAGTGCAAGATGAACGTCTGCAACTAATGCTTACGCATTATCTGACAAGTACCACTAGGCAGCTTCTTTAGTAATTTTGTTATTTTGCCTAAGGTCCTACCTCTCTATATATTTTTAACAGACCAAAAATAATTCCCAGCATCAAAATTCTAAACCATTATTGGAAACATTGTTTTTGTTCGGCTCCGTTAACTGTAAAATCTAAATATTTCTTCCGCCAAGCCTCCAATCATATTTTACTGATATTTCTTGCCGAGATGTTTACTTTCGCCGGCTATACGTGAAGCCAATGGCTTTAAGGAGGCCAGCGGAGCCTAAACCGACAGCTGCGTCGATATGATCACATCTAAAAGAACACCATAACAACCAGCGCCACTAGGGGCCGCAAGTGCGATTGCGCTCGCATGCCTGCAATGGAGAAACCGCCTACGAATGTGATGCGCGGTCGCACATCTATTCAAGGCAATAGCAGCATGAAAGTGCTCTCTAGCAACGGGCAGTTAAGCCACATGTTTGTATCTTGATAATTCTGATACCCTGAAGTGTATGTTTTGTAATAAATATTATTTGTACGTCGGAGAACACAAGTTTAGCAATCAAAGCGCTCACTAATGTGTATTGTTATCTAGCAGTTATGCGCTATTGTCACTGCTGCATTTAGAACAAAAATAAATTACTGCTGTTAACGTGTTTCGCGAAATAATACTCTAGATATTCGCTTTGGTGCTCCTTCCACGTACGTTCTCTTCAGTATTGGCCTCGAACACTACGACATTAAAGACGACATCACTCGATGCTCTGTAGGCGCGCAAGGCATTCACAACTAGCCGCACTTCATGGCAGACATGCAATGACAAAACACAACGGCATATCAGTTGCAGAATTTACGTCACAACAACGAACAAAGGAATAATATCGCTGAAGAGACAGCAGCCAGACATTGAAGCCTGGCGTGGAAGTAGGCATAGGAAAGAGTGAATAAACGGAGAGGCAGCGGGGGTCATGGCCTCGGATAGCGAAGCTTTTATGTCTCGCCCCGCTGAGTAACTTCGTTGGATCTCACTCCCAGCCGAGTTGCTCGAGACGCTCTCTCCACCCTCCCAGCCCACTACAACCCTCCCCCCCCCTCCCCCCCTGCCGATTGGAATGATTCCGGCGGGGTGCGCGCCTGAGCGTCGCCGCGATGACGCAGTTTCTCCAGGCGCGCAAACGCTGCTGGAGAGAAAACGGGAGGCCCTGTCCGCCAGCGCGCCGCTAAGGCAATTTTCCGATCTGCATTGGAAACAGAAGCCGGCTTGGCGAGCCCGTCTACCCAGGATGCAAATGCGCTCGCTGCCACCGTCGCCCGGCGGCTGCATGTTTCGGCCGAGCAAACACTGAGAAGCGGGTGGAGCGGCTCAAAGGCTCCCGGCTGCGAAAGGGAAACTTACGGGTCGGATCGGTTAGTAGGAGGAGGTAGCGCAGGGAGACAGCAGGGGACCTAAAAGGTGTTAGTTGGGAAAGACTGAGTCGGTTAGCCCGTTGCGTGGTTACAGCATGAGCTAGACGTCATTTCATACGAGCTCAGCGGCGGTGTCTCGGTTGGCACCTGAGCCACGTGTTTTAAGGATCCCCGCAGGAAAGGCGCAGTGCAGCGCCAAGCTATTGTGGACGCCTGCGGCTAGAGTACGCGAGAAGGTGGGAAAATGGGGATAGGAGCGAAGAAGTGGTTGAGACGCTAAGAACGGCCGAATTAGTGAAACGCGCTGGGGGAGGCTGGTTCTAACCAAAACATGCCTTCGCAAATGTAGGGGTGAATGGGGTGAAAGCCGGTGGAGGTGTTGAGCGGAGAAATCTGCGAAGTTGAAAAGGAAGATGCACCCATTGTGGAGTAAACGGGCGTTAGGTTTGAGAGAGATGGAGTATTGAAATCCAGTTTTGCAGCTAAGGAAAAATAAACCTGCGCAAGGTCGAGTTTTCAGTTAGGCATAAACTTTAAGGTTGATACAAAACCCTTTTAGCTTTAAAGAAAGCACTGATGTGTACATACAAAACATAGCGCCACTATCCTCCTTGCTGTATATTGGTGAGCGTCAGTTTAAAAACAAGGAAAAGAAACTCCTCGCTACATTTTAGGCAATACTTCCGCCACACACAATTATTTCCGTCGCTTCACTATGTGCAAGGTCAATACTTCTATAATGTTCGATATAATCGACGCCCGCTCCCGTCTCTACCTGCTCCCGGAACCGCATCTACCGACACCTGTGTCCGGCGGCGCATTACGACGCCTATTTATACAGCTGGTTCAGGTCTGCAATGTAGGCAGGGTTGCTGGTTCTTCACAGTGATGGTTACTCAACGGCGCCGGTCTGTGTGGCTGCGCGTTCTTACTGACAACCTGATGATGCGGCCCTTCAGGGACTATGACGCTGGATGCGTTTCTGATTGTTTTCTGATTGCCATTCAATACAAACATAGGGTCCCTAGATAAAACATGCCGCCACATTTTACCGTCGCCGGCCACCGCCACTGCAGCGGCTATGCAAAAACCATTAGAGGATTTCCCGTGTACAACAGAGTAGCAAACCAAAAGATGGAGGTGAAGAATTTGTAAGCGTGTTGCCGTGAGACAGCCGAAGTTACTCCATTATCAGAACTAGAACAAGGTGGAAGCAGGAGTCAACGTTTCGACAAGTGGACTTGTCGAAACTTTGGCTCCTCCTTTCACCTTGTTTTCGTTTTGCTCATCGTCTTGAGTTTCCATCTCCCGCATTCCCCGTGTTTTCCATTACCAGAAGAAATTTTACAAAAAGTTGGCTATGCCCCGCAAGGACCTTTTGTGCAGTGATGCACGATTTACAGGAAAAGTCCTGATTGAGTTATAGTAGGGTACAAGCAAGCATTTTATTTCAGTTCAAGAAAGAATTAGGCTTTCACCGTTCCACTGTAATAGACGCCAGAAAACGTGTAAATTACGCGCTTACAATTTTATTTTTGTGGTCAACGCCTTATTTAGGTAATAGGGAAAGGTTGAAGTAGGCCTATTTGCAGGCTCGCGGAGGAACAGTGGCTGGCGGTTATGAGGGCGTGGGCGGGGCTTCAAGGCACACTTGCATTGTGTCCGACTATAGTGTGGAAGAGCGGTTTACATTCCGAGCAAACAAGTCGATCACATTTGTACGGGTAACAGCAATAAACGACACTCAAGATGGTTTTCGCTATATGGGTGCGTAGTTGTGATTGTGGTGTAGCTTGCAACTGAAGTATTGTAATAAGATGAACGAAAGATGCGACATGTTGTCATGTGTGAAGCATTCCTACGCGGGAAAAGTCCATGACCTGATACATTCACACAAATAGTAAAATGCAAATCGTAAAAGTAGTCATAGATAGGTGAACAATGGGAAATATGAAACGGAAAGAGACACAATCTGCCTAAAACTGAATGAAAAAATTACCGACGATTACGTTACTTCCTAATGCGAAATTTGAGCGCAGCAAATAAGCTGTTTCACCTTTTCGATAGATTGAGGCAAAGAAATCGAGCAACACATGTATGCGCTATCACAGAATTTTTTTTTTTATTTTTCACACGTATTCCTTTAACAAAGACTCCACTAACAGTTCTTGACAGTCATGAAGGAAGCTTTGTGGTCGGAGAAATAGACTGATATATGTTCGACTTGGTACACCAATGCTTGATTCTCAAAGACGAGATCTATACAAGTGCCTCGCGAGGTTGTCACAGCCGTGGGACGCGTTACGAGCGAGAGGAACGGGATGTTCTTCCGCATAAGTGTTAGGAAATTGCTGTTTGTCTTTATGTCAAGCCGCCACCGATCTGGCTCTCTGATTGCCACCGCACAGGGCGAACGGCAGCGGCAATTTCGGCTCGGGCGGTGCACATATACAGATCCGCCGCCACCGATCTGGCTCTCTGATTGCCACCGCACAGGGGTTGCATTGGAGGAGGAGCGAAGAAAGGAATTAAGTTCGAGCCGGCGCTTTGACAACCGGAGACTCGCAGGAAGACGGGGGAGGGGGGCGGCGTGTACACCCAGCGGCAAACGATGGGGGCAGAAGCGCGCGCAGCAAGCGGACAACACGATAAAGGGAGGAGGGAAGAGATAGCAGCGACTGACTGATGCCGCTGACGCCGATAGTGAGTCAACCCCAGCTGCGGAGTTGGTTTCAGGGACAACGCCGCCGATGCCGATACAAACAATATGATACCCTCGCTTCCGCAGCGCTAAGAACCAGGTCTAGCCGTGGGAAGGTGGTCACGTATTCGTCGACGTGCCGGGGCCTACGTGAAATAACCGGCGCGTCGGCAACTGAAGAGCACCCTATCCGCCACACAAGAACAGGGGGGGGGGGGACCCTTTCCTCCTCTTTCTGCATGGCGGCGACGGTGTTCTATGCAGTCACGTTATCTTGACTCTCTAGCGGCGTCAGCGGCATCCAGTGGTATCAGTCGGTCGCTGCTAGCGCTGGGGGGATGAAAGGGGGGCGGAGCTGGTTACGAGGCCGACGACAACGCCGACGACGACGCGAAACCCAGGAACGGACGCCAAAGAGCTGCGCTCTAAAATATGCGTGCGACTGCAGGACTCAAGAAGGCCCATTTTACTTAGGTATAATCTTTGGATGAAAGCTGCCGTTACAAGAGCCATCATGGTCATTATGAAACAACCGTATCCATTGCATTCTAATAGCTAAAACGTCACCTATTAATGCGGGAGCATTAGGAGGGGAAAAGTGGAAGACAGTGTAAACGTGGAAAGCGCCCCTCCACGTTTGATATATATATATATATATATATATATATATATATATATATATATATATATATATATATATATATATATATATATATATATAATCTCGACCATATAATATTATAAGTCAGCAGGCAATGAAGCCAAGGAAGGCGTGGGGGTAATCAGGTGTGGTTGAAATTGAAACGTAGGAAATAATGAAGAGAAGGACAAAGGAACGTGAACGAAAAGGTAACGTGACTGCTCTCCTAAATTCACGTGTTACGTGAAGGCATTGGGCAAAACAAGGTGTATCACATGCACCTGCCGTTGGTGTGAGTGGCGCTGGCTAAGACTCCTAGGGCTAGATCTAGTACATAAATATATCTAAGTTAGTGGAAGGATTGATGGCCGTTGGTGTAGCACATGTGGTAACGCGTCGCACGCATAATGCGAAGTGTGTGAGTTCAGTCCGCACCGGCAACAAGTCATTCTAAATAAATAAGTAAATAAATAAATAAATAAATAAATAAATAAATAAATAAATAAATAAATAAATAAATAAATGGAGGCGGGATAACCGGCAAAGGGATGTCCCCAAGATGTTCTCCTACGTACTGTTAATTAAAGAGGAAGGTTTCTTCCACCGTCTCATCTTGAACCTGTTCGTGCTTTTATTGCAGATGAATGTTTCAGTTGCCTTCTCGAATTTATAGTGCTTGTTTTTTTTTTCGCTACAAAAAAGAATGCACTAGATTTCCCGCGTTCTTGCAAGAGTAGACAATCCGCTTGGGCTCAACTCTGTTCGGCTCAGGCGGTCAGCCACGACAGGAACCACAGCGGCTGCAGCCGTCACGTCTGGGTCGACTGGCAACGTCCTCAAAGCAAACGCCCCTAAAACAGGGGCAAGCGTAGACTTCGTGAAAGGGCAGCAGCAGCAGCAGCAGCAAAAAAAAAAAAGCGCTCGAGTTTATAGGGACGACTACACTGCATCTATGTTTAGACGTATTGCGGACTCGCACTGCGTCGAAGGCGTCGCGGAAAGTACGCGGGAGGGAAAGCGGGAAGAGGGCATAAAAATATAGAAAAAAAAACGCGGCATCGCATCTCTCGGCCGCGACGAGCCGACGGCAGTGTCGTGCCGTGTGTGCCTCTGCAGCGACGGAGGCGTGGGACGACGCTTATCTGCGAGCTGCAGCGTGAGCAGGCAATAAGCGGCCGCGGCCGCCGCCGTCCGTAGTACATTCCGAGCAGTCCTTCCATAAATTGCCGGCTGACGTGCTGCTGCTGCGCGCGCTAGGGCGGAGAAGAAGAAGAAGAGTGGCCGCATCTCCGAGCTCCTCGACGTGCCACCTTCCTTCCCGCTCCGCGCCGTGCGTCGTCCTCCGCCATCGGTCTGTGCACAGGGCTTGGCTGCACGGCCGGCCGGACCGACCGGAACGCGTCGTCGCGCCAGCGAGGCGGCGCGCACTAGTTGGAACGCACAACGCGGCCACTGCTGCCGCGTCCTCCCGCTCTCTCCATCGTCCGCGTCCTCTCGTCCCCTCGCCTAGTGTCGGGGGCGTGATGTTATCCAGCGGGCCACAAACTATTACGCTCGGTCTGCTCCCGCTACTGCTACCCGTACAGTGCTTCCTCCTTGCCCTTGTCTTCTTTTTTTCTTTCTCTTTTCTTGGGCTTCTCTTCACTGCGACCCTTTTCTTTTTCTTTCCTTTCTTTCTGTCTGTGCCCAGCATCAGTGCTTTCTCCTTTTACCTCTCTTCTTCTCTTACATGCACCCTCTCTGAGACAGCTTTCGCGTATCATGATATTCCATATCTATTTTTTTCCTCATTCAAGATGGTGTATGCTACAGTCTTCATGCGCTTGAGATAACGTTAATGTTTTTTTCATGAAGCTGTTCCTTACATCTTCTTGCCTTGCCTATCACTCTGTGCATTTACGTTCTTAAAGCGAAGCTCTCTTTTTCTCTTCCTTCGACATTTTACTGCTGCTGCTGCTGCCTTGCATGCCGCGTAGGGGGGGGGGGGGGGGGTAGTCGAAAGCTCACGGCAGGGGTGCATGCGGTCTGGGACTCCACAGTGCCTTCTGAACGCCGTAATTAGGTGGGGGCCCCCATAAAAGCATTGCAGGAGCTGTCGCGCTTTCTTCCGTGCTCACGCGCAAGAGCAACAACAGTCCAGGGAGGAGGTAGAGAGAATGTTAGAGACGGAGTAAAGAGAGACGAGGCAGAGAACGGGTACAACAGGGTCCTGTAGCTCTGCATTCGTGGAAATTCACCTTACGTGACAAGGGAGAAAGAAAATGCACCATCTGAAAGCAATGCTCATTTGGCCTCTCTTCAGCAAATGAATGAATGGATGGCACATCTCTCTTTGTGTTGTGTACTACGTGGATAAACACAAGTGGTGCAGGCAAGTCAACATTTAGCATCACATTACGACTGTCGCATGCCGTCAATATCACCGCCAAATGCTGTCAGTGAACGCAAACAGCACACAAAGCTTCGCTTACACCGATTCCCACCATGCTACGCATGGTGGGCATCTGTATATCTTTTCTTGTCTCTATGATCTTCCCTGGCAAAAGGGAGGGTTAACAATGTTTCGCAGTATGGCACCATCTGCTTTTTAAGCTTAGTAAATGCGAACCATCAATGTAAGGAAAGTAACAGCTAGATGTATTACACAGGATCCGACTAAAGAAAAAGGACGCCACGTTTTTTTTTTTTACCTAGTAATCGATTTGTATTGCATTCTTCTATAGCCTCTGATAATGACGGTGACAAAAGTACTGCGTGGAGTTCGCATGGCCACGTGCGTCACAAGAGCAGAAACCAATGCATGCCTTAATGCAGTTTCTGGTGTAGAGAGTCCACAGTACGCGATCGTAATTGCGATATATACCTTTAAACGAAGCGACACCTTCAGTGCTTTCCAATCTTTCTTCGTTTTCATCGCTCAAACCTCTTCCACCTGCGGAAGCTAGTAATGCGAACTTGCGTCTGGTTAACTCTCGTGCCTTCCCTTCCTCGTTTCTCTCTTTTTCTTCATAGCTGCCGAGGTCTCCGCTCCGTGATGAAAAAAACAAAAACTTGCTTGATCTTTGATGGGCTTGCGGCGTTCACTGAAGCACACAAATTTCGTTCTTCCTTGTTGTATACATTAAGCCTGATCTGCTGCTGACACCTATCACTGCGGTTTGAGCCTGAGATCTATGCGTCGGGTTGCCGCGCGTGCTCGAGGAGCTACGATTGTACGTGCTTTTGTGCAGCGAGCAAACAGAGAGACTGGTGCGCTAGATGGAAGCTGCACCTGAGGGCTGCGCCATGCATGTCTCTATAAGCGAGGAGCCCGGATGGTGCACGTAAACGTGGTCCTACGATTAATAAATTCTGAAACAGCGTGCACAAGGGGCTGAGAACTAGCCTTACTTGGCCTTGATTTCGTAACGAGTACTTCGGCTTCGCGCCGGGACATTGTTCACTCGCCAGCGCCGGTCTGGCTTCATTGGTGGTTCTACGACCCACCTAAAAGAGCCGCCTGGCTCGGGAACCCCGGCAGGGTTTCTGCGACAGCGTTTCTTCGGACGTACCGCGACAGCGGAAGAATTCATGAGTGGCAGTGGTCTGCTACGTAGCTCGGGCCGATCTCTTCGCATTTTTTCTAGTAAATTCTGTCTACCTTGACATGGGAAAACAGAAAGACTGACCTGTAGGTAATACTATCTTAGCCAGCTATTTTGCGTAAAGGGAAGAGGACAGACGGGGAAGATATCAGTGGAGACGTTGAGAATTAAAGGCAGTAGAGTGTGAATGCATGCAAATTTGTGCCGTACGGGAAGCGTTAATAGCCGCTGTTCTATACCCGTGCTGTTAGAAAAAATAATTTGAAAGCTATTTTTACTTGATACAAATTCCCATTAAGGGCCGAATAGGGTAGCCTCAGTCAAAGGCCCGCTTCCAAATCACAGATACAACGCATCACAGAACGATATTCCACATGGAAATACTACCCAAGCTATGGCAACGAACTCGAGGAAGCGCGCCTTCCTCAGGACGACGTCCCCGCGCAGCGCGGTAGCACAAGTGAACACGGCTGCCTGCTCTTTCCTATTGGCATCGACGTGCAGTAGGAATGCAAGCCCTGCGCGTCTCCCGGGGGCCGCAGTGTGGTGCGGCGAAGGAAGGAGGGTGCTGGCAAGCGCGAGCATGAGCGCCCGGGGTGTCGATAACGATCAGAATGTCTGATACCACTTAATAGCGAGCAACAGAGCGGAATAGCCGGCCCTTCTCGTTCCTTCGCCCTCCCTTATCCCCCTTCATAGCAGCTTCAGTGCTTACTTTGGTTTTGTATTCTCATCTTTCTTATCCCCGTCTTTGTTCTTCATCCTTTTGTTTCTTCCCCTTCCTAAACGAATAGATGAAGACTCCATATTTTTTTTTATATTCATCCATTGTTTCATCTAGCGTGAGTGAACCATGCGAGACGAATTCTCCTTGTCAGCGTTTCTTGATCGCTCTCCGGGGCTGCTGTGCTGGAGAGATGGAGTGGTATACATCTGTCGACGCCGCGAAGCGGCGGAATAAATGTTAGCGGCCAGTAGGAGATGAAGTCGTTTACATCTTGGAATGAAAGCAGGTATAATGCATCTGCTTGCTGCGGTGAGGACATTTAAGTAGCGTTTGTTGTTTCATTTCGTAATTCCTTAGGAAAGAGAGCGGTTAACCTGTACATTTGTGGTGGTCCAGAAGTACATGTTGCTGGGCTAGACGGTTCATATTGCACAGCAGACCAAAAATATAAAGATATGATCGCTTAGCGCAAACAAGGAAGGACGGACGGAAACAAGGGAAACGCCTTGTTTCTTAATATATCGGATATTATATAATACAGAATAAAGAATATATATATATATGTATATATATATATATATATATATATAGGGCGTCCCAGCAAACATTAGCCAGAGTTTTAAAATATACGAATGCCTCGTAGCTAGACAGAACCAAGGTAACGTTGTTTGCCGTTGCTTGGAGATACTCAAATTATTTTTTTCATGCAACCTCATTAGATGATTAGCCTTAATTCATTAATCAACTTTTCAAATATTATAATTACATGAAAAGTGTCAATGAGAAAATTGCAGAGCAACATGAAAAACCCCGATACAGTTTTATGTTGCTCAATACGTGCATGGAAGAAGCCCGCAAATGCACGCAAATTTGCCACGTGACTGGCCGCTCGAGGTACTTTGCGTGTATTCGTGGGCTTCTATCACGCTCGGAAAAGAAAATGCTTTTATGAAGCACGTATTCAGCAGCAGAAAACTGTATCGGGAGTTTTTCATGTCAGCTTACAATTTTCTCAATGACGCATCTAATCTAATTATAATATTTGAGAAGTTCATTGATTAATAAATTCAGATGATTGTCTAACTAGGCGGAAAATGAAATAAATAATTTGAGTATCTCCAAGCGACGGCAAACAACATTACTTTAGTTCAGGCCAGCTACGTGGCATTCGCATATTTTTAAACTCTGGCTAAAATTTGCTGGCACACCCTGTAAACAGCGTGTTCCTTATTTGTGACATTGCTTGTTTGTCTGTAAAAAGGGTGTAACCTCGTGCTTAGCAGCCTAACACCGGCCGGTATACTTAAATTCAATGTTAACCGCAAGCAGTATGTAGAATTTTTTTTTAAAGTTAGATTGCGTGCAAGAACCACGAAGTGATTATGGGGTACGCTGCATTGGAGTACTTCGAAATAATTTTTAACACCTGGTGTATTCTAACGTGCACCTAAGTATAACCACCACGAGCGTCCTTTTTTCATTTTTATTTATTTATTTTTGCACTTCGACCCCATTACAATGCGGCCGCCGAAGTTGGGATTTAACCCACAACCTCGAGGTCATCAGTGCAAAGTTACAACCACTGAGCTACCGCGGCAGTATATAGGATTTATATAGGTATATAATTGTTACGAATGCATTGTGTCCTGCTTATTTATGAGTGATTAATTGGACGGTATACGATTTCTATTTATTTATTTATTTATTTATTTATTTATTTATTGTTTATTTATTTATTTATTTATTTATTTTTAATATGAAAACAGGATTTCATGTCCCGACGCTACGCACGTTTTTATGACAGGCGTCGCAAATGAGGTCTGCAGATAATTCCCGCTTGTTGCCTCAATAAAAGAGAGAGCCGCCGTGACCCGGATGTGAACTAGCGACGTGCGTGATCAGCAGCAAAACATTATAGCCACCGAGCCGCTTGCAGATTTGTCACTTTCCGAGAATGACGAGACAACCGGAGCTAGCGTAATCGACAACAAGTGTAGTTAACATATTTTCTTAGCAGCACGGCACTCGGCGTTCATCATGCCGGGTGAGAAAACTGTGGTATCAGACGGCCACGCAATAAAATATTTCGAAATGTTATTGTGTGAACTTTTAGGGCTGAATGAAAAAAAAATCTCACGAAGGACAATGGGGTTATTAATCCACAGCCTCATCTCTACCACGCTGTTCAAACGCAGTGTGTGAAATACGCACATATATGGCAGTACGAAGGCGTGTCACCTACGCAAAACAAAACATAAGAATAGAAATATGGGAGTCATTATTCATAGGAAGATACACGAACTAGTTAAAAAATTCATGAAGTAGTCAGAGAGACTACGTAACCAGAGATGAACAACACACATGAGGCCCATGGCAGGCGCTCTGGGTCAGTTGTAAGGATTACAAATGCAGAATATTCAGTGAAAACTAAAATAAACGAGTTCTTTCTGCCTAGCGGTATGTTTTTGGATTAGGAAATCCTTCCTCCTCGAGATAATTGTCACTGCAAGAAGACAAGTGGTAGAAGGAACAACTTCTGTGTGAAGTGATAGTAACGATGCACCGCCGCAATCTAAGAAATTTCAACTAAAAAATTACCTATGAAGTCAAAGAAGTCGACGCATTTCCACTGGTAATATCACAAATTATCGTACGTGCGCGATATAGAACGTGCGTGGGTTCTATAAGAATGATGCGGGTAACATACGAAAGATATCCGGTGTGGTTGTTCCGGTATGGGTGTTCCGGTATGGGTGTTCCGGTATGGGTGTTCCGGTATGGGTGTGGTGCCGGTTGAAGCTTGGCAGCGGTGCAGTCAGAAAGTGTTAAAGACCGCGTTTGTCCGTGACGCCAGAGTCGGTAAGTAGCCCGCTTCCAAGTGTAACCGTGCGCTTGACTTGCAAATGGAATTTCGACTTCTTTATCATTGCTATTGTCGCCTTCTCTCTGTCTTTTTTTGCCCACCAACCTTGCTATCTATCTCTTCCTAGATTGATTTGATTTTATATGTCGCGTTTAGGAAATTCGTAAGTACTAGAGTGTCTTTACGAGGACGTTCGTTCGAACGTTGGAACGTACCATTGCTCGCGGAATGAAAGCACGAAAGTCCTGCACGTGGACACTCGATTTTTTTTTAATCTTAGTCCTTAAAACTACTACTCTCCATGCCCGTTCGCCTTTCCCGATAATAAAAAGTGCGCGAACTTTCTGTTTCTTCCACGACACGGTTCTCTGCGCGCACTGGAATAGACTACTGTAAAGAAAGTGAGAAAGCACCGCTTTAGGATTTCCGAGCTATCGATAAGGAGAAAAAAGGGGAAAAAATACGGATTCAGAGAATCGGAGAGATATAGTTTTAGGGACATGTTTAAATAACAACGAAAAATTGAAAGAGCGTCAGAAGCAAACCAGGAATAAGAACAGTCGAAAATGGTGCACACGGTGGGAGGCCTTCCTCTCTCCATGCGCTGGCCCGGCACTCCCCAGCCAGCGGCGGGAAGCCCGACCAGACGCCCAGCGTGCATAATCGTCGACCGGGCGCGCGCTTTGCATTTCCATTAAAGTCTTCTCCTTCGCCGCGTGACGGCGTTCGAGCGAAGCTTTCCCTCTCGCGAGCAGTTGACCCGTTACCGCAGCTGCGAGGGACGGAAAAGTTAAAAGTAGAAGGACGATGCGGTGCTGCTTCCATACCGCATGCCGTAGCTCATACTAACGGCCGATCGTGTCCAGGGGAGCGCGCATTCATCCCGGTTAAGGTTTCCCTTCCGTCGTTTAAGGCAGCGTCCCTTCTCTTCCCGAATAGGCACTTCAGTGCCGACGGAGCCGCACCTGTATATACTGTCTTGAAACCGGTGCCGCACTTAGCTGTGCTCGAAATTATTTTTCTTGACGGCGTCGCGTACTTGTGTAATTAATAATTCCTGGGAACGAAGTACACGCGGGTGTTCCAGCTCTTGCGAGCACACGCGCCTTGTTTGCGCAGGTGCGAGTTCATGAACGCCTTACTGTGCTTGCGTGACTGATGGAAAGCAGGCACACGGCAAGCTATTCGGCAATGGTTTCACTGGCCTTTCTTTGTTCTTGAAATATCGAGATTGTTCTTTTCTTTATCTATTTACAGCGATCCGCTATTACTTTAGTTATGCTACCATCGCTGTTACGTTCTTTCGTAATTTACTTTTTGCTTTAGAATGAAGCCTCGTAGGGCCCAGCATTCGCTTAAAACCTCGTAGAAACCACTGGACGTTAGCGGAGCCGGCGCCTTGGAAACATGTCGTGATTACCCCTTTCCAGACCAACCGCAGTGCAGAGACATTGCCTTTAAATATGCAGTGAGGGAAATGTGGCATCAAAACTCAACGTGTTCGCAACGGCGCAAAAAAAAGAAATAATGATCGTTTCATCTGGCTTGCGCCATAACTGCATGACTAATTTGTAGCTGACGCAGAATACCGCTTGCATCAGCTTTCCAGCTGTGGTTCTTGCTGGCCATATAAGCAATCCAAGTGTCTATGTCAGCTTCTATAAGCGTATCTTCAGAATAATTATTGTCTCTCAATGACATGTGTGTCATGAGGGAAATTAACAGAAGAATGAAAAGGGGTTAGGCCGCATACGGTAGGCATTACCAAGTCGTGACCAGCAATTTATCGCTATCCTTGAAAAGAAAAGTATACAATGATTGCATTTTACCCTCACTAACATATGGGGCAGAAACTTGGACGTTATCAAAGAAGGTCGAGAGGGATTTAAGTATTTAGGTGCACGTTAAAGAACCCCAGGTGGTCGAAATTTCCGGAGTCCTCCTCTACGGCGTGCCTCATAATCAGAAAATGGTTTTGGCACTTAAAACCCCGTAATTTAATGTTAATGTTTAAGGATTTCAGTACGGGGCAAGTGAGCGATGGAACAGGAAATATTAGGTGAAACTTTCAGAAAAAGGAAGACAGTGTAGTTTGGAGATATTAAACAGGAGTAGCCGATATAGACGTTATGCTAGTTGATATTAAGAGGGGAAAATGGAGCTGGGCAAGCTGTGTAATATATATATATATATATATATATATATATATATATATATATATATATATATATATATATATATATATATATATATATATATATATATATATATATATATATATAGCCACACAAAGTGAGGAAACCATCACGCACCCTGAAAACTTTCTACTCGCTAGACATGTAGGCTTCAGTACAAGCAAACTTGAATACAAGAATCCCGGATAAAGCGATATACTTGTTATATTGAACACCCGAAGCTTACTGACCTACACTGATGTAACCTACGTCATTCGTAAGGAAGTGAACATATCGAACTCGGAGAATGCGCTGCCACGTGAGGAGTGGCCTCACCCGATGCTTCGCGGCGTAACTTTCGGTGAATGTGCTGCGTCAGCATGGCGCCTACACTGAGCGAAGTGTACTGAAGCCGGTCTGTGCAGTCTCGCGCATCGAGAACGCCATTGTTAGTGACGCTTAGAAATAATCACAGAGACAATTAATTACTGCCTATACTACATGTAGCTTTTGTTTTCAGTAAATTAATTCCTTCGCGGCTTGTTTATTGGAGATAACAAATCTTTAGTTAACGAATGCAGCACAAGATTTCGTTTAAGTTTGTTTTAGACGAGTTTTGGTATATACAGTTACCTGATATTTCAAACTATCTTCAATGCTTAAGCCTCTTCGTTTTAAGCGGTTTCGGCTGTATACAGCATGTGTGTTAACGCGTTCGTCTTCTTTTCGAATCCGTTTGATAACAATGGCTAGTTTCAAGAAAATGTAGTTTACAGACCACATTTGTTATCCTTGACGAATTGTGTAAGCTGGCCGTAAAATGAGGGCATCAGCTGTTTTATATCTTTTCTTAAGTAAATCGCCGCCAGATCATCGATATCGCAAGCAAGCAGTCGTGTTGTACCGTTCATGTTTCTGACAGCGTTGTGTCAGGTCATTAAGGTTTCGCGCATACTTTCGTCATGTCTGGCTAATTACAAGTAAGATCGTTGATTCCGTCGCTGCAGAAATGTTATTAATCTCTGGGACATGACAGCAACGCGAACTGGGCTATGATGATGCATTGGTCGAATGATTAATCGTCTGACGACAAGCCATTCCACAAACTGTGTTGCCCGTGTGAAGTAGTGATCTGAAGGTACACCACCAAAAATACTCAAGCAGACACTCAATTATTGTGACAGAATTCTCATTTGGTTTACATACGAGGTGAAGCAGCAGGCTCTCATTCAATTGCGCTGAAGGACCTGATGAGGGCGCGTTACTCTATGTACCTTGAGAAACATGCACTTTGCATATGTAGTGAATGTTTATCACCGAACTAGATAATCATGGCAGCAGAGGGATGTTGTCACGACACAATAAACATTATTTCGCCGTTTGGTAGCATTTCAATTGATTATATGTCAAACTACAGAATTACGTCTTACTTTGCTTTTCATTTGTGTTGTACTTCCATGGCGTGCATGCGTGCTGTAGGAAGGGTAGAGCGATAACCGTAAATGTTAAATGTAACACTAGTTAGTGCATACTTAATCAAATAATTATGCAATTAACGCAGGAGCCTTTCAACATATATATAATATCTAGCTCCAAAAAGTACTCAAAGCGCCTAATGAGTACTGTTACCGCTGAACGTCCAACTACCATCAATGCTATTGCTGAACCTGTAGCAGGAACTGTCACTTCTCGCATACCATACAATTTATTTGCATCTTTTCGCACGGCTTTGCCCGTTTCCTATAAGTGAAGATATTAGGTAAATGCTAATCATGCTTAAAGCTTCTGTTTTCTGATTGCTAAAAAAAAAAAGACATCGGTGCGCCTTTTCCCTACTGTTATCTTCATTCAAGCTTTGTTTATCTCCATTATCACACGAGGTTGCCTTCAAAGATTTCTCCTTCATGCTGGCCCCGTATATGTCAGTCAAGACCTGCGTGTACGAATGTCTGGCGTTCATCTAAGCATGAACTAAAAAAAAAAAACCAGGGGTGCTCTTTGCCGTTGGTCTGTCTCCTTCATTAATGATAGGCCTAGCATCAGGATTGGTTCGAATTTTCTCTTACGAACAACTCTAGCGTACGAGTTTCTTGTGAATAGGAGTCTATATTGTCACATCTTCTTACCGAACAACAGCGTAAATTAACTATATGGCTCATTTTCAAGAAAGCTAAATTTGTTGATGCCATAAAAGGGCTTTCAGCACGATTGGTCTGAAGTGCATGATAAGTATAGTCGGCTGTATGAATTTACTATAGACAACTTCACCGAATGTGCGTAATAGTACACTAAAATTTCTTTCCTTGATACAATATTACCTGAGGTGAACAGCTACTTTTGACATTTAATTCACGTGTCAGTCAAGTCGCATACATACGTAATAGGGGCCCACACGTCTGGTGTGTGAAATTATTTGAGTGAACTAAGAAGAATGAATGCGTGCTTTGTGCGATCAAAAATGTGAGTCCATGGCTCGCACTACCAATAAGCTACTCCAATAGTCACCGCAGAACGGTTCCACTGTGCACATGGTAAAAGCTTACTTAGCACCTGCACTCGTCTTCAACATGCTGCCAAGAAAACCTCCATCTCTTTCAACCCATTGCTCTGTTCAGAAACGGTCTCGTTGACACGTTCATAAACCGTAAAAATGCTCGCAAGAAGAAGAAGAAAAAAATTGTGCAGATCCTTCACACATCTTGCAATCAATCTGAAGCGGTTACTCAAATTCTTCTAACTTTTCCCATTCCACCCCAGCCTCTTTGCTGGAAAAGAAACTGGCACGAGCGCATATGCACTCATGCAACCCCGTGCTACGCAATGTCCTACACGCGGCGATCATCTCGAAGAGCTGGTTGTTAGCGTTGGTCCGACAGAAATGTGCTTGCGATTGTGGCCTAATACTTACAGCATCAGGCTACAGTGCTGGAGAACGTACATACATACATACATACATACATACATACATACATACATACATACATACATACATACATACATACATACATACATACATACATACATACATACATACATACATACATACATACATACATACATACATACATACATACATACATACATACATACATACATACATACATACATACATGTCATCGTCACGCCGTCGTCGTCATACAGTAATCGTGCAGTTGTTGCCTGACCGCCATGGTGATGCCGCAGTTGTCATGTTGTTGTTTGACAGTATAGGCTATCATGCATGTCAGACCATCATCGTCGTGCCATCGTGGTTGTGACATCGTCATTTGACTCTCCTCGTGCCCGTGATCGTCACGCCATTGTCATGATACACTC
The DNA here is from genome assembly GCF_050947875.1 of Dermacentor variabilis. NCBI lineage: Eukaryota > Metazoa > Arthropoda > Arachnida > Ixodida > Ixodidae > Dermacentor > Dermacentor variabilis. Next base: position 66,098,290 of record NC_134572.1, read on the forward strand.
GTCGTCATCCTATAGCCTTCGCACCGTTGTTATGCCATGATCGTCAAGCATTCGTTGTCATACCGCAGTCGTGATGTTGTGAGTGCGGTCGTTACATCGTTGTCATTAATACTTCGACATCCTACTCTAGTTATGCCGTCAGCATCCCGCAATTGTCATCATATCAATGTCGTCATGTCGTCATCATCATAGTGTTTTCGTAGATCAATCGACGTAATTCCTCGTCCGTCATTGTATCATAATCATGCTGTCATCATTCGACCGTGCATATGCCGCCATTGTCATGCCATCATCGTCATTGCGGAGTCGTAAGACAGCCGCTGCCGTGCGTTCGTTGTCACATAGTTGTCATCACGCCATCGCGGTTGTGTCATCGTCGTCATTCCAGCTTCGTCATGCGGTTGACGTCATGAGATTGTCGTCATGCTGTTGTCATCACGCGTTCATCGTAATATCGCTGTCGTAGTCGTCATACAATGGTCATTATTTCGTATTCGATCTCTCATTGTCGTCATGCAGGCCGTCATCGTTATACTCTCTTGGTCGTTCCACTGACGTCATTCCTTCTTCTTAATTTCATCGTTGTCACTACGTCAACGTAAAACAGTTATCGTCATGCCGCTATGCTCATGAACGACCTTGGCATGAGAGTTCTATTGCTAAGCGAAACGACATCGGAGTATGTCACATACTGTAGCTGTAGCATCGAAAGTCTCAGAATGACCACTATACATGTTAAATAAACCTGACTTCAGAAACACGCCACATTGTTCGAATGTTGATCGGATTACCGTGGACAGTCATCATGAGATGAATTCTGCCACGTTTTTTTAAAATTGTTATGAGCCATCCGGCAGGCCGCAGCAGCAGCCACGGTCGGGAAAGTCCGAAAGGGATCGGAAAGCAACCTTCGCTCAAAATTTTTTAGCCCATACATGCTTCTTCAATGTGTAGTAAAGAAAACCAATTTCTCTTTCACTTCATTGCTATCAGTGAATGATCTCGTTGATATGTTTAAACCGTAAAACATGCGTACAAGAAGAAGCGAGGAACGAAGGTCGCTGTACAGTGTCGTCAATGTGGTCGAAATTCAGCTTCATCCGCCTCTCACAACCGGTCGCTTCGTCGTCAAGTTTCTCCCAGTCCCTGCTTCTCGGTCCACAAAGGGCACACGGTGAAAAAGCTCGCTGGCCAAGACAGTCAGAAGCGCGCGCGCCGGAGCTAGCCTCTTCTGTTTGCGCGCACTTTTACAGCTAGCGTGGTCGTTCCTCGTTCCTCGTTCCACGCTCTCTCTCGCCGTGTTTTATTGCGGTGCGGGGCCGTTCTTTGTGCCATTTATTTAATTAGGCTACCTTCTCCTCTCCTCGCCTCATCCATCTCTCTCTCATCCTCTCGCAGTCATTATTCGCCTGATTCTCTCTCGCCTTCTCTCTTCTCGCACTTTCTCTTCGGGCGCACACTTTTCGCTTCTCAACGATTTCGGCGTTCGTCTTTTGTTACATGATTACGACTCACCCAACGATTTCTCCCGGACTATCGTGCTGCCGTCTGCCCGTGTTTCTAAACGCCCGAAAACAAAGAAAAACTAAGTAATGCAAGAAGAAACCAAATATAATCGCGGGAAAGCCGCGTAGGAAAGGCAGTGACCAAACAAGTGCAATAACTACAGTCATTCTTCGCCATTTCCTGCCTACTCTGGCTCCGCTCAGCACCCGAAATGTAGCGAGCGAAGGAGGGTGATAAGCTAGAGTAGAAGAAAACGGAAAAAAAAAGGTCTGCGAAACGTGAAGAGAAACAGCAGAGGTGGCCCGGAAGCAAACACCGAAGAGTATCAAACAGCCGCCGCTGCTTCCGTACAACGAAAAGGAGAGAGAGAGAGAGAGAGAGAGAGAGAGAGAGAGAGAGAGAGAGAGAGAGAGAGAGAGAGAGAGAGAGAGAGAGAGAGAGAGAGAGAGAGAGAGAGCCGAGCACTAGACGAAAGTCATGAACGGAATTTTATGTATCGAAACGCTAGTGAGAGAAGGAAGAGGATATTGCTCGCTCGGCGTGGGGATGACCGCTGCGGAAGAAAGCGACAGCAAAGGGAAGACTATCAAAAGATGTTGCCGCGCCGAAGTGGCCTTTCGGAAATTCAATTAGAAAGCTGCAGACGATCGAAACGGAGCAGACGACGACGACAACCACTGAGATCGCCAACGGCCGTTTTCTTCTTCCTTTGTCTATTCCTGGTGACATTTGTTTCTGGTCGTACCCACGCCGCGGCAGTTTCTACTCGGCAACGAGCGATCTATCAGTCCTCCGTTTCCGAAATACCGAAGTTTGAGGCTCTGGCCCGGACACTGCTGTATCCCCTCGAGTCGATGTGACAAAAGGGTGGCACGCCCGGTCCCACACGTTAGCGAAAGACACACACATGCAAACACCTAGCGGCAGACTCCAGCTGACCAAACTACATGGCAGCTATTCAAGGGTGCCTTTGAGGCTGCAGCGATAGCTTGCTTTGGCTTATGTGTTTAGTAGAGAAAGAGGCGGGCTCATTCTTTCGAACCCTAATTTAGCTTGCTCTCGGCAACTCTGCCTTTAAAGGCATTCAAATTTTGCAATACTTTAACGAGTCGATACGGGAAACAATTAACGAGCTAAAATAATTTTGACAGTGCACGGTTACTTCTCTTATCTCGATTTCTACCACCCTAATAACATCCAATATTTCCGAACGCAAACTTCTACACATTAGGAGACATCATCAAAGGTTGCGTGTCCTTTCAATGTTAGGCGAAGCAAACTGCTACAGATTCAGAGACGGCATCAAAGGTTTTCACCTCCCCAAATTGCCACTTACACAGGGACGTTACCAAAGCATCGCGTTTCCCATTCTCCTTTCAAGTTCGCCTACACAAGCCCGAAATCAAGGCGACAAATCCAGACTCTGAAGTCTGGCATCAATGAATGCGGCAACTTTGATTCTTAGGTTTCTTGCGGAACATCGTGGTGTCAAACACTCGCACTTCATACAAGCGAACATTTCTCTCTCTATCTCTCTCTGCACTTAGTTGCCGACAAGTTCCGGTGCCCACGCCTCACAGTGGCCATCGTTTTCGACTCCCATCAGGGTCAAAGGACACCGCCCGTTACGCTTTTTGCAAGTCCAGCAAAGGGGCCGCCAGAAAGCGGCAGCATGTCTCTCGGCTCGACGCAGCTCAGAGGAGCTCCCATTCAGGCCAGCAGAAAAAGCGTGGCGTCCGGTGTCAGGCTTAGCCGCGCCTCTGGTGAACAATCCCTCGCCGCAGCTCTGCCAACGCTTGACGACAGCTCATGGGTGCCTATGAAGAAACGGAGCGGAAGCATGGCTATTTTTCCGCCGAGGAAACTGATAAACTGGCCTAAGTACTGCCCCATGACAGTTTAGAAATTCTAAGTGGCAGCTCTAGCAGACAGATATTTATCACAGCCTCGTACATATATATGTACAGAAAGCTAAAGACTGTGAACTCATTTAAAGAGCCGAAGAAAGGATGGTCGAAGAACCTACGGCTGCATTTGCAAGGAACCCTCTCGCACGTTTAAGAACCAAAAGAGAAAGGGTTCCTGTCCATTCTTTAATTTGAGAGCCCAGATTTTCAGGCCCCACAAGGCTTCGTGGGAAGTCCTAGCAGAAACCCTAACTGCATTTCTTGGCTAAAATGGCAGTGGAGGGGGCGGATAACGTCACCGTCCGCGTGACAGGTGCCACATGGACGTCTGGTAGGACGGCTTTCTAGTAACCGAGCCACTAACAAGTTGTACATGGTGTTAACCGTCATGCTGACGATCTCTAGGCTCAAGACTGTGTGATGCAGCCTGACATTCATGAGCTGCACGCTTAGTCACAATCGCCCCTTCAACGGAAGCCGCGGCCGTTGTAATGTTATGCTGCTCACTTGCGCTATCCAAATACCGAAAGTTGTCTGCTCTGACTATCTAGAGGCGTCTATCCACACCTGAAGAGGAAAGAACTATTATCCTTTGTCAGGGTAACGCTAGTGCGAGGCCACGAGCGCAGCTTCATCGTTGCCACAAAAATTACTTCGGAAGAACTAATCGGGAGTCCGCAGCTCCGTAGAAGAAGGTCGTTCCTGTCACGTGTACTGCCCCGCATCCTCCGAAGTCTTCTTCCTTCGGTTGCAGCGCCAAGCGTAAGCGTGCCGAGGCGTCTGTCCAAAGCAGGGTATGGAAGATGGGGGGGATCCTAATTCCCCTACCGTGCCAAGACCCAATTCAATTAGCTCTTCGGAAAGAGCCACCAACGCCGACGCCGCCACCGCGCCGTTGGAGAAACTCCCAGGGTAGATGAACAATCGGCCGGGGAGGACGCCCAAGACTTTTGCGCGCCCTTTCACTTTCCCTGCCGCTTCGCCTACCGATGCTGCTGCTGCTGCTGCTGCTGCTGGCTCTGCTTGTTGTGTGCTTGGCGTCTCGGGCCGACCGGACAGGGGAAGAGGGCAGGGAAAGCTCGACGAGCAGCGGATGGTTTCGCCGCCTTCGCGGCGTACGTGGCGAGCCTGCAGCTGGAGCCATTGCCGCCGACTCTGCTGCCGCCGCTTCTGTCTGCTGTTATTATTGGTGCCGCCGCCACCGGCTTGCTGCTTGTGCCGTTGTTGTTATTGGCGGTGGGCCGGGCCTTCGCTGGTTGCTGGTCCGCGTGGTGAAGCCGCGGACGCCTCTTCCCGCTTTTAACGAGATGCGGTTTCACCCCGGCCGGCGCTCCGGTGACGCCTGCGGAAGCCGGAGCGTTTCTTCCAGTCTCCGGGCACTTTTTGGTGTCCGCATGAGTTGAGAGAACAGGAAAGTAAAAACGATTGTAATAATGCCGCCCTTTAGTCCCAGTGATAGTTTTCTAAAATGGAAAGAGAGACCACGATATTGAACGTGTATGGAACGAAAGCAGAATCCACACAGACGTAACCACACGCAATAAGCTTTTTCCTTTCGTGATTAACTCAACAATTGACCCTGTGCCATCGTGTTCCTCCTCAATGCCCGTATCCTACCGTTATGAGATGTGGTCACTGACTTTTTATGACAACTCATCAATCCTTTTTTTTTAATATAATCTCTCCTGTTCCATTATTTAGCTAGTTGGTTCTGAAGGCCTACCCAACGGGCGTCTGCCAACATTCCTTACTGCTTCGTCTTTCAAACTTTTCTTTTTTTAGATTCTTGACGTATATTATAGTTCATATGAGATTGGCTCTATAGTACCAAATGATTCCTTTAGAAAAGGGAAAATACATTTTTTTTTACAGTGTGAGAGGGCGATGAGCGTTCCTCTGTGTGTTTATCAAGATGAAACGCGAAATCAGTTGTGAAGCTGCCGTCGTGGTGGCATCAGAAAATGTTAAATGCACGATGTGCTAAACGTCTCCTATAGAATGTTACTTATTTTACCGCAAAATTAGAGCCAGGAGTTAATAAGGAGGTTATAGAACAAGGTTTGACTGGTTAGCGGGAAGGAGTTGCAGGGTGTATTTGATTATCTTGCATTATTCAAAGCGGGGATAATCTAGTGGACAAGAATTTGATGATGCCTTCTTATATTGATTTAGACTGAATATTTCATTAATCGGCTGCAGTGATGGTTTTACTGAGTGCCTACACAAGAAAAGAAAGAAGAAAAATAAATGATAGCCTTTTGGACGATACTTCTATAACTTCGTTTTCAAAAAAGCACTTGTACTTGCAGCTACCACGATAGGTACCCGGATACCCTGAGGGTCCTGATACCCTATCTCGTTTGTTGGCACTAAAATGCATAAGACTACAGCAGGAGATGCTTGGCCTTGAAGGATGCATGCCTCATTATTAACGCATTGCAGCTTCCTAAGGGTACCTGTTACTTAAATGACCCCTTAAAGAAATGTTCATCACAGTTATGAGGATTCGAAAAAAAAATAGATCGGCCTACTTCAGCGATTTTTCGGCTCATAATCCATTTACTGCCACAGCAGCAATCCCAGGCCTCTGGGCTCGCCCTCTTCTCAAGAAGAAGTCTTGATTTGTGACTCTCACAACGTCGTCTTCGTGCGCTACAGTATAGCTCGCAGTGGCCGTCGAAATGCGGACATGCGCATGATTCACCACTCTCAGAGTGTTAGGGGCGCAAAACAACCCAGTGAAAACACTTGCGGAATTTCCTCTAGTGATTGGTTAGCGCGTCCATCTGCCCACTGCACAATCTCTGCAGTGGAAATTAGTTCGACCCAATGTGGCGGAGGTAGGCAATGTACTCTTTTTTTTTTTCGCCACGTGTTGAGGTTGAAGCTTAGGATGAGGCAGTGGCCTGCAGGTAACGACCTTACGATCATGGAAAGCGTGACGACGACTTCCCAAGTAAAATGACAGGTGGACGGACGGATGGACTGAAGGACAGCCACAACAAACTCAACTTCGCGCCCTGTAACTGCTTCTGCGGCAAAAGAGAAAACTTGTGCCGGAAGCGCTCTCCCTTCGTTTAATAACGTAGCTGGAAAAAGAGAAAGATGGCGAGCGTTGCCATGAAAGAGTGAGCCGTCCTTGTTGAAACGAAAGGCGAGATTTTGCGCACATCTAAAAATATCCCCAGATCCATTATGGTTGGAAATACGATTTGTGAGAGGGAAACGAGAGGAAGAATTAAATCTCTGTTCCACTTATTACTCAATTCCATCTTTCTCCGAGCTATCACCGAGATGTCAAGATGAGTAGCGTTCGGCTATTAGCAACGACGTGTAACACCTCTCTACCCAACATTGCAGCTACTTCTTTTTGCGCCAAAAACCTTGTTGACGACAAAATAAAAACAAAAGAAACTTGCATTACCTTAATTGAAATATACGACGAAGATTCATTTTACGCGACCTTTAAATACAGTTTTTTTTCTTTCGCCGCTCCCCAGTAAGCACACAGTCGATGAAAGAGCAATGGAAGTCGATTGCTGAGTCGCTAAGCGGGCCGTTTGCAGAAAACAAATTATCCCCACGTGATTGATTCCTGCGGCTCTGTTTCTCTCCGCTCTGCCTTGCACGCGCCCTAGTGTAAACAAACGGTGACAACGCGCAGAGCTCTGCTACACTCCACTAACCGCGCAGGGTTTATTTTAGTGCCGCCGCGCTCTGCTCTGTGAACAGGGCCGGGTGGGGGTGAGGAGGTGCTGCAAAGGGAGGGGAGGGAGGGGCTGGGTGTTTCGCTCACAGTTCTATGCAGCGTGGTGCAAGGAGCTGAGTAGCAAAATATGATCCCGCGCACGTTGCGCAGAAATAAAAACTATGATATCACGATTTCTTGTTTTGAATTTGCGCTGTTGACGTGTGAACACGTAAACTGGAGGGGGAGAAAAATTATATTAGCAGCGGATGTTTTAGGTTGAAATTGTGGCGCTTAATGTCCTGACACTTGGGGTGGGCGAATATTCCAAGTTTCGAATACGAATCGAATGCTACACACTAACTGTTTGCATTCGAAAACGAACTATTCGCTATTTTCGAGTAGTCGAATGTAACCGAAATATTTCGAAACAACTGACCTTTTAAGTCTGGTTGCTGTCTTTCTCCGGCTAAACAAAGTGTAGCAAATTGCCAGAAGGGCGACAGTGGCAAATGGTTTCGAAGCAACGTGAAAACGAATGTGCTTGCTTTCTGTTTTTGCGGTAGTCTGTCATTTAGTGTCTTTCGGAGCCTACTTGGGTAGAAATTTTACCTTGTAGGTCATAAAGGCGATAACTTCCTCGACGCAATACGTGACCGTTAAGAAGGCCGAAAGCATCCAGCACGCCGAGTACGACGGCGTCACAAACGAGAAACTGGACGCGGAATTTAGCGATTCGGAAATTCGGTTAGCCTTGTTCGAACTCAACACTCGATCGGCGCCCGGCCCAGACCGGGTTACCAACAAGACTCTCCGAAACCTAGACGACGAGTCAATCTCCCGACTCGCGGCCTACGTCAATGAGTGCTGGCGAGAGGGTTCCCTTCCCGAAGCGTGGAAACGGGCCCGCGTTATCATGATTCCTAAACCTGGCAAGCAAGTTACGCTCGATAATCTAAGACCGATTTCGCTTACGTCTTGCGACGGCAAAGTCATGGAACAGGCAGTTCTCAACCGCGTGACCGACTTTCTCGAAGTTCATGACGCGTTCCCGCACACCATGCTAGGATTCCACCGCAACCTCTCAGCACAGGACGTATTGCTTCAGCTTAAACACCAGATCGTTGACGACACTACCAGCTCCACTAAGGCAATTCTAGGCCTAGATATTAAAAAGGCGTTTGACAATGTTAAGCACGAAGCGATCTTAAAAACAATTAGAACATTAGGACTAGGCCAAAGAATGTATAATTACGTTAGAGATTTCCTCACAGGTAGGCGCGCATGCGTCGTCGTCGGCGACGAGGAATCACCGGAATTTGAGACGGGTCCGTGCGGCACGCCGCAAGGGTCCGTCATATCACCATTACTATTTAATTTAGTTCTACTCGGTCTACCCGAGAAATTAACAGAAGTAGAAGGATTACATCACAGTCTCTACGCGGATGACATCACCATCTGGGTTCCCGGAGGAGGATGTGACGGTCACGTCGAGCGAACGCTGCAGGCAGGAGTAGATGCGGTTCAGAATTACTTGCGTGGAATGGGCCTCGAGTGCTCGGCAACCAAGTCCGAGCTCTTACTCTACAAACCCACAAGGAGAGGTCGTAAAACCCTGCGCGAAGAGGAACGGGAATATTCTAAAATACGCATTACATTGGCAGATGGTACTCCCGTACCGCACGTAGAGAAAATTAGAATCCTAGGGTTACACCTGCAGGCAAATGGCCATAACGGAGAGACGGTGCGAATACTTCGTCGTTCGGTAGATGACACGATCCGACTCTTGCGTCGCATCACGAATAGACGCAATGGTATGCGTGAAGAGTGCGCGATCCGTCTCGTGCAGGCGTACGCGATAAGCCGCATAACGTATGTTGCCCCCTACCTGAGGTGGATCGGGTCCGAAAAAAACAAAGTCTAATGCATGATCCGAAAGGCTTTCAAGAGGGCAGTCGGCGTTCCACTCAACGCGAGCACCGACAAGTTTCTAGAGCTCGGAGTTCACAACTCCCTCAACGAGTTAATCGAGGCGCACGACATTGCGCAATACGAACGATTATCAAGGACAAAGGCAGGTCGATGCATCCTCGAGTCGCTCAGCATCGCGTACCACACTCAGCATGGAGAAAAGACGGCGGTTCCCGCCTCTGTTCGCGACCGCCTGATCATCCCGCCGCTTCCCAAAAACATGCACCCGACGCACCACGCCGGGAGGCGCAACAAACGAGCAAGCGACCTTCAGAAGAAGTTTGGTAACAGCAACGAGGCGGTGTACGTAGACGCGGCGCGATATGGAGGAGGGAGAAGCGCGCACGCGATAGCGGTTGTAGACCGCTCGGGTAGGTGCCTCGCGAGCGCCACGGTGACCACGGGACACACGGAGGCGGCCGAAGAAGCCGCGATAGCCCTAGCACTCGTCGCGGTGCCGAACGCTGCGATCGTGATCAGCGACTCGCAGGCGGCAATCCGCGGCTTCGCGCGTGGTCGTGTCTCGCGGGAAGCGGCCCGCATACTCCAAATTTCTGACAACGGCGACTCGCCCTCGCAACCCCAAAATTCTACGGTCTTCCTCCTCTGGACCCCGGCACACACCGATGTTCCGCTCGCGGGAAACGAGGCGGCCCACGCCACGGCTCGAGGTCTCACACGCCGAGCCGCCGCTGATTATGAGGCCGCCTCCGTCCCCGAGAGCGGGGCATCGGATCTGCCGGATCGGGACACTACAACAGAAACACAGCAACAAGAAACACACTGGGCGTGGGGCGATCGCCTAACCACGTTCAGAGACCTCACCCAACACTACAGACTCGAAAGACGCACATTCCCGCCACCGCACGATAAATTGAACAGGAACGAGGCCGTAACATTACGCTTGCTCCAGACACACACCTCCTAGCCCCGCTATCTTACACCACTGCTATCCGAGTTTGTATCCAACAGACGCGTGTAAAACATGCGGACACAGAGCAACGCTGCGACACATGCTCTGGGAGTGTGCCGGCAACAACGGTAATCAAAGCAGCTCCGTTGGCGACGCGTCCAGAATCGCGGCTGTTGCCAGAGTAGGAGAAGGCTCGAGCTCCGTTCTTCCCGACGCCGCCCCGGATGCGGGAGCCGCCGGGGACCTTCTCCGTAGGCGTCGCCGCCGCTGGGAGGCGGCTATCAGAAGTTCAGACCTGGCAGACCAGCTCTGGGCCGTCCGGCAAGCCAAAGATGCCGCTCGAGTCCAAGAACTTCGAGCCGTCATCTGAGGCCACCACATCAAGAACTGCCGGACTATTCTTTACTAAAGTTTCTTCTTCTTCTTCTTCTTGTAGGTCATAACCTGTGGTGTCTTCCTTGCAGTGGGCCTTTTGTGGGTGTCTGCGGCTGACAAGTCCTACGGCAGTTTTTTTCTCGCGTAACGTCTGACCGCTTTTCTGCAAAGTTTCATTTAGCATTTTTGGAATGCTAATAGCACAGTAACCATATTGTCATTTTTTTTATTAGGAGGTTGTTTGCAACCACTCTAAAGTTCTTGAAAGGCTATTCGGACAGTTTTTCTTAAGACGCTTAGTGAGCATATGTTTAAAGCTCATGCTTTGACTCTGAAAAAGCGATAGTAAGCTCTTCGTTTTTTGCACAAGTGAATATAGGCGTGGTACCTAGTCATACGGACATTAATAGTCCTCGATAAACGATTCTTTAATAGTGTTCGATAAATGATTCAAAAGTCGATATATTCGATTCCTACCCGAAAATTTTGATGTTCGCCCAGCTTTACCTCAAAACTGCTCAGTTGGTTCAGTGGAGGCCTCCGTGTTCAATAGAGGGCTCCGGGTTAGTATTAGTCATCTGGTGTTCTTTAACGTGCCCTAAAAGCATGGCGCATGAGCATGTTTGCATTTCGCCCCCTATTGGAATACCGCCGCTCTGGCTAGGGATCGAACCCCGCGCTCAGCAGCGCAACACAATATCGACTGCATTGGAACAGAGGGCGATTCCTTTGATTTTGAAGCTTTCTTTGATTTTATTATATATATAAAAACAGCCAACAAACACTGACACCAAGGACAACATAGGGGAAATTACTTGAGCTTAATAAATGAAATAGAGAAACGCTGAATTAATGGAAATTAAAGTGGATGAAAAAACTTGCCGCAGGTGGGAACCGAACCCACAACGTTCGCATTTCGCGCGCGATGCTCTACCAATTGAGCTACCGCGGCGTCGTTTTCCCATCCGCTTTCTTGGGTATTTATGTGTCCTTGTAGAACTCTGGGAGTGTTAGCCAGCGCCACTACTCACAGACCTTGGCGGCAGACGTGGAACGTCCTTTTTTTTTTTTTTTTGCCGCAAGCGTCACGAGAACGTGATCTTTTTGGGTGAAGGCAACTGGTCAATAAACCCACACAGGCTACCTGAAGGCATCAATGTCCGGATTCGAGACCTCTCTCTCTCTCTCTCTCTCTCTCTCTCTACACACACACACACACACACACACACACACACACACATATATATATATATATATATATATATATATATATATATATATATATATATATATATATATATATATATATTTGACGTTTCGACTTCTCGTTACTGTCAACGGATCAAGTGCACGCTTTCATTGTCCGGTAAAGAGCAGCACGAAACGTGCCACCTTGCGCGGCAGCCACACGATACGACTTTCGGGAGTAACTCCAGCGCAGCTTTCGCCGATTTTTTGCAACGTGACACTCGGGCCGAGATCGCTACGGAAGTACATCTCGCGCCGTCTCAGCATCGAGCGTATTTCCACGCTGAAATGATGCCCTCTCGAAAATACACTTTCAAGCTCCTCCACGTAACGCGGCGCAAGCGTCCCGCGGAGGGAAGTAGACGTTGTTAGCGCGTCGGGTCCCCAAGTGTACACTTGGCCCATGCGGCGTGTTTCGATTTCGACTCTTGCGAGTGAGCAGCATTCTTTTAGCTCCGTCCTCGCACTTCGTGGGCGGACATCGATCACATTTTGCCGTCCAATATTGAACTGTGAAATACGTAAGAAACAACGCTGTAAAATACGTAGGCTAATTTCTCCTATTTTATCTCCTTTAAAAAAAAGGGAGAGAGAGAGAGAGAGAGAAGCGTATATAGGAAACGGCTGGCCGCAATATGATATTATTATTGTATTATAAGGATATTTGTAATTTATGTATAGGCGGCCCTGGGAAGGTAGACCTCTTTGGACTCGCCTTTCATATTTTTTTTGTAGATTTCGAACAATCACGCCGGCTAATGTGACTACTGGTCTAATACTCTACAAAGCGAACTTACACGACACTCTGTAGATGTTTTTTTTTTTCACAGTTTGGTAGAGAGTTGCTCCACATGCCTATTACAACACTCGATACAATGCAGCAACACAGTAAAATGAGAAACTCAGACGCCTTTCGACAATTACAAGTTCCCATCAAAACCTGTTTAAGGGGTCGAATGCTTCAAAACCTTAAATGAGAGGAATACGCTGGTACCAGTGTCATTGTGAGTGGTATGTGTGAACGATCGCGTGTTCCCGATAACCCAGAAGGACTTGATGTTCACGGCGGGATTACAAAGTACAAGCTTTTGGCATTGTATGGCCCGAAAACAAGGAGTGTGTCAACGTGTGACCTGAACGCGGATATTCCGCACGCAGAAGAACAAGCTTTTGCGAAGCATAGTGTAAACACACATAATCCAACTAACTGTATATGTTCGTATAGACCAGTAATCAAAAACATTTGTAAGTGCGAAAATTGAAAAATAAAAATATAAGAACCGCAGCATATTCAATTCGACCAGGAGGTTAGATAAAGTGACGCAGTACTGGTGGCAAAGCGGGCGGATTCGAAAGGCTCAAATGATCGCAACGAATATCAATATCAGAAGTGGCGTTGCCGTGGCACCAGAACGTAACGGGGTATTGCACTTGACAGCTCCAATCAGGAACTGAAGTTGATCCATTCATCGCATAGTAGCTTTATTGAGGGCTGCCTTGAAGTGCAGTATATTTCAATGAACGACAAAAAAATTCAATAAGACATTTAGCATTCGGAGATATATCAAGTGCGGCGCTTATCTAGCATCGAAGCCAAGCACAATAGCACTTCTTGGGACTCGACTCAGACAGCCATTCGGCCTACTTTTGCTTCGGAAATGTTCAGAAACGTTACACGGCATTGCTTAAAATCGCTTTACAGAGAAGCGCACTAACTTTATGATTTGCATACTCCTCGTAGTCGTCGTCACACAATCGTCGTCATACGCTAGTCGTTGTACCATTGTTCTCTTGCCGCAGCCGTTACCCTGCCGTAGTTATGCCGTCGTCATCATTTCAGAATCGTCATCTCATTGTTGCCATGCCGTTGTCGCCATACCACCTTCGGCGGCGCCATTTTATGCTTACGAAGCATAAATGGCTTTATGCTTGAGCTGGTCCACTTGAGCTATTATGCTTCACGGAGAGAAGGGTTGCTGTTTAAACGCGTACGTTATAAAACATTCTTTACACTAAAATGTCACAGATAAAGCAGGACCTTCGGACTCCCTAACGGTTCAGCAAGCTTGAGATCCGTAGCTCCTAGCCTGTGCAACAGCTAACGTTTAAACGTTCACATTACGCACTGGTAATCATCCTGCGAGTTCTATTTTCTGTTTCGTTTTCTTTCTTGCTTTTTCAAAAACTACAGGACAGCTACCAATTTAAGGGGCTACTATGAGCCCTCAGCCTAGCGTGAAAACAAAAAATTCCTAATATTGTCCCATATTCCTGGCCTTCTAACTGTTTTGGAAACCGTGTTTGAGATACTCACGTGCTCGGAACTCGTGAGCCAGTGCGTGTTAGCAAAATTGTTTTCTACATTTTTTTTTAGTTTAACCGCACCCTAAACTAGCACCCCCAGTTCTTCTTTTATATTGTTTCCAGTCAAGTTAAGCCTTACTTGAAATCCTGGATACACAAGTCTGGAGCACAGAAGAAAAGCCAAAGAAAAAGTTGGCCTGACGGGTTCCGTGCCGGCGTCCGCAGAAGGGATGACTAGTCAAAGAGTAAGCACACCTAACAAAACGACAGCCGATATATGAGGTCTGCCTTAGAGCTATTGTACAGACGTGCCACTATTTTAGGCGAGATCTCGCGATCTCTCGCAGCATTCAAATTCAATTCGTGCCCTCTGTTACCGCCATTGGTTTCGCACAAGGCTGCATCAATTCAGCAGGGCGTTGCGTTAAAAGCGACACTGCGCGACATTGTCGGCGGTCGCTCGTCAAACTCCCCCGAGAGTAGACGGGCGCGGGCCGCGCGCGGGAACAAAGTAAACAAGAACGAACAAGCGAGCAGAAAACAAATGTTCTCGGCGAGGGTACAGTGGCGACGGCGATATGTTCGCTCCCCGCCGAAGCACGCGAGTGCGTTGTCGTTCGCATCACGTCCACGACATTGTCGTCGCCGCCGGCGCTGCCACCGCCTTCGGGCCGCGTTCCTCGGCGTTTCTCGTCCGAAGCGCTTGGGCGGAGACGCACGCCCGCGCGCGCGGCCATATATAACACTCTACGGCCGCTAAAGGTTAATGAAATGCTTTGGTTGGTGACGCCCGGAGCGGGAAAATGGATGCCCCCCAAACAAAAGGCGAGATGCGAGAGAGAGAGAAGAAACGGATTCCGGGGCAACAGAAATCGGGATTACGCGGCGGCCGCGCAGAGGTCGGTGTGCGTATGAGGTGTCGAGAAGAGTGAGAGCGAATTCTGGCTCGTATATGGGGGCTCCGTTTTGACAACTCCAACATATGAAGCGAAGTGCCGCAGCGGGATAGCGCACGTGCCATATTCGTTGCGGGTCGGTCGAGTCGGGTAATGGCACGCGAAATGTACAAAACGAAACGGGGGAAAAAAAAGAAAAGAAAAAGAAAAAAACATTGGAAGTACACCATAAGCTTTGAACTGCCAGTGCTGTATCGATTTTTCTGGGAAATTTCCTTTCGCGCCCGTTATCTAGACACCTCCGTCCTTTCGGAGCAGGTAAAAAATTCGTAGAACAGTTGGTTCATTAGAGTGGTTTGCTTATATGGATTGTCTCACTAAATATTATCTGTTCTTGCGAAGAAATATCTTTGTGAATTCGGGGCCCAATTTATGAAGCTTTTTCTAGTCGCCTCCGCTAATAACGTACTTCCTTTCACCATTCGCCGACATTTGCTTTACGAAGCACTCCAGAGCGCTGTTTGTTTTGTGAATACAGGCCTAGTTCTTTACGTGATCAATCAATCAATCAATCAATCAATCATTATTATTATTATTATTATTATTATTATTATTATTATTATTATTATTATTATTATTATTATTATTATTATTATTATTATTATTATTATTATTATTATTATTATTATTATTTCACATACGACTGCCATGAACTTCGTTCCACTGGAAGCGTCATATCTCTCTACTGCCATCATTCGCTCTCATAAGCCATTAGCACCGCCATCAACGGGACCCTACTTCCTCAATGAAAAGCTACTAAAATAAGACCGAAGAGAGATTCACCATACCGTATACCGAGAGCAAACAACCGCCTCAGACACATGCGTTCGCTCGACACCCCGGTCGCTCCATTGTGCTCGAGTTCATTGCACCATCGAGATCGGTTTTTGTGCGCGGTCAAACCAAAGGCTATGGAGCGAACCGACGATCGGCGTGGCTCCCAGAGTGCGCGGCGAGCAATCGCACAAGCGTTCACCATGCAACCTGTACACCCCGCTGTTGCCCGGCTCGGGGGCAAGACGCCGTAAATCGGGCGGCATGGCCCAGCGGAGGGGAGCCAATATATCGACCCAGGCAAGGCAGCTCGTCCGATGTGTCTCCGAGAGAAGGAATTGGCCGAGACACGCTCTGAGAGAGTACCCCGAGCTTGTCGATGAGCGGATCCTGCAACAGCGGTGGCAGCAAGCGAAATCAATGAAGACGGTGCTATTAATCCCTCACCAGGCGCTACAAGGTCCACTTAATAAAAATTTCAAAGACCACCGATAAGGGCTCGCTTCGACAGAAAAGAGATCCCTCCACCGTCCAACTTTCCAACGCCACCATTACGCACACACACACACGCCCTCTCATCTCTGCGAAGAGAAAGTAAGTAAATGGGGAAACTATGGAAGCCAAGGAGCAGAATTTAATGAAAATGTATTGCTAAAGAATTTAGCCAGAAATGTATAAGCACGAGAAGGAAAGCAATCGCGGAAGAGTGTGATTCCTTAAGAAGAAAAAAAGATTTTTACGCATGCTGATAAAATTGAGTCAATCGCCGAGGACGCCACGGCGAGCGCAGGCAATGACAAAGTGAAGTGCTTGAAAAAGACGACTCGTGGTGCCACAGAAGCTGAGGATAAGGGAGTGGGAAGGGGGCGAGGGAGAGGGAGAGAGACGGCACGGAGTAAAAGCTACCTAAAGGCGAGAAACAAGAAAGGTGTCCGATGAAGACGGAGCAAATAAAGAGCGTAAGGCTGGGACGGAGCAAAGAGAGAAAGAGGAGCCCCGTATGTGTGTCTACAAGACAATCCATTTATCGCGCAGCTCGCACAGCCTCGCTTGCCGCACACTTTCCCAAATCAGGAACGTGACCGGGACTTCGGAGAACAGTTTTTGTCCGTCGGATATACGCTCCCAGGCACTGCACATAACCCGCACACACACACCGAAGGCAGCAGAACGGACGACGAGCTTTGCCGCGGAAAATCGGCGTCGGCAAATCTTGGCTCTCCTTGCAGAGCTTGCGAAGAAAGGAAATTCGAAAAAAAGAAAGGAAACACCGTCGGTCGCGCGTGTATCATCAGCGAGCTTGTATCTGCAGCAAGAACAACAACGCTCTACTTCCGTTCCGTCTCTCGGCGTCCTGAAACATGCGCAAGAACGAGTACACTTGCGTACACACACGGGTAGCGTGCACCCAAGCTCGCTCTCTTACTCTCCGCGCGATGTCGTGGCTGTGGCATTCCACGCTTTGCTTTCCGCTCCGGCGCTCTTTTCTCCCTGGAGAAGCGGCGTTAGTATCAAAGATTCAAGCGTTCCCTTCTCTTTCTCCGCCTCTTTCTCTGTTTCGCCCTCCGTCTTTCATACGCCGTCGCTGAGCGCCCTTGTTTCATCTATGTATCACCGGCCGGCAATGTTGTCTTTGTCAATACGCGCGTTCGAGCATGCTCACAACGATTGTCCTTTTCCTTTCTTTCTTTTTTTCTTAAAGCCAAAGAACGTGCTACGTGCCTCTCCTGCCTAGCGCGGCAATGCATTTATTAAACGCGGTCTCTCGCTGTGCCTACTATATACGCCACGGCTCTCGGTGTACGGGAACTCGCCTGTTTACTTATTGAAAGCGCAGCCCTTGCTTTAGCGGGGTACGGATTTTGATCTGTAGACGCTCGGTAGATAAGGGGAGTATTCCCATCGGGCGGCGATCAGCGGCAGGAGAATAATGGCCCACTTAGCGTTTCAAACAATGTTAGGCCAGCTGCAACGTCCAGTGGGGAGTAAAGCGAAATAGTCAGATGAAACATGTTATGAATCGCCATTCTTATGGGATTACACATATTTCTGGAGGCTAAAGACGTACTCATATAAGCGTTAGGCCATTTAACTATTTATAAGTATTTTGCAAAGATCATTGACGATGATTGTCAGTGTGAGCGAATAGCCCAAATGAACGAACGAACAAGCGAACGACAGTCTATCCCCCGCTCTCCTCCCCACTCACTTCCCCGCTCACCTCCTCCACGCTCCTCCTTTTCACTTGGTTGTGAAAGAGCGCGCACCCTTTCCCTCGGTTCCTTTGTATCGCAAGACTGACTACGGACCATCAACGACCACCGACCACCGAACCACGACCGCCATCTGCCGACCACCGCCAACCACGAAAATGGTCGAAGGATTCAAAGAAAGCTATTCGCTTTAATATGTCAGTCGCTTGACTCAATGCATCTATTGCCAGCGTACAGTGTTCAGACTTCATTATTCGGTGTCCTCGAAGCCATGTTCTAGGTATATGTTTAGAGGTTTAGGAATAGCAGCCTTAGTGCAAGGTGATTCGAAACACCACATAGTGGTTGTGATGAAAGAAACCCTTGGGTCAGTTATGTTGACTTCGCGCAGTTCGCGTTCACTTCGCGACAGGTTGAATACATAACGCCGTGTTACGTATCAACACGGACAAAGGCGTTAATTAGACGTTTGCTACGAGGCAGCCCCCACCCATCCATCAGCGCCTACCAAGAAGTAGGTGTCAACGCAGTATTGACACCGACTGCTGGCGGGTCCACAAAATACACCCCCACCACAACCTGACAGCCTCGACTAATGATGAAAAAGGGCCACCCAACGTCAAATGCTACCGAAGAACGGCGCCGCCTTTGAATCCCCAGGTTTCTATTCCGTCAACTATTCCGTACCATCGGAGGTAAGGATGCTGCGAAACGTTGCGATCGTATGGACCTAGTGTCGCAACCGATTCGACGATTCTGATTGGCTTCGATACAGTCATCAGATTCCCTAGTCGAGGCGCCTAGGGAAGACGACGGTATTGAAAGCGGATACTTTTCGTGCAGTGGGGCCGATGTGTCCTGCTGTGAACTCGGACGTTTAACATGCTCCTGCATGGAGTGGACTTCCGTAACTCGAGCCGTGTGACTAATGTCAAATAAACCCTTCTTCCTTCATTCCTACTACTGAACGTACTCGTCGATGGGCTTGGTGGATTCCTCGCCCTAACGCCACCTCGAGCCGTGACAACCATGAATTTCCCAAATCGCCGTAATCTCAATGAATGTCAGTCGAAATGGTGAGTCTGTGTCGCACTCGTGTCACAGTTGCGGTGTGTTGAAAAGGAGCGGCGACTCACTGGACACGCTCAGGCATGACAAAACACCCCAAAATTACATGTCGTCGTAATCGTATCGTAATGTGACTTTGAACAGGCTTTCATCATTTGCATGTTGCATTAATGTGCACATGATCATGAAAAAGCTTTTCTTTTTTTCCCTCTCTTTACCTTTCTGTCAACCTTCACCACCATGCCTGATGAAACTGAGTCTGTCACTCGACCAACCTCTCCAGACGTCATAAATATTTTTCTTTCTCTCATTCAGTTTTGATGGAAAACCTCTCATTGGCGTCCAAAGGCCTATCGCAGCATAAACTTGAAACGAGAACCAGCAAAATAATCTCATATTAATATATGCCCACCTTAGACGTCATTAATTACCCCCTTTTTTCTTTAGGTAGGCGAAATGTTTAATCTGTGCCGTTCACATAGAAATTAGGTGTTTCCCCTAAGAGTGTACGGCTCTGTGTGTGCCGTGTAGGGTGCAGGGGTATTATTAAGATTTACAGCCACCGTCCTCCTTTTCTTACCGTCGATTTCTTTAACGCAAGGTATAAAGGACTAAATGAGACACTTTGCGCTTGAATCATTTTCCCCTACTCTCAATGCAACTCCCTTACCTCCTTTGTCATCGCGAGCGGCTATCTTAGACTCACTGCCTCATCCCGAAGTCTCGACTCCGGTGAGTCAAGTCGGTTCGCTTCGAAGGATCCCGACAGCGCAAAGCATAAAGAGAAAAGAACGTGCGAAGACGGAGCCCATGCCAGCTTCGATCGCCTTTCTGGCTCAAACGAAGCATCGCACGCTGCCGTTCTCCTGTGTTTTTGCTGAGATCTTCCTTCGCTTTTTTTTTTTGTCTTCCCTGCTGCAGAGGCGACCCGGCTTCTGGGCTCGCTGTCACAGAGCCGTCGGCTCGTCGGACACCGTTGGTACGAAACCGGTGACTAGGCTAGCGGGGGCGGACGACTCGGGACTCATTGGCTTACATGGTGAGTCACTATCCGAGTGTCTCCGTCATCCATAGTGTGGCGATCGCGCTTGCTTCACGTGATGAAAGCCTTCGAAATTTACCTTCAATTAACGATAATTGGCCATTCAACGACTGCTTTCAGGTTCTAGGGCTGTAATGTTTGGGCTACGCGGATTTTATGACAATGAGATTTATTTTTATTCGAGAAAACGGGCCTTGTTTATTGGCTGGTATAAGCAAATGATTACTGAGAGCCAGGAATAAATAAATGCGGGACAAAAAAGGCAGGGAGGTCAACCAAATGAGCGTCCGGTTTGCTACCCTACACATAGGGTAAGGGAAAGGGGGAATAGAGCAGGAAAAGAGGGAAAGAGTGTAATCTGCTTGCACATGGGAGAATGCACAGGAGTGCTATACACGGAGAACTGTATGGCGAATCATTAAATTAGAAATCAACCGGTGACAAAGGCGCATGGACAGAAAGATTGATAAGGTTACAACTGACTCGCCTAGAGTAGTGCCTGGAGCATGACGAGATACACCCTGATGCTATGACCGGTTTCCCGCGGGGTCGGTCCTCTATAGATAGTGTAATTGACCTTGTCTCGTCTCTACAGCAACAAAAAAGCCTAAAGAGATTATCTGCAGCGATGTTCTTGGACGTGAGAGGCGCATATGACAATATATCGCATGAAGCTATTCTGGACGCCATGGGGTACATAGGACTCGGGGGCCGTATCTACTGATGGATTTAGTTATTTGAAGGGCACAACCTTTTTTGTACAGACAGAGGATGGTGCAACAACGCACCACTGTACTTGTGGCGGTGTGCCCCAAGCTGGAGGCTTAAGAGAGCGGCTACACTGGCGTCAAACTATCTTCAAGGGCGGGAACTAGAGCTGTCATCTGAGAAGTACTCACTGGTTGCCTTCACGCGCAAGGTGATGGGCCCATACGTCATTAAAATCAATGGACGTGCTATTAGTTGTGAGAAGACCTACCGCTCTCTGGGAGTAATAATAGATCGCGACCGGTCCTGGAGCCCTCACATTGCCTACATAAAGAAGAAACTCACCATGATCACCCACACGCTACGATTTCTTGCGGGAGAATCGTGGCGTGTATCTGTACGAGCTATGATTCAGCGTTCTACTGTACTTGTCCTCGGGTTCACGCGCTACAGCTTACCTGTGCTGGGCAGGATCCGAAGAACAAACGTACACGTCATCCAGTCGGTTCAGGTTGAATCACTGAGAATATGCTTTGGCCTTCCGAGATCAGCATCTTCAGCAGCCACTGTGATCATCGCGTGTGATCACACAATCACAACACATAGTCACGTCGGTGACTTAAGAATGCACATCAGGCATTTCGCCCGGATTCCATCACACCACCTCGCCTTACTTCCTGCTCCTATGCCACGCTGCCGATATTATTGTTTCGTATCATGCAGTCCTTCCCTCAAACTTCACGCCTGCAGCAAGACCACCATTACCGTTGTGTTGCTTACATCTCCTCGAAGCCCTCCTAACCATTCCTGGAATCCAAAAGAAAGCAGAGTCGTCATTTTTAGCCCTACAACAAGTCACACTACTACTCCTGCGTGAGAAACAAAGCGGACGCCTTCACATTTACACGGATGGTTCAGTTCTTTCCGCAAGCTCAGCAGGAGTAGTGGTTGTTCGAAGTCCGTACCCATAGAATTCAAGACATCGCATTTTACATCATCCGCAGCTGCAGAACTCTCCACCCTCCGTGCTGCTCTAGAGTTCGTAATTGAGGAGCCGTCACAGGCATGGTCAATATTCTCCGACTCCAAGGCTGCTCTCAGATGCATTATGCCGCATTTTTGTCATGAACCGAATGAGCAATTAGTCACTGACATAAGACTTCTTCACCACCACGCAATATAGAAAAAACACAACATCGCATATCAGTGGATACCGGGCCAATATGGCATGTACAGAAATGGCCGTGGAGATGAGGCCACCCAACAGACGCAGCTACAAGGCTTCGTTCGCTCGCAGGTGAACTTACACTTGCACAGTGGAATTTACCGACGGAATTTACCAACGCTCGTCTCCACAACTTGGATCCAAATCAACACCCCCACCTTCTGTTACGACTACCTAGAGCTGAGGAGACGTTTCTGTCTCGTTTCTGGCCTTCACGAATGCGAACTAATTTCGGATCGGAACGGCCAATAGCCCTAAATGCGATAACTGTAGCTGCGGAGAAACAATCACCCACATTCTCCGTGGGTGTCCACGCTTCAGTGCGCCCAGGAAAGAATTTTCAAGAGTGCTAGATAGTCTTGACAAACTCCGTTTGTCGGAGGAAATGGTTTGGGACACTAACCGAGACCATCCTCAGCACAGAAGGCTTTGAAAAGCGTTGTTGCGCTTCTTGCGGAGGACTGGTCTTAGAGACTTTAAAACATTAAGCAGTGCCGTATTTCCTTTCCTTTTCGTCTTTTCGTTTTGCTCTTTCTTCCTTATATTTTTTTCTTTTTTGTAGTATCTCTTTTCTATTATCTATTATTTGTCTTATCCCTTTTCCCCAGCACAGGGTAGCCAGCAGGTCTGAGAACTGGTTAACTTTCCTGTCTTTCCGTCTATTTCTCCTGCTCCTTAAAACTGAAGACACGTGACTTAATTAGTCCAATAAGTTGGAAAATGTTTATTTTTTGTTTTAGAGATTAACGAAGTCGTATTAAACTACAAGGCGTTGGCACAGGTTGCATGTTCCTCGATTTTGCAACCACAAAATCATTGAGGTTCCAACATTCGCTGCGTTCCTTTGACCCGCCGCATTTGCACAGTGGCTGTGGTGTTCTATTATTGAGCGCGAGGTTCGAGGGTTCGATGCACGGTCGCGGCCACCGCAATTCGATACAGTCAAAATGCAAGAATCCTCGCGTCTTGCGTGGGCAAGTTGATGGAGCACGTGTTTCTTAATAAACTCACGGATTACCTCGAGGACAACGAATTATTTCCACACACCATGATTGGGTTCGGAAGACATCTCTCCAAGGAAGACGCCCTTCGGCAACTAAAACAACAAATTAGAGACAATCCGGGGCGCTCCACGAGAGCCATCCTTGGGCTGGACCTGAAGAAGGCCTTTGATAACGTTCGCCACGATGCCATATTGCGACAAATAGACAAGCTAAATCTCGGACTGCGAAAGTACAACTACGTCCGAGACTTCCTTACGGGAAGAAGCGCTCGCATGCGAGTGGGACAACTAGAGTCAGATCAAATCAGCATAGGGAGTTCGGGCACCCCGCAGGTCTCGGTGATCTCGCCGATGCTGTTCAATCTCGTCCTGCTGGGGTTACCCGACCGATTGCTTCAAATTGAAAGACTGCATCACACGCTATACGCGGATGATATTACGATCTGGACGACAACGGACAGTGACGCAGCGACCGAGCAACGTTTACAGCAGGCCATCCAATGCGTGGAAAACTACCTTGTGGTGGGCACGGGACTTGCCTGCTCGGCTGAAAAATCCTAACTGCTGCTATATAGACCGGTGAGAAAGGGGCGCCCACCTACAGGCTACAACCCCTCGGATAAGGAAGATATCCAATTAACAGCATCAAACGGCCTACCCATCCCGATGGTGGATAAGATCAGGGTATCAGGGATGATGATCGAACCACTTCGCAAGATACCGGCAAAGGCCACCAGCGCGATGCAGCTCATTCGACGCATCAGCAACAAACACGCGGGCATGCGCGAAGCCAGCGCCATACGACTCATACAAACCTTCGTCATTTCTCAAATAAAGTACACGGCAGCGTTTCACAACTGGACGGTAGCGGAAAGAAACAAGCTCAACGCCCTCATACGCAAGTCGTATAAATGTGCGTTGGAACTTGCGCCCGGAGTCAGCACCACCAAGCTCTTAAGAGGAAGCTTTAGCTCGAGTGCTCCTATGTAAAACATGTCCTATGCTACATGTAAAAGGAGAATTCGTTTTTCTCGGCAACCGTTGCACCAAATTTGACGAGGTTTGTTGCATTTAAAAGAAAACTTAAAATCTAGTGACTGTTGGTTTCGAATTTTTGAGTTAGGTCATCAATTTTTTTAATAAAAATTGGCAAAAATTGTAAACTTTCAAAATACGAAGCTATCAAGTTTACAACTCTGTAACTCAACCACTAAAATGATAATACAATTCTGTGAATTGCATCTAATAGCACATTTAAAGCGGACAAAATTGATATGTTACACATGAATATAAAGAAAATTTAATCATAGGGAAATACAACCTTTGCGACACCGTTGTAACCAACGTAATAAATTCACGTAAGATGTAAAATGACATATTGAATTTGTCCGCTTTAAATGATCTAATGGATGCCGTTTACAGAACCGCGATATCAGTTCCTGATGCAGAGCTATGAATTTGTAAAAATGGTGCTTCTATTTTTTCAGACGGTCGAATATTTTCAAATCGTTTTAAGAAAATTCAAGCGCTAAATCGAAATTCCGCCTCAAACAGTCACTAGAATTTAAGTTTCTCTTTCAAATGCAACAAATTCCATCAAAATCGGTTCAGGGGTTATCTCATAAAAACTTTCTTGCGTTTTACATGTATTTGAATAGGCCGCGTTGGAGTTGGGCCCGAGCTAAAGCTTCCTCTTAAAACTAGGCTTGCACAATACGCTCGAGGAACTCGTGGAGGCGCAACAAGTGTCCCAACTCGAGCGCCAATCCAAGAGCCGCCCGTGCAGACACGTGCTCAGAAAGCTCGGCATCACATACCACACGCAGCACGGCATCAAAGTAGAAATTCCAGGAACCATACGGCGAGCAACTGTACGTACCCCCATTGCCTCGCAACATGCACCCCCAACACCACACGGGGAGATGTAAAGCCAGGGCACAACACATGAACCAAAGTTACTCCAACGACAAGGAGGCGGTCTTCACCGATGCAGTTCGTTATCGAGACAGGAAGAGTTTCGTCGCGGCAGTTACTAGCCACCGAGGCAACCAACTCACGAGCGTCACCGTGAAAACGGCACACGCCGAAGCGGCAGACGAAGTGACCATAGCACTGGCCCTCACACAAACCAAAGGGACATACGTGATCTGCGATTCGCAAGCGGCATTTCGCCATTTTGCAAATGGGTGCACCTTGCAAGAGGAGTATCACGTACTCCAGCGACATCCCATACACCAGAAAGAGGCCGACTTCGACAACCGAAGGCATTTGCTGTGGATGCCGGCACACACTGGACTGAGCACCCCCAACGAAGTGGCTCACCGCGTTGCTTGAGGCCTCACTCACCGAGCATGATCGGAGGAAGAGCCGCCGCGGGGTGCTGCAAACGTCTGGGCGTGGGAGGATCGTATGACCAGGTTCCCCAACATCATGACACATTACCAGTTACAAGGACGCGTATACCCATTCCCTCACGCTAGGTTAGAGAGGACGCAAGCCGTACACTTCAGACAATTACAAACGGACTCTTACAGAAACCCTAGACTCATGCACGCAATGTATACGGACATGTACACTACAAACAGATGCACATCGTGTGACGAGGTTGCCACACTTAATCACATGTTATAGGAATGTCAGCACTTAACAAAAAAGTCGGGCAGTGCCGACCCCTCCGTCTCTTCCACTGCCAGCTTCCGCTCGCGCTGGAAGATCGCACTTCTCAGCTCGAACCTGACAGCACAACTCTGGGCCGTCCAGCGAGCCGAGGAAGCCGCTTCGAGACAAGGTCTCGGAACCGCATCCGCGGCGGGTGCCCAGACCCACTAAAAAGGCGCCGCACTCAAATCTTATTGATTTGAAAATAAAGTTTACGCTCTCTCTCTCTCTCTCTCTCTCTCTTTTACTTAGATTTGGAGTCACATAAAAAAACCCCTAGGTGGTCAAAATTAAACCGAAGTCCTCCACTGCGGCGCCTCTCATAGTCCCAGTGCTAGTTTGGGACGCTAAACCCTATGAATGAATGAATGAATGAATGAATGAATCAATCAATGAATGAATGAATGAATCAATCAATCAATCAATGAACCAACGTTCCTTCCTTCATACTGCTTAGTTGTAATAGCTGAAACTTCAGGTCCGAGTCCGCTTTCCATGAGGTTCCTTACTTTTATGACGCGTGATTGTCGAGTTCTCCGTCATAATAACGAGCTCGATTACCGTGTTCACAGGGCGCTTCCATTGCAGCAAGGCGTCACGCTGATTGTTGCCTCACGAGAAAGTAAATATATGCGTAAAAAATAGTTTATGAATACGGCCTACGCGATATGTTCTCGGCGCACTCGAGCTAAATACAAAAAAAGCTTCACCTCGGGAGCTACCATCGAAATGCACAAGAACGGAGAATCCCGTCTAGCTCAGCACCACACCGAACCAATTTCTGTTAGGCGCGTCACACTTAAGACCGAAAAAGGTTGCAGCCTACCGATTGCTGAGAGCAGACTTTCTATTTAGCTCATTAATTTTGTTTCTTTGTTTCCTAGCTAAAATATTCCGAAGTTAGAACATTAACAAATTACAAAGCATCAAGTTTAAAATTCTGTGTCTGGGCAATAGAGAACGATATCACGATTCCGTAAACTGCCTGTATTTGGACATGTAAAACGAACAAAGTATGTGTGTTATATACCGCTCTAAAGCATATCGCTGAATTGTGTATAGGAATGTTCCAAGACTTGCATAAACAATGTAACTATTTATTCCAATAAATGAAATTTGTCCAGGTTAGACACCGTAATATATACCTCCCCCCCCCCCCCGCCCCCGCTCACAAAACTACCACATTTCCCTTGATTCTGACATACGAAGTCTTCCCCGCAGGGGCGTCTGCGTGAGGAGGCGTTTGGTGTGCTGCGACACCACGTACCCGAGCACATGAGCGTTGGACCCTGCCGCGTGTAGCCGTGCGCGGCTTAGCCGTGTCTGAGAAAAGGGGGATCCTTGGGTTTTAGCCGATGCCGGGTGTTCGCACCTTTAAGGCCCGCTGGCGGAGGCAACACACCTCTTTGGCATCTGCTTCACATAGACAGCACCTCCAAACTGACATACCTGGAAGAAATCGGCAGTCGCCTTTTCCTGTCCTCCTCTCCTATTATTCATCATGCTCTCTCACCTTTT
Source organism: Dermacentor variabilis (assembly GCF_050947875.1). Lineage (NCBI taxonomy): Eukaryota > Metazoa > Arthropoda > Arachnida > Ixodida > Ixodidae > Dermacentor > Dermacentor variabilis. The sequence continues at coordinate 66,125,367 of NC_134572.1, forward strand.
AATCGTTCCTGTTTTCTTTTCACTTCTTCTCACTTTCGAATTTCTGGGCGGCAAAAGTTAAGTGTAGTTATCCAACCTTGGGTATATTATATTAGCTTACAGCGGCGATTCATGGCTGGCATCTGCAGGTATTCTAGCAACCTTGTAGCGTCCCCTTGTTGGGATCGGGGGTCGGTGGCTACCATCGCCGCCGAATTTTTCAATTTTATATGGCAAATGCTTCCCCCCCACCCTCCTACGTGATCACTCCCTGAAGAGTAGGCGCACAGATGCAATACTTAATTTTGTTATGCAACCGAAACATTGTTTTCCGATGTACCACGTTGTACACGGCCAGCACGAAACAAAGACAGTCCGAATGATCTCACCATTACTTGTAGCCAATTCCTCACGGAATCAATCGGCCCAAGTGATAACGTAACGAAGATGGGAAGCGGTCTTCTCTAAGTTCGCGACAAACCGCAGTATGACAGACTCTCAGAACTCGTAGCATTTGGGGACATTCTAGTTTGAGTGGGCCCACACAGGTCAATGAACACAGTGCGCGGTGTCATTTCGGAAGATTCTTCTCGAACTCAGTGAAAGTGAACTACTTGAAAGATGGCAAGACCAGAACATTGTTAAGGTACAAATAATAATGATAAGGCAAGATGACAAGCACATACCGACCAAGCACATCATCATTACTTTCGGAAGTAGTAGTCCACCTGAATCAATAGAAACCGGTTAGTTTAAGCTTCGTGTCGGGTCGTATATCCCAAATCCGCGTCGTTGCTTCAAGTGTCAGCGCTTTGGGCACGGGTCGCAGAACTGCAGAAGACGAGCTACTTGTGCTAAGTGTAGTTGTTCTGAACGCGCTTCTGATATCCGCACTTTGGCAAGCCGCTGTACCAACTGTGAAGGAGATCACCCCGCCTACTCGCGATCGTGCCCCTCGCGGAATAAGGGAAACAAATCACAAAGCTAAAAGTCAGACTACACCTATCATTTCCATAGGCACGTAAGCGTTTCTCTCTACACAATCAGTCCAATCCTTCCCACACCGATATGGCGTGTCGGGGGGCTGCGCCCTATCCTTCGGCGGCCGCTCAAGTCACACAGGGTGGGACTTGAGCGGATAGATGAAATTCCGCTACGATGATGATCTTGGCAGGAGCAGCAGGGCTTGCTCCACCCGTAGCCAAGAATGACGAGCAGACCTCCGGGCCTACAGGTCTCCGAGCCACTGCCCGCGCTTACAGGCTCAGAAAAATCCCTAGCGTGCCTGCCAAGCGGGCGTTATCCAGCGCCTCTGAAGAGGTGATGGATGCAAGCAGCACTACTTCGGCGTCTTAGACGCCGAAAGAACGGTGTCGCTCCGTGGAGCGCGCCAACGAAAAAGAAAAATCCCGTATCATGGGGCCTGAAAAGGTCTCGTGATCTAACTTAACGAATCTTTCTTGACAGCACAAAACACTTCCAATGTGGCTATTCTCATCGGAATGTGAGAGGTCTACTCGACATTCTCGATGATATAAAGGAACTCCTACATAAACTTAATCCAAGGGTACTGTGTGTGCAAGAAACACACCCCAATTCTACACAAAAACTTTCTTCTGCAATATGCGATTTACCGAAAAGACCGCAATGATGCCCTCGCCTCGTCGGGCGGTGTGGCCATAATCGTAGATAAGGGTGTCGCCTGCCAGCATTTGAAGTTACATATGCCCTCTTGAAGGAGTTGCAATCAGAGTTTTGCTGTTCGATAAGCTAGAAACAATTACTTCTCTCTACATCCCTCCCAGCTATCAACTTTCCAAAACAGAATTCCAGAGCTTTATCGCAGAACTCCCCGAACCTTACATTGTAGTAAACGATTTAAATGCACATAACACCCCCGGGGAGATTCTCGTTGGAATGCGAGAGGGCGCTTATTAGAAAACTTCCTGTTCTCCACAAGTAAATGCTTAATAAATAAGAAAGAGCCCCAATTCTACAGCGCGGCAAACAAAACGTTCTCATCTATATATTTGGTTATCACATCTAGTACTCTCGTGTCAATCCTGGAGTGGAATGTGATCAAAAATATATACGGGAGTGACCATTTCCCAATTGTCTTAAAACTAACAAAAGCGATGAGCGTCCTCCACATCTGCCCCATTGGAAAGTCGACGGGGCCGACGGGAAATGATACAGAGAACTTACACATTTGACCTAAATGGGATCTGTACTCTCCCTATCGGTGACGCAGTGTCATCGATAGGGAGTAATATAGGGAGTTATATGAATGAGTTATAAACGCCGCATTGGTGGCGTTTATAACTGATGCTGCGTCAATATGCATCCCTGAAAGTAATGGATCGCTCTCTAAACGACGTATTCCCTCGTGGAATGAAGAGCGTAAGGAAGCTAACAAAAATCAAAATAAGGCTTGGAGTCACCATCGCGAGTCTCCAACTACTGAGAAATTGATAAGCTTGAAGAAAATAAACTCAGAAGGTAGAAGAACGCGCCGTCGTGCCAAAAGGGACAACTAGCAAAGATACATATCTAGCATTAATTCATATACAGACAAAAGGAAAGCCTGGGAAAGAGTAAAGGCCGCGAAGCTCATCCTCTACCATTCGTAAATACACAAGGAGACACACTTATTAACCAAGCTGATTCCATAGGGGCACATTCTGAAAAGTGTTCTAGTTCAACCCACTACTCAAATTCGTATCTGAGGCACCGGAAAAATGCGGAGCGAGTGACTCTGGATCGGAAAAGAAATAGAAAAAAAACCTTACAGCTGTCTATTCAACATCGCGGAATTTCAGGCTGCAGTAAATGGTTGTAACAAGGCCTCTCGAGGAAGCAACAGAATACTGTATGAAATGATTAAACCCTGAAACCCACAAAACACTGGTGTCTCTATTTAACTCCGTGTTCTCTGCCGGCAGCATTCCGTCCGCCTGGAAAGAAGCAATAATAATTTTAATACTAAAAAACGGCAAGGACCCAACTTCGGTCAGCCGTTATGAGCCTCTGGCCTTGACAAGTTTCTTATGTAAATTATTCGAGAAAATGTTTAACGGGCGCCTCCTTCATTTCCTCGTAAGAAACAAACTATTCGACCCCCTACAGTTTGGTTTCAGGGAAAGTAGATCTACAACTGATCACCGTGTGCCCATCGAGACAAATATTCGTGATGCTTTTGTGCTTAAGCAGTTCTTCTTGTCAGTATTTACTGATATAGAGAAGGCATATGACACAACGTGGCGCTTCGGAATTCTCCGTGTCCTGGAATTCGGAATTGTCCGTGATGGGAATTCAAGGCAATTTGCTGAATGTCATTTAAAATTACCTGTCTAACTGCACATTCTGTATTAGAGTTGGTAATGTGCTATCTCGTCTATTTACACAGGAAACGGGCCTACCACAAGATGGTGTACTTAGCTGCACTCTATTCGTTGTAAAAATTAACTCCCTCCATACTATTCACACGACGCACAACGTTTTATTCTCTGTATGTGGATGACGTACAAATAGGTTTTAAATCACGTAGCATTTTCACCTACGAGCGACAGTACAGCTTGGGCTCAACAAATTGTCAGTGGGCTGACGAAAATTGGTTTGAACTAAACCCGCAAAACAGCGCGCCCGTTCTCTTCTCGAACAAGAGAGGTATATTACCTGATCCTGCTATTTAGCCTAATCGACAACAGCTACCTCTGAGCCATGAACATAAATTTTTTGGCCTAATTTTAGACTCTAAATGAGCATTTATCCCCCCTTGAAATATATGGAAGCAGTAAAGTGCATGAAGACAATGCATCTATTGAGGCTCTTGTCCTGCAAATCCTGGGGAAGGGACAGAAAGTGCCTCTTGAGCGTGCATAAAAGTCTGATAAGGTGGCGCCTTGACTACGGAGCTATAGTGTATAACTCTGCTATGCCTAGTGCCTTGAACATGCTCGATTCGATTCACCACTTGGGTATCCGTCTTGCTACAGGTGTTTTCAAGACTAGTCCTGTAGAACGTCTGTACGTTGAATCGAACAAATGGTCGCTGCATCTACAAAAGGCATATTAAACTTTCTCTTCCGTCCTGAAAGTTAACTCAAATATTCAGCATCCATGTCATTTTACTATTCGCGACTTGTCCGCTGTCAGGCTGTCCAGTAACCGCCCAGCCATCCGGTCTCCTCTGTCTCTCTGGTTGGAAGCACTCTCAGAAAAAACAGGGATCCCTCTTTCAGAGAATGGACTAATGGCTCCTATTTGGCTTCCACCGCCTTGGGAGTGGCAGACTGTTCAGTGTGACATCTCTTTCATAGAAAATATTGAAACGAGCACCTGAGGCACATATATATTCGCATTTCCTTAAACTTCAGGAGAAGTATTCCTGTGCTGAATTTTACACAGACTGGTGTTGCTTATACGCAGCTCTTGGACCCTCATTTTCAACATCTGGGGCACTAAATCTACACACCAGTATCTTCACAGCGGATGCATATGCTAAACTCTCGGCTATTGAACACATAAGGCTCACGAATGTCGTTAAGGCTATTGTCTTCACAGACTCATTAAGTGTCGTGAGAGCCCTAATTAGTCTACGAAAACACAAGAACTCCGTTTTGAATGAACTGTACAGCTTATTGTGCTCCTCATATATGTGCAACGAGTGATTGTCTTATGCTGGGTACCTGGTCACAAAAGTATAGAAGGCAACGAAGCTGCTGACGAAAGCGCTACGTCAGTGAGTTTTAGCGACACAGATGCAAATATTCCCTGCCACAGGCCTGCCACTGACCTAAAGTCTACGCCGTAAACTGAAGAATCATTGGCAAGGGGATTGGGATACCCAAGCATTGAATAAGCTCCAAATGATAAAACAAAAGATATGGAGCTGTATAAGTGAGAAAAGAGCACGGTACAAGGATGTACTTGTTTGCTGATTAAGAATAGGACACACTTACGGCACTCACTCTTACCTCTCTGCTTGGGGGATCCTCATACTTGTAGTAAGTGCGGCAATATTCTTACAGTCCTCCATGTTCTTATTCAATGCCCTGCAATAGAAGGAGAAAAGTAAAAGTATTTCCCTTTTGCATATTACGAAAATATACCTCTTGACCCTGCATTTTTCTTCAGCAATGAACCACTTTTTAACCAGAATTTAGTCTTTAACCTGAAATTAGTTTTTAGCCTAAACAGACACTCTGAAAATCATTTGGCCAAGTAATTTTTACCACACAATTAACAGCCTTTGTATTCAAGGACTGTCTTGAAGTTCTAGTGTGACTGCTATGTTTCTTTTTCATCATGTTTTGAACGAAACCCAATTGCCATAGCCCACATAACTAGTCATTGTCATTATTTTACTACCTATATATTTTATGCAATTTACAGCGACAGGTTCTAGGCCCTTTTACAGCCACGTCACATCTACAATAAGGAAACCATTGTCCGCGCTCTCTGCAGTTCATCGATAACATTACTATATTTCATGGCTCTCTTTGACAATGCCTAGCCCTTGCGCCATAAAACACCACACATCATCACTTACGAAGGTTTAAATATTCGAATTCGATTGTATTCGAATGTATCAACCTTTGTCAATTAAAAGATACCTATGAGGCCTTAAAACGAAATTTTGCTTTAAGCAGTTGGTAGAACTTAACTTCTTAGGACACACACATGTTTTGTTCAAATAAAATGTATAATAAAGAAATTCTGTCTTGTACATATGTTTTAACAAAAAAGATTGCTATTTACTTCAAACTTCCTTTATTTCCGTTCTTTCTTTTTATGCCGGCTCACTTCCAAGTTCGGCGCGGCCAACAGTTACTCACACGCTCACTCCATTAAAGCTGGGCATATATTCAAGAAGAACGTGATGTACTTTAGAATAATAATGAAAACGGCTCCTTGACGCACGTGTTCATATTTCGGATATTTCAATCCAATTCGGTGAGGACAACGACAGGAAACTTCAGCTTCTATAGATTGTTGAATTCTGCTCACGTCCTTTGGGAATGTGGTTACGGTTCCCGCAATCAAGCATCCTGTTCACGGAGTAATCTTGCAACACCGCAGACTCGTTTCTCTGGAAGTTTAACTTATTTGTGCATGCGACAATATGATTTTGGGCAATTTTAGGCGTTCTTGGGCAACAAAGCAAATACAGAACCTAGAGTGCGTACTTTGTTTGGATTTCTCTGCTTCATTACACATTTTGAATATTCTCTACGCCGGCCACGAAATGCCGTACTCTCATAAGATTTCAAAAATAAGAGCGTCCTTTTCCAATAGAAATGCCCTACGTCACACTATTGCGTCAATTCATAACCGTATAAAGTGATGCCTGTGAAAAAAAAAATGTTATGGTGCTTAGAATCTGTGAACAAGAATCTCTACCTGGACAACACTACGGAACACGTTCTCTTAGGGCTTCCAATGAAAAAATACTATACTTTGAATATGTGGACAGGAATCTCTATCGGGATAACACTATGAAAACGCTCTTTATCAGTGCCTTCCCCCCCCCCCTCCCGACGCTCAAGAGTTCTCTCTCTCTCTCTCTGTCCTTCAATATCTTCTTATGTTTGCTGTCGGTGGGTTAGCAGGTAGGACGGCGCCGCGAAAGGACGCTTTCCCAGTGAATCGGCAGTTTTATTCAAAGGTAAACGTTTACGTCCGTTGATGCTCAAATTAAACGAACACGTTGCAGATTGACAGGAACTAGCGAATAAAAGAGTTTCAGCATAAGCGAATCTCTAGGCACTACCTACAGCGTGAGCATCGCCTCTGTCATCGTTACGCGAACTTCCTGCATTATGGCAATGCAAGGTAGCCGAGATGGGACTGACTGACTATGAAAGGGAGAGAGAGATTACATGACATAGGCAGGGAGGTTAACCGGAAGGGAAAGTCCTTGTTTGTTACCCTACACTGGGGAGAGGGAGTAAAGAAAGTGCGGAAAGAGTAGCAGATAACGAGAGCAATCGCTCCATCGCGCCAGAAATAGAGTGGTCGGGAACGCCCAGGAGTATCAAAGCCTGTCCAAAAGGCCCCTCTAACATACAAATTTCAGGAGCGCTTTGACCGCCTTCTGGTGCGACGACCGTATAGGCCGGGGTCCTAGGATTGTATGCTCGGAAAGCGGCCGGTCGTTAGAACAGGACAACGCGGTGGCAAGCGACTGTCTTACATATTCCACATTTTGCTGCACTGACGGCCTATACAGACATTATTATTCGGCCGTAAAATCAAATAAAGTGCCTCTCAATCAAATTATACAGAACAATATCAATAGCTTCTTTCCCAGTGCTTTCCAAAATGGCGCCCACCGCAATCGATAATTTTGGCTACATAATTGGCTAGTTTTCAGGATTTAGCTCAGGCAATCCCGGACTGAATTATTTATGATTTTAAATTTTTTACCGTCATACCCAGCTGTAAGGCAGATGAATTGCTACTGGAATCTCACAAGTGTGAGCCGGCTTTAATGAAGTTACCATGTCATATTTGCCCTCGCTTTCCCCATCCCGTCCTGCGTTAACATCTCGGCTTACTGTGAAATTCTCGTGTAAAACCAAGCTCCGAGATCCTATTTTAGAGCAGGCAATCTTCAGAAAAAAAGCATGTCCTCAAAGGCCCTCACAAATTATAAAGAATGAGCTGTCTATTTTTCAGAGATGGAACAATGGAAAAAGAGTACAGCGTATTTACGCATGCAAAGAAACTCACAAAACTAAGACGAAGATGAGGGAGGCGGTCATTGATCACGTCGTGACAGGCCCGTTATATGCTCTGGTGCCGTTGCCGTGGAAACACGAAAAGCGGTTGCTTGCCGCTGGCGGGTCATTTTCAAAGGCGAAATTTGAAGTGGCCCCCTCCCGCACGACAGGAGTCCCCGTGATTTTCTCTCAATTCAGAGCGAGCTTTCTGTCCTGGTCTCCCATTCGCCGCTTTTAACCTACGCGTCCACAGAGGTGCCGCGAAAGAAGAAATATGTAAAAGATTTCTTGCATTCCCGGAACCCTGATGTACGAAGGTATTATTACCTGCCATTATTAAATGTATTGACGCATACTCGTGTGTTCGACCTGACGATTTCAGTTTTTGATCTTCGTCAGTCAAAAGAGGACAATGAAGAAAGGAAGTGGGCTTAAAAACATAAACATTGGCGTAATTTTTTTCCTTTGCTGGCTTCTGAATTGTTGGCATTGAACGCCTTTCTACCAACACATTCGATAAAAAAAGAAAAAAAAAACAGCTATACCCGTTGTTGCTGTGGATTAATAAATGAAGAAACTTGCCCTACATCTCGTCCCACATATAAAATCAGATCAATTTAGGTCATGCTTAAAATATGCCCCGAGGGCAATTTCGGAAAGCGGAACATACCGCGCGGTCGCTCGTTAACCACTGACTTATCCTGTTAAGCATGAGGTTGAGGGTTTGTTTCTCGGCCCGGGCGGCCGCATTTCAAAATGTCGAATACTAAGAACGCGTAAACGCTCGTGTATTCGGTTTTGAATCCGCGGTAGTATGAACCAAGCGTTCAAGATTACCTGAGAGCGCGCTGCTACGTCGTCTTAATATTCAAGGGGTATTTAATGTGATGTTCGGTGCATTTCAGTGAGGTCCATTTCAATAACCGAAGTAAAGAAACTCTCGTTAAAACGAATATTTCTGTAGGTTTTCCGCCCGCCTTGTGGGTGATGGCTGCTGGCGTCTGTCCTGTACAATCGGTCACGGCAGATCACGTGTGAAAGTATACCGATTATACGCTCGTACATGTGGTATAGTATAGTGGACTGGTGGGCTTATTCAATACAGAAGTACAATTAAAGCGAAGATTTTTTTTTCCTCTTTCCTCTTTCCCATTACGACATATGACTGTAGTCTTGCACGATGGACGGGTCATGCAAGACGGTACAGTCCACCCGGAGATGGTGTAAACCAGGGAGGCGCGGGATCCGGAAGTGCCTGTAATACTTCACCAGTAGATCCCTGGTCCGATGGCTCCTTAACCTGGTGGTACCTTCGAAGATTATTAAAGTTTTCATTCATTAATTCAGTTGGGCTTTTTGTTCGGTGTGTGATTTGTGCGATATACTTTTTTTTTGTCGGATGCGTCTCCGCTGCTGACTGCCACAAGCTTTACGATAATAACGGGCCCAACTTTCATCGTGTGCTCAACAACAGAGTCGCTCAACAAGAACGGTGTCACTCATAAACACCAAAGAAAGCTACGCTTGAACCGACTTCCACAGAGCGTGGGATGAGGCATTTTTCATTACGAGACCATCCAGCTCACATTGAGAAGCAATTTTACCATGTATGAAATACGCGCACGCACGCACGCATGCACGCACGCACACACACACAGACACACACACACACACACACACACACAAACGCGCGCGCGCGCACGCAAGCACGCACAAAGAATAAGCACCAAAACAGGTAGGGACGTCAGAAACAGGTAACAAATCAAGAAAGAAAGAGGGATCCCGATGCTTATCGTCCTTCCGTGCACCATAACGAACAGACTCCAAGACTTGTGAGCCACTAGGCACCAATCTGCTGTTCTGCGGACCCGGAGCAGGCGCTACGCTTGCCGCTTATAGTGGTGCGTTTGCTTTATTTCCTTCCTTTTTTTTTGCTGCAGCCTTTCTGTCTGGCTCACCACCCGGCTTGAGGTGATGCCGAGGAAAGCGAGCCGGACCGAGGGGCTTTGGATGGGCGCTGGACCGTCGCTTCTTCCATAAAAGGGATTTGTCCTCGGATCGCAGCTAGTCTGCCGAGGCCAGCTGTAATTCAGCCACCGGCGTCCTGTCGATTTCGCTTCCATCACCACGGCAACTTTTGTTACCGGTGGAAGTGGAAGAAGTAAAAGTGCTGGCTTGCACCGCATCTGTGTGTGTTCTTTCAATCTCTCTATTTTTTTTTTTCTGTGTACGTGTGTTGAAGTCGACGTGATCTTTTTCTTCACCTAATTAACGGCGCTATTCTCGCATCGCTGATCCGAGCATTCCCCGAGCAATCCGCCTGTAAGCAGTTTTTGTGTAGCTAGGAAAGACATGTAAACAGTGTGTTTTTTTTTCATCCATTGTTTTAATTGCTTCTTCTGGCCTTTCATCTCTTTTTTTCCTTCGCGATGACGCTGTGCGTCAGCTGCTTCTTGCTGCAGTCACGGATGCTTATCCTTAGCTTTACCTGAAAGCAAAGATGCAAGGCCTGTGTTTTTGCCTCTCTAAAACACGGCAGTCTTATGGGAGCGACGACGAGCAGTGGTTGCTAATCGGTGGCCGGATTCAGGGAGCTGATCGAACAACTTGTATATTTAAAGAAGCACTCAGTCGGTAAAGGCTGGTAGCGCCCTAATTAAAAAAAAATTATCTGTGCACTTGTCTGGCGGAGAACGATTCCATTTCGACAGAGAACGTAAAAGTGGCTAGTTTTACGACTATATGTTTTGTCGTTATTGTGGCTCTGTGTTCATCTGCTTCGTTGAACGCGTCCGCATTTGCCTTAAAAGATAAGGAGAATTCCAACTCGCCTCTGAATTCGATCCTGTGTCTGCTGCATACCGCTCGAGTGCGATACGATGGAGCCGCATCAAACAGCATAGCACAGGTGAGGGTTACAGCCATGCACAGAGACTGAGAAAAATATATAGAAGCTGATGATGATGATTGATAAATTCTAACGGTGTCTTATCTGACATGGGGAGGCGACATACAGTCACTCAGACTCCTTGAGATAGCCAGGCTTTATTATATCGATTTCTGTCTAGCGTTTTGCCTAACTTTCTTTATCTTGTAAAGTTACCAGTGCATCTTCTAGATCACGGCTCCATCTCTTCCTTGTTTCTTTTTCGTCAATATTCCTTACGTATCTTCCTTGTCTCGACAGTATACCAGTTAACTCTCCTATCAACCTTGAGCTCCAGCGCTTCCGCAAGGTGGTCTTTTCCCACAGTTCTGGCTGGGCGAATATCCTGTCATTTATTTAAAATCTGATGAACCGATTGCTTGCATTACAATAGGCTGAATCGCAACCCCAAGATCGTGGAATGTGAGGCGCGTATGATGAGAAAAAGAAGATACTGCCGGCGCACTTACCTTCCTTTATATTATATATAATTTTTTTCTTGATTGAATGACAGTCTACTGAACCGTTTTGAATTTTCCTCGCTGAAATTTATGCTACAACATTATAGATTTTTAAATTCATTTCCTGAACACATAAGCAAAGTCTGCCCGACCCTTGGCCAATCCCCGTGAGGGGTATGCGCCAAACTCAAGGACGTCATCGTCATCATCGTCATCATCATCATCATCATCATCATCATCATCATCATCATCATCATCATCTTCTTCTTCTTCTTCTTCTTCTTCTTCTTCTTCTTCTTCTTCTTCTTCTTCTTCTTCTCCTTCTTCTTCTTCTTCTTCTACTTCTTCTACTTCTCCTTCTTCTTCTTCACCATCTTCTTCTACTTCTACTTCTACTTCTTCTACTTCTACTTCTTCTTCTACTTCTACTTCTTCTTCTACTTCTACTTCTATTTCTTCTTCAACTTCTTCTACTTCTCCTTCTTCTTCTTCTACTTCTACTATTTTTTCTTCTACTTCTGCTTCTTTTTCTGCACCCAAATTAAGCAAATCAAACTCACATTTTGGAATCCATATGAAGAGCGACACATTCGTCGAACGGTTAATCAAATGTTATGCAACTTATTTCTCTGCGCACAGTTGTCTTTATTTTAATGCACCGCAACGTGCAATCTTAACATATTTAATCTCAATGTATAAGTTTATGCACCACGCAGGTCCTAACTTTACTGTCATGTAATGTTTAAGCTTATGCACTACACCGTTCAGAAGCTATGATGATATGCGAGAGGCAGTTCAAGCGTACGCATGATGTCCCATGTCGAAGAAGAATTATCGCAAGGATGAAGTCGATGTTTGATATTTGTCTAAAGAAGAATGGTGGACAAAGGTGTAAGCATAGAGAAGTGCAAAACACAGGTGAACACATTTGAAACGTTTGTGTCGTCTTGCCTCAAAAGTACTGAAATTGCGCATACTTATTCGAAACCATCAGGTCGGTAATATGAACGCTAAGACACTTCCTGGTGAAAAAAAAATTATTGGCGGCGAAGAACTCGAAACCGCCCGTGGTGCAGCTTTCACACGTCAGCTTCGCATAAGTACAAAATTCCTGTTCCATTTCCACACTGCGCCCAGCATTCACCTCCTACCGACTGCTTTTCTCAATTCACTACGCAAAAAAAAAAAAAAAGAAACTGAGAAAGCAATCACTCTTGCCGAAAAAAAGAAGACAAAAATAGAGCTCCTAATCGTCTTCCGAGTCAGGAAACAAACTGAATCACAACTTAACCCCGATGTGCGTAAGCCGATATCTGCCACACTACGTGTGAGAAAAAGAAAGAAAATAGAAGAGAGAAAGCTCTGCTGGGACAAATTTATTCTCGGCTCCTGAACAGCCCTCGAGGGAGTTAGCGATGTTTTTATTGGCGCCCCACCTCGCATTCGCCTACAATGGGATCATCAGCGAATCGGTAACACACCGACTGTCGGTGAGGGAAACAAAAGCCTGAACTCGAGAGACACTCCCTCATTCTCCGGCGGTGTGCAGCAGAGGAATACGCAAGGCTCGGCAACGATTTCCTCCGCCCGCAAGGTGAAGAAAGCGCGATTGTATAGACGGCCGTTTTCACGCTCGACTGAGAATACTTTTATTGCGGGACGATTCCGAGAGGAGTGATTGATTGCTCCTCGAGTGCAGCGACGCCGGCAGCCAGCTTATTCCATCCTTCTTTTTTTTCTCTTGTAGCTTTGAATGAGGTGCTAGGAACAGAAATACGAGTTTAGCTTCCGACGACTTATGGTTTCGAAGTATTGGTTGTGAGCAGCAGATATGGCCTTTGGGGCTCTTTTTATTAAATTTTGCTTGGACGCTTTGGAAGCGCGTTCATGTGCGCGCTACATTTTAGTGCGAAGGTGCCCTTATTGTAAAAATATTGGTATGGAAAGGAAGACTCTAAGAACATTGTCGACAATATCGCACCGTGGATGGGGAAAGATGCGTTCTGCACCCTTCAGATGCACCATTGTTAGCGCAAAGCAAAATACACCGTCCGCAATAAAAGGCAGAGGTTCAACAAAAGTGTTAACAAGACGTAAGCGTAAGTAGTGATTTATTACTCTGTTTTTGCCTCGTCTCTCTCTCTGTCTCTCTCCGTGCGTGTGTGCGTGAATGCGTGTGTGTGTGTTTCCGGGCGCGCGTGCACACGGACACCTCTTTTCAAGCGAAGCTTTGGTTTATTTGCCTTACCCGCCGTGGTGCATTCATGGCTATGGTATTGCACTGCTAAGCACGAGGTCGTGGGATCAAATCCCGCCTGCGGCTGCCCTACTTCGATCGGGGCGAAATGAAAGCACGCCCATTTCCCGAGCATTGCGGCCATGCTAAAGATCTCAAGGCGGTAAACCCGAGTTTGGCATGGGTACTGTCTGCTGTGCCTCCGCGGATGTGCTTATGGATGCATGCCTGTACCATCGAGGAACGCAGCTGCTCCCTGTTGTTGTGTCGACACCATCGCGTTGGTCATGTCACCTGCGCCGGCAATGTCCATTTCCAATGGCCATGACGGGAGCTGCAGCAGCTCATAGGAAACCACGCCGCTTCCGGGTCAGACACCAAGCCCGATGACAGCAAGAAGGAGCAAGCGGAAACGCGCCTCATTGAAACCCGGTAATGCAGCTCTCACTGAGGAGATGGTCACGCTACTGTCTGGCTACCTCAGGTCTGGCTGTCTACTGGCTGCCTATCCCGCCTTTCTTTGTTCTTTGGTTACTCGTTAGCGCTCGTCCTGTGTTCCTGTGTGATGCAAGGTTCGTGTACTCAAAGGTTTTAACTGTTCGCTTAGGCGGTGTTAGGTATGGCCGGACGCCAAGGGCGATACGTCATCGCCCTACCTTCTACTTGGTCGGAGCCCAAGGACGATACGTCATCCCCCTACCTTCTACTTGGTCGGACGCCAAGGGCGATACGTCATCCCCCTACCCGCTACTTGGTCGGACACCACGGGCGATACGTCATCCCCTTACCCTCTACTTGGTCGGACACCACGGGCGATACGTCATCCCCCTACCTTCTATTCGGCCGGACCCCACGGCGCCGAAGAGGTCATTCCCGACCTTCTCCCCGGATTCGTCGAAAAGAGGATCGACTTCTCCTACCCGTGCTCGGTAATGCAGGAGGAGGGGCCCTCTCTCTGTGCCTGTCACGTGTCATCGACGGAAGCAAGATCCCGCCCACACTTGTAGAGAGCCTATTTAAGTGCTCCGAAATGTACTTGTGATATACTTTATACTTCATACTTCATGCTTTTCTTATTTTCTTTCAACTACCTTTGAATAAACCGTGCAAGTTTCGCACTAGCAAATCGTCTCGCCCCTGCTTGGTCGCCATGATCTACCGGATGCCTGCAGCCCGCCGACAACGCCACGCTACCTAATAAGTAATGTCGGTCGAGCTTCGATAGGCAGGCGCCGCTACTTCTCGGCAGCAGTACGGTACGCTACCCTGGAGTACGCAACAGCGGCGCCTCCGCGAACCTAATTGAGGACAAAGCCGTTGGTTTCGCAAACACACACAAACTTTTAACGGAGGGAATAGAAAGCATAAAATAAACACTCAAATAGGCATCACGGCAATAAGAAACACACTTGGGGCTAGTATGACCTTAAATAGTGCGCGTGTACGGGCTTGCCACGACGGCAGGGACACATAACAATCTCGACGCGGAGACGCGGCGACAAGCTGACGAAAGGAGTTGCGCCGGTCTCACCAAAGGTCGGGGTATAGGTTGGTTGACCGGGCAACGGGAGCGACCTTGCTCTGGCTTGAAGATAGAGGCAGGCGGCTTGGCGGCACGAGCAGACGGCGGCGGCGTTCTGGCCGGGCAGCTGGGCGTAGAGCTCGGGCCCGAAGCCCGACTGCTCTCGTCCTGCCCACGGGCACAGAAGCTCACCAGCCTCGGGCAGCAGGCGGCACGCTCGGGTACACTGGCGAAGCACAGGAACGGTTGGCAGGAGGCCCCGGTCGGGTGAAGTCCTGTTGGCTCCGGTCCGGAACCCGACGGCCCGTCTTCAACGCCCGATCCATTGGCCAACCTTCTCCGGGCGTCGCTTCCTGGAACTTTCCCGGCGTCTCCCCCTTCTGCCAGCGCGCCTCGCCTTTTCTTCCACTCTGGCCGATTAGTCATTTTCCGATTGGCTGCTGACGCCCCGTGGTCTTTCCTAATTGGTTGTCTTTTCTTCTTTTAGTTTCTTTTCTTGTGCCGCGCGTTCACTTGCCGGACGCTCTTCGGCGTTGTCGTTTTCTCCTTCCAGCACAGAATTCGCCTCGGCGCGCACTCTCCTTGTCGTCTGCTTCTGTCGATCCACCGCACCATGTCGCGCACCACACACATCACATCCTGCTTGTCCCTGTGTCATTCTTGCGCTATGTATCCTAGTTTGTATGTATCCGACCAACACGCCCAAGCTTCTTCCCTGCTAAAATGCTACTCCACGACGATGGTCCATCCCGGAACGCAATCCCACGTTGCGGGCGCCAATGTCGGAACGACGTGGCTCCGCAGTCCACGCCAGCAAGCCCGAGTCCTGGCCAGCCACCGCTGAGAGCGCCAAGCCGTGACTCGCGCTGCCACTCTAGGGTCCGTTGGCCTCTCCTTCCGCTCCGGCTTCGATGCCGCTCATCACGGCGGCACTCCCATAGTCCCTGACCATTTTCCCACAGACCTGGGTCTCTGGGTAGTCCATGGTCGAATGGGTAGCGCGTCGGGTTGCTGTGTCGAGGGAACAGGGTTCGAAACCAACCATCGGAACAACTTGAGTCACTAGGTATGTGGCAGTGAGCAGTGTGCGCTCATTGCGGATGTTGCGGCGCCGTGCGCCCAGGAAAGCATCCTGCAGTAGCAGCAGTGCATCGGGAGGAGTGCCCGGCTGCATTTAGACCAGCCGTTTTCGCGAACGGTGGTTTTGACCTGTCGAATGTACCATTAAAAGAAAAACAAGGAAACCCATTGAAATTACTGCTGGGCATTATCTAACTCCCTTTACACTAGTTCATCAATGACGGTGGCCCAGCGCTTCAGCAAGCTGCGACACAAATGCGCAGGGCAGGTGCCGCCTTTTCAATGAATTTCTTTCACGCCAACGCTTTAGCAGCTGCGCTATGAATGCACTGAATATGGGACACTCTTCCACGAACCTCCCGCTAACTTGGGTCGCTGAGTATGCGCCTTTGGCTGTGCGGCCACAGAGTGAATAACTCGCTGCGTTGACAAAAGGTCATGTACGGATGTCTCGGCAGCACTACTAGATGGCGCAGCATGTCCAGAAAGGAGCGCGAGAGAGGAACCCGGCTACCGCATGATGCGTTTCTCAGAACATGCACTGGCACGCCATGCAATTAGGAGGCCACGTGCCGGTGCCACTAGATGGCGCACAGTGTTCACAGGGAAGCACGAGAGAGGAATCCCGCCGCAGTACGCGCTAATGCATAAACAGTTCTCATTTATAAAAAAAATCTCAGTCATACTCATTTCAATTTCACTACTCACGGACCCGATTGGGAAAACGACGCGGAACGCCGAACCACGTGTATTGATTTGTATATTTCCCTCCCTTAGGTGGTGAACCTGCAACTCAGCACTGATTATTAATTCAATAATTATTCGCTTAATCGCGGCCAGCTAATCGGGTTAGAAACGTCAACCAATGCAAACAGCCCTTCCCTTTTTAAAGGCACGTCATAGCGGGTCACAGGAAACAGCGCTGCGGCACGGTTGCTCGAAGCAAAACTACAATGTAAAGAAGGTCACGGTACGCGAAAGCTAGACGCGCGGCGTTGCCGCCCCCCCCCCCCCCCTCCGTAAGGAACAAGTGAATCTATGACCGCTTCAGCATCGACTAAAGAGCGACCGGCAAAGTCAAGGACAGAAAAGAGGTTTCCTTTTATCTCGCAAATTCATGCCTGCCTCGGTCTCGGAGCCGGCATCATTTTTCCCCTTCTAAGTTGGGCTGCGCCGCGCGTCATTGATGTCTCTCTTGAGATTAGACGCGTTGGGAGAAGCGCGGCCGTCGAAGGGAACGAAAAGCGGTGGTCGCCCGCGCCAACCGTTCAGCTTGCGCCTCGCCAGCAATATTTTCTGATTTCGCGCCCACCTGCACCATCCAGATGCTCTCTTTTGCGACTTTGTTTTGTTTTGGTGTTCAAGCACGACGCATGCCGAATCTATAAAAGCAAATCCGTATTAAACAAAAATCTCGTACGAAATGTTTACGGGCATTGGTATTACCGGCGAATAAGAATTTACAGTGTGTTGCACTTCCTGGGTTCATTTTTGTTTCTGTTTTTTCTCGCCTCGAGAAGAAGGTTATGTACGTAAAACACTTTCAAGAAGCGGGATCAGATCAGTTTTCTTCTTCCTTCAATTTTGGGCCGTGACGCCTTTCCCTATTCTTCTTTTTTTGCCAACAGTGATGATGCAGTAATGGTGAAAGCAACTGAAGGAAAACTTCGCCCACTGCTTTTTGGCGTTACGCTCGATGTGAAGAGAAGAGAAAGGAAGCGCCTCTCATTGTCGACCTTGTTTCACGAAGGTTTTGTCTTCGTCTTTCGTACATCCTTGTCCCGCGTCGTGAAGCCGCTTCTGTTGTTTCGTCATAGCGTATTTCGTTCTATACTGTTCCCGGCCTCGGTCGCCATCTGGTTATCAACGCCAAGCCAGTAACGGTGTCGAGGGACCTCTCCCTATTTTATGTCCTTTCTCTTATTCCTGCGTGTAATGGAAAACCTTAAAGAAAGGGAATTCGTCGGCTATTCTAACTTTGCGTTTTTTCTTGCCTCACCCGGAAGATACGCAGACGTGGACGAAGCGGCGCGCTTTCTATAGTTTCACAGAAGCGACTTCAATTCTATTTAAAATCTCACCGTTTTAACTGTCGCTTTTGCTTTTGAGTCTGCCTTTTCCAATGCAATAACTTCTTTAAAAGTTCTGGACTTGCTGCTTCACACCTCACTAGGTTACGTGAAGTACAGAATAGCTTAAAAAGTACGAAAGTAGCATTTGCCTACGCTTAGAATCAATCACCTTAACTATCACCTCTTAAACGTTTCGTTTAACTACACGAAACTTCAAGCACACTAGTCTCTATTGAGCTAGGAATAAAAAACGAATTGCTCCTCAAGCACCTCTAAACAACGCGTTATGGCCTTTGCTCATCTAGCACTCGAAAGATGAGCATCGCCGATAAATATTGACGCCACTGTGTTCCAGCTATATATTGTCAACATTAACAGAGCACTTTGTTTTTCCGTGACCGTAACGCACAACGGCAAGCTTCACTCACCATCTTTGAGAGACCATCCTCGATCGTTCATCGTAGCCTTTTTAAAAGGGAAACCGAGAAGGTGTGTCGTTTATTTTCTTCTAAATGTGGCAATGGTAAGAAAAACTTGTGTACGACGCTCAACCTATATATTTTATTGTGTAGGCGCACATATTTGGAGGCTATGCATATATCAAATCAAGAGTTCGACGAAAACTCGTCTGGTCGGTATTGCTCATAGTCAAGGGTAAAACGGACGCCGATCAAAAACATTATATCGAGAGTTGTGAACAAGGCACCTGTATAAGAGCCGAAATGTCTTGATTGCCTTTTTTTTTATGTTTTTGGCCGGCTTTGGCGGTGTGTGTGTGTGTGTGTTTGTGTGTGGCTCTGTCACAATGTGTATATTTATGTGGTGGTGCACTCTTTACAGGCAGAAAGTCGACCTGATTCATGGGGTTGCCAGCAGGAATCGTAGAGCACAAAGAATGCAAGATAGGAAGAACATTGTGATTCTGAAGGTGTGGTGGGCGTGATTGAGTAAGAATATATGCTTTGAATGTTTTAAGAAATGATCGAGGCATAATATTTCACCGTATCAAGGGAAATAAGAGATTTAGGCTTGAAATGACCGCGCAGTTCGGCTAGATACAGAGTCAAGACTACCGAGAAAAAATTTAATGGCTCAGGTTTAGGCGTGAAATGATACATCAGGACAAATGGCAATATCGTCGCATATCTCAACCGAATATATAGTTAAGCACGGGCAATGTTTGCCTCAAACGGGCCTGACATTCCATCAGAGGATCAGCGTTAGGAGAGGCTGCTGAACAAAATAAAGGGAAGCAGCTTAATATTCTATATGTTCCACGGTGGTGCGGACGTTTCATGTCATTTAGAGTTGATTATGCATATAATTTAAGTATTCCTGATAATGAAGGGACATGTGAGTTCAAGCTTTGATCACCCTGTACAGCCTCATTAATTTCAACAATATTAGGTTGTTGTTTGTATGTTTTTTTTCTGTGGAGGTACGGTTTGTTCACCTGGACGAACTTCCCCAATACGGAAATAGGAATAATAACACATACCGGAAATTTTTCCCACTCATCACTCCAAGCTTGGTCTGCCCTTTATCGTGCTGCGAGCTCTTATCTCTGCCTCTTATTCGCGAGGAAAGGCAAAGCTGTTGGATCCAAACGAAGAGAGCCGTTCAGCATAGAAATAAACGAGGAAAACTTCTGGGCCTTTCGACCAAGAGGAGACATCCTCTCGACAACGCCCAGTTAAATTACGGCCTCAGCGCGCACAAAGACGCGCTGGTTGCGGTAAGAGGGGATATGAGCTGCTTTCCTTGCGCGAGTCGCTTTGCTGCGTTCAGCAGTAGCCGACGGCTTATGGCGAAATGGCAGCTCCCAGAATTTGCATCCGGTAATTAAAGAAGCCCGGCGGCGGGTGCCTCACCACACCGTGCAACAAAGTCTCCCCTCCTCTTTAACGAGGGCGGGCGAAAGGAAATGATCTAGAATGGAAAGGAACGTGTTCAGCGATGGGATCGCTGAAAGCGTGCAGCGATCCCCCCTCCCACCTCCCACCTCCCCCCCCCCCAAAAAAAAAAATAAGAAAGGAAGGAAGGAATCAGCGTGCGTGGCGCCTCCAGGCCAAAGCATACAGCGGGCGCGCGTTTCAGTGGTAAGCGTATATCGCATGCTTTGCACGAAGCCGGCGCATTGGTATCATCTCTCCCGGAATATCGCTGTTTTTCTTCCCCTTTTCTTTTTCGGAAAGAACAGTTGGAGGTGGTTTTCAGAAGTGCGAGCAATTTAAAGGGTAGGACAAAGACTGGTTTTACCAGCAGCGGCTCGCGTGCTGCTTCTCGATCACTGACTCGTCTTTTTATAGAGTGGCAGGTTCCCAATGAAGGTGCCGACTCTGGCTACATGGCTGACGCGCTCCACGTCTCTGTCCTTATAGACATAGTGGTACCCATACAGCACAAAACGTATGGGCCCGATATTTCAGGAGGTACAGTTCGGAACTAAAGGCAAGGGATAGGCCGACGAGAAGATGAAACACAGACATACACAGAGCTGTTTGCTTCTGGCCGTCTTTCGCATTGTTACACTGAATACAAAAGGAGCACCGACTGAAGTAACTGTGTTGATTACTGTATTTATTATTGTTAGTAATATAAACACAGCATGCGTGTAAGTTAAGATCACCAAAAGCTCATTATCATTTGGTTCCCCATCAAGGCCTTGTGGCAACTCTCAAGTCAAAAACATTCTGTGGCTTCCGACCATTAATCTTTAATGCGGACCTCCAATTGTTTAGATAACAAACGCTTTACCTTTGCTCGCACGATACGATACTATTTTTTTATCAAAGCTACTAGCAGGACAGCCGGAATTCCAATGCACTGCCTGTTTCAAGTAAGTCTGTCGCAACCTGCTGCGAAGAAAAGTGTCATAACAGGTTAAAAAGACGGGCGAGTTGATGCAGGAGAGAAAAAAAGTAGGCCAATTAGAAGCATGAAAAGACGCAGAGTAAAGCAGAGCCTTCTTCCATCTATTTGATTTGATTTGTGTGGTGCTTCGAAAACCAAAGGATAGCAAACAGTTATAAAATTTACTATATCGACATTGAAAACTCGGCAAGTTGGTTAGATGGTTACGCAAACGCCAACTTGTGATGCTTCACCGTAGTTATCTGCTAAACAGCTCACATTTAGTTGAGCGGCCAGCACTAGTTTTTGTACTTTTGGAGGATTTCTTGCTCATGCGTTTTGATGGCGTGAAACGTGAGCTCCATCGTTTTTGCGGCGCTATTTCATTAGCTGACGCTCCTGTATTTTCATCACGCACAAGCTGCTGCTACCATCGTGTTCATGCAGGTGTCGTAAGCCTTACAAGAAACAGTTGAAAAACGTTCAAAAGGTCCCTACGAAGGCGGAGCTTTTCACCAACTTCGCTGGTAACAATAAGCTACCTTGCTCCTGTTGCTCAGCCGGTTCAAGATGTTTCGAGACAAAGTAGAAAACCGTCATGTAGGATGATCAAAATTATAATGCAACTAAATGAAATAAATGGAAAGAGGAAAAAGAAATCCCCTGAAACGATTGGTGGCAATGGCGTTGAAATGAATGGAGGTGAGAAAGGGGAGAGAGCTCACAAAAGACACTGGAGCCGCCGGTTGGCAGCGGAGCAGCAAAGCGGCGCTGAGGTGTAACCGTGCGCGCGACTGGTTTTCCCGTGTAAGAGGAGCCGTTATCTAAGAGCCGGTCCCTCGCCGCTGCAGTTGCAGCTACGAATGTGTCCTGTGCAACCAGTTTTCCTCCCCAACTTTCTCCTCTCTGCACGCCGCAGTTTCCTTTTTGGCACTGCGGCGTAAACGAGGCCGGAAATGAGAGAGGCGTCACGCCTGCCGGTTCCCTTCCGTTCCTACTTGGTGCCATACGACCACTTCCGCCGCTGCCTCCAACGCGTCTGCGTTCTCCCATCCTTGACGAAAAGACTGGCCTGCTTCGCCTATCCCTTTCTCGACAACGAAGAAAATGGGAGTGAGCAGTGTAAAAAAAAAGAAAGAAAGAAGGAATGAGGGAAGAAAGAAGGAAGAAAAGTAAAGGATGAGGTCGGGGTTTTGTTTGTTTGTTTGTTCATTAGTTTGTTTCATTGCCGCAGCTTGTTTCCAGCCTCCGATTTCCTCTGTTGCCTCCTCTGGCTTCGCGCCCTATTGGCTCCCTGTTGCCTATTAGACGCGTCTTGTTCGACTCGCGGAAAGTAAGAAGGCGAAGGACGAAATGCGTGAAGGACAGGGGCAGGGGGCTGCGAAGGTAGTCGAAGTGGTCTAGAAAAGCAACAGAAAAAATAAGAAATTGGTTGGTGCGAGTTGAACAGTTTGGTAATCATGCGTTTTCCTCACTCTTCCCGCAGCGAAAAGAGTGCTAAGGCACCTTCGGTTCATCGCATGTGTGAGATGGTACTCATTGGTAATGTCGAGTTCAGTGCGATTGAATATTACAAAGAGGACTAAATAGTGTGTAAAGGCCTGAACGCCTATATCAGCAATTAACTACGAACTTTAGAAGTTATATTTCAAATCTCAGTCATCGCTGTGTACTGACAAAAGACTTAAACGCGTCTGTCAACAAATAATGACGAAGCTTTCGAAATTGCACTTCTGTTCTCCCTCACCGCTGTTTGCCGAAGAGCTCGTTCTATTGAAAATCATCTGTCAACTGTGTTGAAAGGCGACTTCATGATCGTTCTTTAATTTTTAAATATATTTAGAATGTATATTGGTTCCCGACCCCTGACTTCGCTCGCAAACGTTCTCACATTCAAGAAATCAAGGATCATAAAAAGCATAATGGCTTCACCATAAGGGCGAAGCAATGATTGCGATAGTAACATGTTAGAATGTTGCACGCAGTGTAAGACTCATCGATGTAGTGGTTGTTGAAGTAAACGTAAGCTAAGTAAAAACGAGCTGTTGTGCTAGGGGTCCTTTGTTTGAATCTTGCCATCGGAGAATTTCATTTATGTTTAATAATTTTAATAATTAAAAGCAACGTCTTCCATAGTGACTTTACCACCATGTTTCTGCATCGGGTATGTTTCACACCTCGTTCCTGGGCTGATCCTTGGGGTAGGGTACAACAGCGCCAATAATATTACGTCATTTTCGGTTTCGAGCTCTGCTGTTATTTCACGCATTTAATATTTAAGTATGAGAAGAATTAAGACAAAAGGCATGCGCTTGTCGGTGTTTTGTTCCACCACATTTGTTTGCGGGCTTCATTCTCAAAATTCTTAGAAATTATTTTTTGAAGCATGTAAAACCTGGTATGAGCAACTTTATCGATATAGTGGTGTGGCAATATAACCCGCATATACCCCATACCGTATAGCATGGCATGGCATATAGCATACAAATACCTAAATGTATATAAACCCTCACGACGACGACGAAGGCAGCGGCGAAGACGAAAATTCCCTTTAAGTGTCCATATAATTGATATCGCAATAAAACTGTAGAAGCTGAAAAATACAGAGATACGTTAGTACGCCTCGTGCAGCTTGAGGTTATTGAGCACAGCAACTATGAGAAATAAAAAGAGACAGAGACATGAGGTACCGCTGTTTGTAAAGCGAAATGGCCAAAACGGAAAGGGTTGCCAGCTGCAAAACGACAAACGGCGGCATCCGAAGACGAAAATGAAGGCCAATGTATTGGACGTGAACAGACTACATCTGTGCTCAGCGCGTGTTCTCAACAATTTCACATTCCCGGCACTTCCATATTTCGAATGTGTGCGAACGGCTTAAGACAAACAGTGAATCTGAATACCGTATATGTTCCTTCTCGGGTCAACTGTTTCTTACCCCATAAAAATCATAGCTTGGTGTTATTTTTCTTTACTATTTGCACTTGCGCCAGTGCGTGGCTTCAGTCGTTTGTTCGTTCGTTCGTTTCTTCGTTCTTCCGTTCGGTCAGTCGGTCGCTCGTTCATTCGTGAGTGAGTGAGTGAGTGAGTGAGTGAGTGAGTGAGTGAGTGAGTGAGTGAGTGAGTGAGTGAGTGAGTGAGTGAGTGAGTGAGTGAGTGAGTGAGTGAGTGAGTGAGTGAGTGAGTGAGTGAGTGAGTGAGTGAGTGAGTGAGTGAGTGAGTGAGTGAGTGAGGGAGTGAGTGAGTATCGCACACAAATGTTAAAGTCAAGCTTAGTAATCTGCACCACACATTAAACGTAAATTCTCAGTCCTTCTTTCTTTTTATTTTCTTGCTCCCCCTATGAGCGTTGCTGGATGGTTTTGAATCGTTTGCGAGAGTATAAGGACTGTAAATACCAAAGAGCCATAGAAGCATTGTACTGCCTATAATACGGTGAGTAATTCGGCCGTTATGTGAAATAGCACATTAAGTTAACGGAACTCTGGAATTTTACGTACCAAAAACACCATTTGATTATGCGGCACGTCGTAATGCGGGCTCCAGATTAATTTTGATCACCAGGGGATCTTTAACGTGCCCCCTGTGCAATACATTAAGTGGTGTATTGTTGCCCTTGCTTTTTTTCTCACGTGCTTGATTTAGTATATATACTGGGTGCTTCAGCTAAGTTTAGCTATAGTTTAAAAATATGTCGATTGTTACGTCTCAACACCACTACGGGTGTTAATTGAACGTGTGCCACGTGTCAAACCACCGCATCTCCTAACCAGACGTCAGCGCGGCGTGGAAAACGATTAAAACCCCTCACCCCACCATTACCTGGAAATCGGAGAGAAGGATCAACGGTGAAAATGCCTTCTGCTGGCCGAGCGCTGCCGATGAGATAAAGAACGCCCTGCCGGAAAGAAGGACTATGTGAGGCGTATCGTGAAGGAAACAACTCAATCGGTGGTTTCTGAAGGTGCTCTACGAATCTGCGTACCCTACTTCGGGTCCTCGCCAATAATAAAAAGTTGGGCAATTAGGCTTAATTAATGGGCAAGTTATAAGGAACACAATTGATTGATTGAAAACATCTTTATTTGCAGGATATTCGTAGAACTCGTGGGTGGGCCACCTAGTCCGGTAGCCCACTGGTTACTGCTGCTGCGCTGGCCCTCCCCACCAGCCAGTGCTGACGGTCAGGATCATCGCCGAGCAGAATAGCCTCCCACTGCTCTTTTGAGGGATTTGGAATGGGGTCAACTATGGGATTAAATTGGCAAGCTAACACCATGCGGTAGAGGTTAGCTACCTCTCCACAGTGTGGGCATTGCCGGGAGTATAGTGTAGAGTACCACTAGCGTAACTGAGCTGGCGTTGGGTATGTATTAGTTTGTAGTCTTCTAAAAGTGTTCTCTTCCAGCTTATTGAGGGATTTGTGTGGTGTTGGGCACTCCTTCCTGGCTGTTCTGTATGGCGCGAGATTGTCAGCATACACTGCTAAACCAGTTAGCTCGCAGCACCCTTCAAGGTCATCAGGGGGAGACGCCCGGTATAGAAGAGCTCGGGCATGCCTGTGAGCGGCTTCGTTTCCTCCTGGTAGTTTCAGGTTACCGGGAAACCAGATGACTGAGGCTTGGCTGGGTGGATGCTTAGTCAGCAACGACAACCCTGACCTGTGAATTATTCCATTATTGAAGTTGCGACAGGCGTTCTGGGAGTCAGTGAGCACATCGGCATTGGGGTTAGATGCTATAGCTAATGCAATAGCTGCTTCCTCTGCGTGAGTGGGGTTGGATGTTTTCATCGAGGCGCAATTCACCATCGATCCTGAAGGCGTTGAGACCACAATAGTCATCACTCCATTCCTTGGCCCTGCGGCGTCCACATAGAGGGTGTTAGGTTGCTCGTCCCATTTCTTCTGCAGGGCTTCCCCTCTTGCTATTCTCCTTTCGATGTTATATGCGGGATGCATGTTCCGCGGAATTGGGTACACGTTGATGCGCCTCCTCACGTCACGTGGTACCTCTTCCCTTTGGTCTATCGTATAGGGCAGATTGATACGGATCTTTTCGAGCAGATCTCTACCTGGTTTTGTGAGTGCGAGCCTATTGAGTTGTGAGAGGCATTGTGCTTCCCACATCTCTTTGAGGGTATTATGTACTCCTAGAGCCATGAGCTTTGCCGTTGGCGTGGAGTTTGGTAGTCCCAGTCCCGTCTTGTAGGCCTTCCGGATCAGTGTCACCAACTTTTCAATTTCCGACTTGGAGAGGTTAAGGAATGCCATCCTGTACATTATCCGAGAAATCACGAAAGCTTGCACTAAGCGGATGGCGTCCCTTTCCTTCATGCCATGGTGCTTATTTCTGATACGATGCATCATCCGGAGGATTTGCTCGGTGGATGTTGTAAGCTCCTTCATAGTGGTGGTGTTCTGTCGCCCCTGCGGGATATACAGCCCTAGGATCTTGATCTCCGTGGGTTTCGGTACTGAGTGGTTGTCTATATACACCGTGATGTTCTGCGCCAGGGGTGTCCTCGGTTTCTTCAGGATGAGCAACTCGGACTTTTCCGGCGCACACTGGAGCCCTCTTTCCCTGGCGTACTGGTCCACCGTCTCCGCTGCTGCTTGAAGACGCTCCTCGATCTCGGCGTCACTCCCCGAGTTGCACCAGACAGTGATATCATCCGCATATAATGTGTGTTTGATACCCGGGATTTCGGAGAGAAGGCCTGGGAGATCTTTCATAGCTAAAGTGAACAAAAGGGGTGACAGTATAGCCCCTTGCGCAGTTCCTCTCGGGCCTACAATGATGAGATCTGATTTTATTCCACCGAATTTTATAGTGGCTTGCCTTGCTGATAAGAAGTTTTTGACATAGTTGTAGGTTCTGGCGCCACAGTTGGTGTCGGCGAGGCTTTGAAGAATATTTTTATGCAGAACGTTATCAAACGCTCCTTTCAAATCAAGTGCCAGGATGGCCGTTGTCTGTGACTTGGGGGGTGTCTCAAGGAGATCTTTGTACAGGTACAAGAGGGCGTCCTGGGTCGATAGGTGAGGGCGAAAGCCGAATTGAGTGTTAGGTAGGAGGTTCTCTTCTAAGTATCTACTGAGTCTCGTGTTGATGAACCTCTCTATGAGCTTGCCCAAACACGAGGTCAGCGATATCGGTCTTAGATTATCCAGTTTAAGGGGTTTGTTCGGCTTCGGAATGCGAACATCGGCCGTCTTCCAGGATATTGGTAGCCCAATGCTGCTCGTTGAAGCATTCCACCAGCGAGGTGATGGTGTCATCGCTGAGGTTAAATAAGAGCTTTGCTGTTATTTGATCTGGACCTGGAGCTGCATTTTTTCTCATGGCCGCTATTTCTGCTTTGATCTCTTCTTTCGTGAGTGGGATGTCCAGCTTCGCATTCGGCAGCCCAGAATACTCCGCTTGTTCCACGACTGGGTCCGTGCACAGATACCTGGTCTTGAGCTTTTCTATCAACTCTTGAGGGAGGAGTGCCAGAGAGAATCGCGTGCAGATCATCTGGGCCCCTGGTCACTCGGGTCTGGCTGGAAACGAAGCCGCCCACGATGCCGCCCGAGCTCTCGCACACCGGGCGCATCATCCTTCTCCTGCGTCTTCCGATCCCGACCAGCCCTCTGTTCTGCATCGCGGTCACGCGCGGGACCGAATGGTCACGTTGAGAGAAATTCTCCTTCACTACCGCAGGGAGCGGTTACGCTACCCCCCAGCACACAAAACACTGAATAAGTCTCAATCTACCACTTGGCGACTCCTTCAGACACGCACCTTTCCGAACCCCGTGCTTTACAACCGCATGTACCCCGATGCATACTCTCCACTCTGCAAAGCGTGCGAGGCCCGCGCTGACCTCGATCATATTATCTGGCAATGCCCCAAAGCCTCACCCACCAACACCTCCCACACTAACACACGCATAACTACGGCCGAGCAGTGGGAGACATTGCTGCTCAGCTTGGACCCAGAGGAGCAGCTCTGGGCCGTCCGGATGGCCGAAGACGCCGCCAGAAAGCAAGGACTGGCCGCCGTCTGAGGAAGGGGGGATTGGGGGTTAGTCTCCCGACCCCCGCCACCCCTGAACCCCATCAAGGACATAACAAAGTTTTCTCTCTCTCTATCAACTCTGTGTCCGTACCCGGGATGGTGTGTACAATCTTCGTGAGCCTGTCTTTAGTGACCGACTTGCTGCTGCTGGGGTCGATTAGAACACGCAGGAGCTTCCAAGTCTTTGACACACATAGCTTCCCCTGAATACCATTGCAGAGCGTATTCCATTTCTGTCTGGCCAAGGATATCGCGTAGGATTCTGCCTTTTTGTTTATCTCCTCTATTTTTTCCTGAGTTTGCGGTTAAGCCGTTGTCTTCCCCATCTCTTTGTCAATGAGTGTCTTGCTTCCCATAAATGTAGAAGGTGCGGATCGACCGCTGGGCAATCTTCTGGCGTGCAGCCCTCTTTCGTAAAGGCTTTCAAAGCTTGCACCTCACCCTTAACCCATTCCTCTAGGTTTGTAATAGGGTTTGCAGTAGATGCTCGGGCCTGTCTCCACCTGTCCCAGTTCGTAATTGTTGCGATACCTATTTTGCGTTTGTACACGTTTGTGCTTATTTCCAGAGAGAGGAGGAAGTGATCGCTTCCCAGGTGCTGATCGGTATTCTTCCAAATCGCGCTGTTTATGTTCTTGGTGAACGTCAGGTCCGGACACGCATCTCTACTAACACTGTTTCCCAGCCTCTTAGGGTAAGTGGGATCGGTAAGGATCGATAGCCCTTCTTGCGTCACTACTTCTTCCAGTTTTCCGCCTTTTGGTGTCGCCATCGGGTAGCCCCATGAAGAGTGCAGTGCGTTGAAGTCGTCCCCAATCACGCAGGGGGCATGGCCCGCTAAGCCAAGAAATTTCTTTATGAGGGAATCTAATCTTGCGTGCCTGTCTTTGGGAAGGCTGTAAACATTCAATACATGCGTGCTTGTCGCTCCTCTTTGGAGAGGAAGAATAGTAATATAACAGTGCGCAATATCCGGCTCGAAAGGGTCGTGCAGTATGGCAGTGTATAGTTTGTGCACTAACGTGGCAGTTAACTGGTCTTGCTGATAAGTCACATAGTCTTGGAGTTTGATAGTTATTAGGTGGGGTTCTTGAATTAGGATAGCTGCTTGGGTCAGATTCCTGAGATAGTAGGAAATTAAAAGCCGCCTGCTTTCTCCTGTAGCCCCGGCAGTTCCACTGCCAGATCTTTATTCTAGGTTTGGCTGGCATGGTGAGTCCGTATCGGAGGGCTCGTCCACTTGCATTGTACGAGCGAATTTGGACTTATGTTTTTTATCCGCATGTTGCTTCTGAAGTGCAGAAACTGCCGTCTCCGTATATCGTCTGTTGTTTGCAATCTGCTCTCGAATTTCTTGGAATTGGGCGTTCACGTAAATTGGAAAGGCTCGAAATTCCTATTTTAAGGATCGGAGTTCTTGGATAATTTGTTGGTAGACCTCGCTTAAGGCAGGCTGCGAGCTAGGTACCTGCTGTGTTTTGCTTTAAGGAGTCGGCTAAGTTACCGGCGTTATTGCATTAGTAGTGGCTCGCTTAAGCTCTTGGTTTTGGATTGTTAAAGCGCTGACTTGTTTTATAATACTTTCTATCTCTTTTTTTTGAGTGCTGCCAACTGCGTGTTATTGTGAGGGAATGACGAGGGGAGGGGAGGCCACTCTGCAAAGCTCACCTTCGAATCTGAGAGCTGACCTGAGGACGTCTTCTTCAGCGCCCCGGTGGTCTTCGTGAGGTTCTCCTTCCCTTGTTATTTACCCGCCTCCACGTGACTGGCGTTCTGGTTGGAGCCGGTTGCCCGGCGTCTCGACCTCGAACGGCCGCGAGAGGTGGAACGAGAGTGCGAGACTGATGACGACGCTCCTCGCCATCGCTGTTCAGGCTGCTGCTTCTGCCTCGGCCTGCTCCTACCTCCTTCATCTTCAAGTTCCGTTGTTGATGCCGCATTTGATGACGTGGCACTAGCGTTATTGTTCAGCGGTCTGGGGAATTTCTCCTTGCAGTCCTTTGAATAAGTCTTGTGCGGACCCTTGCACAGCGCGCAAACGGGTGCGCACTCGTGCGTCTCATCTGGACTCGGCGTTCCACAGTTCTGGCAAGCAGCCCCCTTGGGTTTCGGGCAGACGTCTGCTCGGTGACCTGGCATTCCACAGTTGATGCAAGCCGCCCTCGTTTTCCGGTGGATGTAGCAGCGGCGCTCTGACCACCCGTAGTTGACGGTGAATGGAACTATCCGGCCGGCGAAGACGATGACTGCCGACGTAGTCTTGCCCAGACGGCGCGCTCCCAGGATCGTATGGCTGGGTGAGGAGACGTCTTGGAAGATAGAGTCATCACCCACTTCAGGTTTGATATTATGTATTACACCCCTGCAAACATCCTCTGGCAAGGCAACGTAGGCGGTGACTGTTATACTCTTGCCGTCGAGGTGCAGACTATTAAGCTTGGCGAGGCGGAACGCATCTTCCTCACAGTGAGTACATATCATTATAATGTTCTGCTGGCTAACAACGCGCAAAGTTGGCTTTTCTTATAGCGGTGTGTCGAGGACCGCTTGGATCCCTAATTCCAGATCGTAGGAGCGTGGAGCCACAGATTACAGATCCACCGTGGTTTTAGGTCGGATGATGACCTTGCAGGGAAAATTCTTTAAACTCGGTAGACGCGGAGGTCTCGGTGCGGGAGGCTCTCGGCGTTCTTTCTGCTCCGGCTCTTGCTTGGGAGCTGTCGATTTAGCTTGCGCCACTCTTTCGTTGTTGCGCCGGGACCATATGTTCCAGCCATGGCTGTTGTCTTCCTTCGGGAGATCCTGCGGGGGCATCAGCTGCTGCTGGCATGTTGGTACATGACTGAAGTCCATCTCCGTCGTGTCGTACCCTCTTAGGGAATTCGTAGTAGTCGTGGTAGTCATGAGTGAAGCGGGAGCACTCACCGGCGAACGTCGTGTGACCCAGCGTTGCGCGAACGCCATGCCGCGCGTCCGCGGGCACACCTGCGTCTCTGCTGCGGTGAGGCACCCAAACCACTCGGCCGTTAGTGTTAGCGCTCTTCGCGTGGTGCTGAGAAGTCAGACAGGCTTTACCGCCGAGAATATGGCATTCACAGGTTCACTGGTGGTACCAGGCGATGCCAGGCGTTGAAGGGAGCCCGTGGATGGTAAATATACGGTGATCCAATATTGTAATCCGCCGCAATCGAAGATTGTCAACGGAGCCCATGTTTCGATCGTCCGCTCTTGACGAACGCTTGCAGCGCCCCCATAAGGAACACAAAAAAGATGTCTGAGTTGCTGTAAGCTATGGCGAATAGTATGCGTTCGGTACAATTCGCTTCCGACGCGCCTTTCGTTTTTAAATTCTTGGCTGAAATGATGTGGGGCACCTTGTGCATATATATATATATATATATATATATATATATATATATATATATATATATATATATATATATATATATATATATGTGTGTGTGTGTGTGTGTGTGTGTGTGTGTGTGTGTGTGTGTTATATAAGATTTCAGTACAACCCTCAGTTGACAGTATGCGCTGTGTCCCTCTTTACTTTATTTTTTGTGTTGCGTATTTTCGCACGACTTGCTTCAATAATGAAATAGCAACACACTCAGCGAACTATCATCCTGCTTCATAGGAAGCACTTTACAGAAGTCGAACAGCAATGAACTCAGGAACAAGCAATATAAAAAAGCGTAAGCCTCTCATCAAACAAAATTCATAAAAAGAGATAAAGTTGTGAACATTCCTAAACCTTAGTTCTTAGGCTAGTCCAATGTGAAAAAGCACAAGATTGCATGGCACCGTCAGCTCCCTTAGTCTGAGGTCAATTGCTCCATGCTTTGTTCACCGTTTTCACGAACGTTTGTACCCAATTCCTGGCGTTTCTGCGTAACAAAAATGCTAAGTGTACCCCGAAATACACATGTCCCATCGGTGCGTATGGTAATGTTTCAAAAGCACGCACACTACCCAGCCATACAGAGAGATATATAAACTGCATGAAATATCGATCCTATGTGCAAGCAATACAAGGCATATAGAATCATTCCTGCGTCGAAGCGGCCGATCGCGTGACGTGCTTTTCTTTGGGATGCAGAGCACGTTTCATTTCCTGCATCTCAAACCCATGGGGCTTTCATTTGTTTTTGCTAGCTAAAAGGAGATACGCCGCATATTTGAGATGGTTGCCTGTTATGATTACTTGCGCCACACACAGCAATCAAAAAGATCCGCCGTCTTCGTCTCGGGAGCGAAATCGAAGTCAGGTTAGCGAATGGAAAAAACTTAACTGTAGTGTGTGTGTGTGTGTGTGTGTGTGTGTGTGTGTGTGTGTGTGTGTGTGTGTGTGTGTGTGTGTGTGTGTGTGTGTGTGTGTGTGTGTGTGTGTGTGTGTGTGTGTGTGTGTCTGTGTGTGTGTGTGGACGTATCAGAAGGCAGCATCCCCACTATAGCGTCACTTTTGTATTCAAATGTCTTTGCCTCCTTAGTAGCGCAATATTTTCGTTTTCCATAAAAAAAGTCGCGTAAGTTTATGCGATAAACGCAAGCCACCTTTTTTTTTCTTTTTATCTACTTCTGAGGAAGTAGAAAGTACCACGAGTTCTTTCTCTGAGATCGAAGGCACGTTACCATTTTTTTCTGTCTCTGGAAACCATTTGAGCTTCCGCGTAACAAGCTCGCGACCCATGAGTAGTCCGACCAATATTTAAATGCACTTCGAAACTAACAGCGCAATCACCTGTTATGATCAAGTCTCGCATGCTTCAAGAGTTTCGATCGAACGGTTCTTTTGCTTCTTTAACTTATAGTGAAACAAGCGGAAGAAAAGGGAGAGTACAGTCGTGCACAACTCTACAGCGAACTGGGCTGTATAACGACGGGTTGATTATGTCCCAGCTGAAATCTTATATTTCATATGCATTGTGAACGCCTCTGAAACGAACACCACTACAACAAATTTGCCTTTGCAACGAAGGAATTTAGGCGTCCCCGACGACTGATTTGTTCCTTTACGACTAAATGCACCAAGTGGTTCCGCCACTGTGATGAGCATCCTGTACGCTAACCAAGAACTTTGACGGTGAGGGAGCCGTAGATGATTTCGACGATATGCAGCTTTACATTGAGCAGCTCCTGCGCTTCGCCGCAGGGCATGCTGTGAATCTCGGCACCACAATCTTCCAGACAAAACACAAAGCACGCACTTTAAAAAAAATGTGCGACTTATTTCACTAAGTTTCTATTAAATTCATGTTGAATAAAGCTTGTTTTTGCTGTGGTCTGTTCTTGGGTGACTTTTACTTTGACGTGACCTGCATAACGAAGCAATTTGGGGGTCCTGTGCATTTCTTTCTAAAGGCGTGTGATTGTGATGGTACAACTTATTTATTCAACGAGGTCAGCCCTAGCTTATGCGCTCTGGCCTGCTGCTGTGCACTGGGTAAAAGAGAAAAAGGACACAAAAGATGGTTGGAGGATTTCGATGAAAAGAATATTGGCGCGATATGATGCTAGTCGTGGACACAGCTGCATAATTAAAGTCTTGAAGCCAGTTCTGTGTCGTGTACAAAAATACTCGCATGGCCTTTACTGACTGTAGTATACCGTATGTCCCATGAAACTTGTGCCAAAATGTTAATTATATGCAAGTGGAACGTAGCTGGACAAGGCCAAGGCAGTGTTGTTGGCCGTCGTTTGGATCAAGTCACACTATGTTTTTCTGTTTCGCCTAATTGAGTAATGAATTAATAACGATTAATAATTAATATTATTAAGCGCCATGCGACTAGCAACGCGGCTCTTTTTCGTGTTTCACGGGTTTTCTTTCAGACTTGGAAAAAAACATCTGGGCAGCTCAAATTGAGCAACAGAAAGCTGGATCGAGAGATTTCGAGGACGGCCTAGATTTTTTTTCATTGCGACTTTTTCCAAATGGAAGCACAGGAAAGTTTGGTCCAAGCATCATGACGTCATAAAGCAGGGCGCAGAGGCCTGTTCTCTCGGACGCATTGGTATGGCACATTTTCATTCGGCCTTACCGAGCCGCAGTTTAAACGCATTTGAGAGCTTACGCGGACATGGAACGCGCAATGTAAGGCTCTTCGCACTCCAAAAAAGAGCTTTGCCTTTAGTATGTTTTTCAATATCTGTACCACACAGCTGTATATTCCAGATTCTAAAAATATTACCTGACGCCGACCTTTACAGTTTCTTCCTAGGAATTTTTTTATTGTCAAATCAAGAATAACTACACAGCTTTTTTGGGGGAAAATATTTAAAGCGGGATGTAGTATATAATTTACATACGAATATTTTAGTTGGACATAGACCCCATGCCAACTATGGTGCCCCAAACAATACATAATCAAATACTCAGACATCGAATATCCTCCATGGCTGCTTACAGTTCCAAAAATCGAATTGTCAGTAGATGGGATATTCAGAAAAAGAGATATGTTCATTCGAGCTGCTCAACAACTAGCGCTGTACCAGATATATATGCGGTATTCAGGATACACACACGTCTATACAGATGGCTCCAGTACAGCAACCTCTTCAACTTCATCATTCATTATACCGCACCTCAACAAACAAGAATCATTTAAATTATCTCGTGCGTCTTCGTCTACAACGGCTGAACTGTTCGCAATCCTATGTGCGATAAAATTTATATTGTCAGTAAGAGATGCGCAAAAATGGGTAATTTTCAGCGATTCACAGGCGGCTCTAACATCACTCTGCAACACAAAGGGGAAAACATTCAGTGACAGTATAATATATGAAACACTTAAAAACCTCACAAAGGCAAGCGAAGCGAAACATGCAATATCATTCCAGTGGATACCAGGGCATTGCGACATTCCTGGCAACACAGCAGCCGATGAAGCAGCACGACAAGCGCACCTAAAAGATGATACGGCTCCGCTCCCAATATCAAAGGATGAATTACGCTGCATTATAAGGACAACGTCTCTCAAATTATCTAGAAACACTTGGTTTGACCAGAATTCTAAGAGCTCGGACTTATACCATATTGATCCATTTATTGAATTCAAATTTTCATTGTCGTTAGATAGAACTATGGAAACCCTTATTCATCGATTAAGGCTAGGCACTGCTTACACAAAGCATTTCTTGCACAGAATTGGCCGTGCGGAAACCCCCGAATGTGATTGTGGATTTGTAGACGAAGATATATATCACCTCCTTCTAGATTGCCCACATCACGACACACCAAGAAGCCTACTTAAATCAGCGCTAATTAAATTAGACCGCAGACCTTTCAGTTTAAGGAAACTTTTGGGCCCTTGGCCAACAACGGCCTTGCAGAAGAGTGCTTTAAAAGCACTAAAGACTTTTCTTGAAGACAGCGGCATTGCTGGACGTTATTAGCGCTTTCATTTTTCCCTTCATTTCATTGTCACTGTATATATCCATCTGTTTGTGAATTATGTTATGTTGACTGTTCTGTTGAGACTGTATGTGATAATGCATTTACACGATGTATCTACCACCCGCTGACTAGACAATGTGTTATTAGGCGACAATATCTTTTGTACTTTTGAGACTTTCATCTACATAAGTGTGGAGACATTTACATTATATATTGTATGTACCATGTGTTCCTTACGTCATAGTCTTCCTGTGGAAACGTTGCGTGATAAGTCCTGGTGCTTGTGTGAAAAGACTGTTTGATATGTAACCTTAAACCCTGTACGATGTATGACGGAACCACTCAAGAGATGAGGAGTAGCCGGCGCCTTAAATTGTGCGCAAACATCTCCTTATATCATATCAATAAAAAAAAAATCTCCCTTTGTAACAGACATCCTTCTATAATTCATCCCCCTCTGAACAGTAAAATTATTTGGCAATACAAAAGGTGAATAAAACTACTGTTATTAAAAACACCCGATCCTATCTGATTTTATTCGGTGCTTGACCTGTGTATAATCGGTAATGAAATCCATCGTTGTATGCAGTGCATATCTTGACTTGTGTTTATAAATTCATCCCTTATGTTCATATTTATATAGTGACAAAATCGTATTGCACTATCGTGTATGACTTGTTACTCCTTGTATGTTCATTATAACTTATGTCAAGTGTACACTTGCTTATGTTCCATATGTATTATAAGACCTCTGTTTTGTTTTACTTATTTGGTATTATATCATTGCACACTTTATTTGATTTAGTGCAAATGCTGTCTGATGTGTACTCCCGATGTGAAGGCCTTGTCAGGAAACATACATGTTTTCTTTTGCCACGCCTCGTGGACATACCTACAACATTGTATTTATGTCCAAAATAAAGATCGATCGATTGATTGATTGATTGATTGATTGATTAATTGATTGATTGATTGATTGATTGATTGATTGATTGATTGATTGATTGATTGATTGATTGATTGATTGATTGATTGATTGATTGAACACAGGCTTCAGAGAGTGACAGCTAGGCGTCGCGGCGATGCCCTTTCCCTTGACGCAACACTTGGCGCGCTATCGCTACAGCGGGTGTTCTTTTTCACCTGCTCTGCTTCGTCGAGGCGTGCTCATGGCATGGCTTCGAAGCCAATGGGAATCAAGTGCCGTTTTAACGCGAGAGCGTTAAGGAGCCCGTGTCGCAGAAAGTACGGCGTCGGCGTCCGGCATCGGACGTCGTTTCGGCAAGCTTTTCGGACCCCCTATACCCCGGCCTTCCATGTGACACAAGGAATTTACTCAACTAATTGAATTTCTCAAGGTAAGATACGGGAAAAATCGTAAGCTATGACTTACACACAACCTACAGACATGATAGCTCGCGGATTGCAATTTGACTATGCGAGAAAATGTAATCCTGTTATGCGAAAAATAAAAGAAACCCCTTTTCAAGCGTTTCTACCATTCGCAGACCAGCCGCGGCGTCCGCCATTTGCACGCGCCGGTGCCCGGGTGTCTTGGGGCCCACTTAGCGGCGCGCCCGGTTCCTTGGAATACCTCCAGCTGGCGCTCGCCTCCGTCGCATCACAGGAAGAATCGTTTCTACTACAAAGTCAGCCATCGTGCATAGCGTTCGCGGCCAGCGTTTTCCGGTAAACATTACGGCTACACCCGCTCCACTTGCCGGGAAGCGTGAGAAGCAGTGAGGGATCTTTGAATGCTACCGCGTGCCACATTTAATGGCGAAGCTTAAGCGTCCTCCAAATTTTTAACGCGACAGCGTTAAGGAGCTCGTGTCGCAGAAAAGCCGATGTCGTCGGCGTCGGATGCGTTGGCCGTGAGCGAAAATTCCCAGAAGGCAATTCATAAATAAAAACAACTTGCAAGATGGGCTGGGTGGGAATCGAACCACGGTCTCCGGAGTGTGAGATGGAGGTGCTAACACTCAGACATGAGTTCGACGGTTCAAAGTGGGACAAAAGCGCCTCTAGTGAATGCGGTGTTGCCTTAGAAACGTGCCGTAGAAAGTTATATTGCGGTGTATATCGGTAATTATGAGCATGTAAATTACAGAAGTCGCAGTTAAACGAGTAGCGAAGTACGTTTCCGCTACATTTCTTCTGCGCTTGGCACACACGCAGAGCCATCTTGCGGCAAACACAGAAGACCCCCTCCTCGCAATGTATGGTGCTGCCCCGACAGGTGGCGCGCCACTCACACGCTTCTCCCCTTCGTCTCGCTTGAGCGCATTGGGGCCGTGCGGGGACCGGTACGAGGATGCCCCAATACCCTTGCGTTTAATAAGCCTTCTCGCTCTCTCCAACTTCCAGCGTGCGTATCTCGAACCCTCGTGTTTAGGCGACGCGGCTCCTCTTTCCGCTTACAGCGCGATTCCTAGGTGCAGCGTCCGATGCGGGACGCCTCTGACGTGATCGGTGCGCCGTAGCGCGTATGGTGGCAAAGCGTCCTCTGCGATGTGTGCCGTGCTGCTGGCGAGGAGTAATGCGTCTGCGTGGTGCTCCTGGAGCAAATAATTAGAAAAAATTTGTGCTGTGGACTTAGAAGTGTTGTATATGAAAACTATGTCTTTGTGTGACTCAAGAGCATGCCGAGCGAATGAGTGAGCGGTGCGAAAAGGGGTGCGATAACGCTATCGCGTTCCACACTTGAAGGCGAAGCTTATGCGTCCTCCAATTTTTTCGCTCGTCTTGACGACAGGCACCGGTATTTTCCTCGGGAGGCCATTTGATGCTTTAGCACGAAAGTTCATTGTGGCATTTCACGCGCCAAAACCGCGATATGATCATGAGGCAGGCCATAGTTGGGGGCTCCTAATTAAGGTTAACCACCTGGGATTCACCGTGCACCGAATGCGTGGTGTACTGGCGTTATTGTATTTGGCCCCCATTTAAATGCCGCTGCCGCAGCCGGGATTTGATCCCGCGCCCTCTGGCTTAGCAGCGCATTGTAAACGCCACTACGCCACCAAGGCGTATAGTACAAGTATATAAAAGAAGCAATTTACGCCGGAGGAATGAACAATGCGAGGCAGCCCGGCAGGCCCGCAAGCAGTAACTGTGCCCTGTCGACTTCAACACATCCACACATTCTCGCTTTGCATTCAGCACTAGCGAAGCGTGTTATCATGTGGCCTCTCGGCAAGGCATGTGAAAAGAGCGTTGAGTCAAGCTGGTTTAACGCGTGTCAGGGAGGGAGGCGCTGAATTTCGTAGCAGTGGCAGAAGCCCCCCAGTCGTTCAAATGCCGAGGAGACTTCCGCTCGAGGGTCGAACATGTATGTACGTATGAGACATCCGGCTACAGTGACCTACTCGAAGTAGAGAACAAGTAAGCAGTTGTAAGAACCACTGCTAGCCGTAGGCTGCGCACACCGTAAGCTACACGCACTCAATCACTGTCTACTGCGTATTTCACTGGACATCGAGGCAAATATCTCCAGCTTTCATTAAATACAGCATCTCTCTGAACAAGTGTTGCTTTGCAGCAGGCAAGGTGTCGTTGCAATCCAAACTTCAAAGAAGGGTCCAGAGGGCACGTATGACTGTCCGAGAGATTCGGGGAATTCCCGAATTCCGATAATCTTGTCTCCTGGTGCTAGCAGGCAAGCACAGTTTCCTTCCAGCGACCATTTTTTACCGTGTGTAAATGGCTGGTTTGCATGCAAAGACAGCTATGTCTTTACATGGGGCCCGGCGACTGCCAAGAGATGATGGCGGGCTTTTTAGAGAGGTATTGACAAATAGTTTCTGTTCACACCTCGAACGCTACTGGCTGGTGTACGTCATGTCAAATAATGCTTATTACAAACCTTAAAGGCCTTCCATGTACAATTGATGACTCCAAGAGGAAAGTACTTCCGCTACACAGATTAAGGGAATTATGGCGAACGAGTATCTTCCTATATTATTGAGAAAGGCATTGGTAATATGAGATGCACATATTCTAATTTGATGACGTAATAAGAAGTGTCCCATGCACAAATGTTCCCTTTGAAAGATATTTTGCTTCTTCAACTTGCAGTAACATACCCTTACAGCCGGCGCATGTTTTCTTGCAGAAATGCACGGAAAAGCGGGCTCACAGGGGCGTACTGCTTTGTTTCTTCAACTTAATGCGAATGTATTGAGCGTACTAGTGTCAACCAACTATCTATTCCATAATTTTGTCGCAGCGCGAACGGCCAAAGATGTTGGCAAGATACACAGGATGTGCGCTGACCCTGATCTGAAGATTTTATTGAGAAAGATTGTATAGAAGCGATTAAAACACACGTGGAAACCGGGAAGGAATTAAAGCACGAAAAGAAGGAAGGACATGGAGGTTAGCCAGTTGTCAGACTGGCTGGAAACCTTGTCCTGAGGAAAGGGCGTAAGGGGAATAAAAGATAACAGAGAATAGGTGTTACAAAAGAAGAAAAGAAGTGCCATAAAGAAAGGGGAAAAAGGAAAGGACAATACGGCAATGCTCAAAGTCTGTCTTTAAGACCAGTTCTCCGCACGAAGCTCAACGACGCTTTCAAAGCCTTTTGTGCTGAGGACGGTCTCGACGAGTGTCCCAGGACCCTGGCCGAGACCCTGGATCTAGCACTCTAGAAAATTCTTTCCTGAGCCCACTGAAGGGGGACACTCAAAGAGAAGGTGGGCGATTGTTTCCTCGCGCCTACGGCTATCGTATATAGGGCTGTTGGCCATTCTGATCCGAAATAAGTGAGAATTCGTGAAGGCCACGTCAAGGCACTAGCGGCACAGAAGCGTCTCCTCAGCTCTAGATAGTCCTGACGGAAGACGTCGCCGTAGATTCTGATCTATCTTGTGGAGACGAGCGTTGGTAAATTCCGTAGAGTTCCACTGTGCAAGTTCCACCTGCGAGCGAACGAAGCCCTGTAGCTGGGTCTGTCGGGTGGCCTCATCTGCACGGCCGTTTCCGTAGATGCCGCAATGGCCCGATATCCACTGATATGCTTTGTTGTGTTTTTTTTCTCTATTGCGTGATGGTGAAGAAGTCTTATGTTAGTGACTAATTGCTCATTCGGTCAATGACAAAATGGCGACATGATGCCCTGGAGAGCGGCCTTGGAGTCGGAGAGGATTGACCATGCCTGTGACGGCTCTTTCTTCAATTACGAACTCTAGAACAGCACGCAGGGGGGTGAGTTCTGCAGCTGTCGATTATGTAAAATGGGACGTCTTGAATTTTATGGTGACGGCCTTCGCGGGAATAACCACTGCTCCTGCTGAGCATGCAGAAGGAACTGAACCATCCGCGTAAATGTGAACGCGTCCGCTGTGTTTCTCATGCAGGAGCAGTAGTGTGGCTTGTTGTAGTGCTAAAAATGACGACTCTGTTTTCTTTTGGATTCCAGGAATGGTTAGGAGGGCTTCGAGGAGACGTAGGCAGCACAGCGGTAATGGTGACGTTGCTGCAGGCGTGAAGTTCGAAGGAAGCACTGCACGATACGAAACAATAATATCGACAGAGTGTGGCACAGGAGCAGGAAGTGAGGCGAGGCGGTGTGATGGAATCCAGGCGAACTGCCTGATGTGGATTTTTAAGGCACCGACGCGAATATATGCTGTACAAGTACGAAGGTTAACAAAGCACAAAGGTTGAAAAGAATCAAATATAAAATTTGCAGGACAAATGGTAAACCACAAAGGCAAAAAAAAAGAACCTAACATTGTGAATCATGTAGTGTGCGCGCACGTGATAAGCCGATATGCATATTCTTTGTCCGACAACGAAACCGAAGCTTGGCTGCCGCATGTGCCCCCCATCCTTTTAATATGAGCAGCTTCGATTATTTAGCTAGTTGCTTGGCATCTATGTCTCGAAGGGATTTTTGTATCTACCACCATGCGCATGCAGTCGCAAAATTACGTACAGCACCAGCTCACTCAACTTTCTATCCTGTCAATTCCACTTTCGGTTAGCAGATGCACGCAGAAAGGCCACTCGATTGCACAACAAAACCGGTCGGAGAAAAATATATTTGTTGCAAAACAGAAAAAAATGCATATTCGTATGAATGCGTTGGGTAACGTGTTAATAAACCTTTAAGCGGATCATAAGCAGCTTAAGGTAATCCTGTGGCTTCTGATATGCCGTCTTCCACCGCCTATGTATTGCTGCAACGTTTAACCCTCCTTGTTACGTGCTCTGTATTATTTCTTACTAGCCTGAATCTCTTTGCAAGCTGTTGCGCTGCTGT
Organism: Dermacentor variabilis; assembly: GCF_050947875.1. Taxonomy (NCBI): domain Eukaryota; kingdom Metazoa; phylum Arthropoda; class Arachnida; order Ixodida; family Ixodidae; genus Dermacentor; species Dermacentor variabilis. The sequence continues at coordinate 66,166,945 of NC_134572.1, forward strand.
TCGTCGTTGTGGCTTTCATTTTATAGTTTGCAATCGCTTCTTGAATTGTCGCCACTATGTGGCTTTAGTGACACATACAATCATTTGTGTTGTGGTTCATTTTCGGGGCTTTCAAGTTGGTTGCTGCTAAAGTGCGCCATGCAGAGAGAGAGATACGCGTCTTAATTATATGCTGGAGAAGTTAGCCTGACTGTTCGCCTGACAAGCTACTCCAATTGCTGATTGACGATTAAAATATATTCAGTAGCAAACACTTAAGGGAAGGAAGCAAGAATAGACGGAAAGACAGGAAGGTAAGCCAGTTCTCAGACCTGGTGGCTACCCTGTGCGGCAAACACTTAAAGCAGCACATATAGTCATGGAAAGCCACATAGACACTCGTATTATCGCTATTATTAGCAATGTTCTAAAGCGAAGCTTTTTATGCCTACATCACGGGTTCGGCGTAGCTGCCTGGCTTTTGTGTTGGTCGCTTTAGCGGCGGATATACATGTGGCTGTACATACAATGGTGATATGGAAGTACCCGCGAAGCTACAGATACCATATATCTTTTGTATGCTGACCAAGTATGCGTACTTCTGTCCTGCGGGCCAAGAAAATATAGTTAACTTTCTAAGTAATACCTGAACATATAATGTCGGCTCAAAACAAAAATATCAGACACCAAAAAAGTTGGTAATTCTTTGCGGGCTGCTCTTGAAAATGCTCATGCATCTCTTGAAAACGTTGATGACAGCCAATCAGACGCAAGACTAGCGTGCGCAGTACTAAGCAGTTTAACTCTGCATACTGAAAGTAAGAGTGAAGTGATACTACAGTGCGTCCTTGGACATGCTGGTTTAGCAGGGAAGGAATTAGCGGACTCGTTTCAAATAATCGGCCCATAAGGGTGCAGAAAATTCAGAGAAATATCTACAGACATTCCACAGTTACCTTAATTCTTCACAAAAAAAGTGGAAAGCGACCTATCAAAAAGTTGGGTCAGGCAAGAAGACATCATATTTTCAATGCTATTCACTGCATGCTCAGAAGAAGTATTCAAAATGTTAGACTTGGAAGGCTTGGGTGTGAAAGTCAACGGAGAATATATCAGCAACCTTCGATTTGCAGATGACGTTGTGCTGTTCAGCAACACTGGGGATGAATTACAACGAATGATTGTGGACTTTAACCGAGAACATGTAAAAGTGGGGTTGAAGATTAATACCCAGATGACAAAGATAATGTTCAATAGCCTGGCAAGGAAAGGAGAATTCAAGATCGCCAGTCAGCATCTAGAGCCTGCACAGGAGTATGTTTATCTAGGTCAGTTACTCACAGGGGACTGTGGTAATAAAGTTGCACAAGACTACAAGTGGGTTGGAGTGCATACGCCAGGAATTACCAAATCCTGACTGGGAGCTTACCACTGTCATTGCAAATAAAAGTGCACAATCAGTGCATTCTACCAGTGGTAACATATGCGGCAGAAACTTGGAGGTTAACAAAAAAGCTTGAGAGCGAGATAAGGACCGCGCAAATAGCGATGGAACAAAGAATTTTAGGCGTTACGTTAAGAGAAAGGAAGAGAGCGGTGTGGATGAAAGAGCAAAGAGGGATAGCCTATATCCTACCTGACATTATTAGAAAGAAAATGGAGCTCGGCAGGCCATGTAATTCGTAGGGTATATAACCGGTTTACCATTAGAGTAACAGAATTGGTGCCAAGGGAAGGGAAGCGCAGTCGAGGACGGCAGAAAACTAGGTGGGATGATGAAATGAGGAAATCTGCAGGCGGAAATTGGAATCAGCTAGCGCAATACAGGGGTAATTGGAAATCGTGGGTAGAGGCATTCGTCCTGCAGTGGACATAAAACTAGGCTGATAATGATGATGATTAAACAAGCATAAATTCAACTGATCCTTTAAAATAATACAAAACAGTGCAATGCAACGCAAATTAAAATACCTAAAGAAGCAATTGTGTATGTCAAACTGATTTAATGAAAACAGTAAGGAATGACTTCTTTACGAAGTTGACTCCCAACTCAAGTACCAGCTGGATTTAGAACTTTCGATAAGTACCGAGACACTAATTCATCAACTGCGCCTTGGGACAGCATGCACAAGACATTTTCGATATTGCACAAAACGGGCTTCATCCTCGGCTTGCTCCTGGGGCCACGACGTCGATAATTTTCGCCATCTACTACTCCAATGCTCCACGGCATTTTTCCCTTGCATAGGGGGGTCTGAGCTTCTTTCTGATGATGGTTTTTGCTCGCACACATGAAAATACCACGGAGCCGTAGCCACAAGTAACTTCGCCGTAAAACGTATATGGCGTCGATTTCTGCATCACACCGCTGCGGTTTTGACGGCGTGTCCACCCACTGAGCCGCTGATATGCGCGGCATTCTCAGAACTGCCACTCTCGCATTACGGTTGTCGCCTGCGTCGTCGTCACAGCTCGCCACCGCCGGCCGCTATTCTGCGATCTGGAAGGCCGAAATGAAGACCACGACAGTGAAGCGGCAGTCCCTCCCCCTCGATCAGCGACAGAGAAAGCGCTTGCGAGCGCGCGCGAGCAGTGGGTGCGTAATGAAGCCGGTCCACGTATCGTCGCCTCCCCCGTTACGCACTCCTCCGCAGTACTGCAGTGAGCTGCGGAGAAGGCACGCAAGCAAGGAAGGAGGGAGTATTGCCAGTAGTAGCGGCAAGGATCTGGGGTTGGGGGGGTGGCTTCATTTCGTCTCGTGCTTCCACGGCGTCGAGGTGAAGAAACGTGCCCGGAATATTAATTACGAGCAGGCAGAAAATGGCCGCGCGTCGGTCTGTCTGGGCAGCAAGGCGTGGGAAGGGGGGACTTGGGAAGGTAGGGCCGAAGAGAAGAGAAAAAGAAGGGAGGGGGGTGGAACTGCAGGTCCGGTCACGGACGGCCGGGAGACCGGGTGAGGTGCGTGGGGCGCGAGCGGGCGACGTTCATTTGGTCGCCTAGCGCACTCGGACCGGCCCATATTAAATAAGCATAATTACGGAGTTCGCCTTCGCTTCCTGATTCACTTTTCTCCGGTTTTTGTTCTTCCATTTACCCCGTCAGCTGTGAACTGCGGGACAGCCGCTCTCCGTAGGGTCACGTCTAATATGGGTGGTGAGGCTCGAGCTCCGATGTTTTGCAAATGCTGAAGCGTTGCACGTGGTTTTCTTTGGGCGGAATTTTAGACGGCTCGGTTGCTCCAGGAAGCGATTCAGAAAGAGACCGCCGTTCACTGGATGCAGCCGATGCCGCGGCCTAACCCTCTCCCAGCACGGGTAGAATGTTTGAGTTCTAATGAGCGGACATGGATGAGTATTTATGAAAAACTGAGCATTTGGGTTGCTTGCGAGAGCCATCTTAGCGTGGAAATGTTATTTTTGACTGCTTAACAAACGAAAAACACTTAAGCGGCTGCTTCGGGAGCCCAGCAACGACGAGAAAAGCATCGCTACAGGTGTTTAGAAAACGTTTACTCTGACAAAGGCGATGACCATCACTAAGCACACATGTGTGCTAATTCCATCAATAGTTCATTATACGCACTACCATACTGTGCAAATTGCCAGAAAAATTTAACTGTATACACTGCGTGGTTACTAAGCACAGTTTATTATACTAGTAACAACAGCACAAGTGAACGTAACTTGGGAAAATGGGCACACTAGTAGCTAGAGGCAACGTAAATAGTTGTCCTCCCCATCCGCATTCATTCACTGAACATCACAGGTTTCGGATCATTCAACAGCAAAATAATAATAATAATAATAATAATAATAATAATAATAATAATAATAATAATAATAATAATAATAATAATAATAATAATAATAATAATAATAATAATAATAATAATAATAATAATAATAATGATGATAATAAAATTAATAATAATAATAATAATAATATTAATAATAATAATAATAATATCTGTAAATTCATCACCCCTAGGCCTCTCCGTCCTTCAAAAAATGTAAAAGAAAAGTTACGTAGCATGCTTATAGTTTACATCGGGTAACAACAGAGAGATTTCCTAAAAGCTTTTTCACCACTGCGACAACCATAAAGCTCTCAGAGTACAAATAAAGAAGCCCAGTGGAAGCGCATGTCCTTTACCATAGTGTTGCTGTTACCGCAAAGCTAAGCTATACTATCAATACCTTAGACTGTACAAAATGATTCATGAAAAAAAAAAATAAGAAGACGAAGGCCATCATAGCAGGCGCGCTTTCACGATCCACGCGTTGTAATCGCACCTAATGCCAAGTATAATCGTCATCGTCGATAAAGGCAAACATCAACTGGCATGGCGTTTCTTGGTCGTACCTGGCCCTTGCGCCACTAAACAACATATATTCATTCATTCCTCCGTAAAGGGAAGTCCTTGAAAACGCCCATGCGGGGGAACAGCTACCGCCGCTAGTGGTAGCTTTAAGCTTCTTGGCCTGTATTCACAAATTGTTCTTGCCAGGCACGAACCGGGGGGGAGGGGGAGGCCGGGGGGGCCTGGCCTCTGCCCCCCCGCCCCCCCCCCACCCACGCCCTCACTCCTCGCACGCATTCCTACTAAAGCGCTGCCAAATCAATCTTGAGAGTTGACAGCTATTTGCTGGTCAACATTTTGTTGCCTTTTTCATTCCTTTTGGATGGCGGTAGTTATCGGCATCTCCTGAGGTGGGAAGACTAGTTTTCTCAGATTCGCTGCCCGCGCGGCGTTCAGTTGTCACCGCTTGTTCAACGGTCACGCGCATAGCAGTTGCTTCGTTAGTTCAACCTTCTTTGTTTAAACTGATCCAAAGACCAGGAAAGGGATTCGATTCGTAGTCAACCGGTCTGTATGCTCTAGAAACGAGTTACGGCCGGACAAAACGCCAGTTGCGTTCAACTTGTCCTTTTCATTCGTAAATTTCCTCGAGTGACGGCTCGCCGCGACGGTGGCAGATGCTCGGAACCGTATTCCCATGATATGTGTTAGATAAGGTGGAAAATACAATAATGCGAAACAGCGTCCCTCATCAAGCCCTGCAATAACCCTGAAGAGGAAGCTTTAGCTCAGGCCCAACTCCGACGCGGCCTATTCAAATACATGTAAAACGCAAACACGCTTTCCTGAGATAACCCCTGGACCGATCTTAAAGAAATGTATTGCATTTCAGAGAAAAAGTTAAATTATAGTGACTATGTATTGGAAACGGAATTTTGATTTATGGCCTGATTTTCTTGTGCAAAATTTTTTCAACAATTCGAAAGTTCGAGAAAAGCTAAGCGCACGAAGTTTATAAATTAATAGCTCTGCGTCAAAAACAGATATCGTGGTTCTGTAAACGGCATCAATTAGATCATTACGTGAATTATACCTTATGTGAATTTGTTACGTTGTTTACAAAAGCTCTGCAAAAGCTGTATTTCCATATTACTGATTCTTTTTTTAAATTCATGTGTAACATGTCAATTTTGTTCGCTTTAAATGTACTATCAGATGCAATTCACAATAATTGTGATATCATTTTTTCCTGCTGTGTTCGATAGCTGTAAACTTGATAGTCTCGTTTTCTGAAAATTTTCGATTTTTGCCAATCCTTAAGAAAAAAAAATTGACGATTTCAGTAAAAAATTAGAACCAAACAGTCACTAGAATTTAAGTTTCTCTTTTAAACGCAACAAGCGTCATCAAATTTGGTGCAGTGGCTGCCGACAAAAACGAATTCTCGTTCTACATGTATTTAGATAGGAGCACACGAGCTAAATCTTCCCCTTAAGCCCATAAGCAATATGACTGTTAACCGTTAACGCGTCTGTTTTTTTTTCCTAATTGTACAGCACTTCTCGTCAAAATTGGCAACTGGAAACAAGAGTTGCAATGAGCTGAGAGACTAAGCGATATATTAAGGGAGAGAGCCAAGGCAACAGCCAAACAGGAAGGAAAAGCTAATATTAACAAATTTAAGTGTTGTTTATGAAAATCTATATGGATCAACATCTTTTTATTTAAAGAGGAAGTAGAGAAAACGCCGCTGGAAGTGGAGAACATTTCCGTGTGTTTTGAATGACGCTTCTGCAGTTATCAGTCGAGCCGCCTGACGCAGCCACTTCTCTGCTGTGCTTACGTATAGGTGTTTTCCTAACCTTCTGCGGTGGGCGCAGTACATCTACAACCGCCGCCTCCTGTGCTCTACGCGGTTGTACGGGACTGGCGGCCACGCATCCCTGCGCAACTTCCCAAATAACAATACGAGTCGGTTGTGGCACTTAACTTGGTAGAGCAGTAAACGAGGGATCCAAAAGAACTGTGATTGTTCCGCAAATATATATTCCTCTATAGTTCTTCCAGGGCTAATTCAAAAAAACGTCACTATAGTCGTATACAACTCAAGTCTACAGTGAAGCCCCGAACACGCCCTCATAACCGCCAGCCACTGTTCCTCCGCGAGGCTGCAAATAATTCGTACTTCAAACTTTTCCTGCTACCCAAATCAGGCGGTAACCACAAAATAAAATTATTAGCGCGTAAATTTATACGCTTTCCCTCGCCTATCATAGTGGAATGGCGAATGCCTAATTCTTTATTGAACTGAAATGCTTGCTTCGCTGCAACTATTTATTTTCAAGTTTCACTTCAGTTGGCAGTGAAGTTTCGTAAGTACAACGGGCTCAGCAGTGAAATGAAGTGTACCGCAGACTTTTGAAGGTTTAATTAATTATGGAGTTTTACATGCCAAAAACATGAGGCATGCCGTAGTGGGGGACTCCGGAAATTTGGATCACCTGGGTTCTTTAACGTGCACCTAAATCTAAGTACACGGGTGTTTTCGCATTTCGCCCCCCTCGAAAATGCGGCCGCCGTGGCCGGGATCGGGGTTCGATCTCGCGACCCCGTGCTTCGCAGCCCCACACCATAGCCACTAAGCAACCATTGCAGGTAGACTTTTGAAGAGTAAATTGCTCAGACTACATACACTTTGTCCATGTCTGTCGCACACCTCATTGCTTCTGTCGATTAAAAGATTCTTCAAGAACAGCAGACGCTCCGGAGGTATCAAGTACGATGCCATTTTGAAAAGGCCGCATGACGACGATTTTGTTTGCCTCTGGGGTTGTCTGGCGGAGTAACACAACCCCGCGTGGTCCGTGCGCCTTGGTTGTCAACTGCTGTTTTTTTTTTAAGTTGTATGCTACCATATAAATGTGTTATAAAATGGTATAAAGTGTTCTTCCTGTGCTTCCTTCCTGCGCGAGTCCATTTGATGTGGTTCCGTGTTTGCCTACTAAAGGAGAGGTGTATCTTACAGACGTACCTGTGAGATACACCTTATTTTATTTCTCTTTTGTGGGTTTGCTCGTCTTTATGGCAAATGGCGGGCGTTATTCACATTTGTAATAGTAAAGGTACCCCCCCCCCCCCCCCCGAAAAAAGATCCTTGGTACGTGCCTGGTTCTTACGCCTGACCTTCTCGAAATAAATAGGCCTGAGAAGCCGCATATAAGCCCGATTTGGATGTATGTGATAGTCGAGTATCGCATTTCTTGGCGCGTAACGGCAATGTTAAAGTGCTCTTGTAACAACATGCGACCGCCTTTAATTGTGGAGAGTCCGCCTTTTTCCGAAACAAGCGGGTATCTGTTTCTGACGAGTGAATTTCGCCGGCGAGTTGGGGATAACATACACATGGGCAGCCCTTTCAATTTGACCCTCTCCCTCGATGTGATGCGCCAGCGTTTACATGCGTCGAGTGAGACGACTTACCCCACCTAAAAAGCAAAAGAAAAAGAGAAACCTCTCCTGTCACATTAATGTGATTCGCTTTCCTAGAGCATTACCGCCGTGTACAGGGATGCGCCAGAAATGCGACGGAATACGTCACTTGTCGCATTCAAGCGAACGCTGCAATGCTCTTATACACTTTGCGAAGCTACTGCGCGCGTTAACAGCTTTCGCCTTTCTCTTTCTTTCTTCCTTTCTTTCTTTCTTTCTTTCTTTCTTTCTTTCTTTCTTTCTTTCTTTCTTTCTTTCTTTCTTTCTTTCTTTCCTTCTTTCAATTCCTCATCCCCTTTCAACAGCAATGAGATAGGCGATAGCCGGCCCTAGGGCGCTTCGCTGTAGTTGAGCAGCGACATTTAGAAAGCTGGTGGTGCCTTTCTTTTGCAATTAATTTCTCCAGAGGTATACGATTGCGGCTCTGTCCGCGATTTCTGCAGTGGGGTAGCTACTACCCCATCCTTGAACCTCAACAATTTGATCTGCGAGCTAGTCTCAGTGACTCAGACGACAGACTGGTGTCGGGGAAAAAGATACAGGGTCCTTGGCTGAAGAATTATTGCATGCACAAGGCCACAAAGGCCTCACAGTGCGCATTTTGACGGCAAGTGGATTGTGCGACCTCCTGTTACTGTTAGTGAACATTCCTAACAGTGACTGCCTCTTTATTACTGCTGTCTTTCCTTTTCCCTTTTATTTCCTTCCCTCTTTTCCCTTCCACAAGTGCAGGGTGGCCATCCGGGCACGTCCTTAGGTCACCGCATTGCCTTTCATTACACTTAGTATTTCTTCCTCTCTCTCCGTAGCCATTGCCAACTGGCATTCACGCGGAACGTGCGAGGGAACATTTAGTCGCCTTCGGGAAGTGACATCATAACATGATGTGGTCATATTGACTACAGATCTGCATAAACCTCTGAAATTGCTTCGGACTAAAACTTCTTTCTCTTATCATGGTCTAGTGAAAAAAAAAATTAGTAAGGAGGGCATCTGGCAATCTGCCTGTCACTCGGCAAACGAAGAACTATGCCCTTCTAGCTATAGATGTCGTTCAGTTCGCAATTGATTGATTGATTGATTGATTGATTGATTGATTGATTGATTGATTGATTGATTGATTGATTGATTGATTGATTGATTGATTGATTGATTGATTGATTGATTGATTGATCAAATAAAGGAAGGAAGGCAGGAACAAACAAACCGACTAAGTGAACAAGCGAGTACTGGGAAAGCCCGAGCTCACTGTGTTTCTCATCCGCTTACGCTCAGCCAACACACACACATACACATGCACACACACAAACACACACAGACACCGGGCGATGCGTCCCACTGCGATCGCGTACCACTGGGTCCGGACCACGTTGCCACTTGATTACCACGCACTCTTAATTCCTTGCGGCGGCTGCAGCAGCGGCGTTGCTGGCGGTGGTGGCGGTGGTGGATAAGCCAGCCGACACAAGTCAGCCAGATCCAGCAACGAAGCAGGCCGGCGCACAAATAAGTGCGTCGAGGAAAGGGGGGAAGACCGGTGGCGCTAGCTGGCGCAGCCTTCGCGTTTTTCTTCCCTCTGTCTCGATCCAACTAATTACGTGGACTCCTATTAAAAGGCACGGACCATACATCTCCTGCCTTATTAAAAGCCGCCGCCGCGGCTGTAGGCGAGGGGGTGCTCTCGCTAGCTGGAAGGTGGCGCTGCTTAGCGCACGAGTTATTATGCCTACCTGCTTGGATGGCAGGGAAGGCACATCCCCCTCCGCCCCCGCCTCCCACGGGGGGGTCTTGCTGTGTAAACCAGCCTGTAAATCTTGCCGTGGTTTGCAGCCGCGTGCGTCGACGTGTGAACACGGGTCGGCGTCGTCACCCGCTTCCTCCCTCTCTATTTGATCTGCGTCCTCATAACTTTACGCGCTGCCCTGCGTAAAACTTTGCACGTCTACAAGTTGGCAACCACGTAATCCTGTGACGCCGAGCACGACGCTTTCGCCTTGCTGAAACAGTGGGAGGGGGCGCTTTTAATGAGTGCTCCAGAGACGTCAACACGAAGGTGCGACGTCATGTTGTGAAGGGTGAGGATTACGATGTTTGTTCACTGTCTACAGGCGAAGTGGTAGAGAGACGGGCCTGACTATTAACGTAGGCAGCGACGTAACCTAGCAAGCAGACAGTCAGGCGGACCTTGTGTCCCACAGACCAGTAAAAGTTGCATCGAGTTCTCATTTGTGTTCCACAAAAATTCTGGCCTCGCACGCATGCGCTTTGAAGCAACAAGCAGCCTGCTGTAGTCGTCTATGCGATGTACTCACAGCGCTCATAGACATCATGCAGAAAAAAAGAAACCGCGAGGACGATAAACCATTTCGCTCATTCCATGCTCCAAAACTTTTTTGAGGTTAGATCTACGCTCTAAGCAACCATCATTTCTAAGAAATTTGAATTCATGGTTCTACTAGGATTATACTTCATGAGGATGTTTGCGCGACGGAATAAATGAGATGTTGGCACTAAAAATTAAAATTAGACTATGGAGTTTTACGTGCCAAAACGACTTTATGATTGTGAGGCACGCCGTAGTGAAAGACTCAGGAAATTTCGACCACCTGGGGTTCTCTAACGTGCACTTAAATCTAAGTACACGGGTGTTTTCGGATTTCGCCCCCGTCGAAATGCGACCGCCGTGGCCGGGATTCGATCCCACGGCGTCATACTCAACAGCCCAACACCATAGCCACTGAGCAACCAAGGCGCGTACTAAAATTAACCGATTAACCGGCTTGTTAGTTCAAGAAAGCAGTTATTTACACGTACTTCGTTCTTTAGCGCACGGAGAATGCACCAACTACTCCATATAACACCAGATTTGGCTTGATATTCAGCCATCAAGAACGACCGGATTTTTTTTTTTACTATATCTATTTCTATTCTTTTCCCTCTATTTATCTTGTTCTGGTCTTGTTGATGTTTCGGGCTCTGAGCGCGCTCATTTGCCAATGGATCTAACAATATCGAGCCGTTCTTTAGGCCGGGGAGGGAGAAGTAAGCCGCATATTTCCGTCGCTACGCTTCAGCGCTGTCGAATCGTACGTCATTCCCGAGATATACCACGATTCCTTCTTTCGCGGGTCGAAACGCAGAAAAAAGAGAGAGGCAAAAAAATGTTTAAATAATAGAGTCCTATAAGTATGCCAAACTTTGCGAACGCGTATATAGTGCAAGCACCGCTAAGTGAAAAGCGAATGGCTCCAGAGTGCAACGACGGCGGCTGAGGATCGAATCTGATGTGACGAATGTTCTGGGCTCCCGGCGAAAATCCGGCGGCAAATGAAGCGTTCATCGCGCCAGCCTTGCAAATTTTCGCCGCTCGCGCCTCGCGAGCCTCCGGATTTCTTGATGAATGGTGTAATTAGCGCAGCGACCGAAGTTGTCCCGTATCGAGCAATGGGTGCTTTATTTTCTAGTCCACGAGGAAACTTTTTTTTATGCGTGTGTGACGCTCTGTGGTTGCCGGCGACGGCCGTACCATGTAGTTGCAAGACCGCGTACGTACTCGCACGGAGGCCGGATATATATGATATGCGCTACAGTAACCACGACAAAGAACGCGGAACCTGCCCGCTTCTTTATATAGCGAGGTGAAAACCTAATTACTGCGCAGAAAAGGCTCGCTATCGCTCATCGAATTTGTCTTTTCCGCGGGTGGAGTCCGGTTCCTTGTTGCCGACCAAGGACAAAGGAGATTCGCCTTTATATTATCAATCGAAAATTCAGTTCGTTCCACTCGGAATCCTCACGAAGCGGGACAGTACAATACGTGTGGCATAACCGATCAGTAAGGCAGGATTACTGTGTTTCATAATAAGATGTCGAGGCTCATGGTTGACCACATTCTAAAGGTCATTCAATTACAGAGAGCAAGGAATGCACGTAACACAGCTTGCAACGTTATTTGCGGAGCGTTTTTCTTTATGCGCTTGTTCTTTCTAATTCCGTTAAATACACTCGTGATTGCGCGCCATCATATAAAAAGTCGTTTACTAGAACCAAAGGGCTCTGCCCTGCCACTTACAACACTTGGGGACTTCTTATGGGAATAATTATAATCTGAGAGGAAAAGAGCTTCGGCTATAAATACAAGCCTCGGGCAATTTAATTTTCTTACTTTCTAATTTCTTTCTCTATTACAGCAAAGGCGAAAGGACGCAAGTGTGTCTATTCAGGACGCAGCGTTCATCCTAGAATTATTGTAGACCGAGACGGGAAGCAACCGTGCAAGCAGATGCAAATAGGAACGCAACGGCAAAACACGCGGGACTTTACGTTGGCAGTGAGTGAAAGATTGCAAGTAATAAGCGAAGGGACCGTGCGCACACCTCCCCTGCAGTCCTCGAGTTGTCGGCTGCTGCAGCTGCGGGCCACTAGAAATCGCAGCTTCATTCTTCAGAAGAGTGGACCTTCATATATGTTACTCACGAAATAAAATCTGTATTTAAAACAAGCACTCGCTTGTAAATAAAACTTATCTGAAGCCTCTTGTCTGTATATGATTACGATATATCGCGATCACAGGTAACGATATGCACCTCCAAGATATGCGCTCAGATGGCGTTTAGTTACTATAGCCGGCTACAGTTTATGTTTGCACTTCTTTGTATCATGTGGTCTGAAAGCCTTTGCGTGCCATATGTTTAATCATGCAATAAAACATAAATGATCGAAAATGCTGAAAAATACAATAATGCTGCACCAAAATCTCGGAGACTACAGCTTACATTCTCGGAGACTACAGCTTCCGTTCTCTGAGAGCACGCTAGATACTACCACGATATCGCGCCTCAGCAAACAGAGTCGCTTTGCTGAGGCTGGCACTAGTTACGCCTTCGTGGTGCAATTTCGTTCACATGCACGTGAAGCGGTGGTAGTTGAGAATGGAATGAGAAACTTTATTGACTCTTTTAAGGTTTTAGCGGGTCGAGGCCGAAGTCTTCATTCTTGAAGCTTGGGTCCTCTTCAGCCATGGATGGGCCCCTAGTCCAGGGCTCCACTGAGCCGGGCCACCTCGCAGGCGTGCGCTATTAGAGCTCTTTGAGCCTCTAGCTCGCGGCTGGTGAGCCAGCTCTCCCATCGCTCCGCACTTGGTGTTTTGTGTTTGTGGAATGCCTGGTGTCTTGTACACTCCCATGTAATGTGGTATAATGTAGATTTAGCTCCACACCACGGACAGGTTGCGCTATACTGCGTGGGGAACATCCTACTTAGTATGTGTAAGTTTGGGAAGGAGCCCGTTTGCAGTCTCCGCCATCCTGCGGCCTCCTCCTTTGTTAATGCTTTATGTGGTGGGGGATATTGATATCTTAGCCCCTTATAGAGGTTTAATAGCTCTGAATAGCTGTTCCCGCAGTTGATCTGTGGCCCCTCTGGTGCGGTTGCCGTTCCTGCTCGGCTGGTCATCCCTCGAGCTAGGCTGTCCGCCCCTTCGTTGCCCCTGATCCCTGCGTGGTTTGGTATCCAGATAATGTTATGTGTGGGTTGTCCCTCAGCGATTGGAACTCTGCTGAGGATCTTGAGCGCCGTGTTACTAATTCTGCCTATTATATAGCTCCGGCACGCCTCTTGTGAATCTCTTAGAATATTGAGGGATATTCCTGTTCTATAACCTTCTTCCGCTGCCAGTGCGACAGCAATTTCCTCTGCCTCGGTTATGTTAGCCACCTCGGCCGTGAGTCCTGGGATTAATTCTCCTAGATTATTATGCGTTGTCGCCAGCACGTGCAAGGGAGACTTGAAATTGCTCTCGCAATTCCTTTAAACCCAAGTTTTAGTAAAAAACCGTTATACCTATTGTTAATGAGCAGTAGTCTTCCTTAAGATGCCAGATGCTCTTGACAGGCCAGCTTCTTAAAATACAGAAGACCGCGGTCGAAATGAGAACTCCAATGAGAACCACTGCGATGTTGATGTACGTACATCTAGGATAACACAGACATGAATGGAAGGATTTAGTTGTTCACGTCGGGCGAGCACGCTTCCTGCGTTAGGTCAGTATCTGGGGTGATTCATTTGTGTTCGTGAATTTTGTCGCTAGGCACTAAAAAGATTTTATACCTATTCTAATGGTGAATTCATGTGACCATTGACGAAACTTGACAAAACTTGATGAAACTTGGTTTTGCAGGATAGTCTTGTAGTTGCTGGCCTCGGAAACCATTGTAAGACGTTTGGGTGCATTCTTCAAAAGCCTGTGCTGTAGTAACTTCTTCATTTGTCAGTTATTAAGATTTTCTGATCATTGTCATTTCTTGTTTCTGACCTATAAAATTGGAGCAGCAGCGGTAGCTGGAAAAAGAAAGAGAAAGAAAGAAGGTAGGTTAAACACACACACAATAAAAAATAAAGAAGCTCGATTTGGTACCCTCTACATGGGGGAAAGAAATAGAAAAGTAATTTAAAGAGCTAGGAGGAGAGAAATATGTGTTCAGAAAAGGAAATCACCACGAAAGAATTCGGAGGCTGTACGCGTTACTTACACACCCTCGCAGCTGTATATGCCGCATGAAGGGAACTAGCTTCCAACACTCCACAGCAAGCATTGTGTAACAGAAGCAGCAATGTCAAGGAGGTTTGGCTGTAGCATTATTAGAACGTTCGTTGTATTTGAGGCCGAATTCACAACAACTTTCATTCTAAAGTATTGTTTGCCATTGGTCAGTCAGCTATGTTAATACAGTACTATGCCCAACCTCACCCTTACATGACACCTGTCCTTACATACAGTTCTGGCGTAAGAACCTTTTCTCTTCTTTTTTTCTGTTCTGAATAGCCAAGGATTCTCGACTGCATCGGATGCATCGGTACCTGGCCTTGCCCATTGGAACAGCACTAAGCGCTGCATTTGCTGTTTTTATACTATATAGTGACTCGATATGATTGCTGTCTAAACTCAGCGCTATCTCATGCTTAGTGTCTCGTTGTGATGCATCTTTTGCGTCATGTGGATAATTTAATGCCCACCATCAGCGATGGTGTTCCCGTCCCCAGGATAACCATGGAGCAGGAGCTCATTATCAAGAATGATTTACAAATATTGAATGAGGTTCACCTACATTTACAGGTAGAGGAAAAGAGCATTCCACTATTCACCTTGCGATACCAACGAGAGATGTGTACTTAGCCTGGTCTTTTGAAGCTGACCAGTGGGGCTCAGATCACCTAACCATTTGGTGCACGCCAACGCATGCTGCTGGCCGCCAGACTGCCGTCTATACAGTGACAAACAGGGACAAGTTCCGTCAGGTGATCTCAAAGGCACCATCTCTAGACAGCCTGATCAAACTGATGAGGGAGTGTTTACGAGACGCTACAGTACAACGACGACAGAGTATCGGCAAACCAAACACCGATTTTAAGCTTTAGCGGCTTCGCGCTTGTCGACGCCGCGCTGATAGGCGGGCGCAACGCTCTAAACGACGCACCGACTGGACTATGTATAATGGCATTGACGCAGCCATATGGCGGCATACAAAACAGCTTCGTCGTAAGAACTGGGCAACCTTGTGTAGTTCGCTGCATACTGGAAGTCGTTTTAGAATTATATGGCGCATAATGAAGGCTCTCGGTGCTCACGCGTAGTCTGCAAGAATCCTACGGCTGCGTTGTGCATAGCGACTGGCCAGTCAGCAAAAGTTCTAGTGGAGGAATTTGCAGACCTTTTCGTCTCTCCTATGTCGAGTGACACCACAAATGGCGACCTTCCTTCTTTGGCTGCTTCCTATGGTCCAGCCTGCCAGATGGACGCGGCAGATTTCACTCTTGGAGAGCTGCGACACGCATTCAGCCTCTCGAAACGCCGCACTGCCCCAAGTGAGGACGGTGTGACGTACCAAGCACTGCGGAACATTGATAAAAGTTTTCATGATCATATATTATAACGCTACCGTTATATTATAATGAAGTATGGAGAACCTGTTTAACCCCTGCTGAATGGGAAATCGTCCATGGTAACACCAATTTTAATGCCCGGTCGCCCTGCATGACACCTCAAGTCCTACCGGCCAATATCCCTAACTTCAAATGTCATCAAGTTAATAGAACGAATGGTCCTGCTCTGCCTAGATGCCAGGCTACAGGAACTAAATTGTTTCCCTTATGTCACGGGTGGCTTTCGTCCCCGCCACTCAGCTCTGGAGAGCATCTCAGACCTTGTCTCAGCCCCTCGAACTTGCTACAGGAAACAAGCACTCCGCCTACATGCTCTTCCTAGACATACAGCAAGCTTTCGGCTCGGTTCCGTATAATTCGATTCTTTTCGCTCTTGCAAACGCGGGAATTGGGTGTCGTCTGCTCCGCTTTGTGCATAATTATCTGTCGGAGTGTCGGATGAAAGTGGGTGCCGGAGGAATAACAAGTTAATCCCGCACTGTGAAGTGCGGTGTCCGACAGGGCACATTATTATCGCCGCTTCTGTTTCACACTGTACTCGCCACGCTTCGATGTTGCTCGCTTCGGGACAGTGACTTTCCTGTGTGCATAGCTATCTATGTAGATGATATTGCTCTGTGGGTAAACAGCCCTTCGCGCCTTGGTCCGAAGCTACGTGCAAGCTTGCAAAGAGCTCTGGACGCGACTTCAGAGTACTCGGCTGAAATTCACCTGCAAATATCCCCTGCTAAGTCGGCTACAATAGCCCATTATTCAAACAGCATGCTCGTCGAACAATTAGCCTACTGTACCTTGACGAGACACCGATAAGCTAGGCTCGACAACATAGTTATTTGGGCTTTACTGTGGATGACCGCATCTCTAGGCGTCCGGCCGTTGAATTTGCACGACGCAAATCGCAATCCCTCCTTAAGTGTGTGGGTGTCTTGACTGTTAGAGGTGCTGGCTGCGACCAAACAACGGCTCTGCAGGTGTACCAGTCGTACACCTCTCAGGCGCACTGCAGCGTGCCTGAGAGGTGTACTCGGGCACAGGCACTCTCAGGCACAATGCATGCGTTACCAGTCCTGAGCGTGCCACCTAGTTTGATGGCCCAACTGGAGCGGGATCATCGCGTTGCCCTCCGACTAATGCTTGAATTACCTCGCAGGGCACGATTTGTTGCGTTACTTACTGAAGCGCATCAGTTATCCCTGAAGCTGCAAGCGGACCAGAGAGCTCTCTATCATAGTGAGCGTCTGCCCCACGCATCTTCATCCTCTCATACACTGCCCGTTTTCTCGCATGAGACAAATGGCGGCACTATTT
Organism: Dermacentor variabilis; assembly: GCF_050947875.1. Classification (NCBI taxonomy): domain Eukaryota; kingdom Metazoa; phylum Arthropoda; class Arachnida; order Ixodida; family Ixodidae; genus Dermacentor; species Dermacentor variabilis. The sequence goes on from NC_134572.1 coordinate 66,183,962, forward strand.
ATGAAGATTGCTGGTATTTTTGAACATGCTGCTTCAGTTTCGTCTCCGCCTCCGAAAGATATCGCCAAACTTGTATTCCCTATTTGTCTCACAATCCCTGACATACACCAAAAGTCTGCTATGCCTGTTTCGGCAATATTTAAATTGGCTTAGTTGCACATGTGCTAAATATTTCCAGATTATCACCAAGTATTCACATATGCATCTGTACACAGTGATGGTCAAGGTGCTTCTGCCGCGTTTTTCTGCCCTTCGACGCAAGTGCGACGTATATTTTATATTCGCCATCCAGCCTCGTCGACAACTGCGGAGCTAGCAGCGATTAATGTTGCACTGAAGTACGTGCAAGAGGAGTTGACCGCATCGAAGATTGCCATCTTTATGGACTCCCGCGCTGCCCTTAGCCGATTACAACGCTCTCAGATTAATTGTCAAGTTGTGCGCAGCATTGCTGCTCATTCCAAAAAATTGCATAACATGGGGTATCTCTTGTTTCGCAGTGGATACCTTCACACTTAGGGGCTGCCGGAATTGAAGAGGCTGATCGGTTAGCTTCAAGTTGCGCTCATAACAATTGTGTCTGCCCTGAAATCTTGTACAAGCTTGATAACGCTAGTCTGCTGATTCGTCGCCACCTACTCAAGCAGCATCCAAACCAATGCATCGCAAACGGAACGTTCCCGCCCCGTGTTCGGGTGGAGGTTCGCTTCGTCGTGCTAGAGCACAACTACTGAAGCTAAGGGTTGGCTGTGTGAACGTGTGCGAACGTTTATACCGACAAGGACGTGTGGCCAGTCTATTGTATGCGTCTTGAAGTTGCTGCGATACACTTCAGCAATGTTTGGGTACGGGCTAGTTGGTGTTACATTGTTTCAAACATCACCTACATCGCATACAAGTGCCTACATTGTCTTCGTCGTCTGTTTGGTCCCTTGTCCTTGTATGTGCTGTAAGTGACAAATGAGACACTTCAGCATCTGATATTGGAGTGTGCCGCTTTCATTGCGCAGTGTACGTCGCTAGTGAAGGGTTGTCACCTCCTCGGCATGCGGTGTACGACACTCGATGACTGTTTTTACCCCAGCGGCTGTGCATCTGGACGAGATAAGGTGCATCGGGCTCTGCTTACTTTTGTAAAAGAAACTAGCTTAGGCTCACGTTTGTAGCCTATTTCTGTTTTCGGGTGACTTGAACTCAAACAATATTTCTTCAATCTCGACATTCTTTAGTGGCATGGCCAAGTGACCGACCCTACTGTGTGTGGTGTGTGCTGTATGTGTTCTGCTTAATTCTTTCGCATTTGTCATCTTTCCCTCTCTTTTCTCTCCCATTCCCGTTTTCCTACCTTCCGTTTCTATGTTTGTTTCTCCACCTTTCTAAATAGTAGGCAGGCGTTATCCACCTTCCGGTGGCAGTTGCCTGCCTGCTCCACGTTCTCCTCTTGCTTTGTGTATATATGTTTTCAAAACAAATAATAATAATATCTGAACTCTGACCCACCATTTCATCTCATCAAAAATACCTTTTATTTTCGAATTAGCCGTAAATATCTACAACATTACCTGCCTTCATCACTTAGAACACTTATTACTCTGTCGATGAGATCACAAGACCTGCACTTTTTAAAGCGCAGTTTTCTTTGTCTCTTCCCGCCGCCTTGCAGCTGCTGGCTGGTTGGGGTTTTACGTGTCAAAACCGCGATTTGATTAGGAGGCACGCCGTATCGAGGTTGCTCCGGATTAATTTTGACCAATTTTTAATTTTGACATTCCCCCAATGCATGGGACAGGGGCGTATTTGCATTTCGCCGCCAGCGAAGTGCGGCTGCAGAAGCCGAGGATTTGATCCCACGACCTTGTGCATAGCAGCGCAACACCATAACCGCTAGGCTGCTAAGCGACCGGGGCGGGCGCTGGCTGCTGGCTCATGCTGTCTTCCCTCGTATTACAACTCGGGCCAGTGGGAATGTATGTGCCCAAGGGCGTGTGCCCGAATAGACAATGCGGGACACTGGCCAGTGTCACTGGCTCTGTGGACATTTTCTGGCAATCTCCAACAATGTGTTCGGCCACTGGTTAGGTGGCATCGCAGACAAGCACAACGAGAGGCAGAAAGTGAAAAGGTCGGCAACAGAGAATTGAAGAAATAAGCTAGAGAAAAGTACAGAAGTCGGCAACAGAAGTATCCGAGTGTGGAAAAGCAAGTTCGGTGAACAGAATGTAACCAGCGCGTCTATTCAGGAAGGAGGGTTGAGCTGCATAGAAATGAAAACATTTTCTGAAGTTTTTTAACTCTTTTAGAGCCGGCCCATCGTTGGCCCATCCACAAATTGTTGGTATGTGCCATGTTCTTTTTAAAAAGCGTATTATCATCATCATCATTTAAGTTAGTATCAAAGAAAGCTTCGTTTATGAACGATTTAAATATGTGCTGCTGCTTTCTTCAATTTATTTCCGATTCTGTTATTCTGGCCACGTTATTCTAGGGCTTTGCTTCATCTCATTCCCTGCAAAGCAGCGTATAAGCGTGTGGGTATATGCCAACTAAACACTCTTCTCTATGGTATGGTATGGTATTCCTTATGCGATGGCGCACAACTTCTCTACAATAAAGAACTTCATTCTTCTCTCTCTCTCTCTCTCTACTCTGTGTTTGTGGATATGGGCCCGGGTGGTAAGAGTAGATATTCTAATTTGTCAGGACATCCAGAATTATCCGAAGGAAAATTCCGCCCCCCCCCCCTTTTCTTTTCTCTCAACTTTCGTTATCCCGCCATTGTTGTTCTTTTTAGTTTGCGTTCTGCGTTCTTCGACAGCACACTTTCTTTTTCTTCGCCCAAATATGGGCATAAAGTAATTCGGCGTCGACTGCTTACCGTGTATCATGCCAGGTTTCGCTTAGCCGTACAAGCTGAGTGCCAGGAGGTGCCGAGGAGACGCGCAGAGGGGAAGGATTACAGTCGCGTGAAAAAGGAAGAGAGAGTCACAAATGAAAATATTCATGCAAACCTCGTACACAGCTCCTTAGACCAGTATCCGTGGTCGCGCGGCTACCCTCCGCATCACTAATTATGTGCAGTGCTAGGGCGCTGCAGCTGGAGGCCGCCGTTCAATGAATTCATTGTTTTTAGCCGATGATTAACTTTGTGGCAGCAAATATAAAAACACGCGGAAGCGCAATCCGTACAACAATTATGACAGAGAGCTAGACGAAAGAAAGGACAATGAAAGAAAGGTTAACCAGAATAAAAAGAAACCTTGTTTGTTACCCAACACAAAAAGGAAAAAGAAAGGGGGGGGAATGATGAGGTAAGACAATTAAAATAAAAAGCACGTAGGCTCAGAGCTAGTGCACATAAACACAATCACAGACGTTCACAGTACAAGATAATAATTAACACTAGGCATCACTAAAGCCGCTCGTGCAGGTTGCTTGTCCTTAGAAATTTTAACAATGAGCCCTGCTGTGACGAGCTTATGAGCTCTGTATTTGAAAATAATTTGTTCTGACGATGGTCTGTCATCAACGCGAGTTGGGGCAGTCGTCAGCGTTCGTTCCTACGCATTATAGCGATGACACCGACGCAGAGTGTGTTCGAGGGTCTCCTCGATATCACTGACATCATAGGTCATTCCAATAAGGAGTGCAAAATATGTTGTGACAGGCACACTTAAGAATCGCATTGTTACGCAGTAAGCAGTGTCGACAGACAATAAGTTACTCCAGAACCAAGTTAACTGCAAAGAATTGCTGAAGTGATATCAGTAGCATGAATATGGAGCATATGCATTTCGTTAGAGAATATTCGCGAAATTCATAAAAACAAAGAAGTTGAGAACAATCATAGCAAGAAACGAGGACCAAGCAAGGCAAAAAAGTATTCCGTCAGCAATACATGGTGACAATACTCACGGGATCAATTGAGTTTAGCTTTATGGGCTGGTGATGCTCGTGAAAAAAATGTTAGGTTTTCTGGCGCGTGGAACCAGGACGTCTAACACAGAACGCAGACAGATGGTGGCCGACCGTATTTCACATATAAATTCACAAGGCCTGTAATTAATGCGCGCGCACTTGTTGGCAAATCCCGACCGCACACATCGCAACAAGTGCGAAGTGGTGGCCACATGGAGATGATTTCGTCGCATTTCGTGCACGACGTCGCGGCGTCTGTTTCCCACTGCGCCGGGGGAGGGGTTTGATCACGGATGACCGGCGTAATTGGATTGTAACAGAAGCTGAAGCCACGCATACCAGTGCATATGAATAAATACCGACAATGATCACGTCGCAGACGTAGACATCGCCCTGGGTAAGAATCAACGCGAAGACGCTGTTAACGTCTGTAACATTCACGAAGGCATATCGCTGCTAGTCAGTGCGCCATCAACCGCCCAGAGTTACGTTATCTGGTAGGCTGTCTCACGCATAGTAAAGATGGGAAAATAGATAGATGAAATGAACACAGTGTTACCGGAAGTGGTGGGCCAACGCAAAAACGGCAGTGTTCTCAAATGGCCGATCAAGTTAGTAAAACCCGAGAGGAGAAATTAGTCCAGAGTGCTCCATCTCCGCTAAATTATCAGAAGTGTCGAAGCTGTGGCTCGTAAAATGAAACGAACCAATCAGAAAGACCGAAGGAAGAGAACTGGCACTCTGAGCACGTTACGAGGCTGCATACAATGAATACAGTAAATTGCTGAACTATGACGATTTGGGGAACTGACTATCTGCTCAAACGAGGTCATACTATATTCCAGCTTTCTTCACGCCATGCTGCATAAAAGGCACTAATGGGCACAAGAGACCGTCTGCTGTTTGCCCTTCTCCTTGGAACTAGTTTGATGGACGCTTGGTGACCCCTTCCGTTGACAATGACAGCGAGGCCACCTGTAGTTCTCCAGGCAGCCGAGCTCGCCAGGCTAACAACATAGCAACGCTTCCACATTTCAGCAGTTACACTTCGAATGGCTTTCCGCGCCACCGACGGGTACCACCATGCTCCAAGGATCTGTATACGCGAACCATTCTGGAGTCGACAAAATTTAACGCAGAGCGCTTGAAGTTCGTCACAGAAGACGCGTGCAGATGAAGCGCTCGACGAGCTCCTCGCGTCGGCGACTCTTTTGCGTAAGGTGAGCTCGCGGGGGGGGGCCTTGGCGAAAGCCACTCTAAGCCACGGGCGACGTAGCGACATCGTATGCGTAGCCTCCGCAACGCTGCACATTTTTATTCAGACGAGAGCTTTAGTCGAAAAAATAAGCGATAGAAGAAGCGGGGAGCGAGTGGAGAGCAAAAGGCGCGCTTCTCGAAGGCGCTTTGTCAGGATTACGATGCACGGACAGTGACAAATTTGCGGCGAGAGCCGAGGGTTTTCGCTCCTCGTCCGCAACTGCTGCAGAGAGAGGGGGGGGGGGGGGGAAGACCCGAGTTGCGACGACGATCTCGGCGAGGCGCGGCAAGACACGCCTGCCGCCGCCGGCCTCTCGATCCTCGCTCGCGTTGTTCGTTAACGCCGAGGTCCCTCGGTGGCGGCGGCGCTCCGCGGTTGCTTCGCGTAGCTTTCGCGGAAGCGCCCGATTCATCACCTAAAACTGCGCGTCCCGAAGCGTTTTACACGCGTCGCGCTAAGACGGCCGGCCGAGTGTGACCGCGCGCTGAGATATTCGCAGTTTCTTTCGTTTATTTTGTAGCCTCCTTCTGGAGCTTTAACGGCGCCGCAGAGGAAGCGCAAAGTTAGATAGATGCCGACTTTAATAAAAAGACGACACGTTGGCCAAAGGTGTTGCTTGGTGCACCCTCAAGGAGGGTGAAGGATGAGCGGAACGGGAGGCACGTGCCCACACGCAAATAGCACGAACGCATACAACTACATTAACGCACCGGTCCACGCAGGTACAGTAGGTCCAAGGTAAAAAAAAAATTAAATTCTGGGTTGACTTTGACAACACCACGATATGATTGTGAGGTACGCCGTAATAGGCGACTCCGGATTAATCTTGGCCCCCTGGAGTTCTTTAGCGTGCACCTAAATCTAAGTGCATGAGCGTTATTGCGTTTCGCCCACAGCAAAATGCGGCTGCCGCGGCTGGGAAGAGGCTAAAGGAAATTTTTATGGCTCTCTGTCTCATCTATCTTTTTTTTTTTCGCTACGTTACCCACTTCCCCCACAGCAGGGTAGAAAACCGCACATGCGTACGGTTGACCTTCCTGCCTTCTCTTGCTTTTCTCTCTCTCTCTCTCTCTCTAACGTCTCCCTTTGGTGGAGCTTTAGCTGCAAATGCAGCTGAAACAACTTCAATGAGCTGCGCAAGTGCGTAAGCTAAGTCAAGGCCACCAATCACAAGTAATCTCCTGCAGAGTCAGATTATTTTACACTTGCCAAAAGGGCGATTGGGAATTCACCCATTCACTACACTCCCTAATTCTTCGACGTGAATTTGCTGCTCAGAACAAAGATATTTGTCGACGGTGGCAAAAGACTTCTGGCTCTTCGTTTCAGAGTCACCGTATTAGTCGTGTTCCACGGAGTACTACAACCTTGTCGAAAATGCAGCGCTCCCAGTTAAGCGATTGCAGTTCGTGTACCTCGGCGCCAAACGTTGGCTATGACGTTGCTGCCATTTATGCTTTCCTAGAAAGTAATAGTTCATTCAAATTGCAACGACAAAGTATTTTGCACAGTGGCAACAAAACGAACGTTCCAGTCCGATTATACAGAAACTGTCGCCTTTTTGCTTCACCCGTGCAGCAGCACTCAAAATTTAGGCAGATTTCGCCTTGCACGGAAGAAGCACTCGCAGGTATACAATCGGACAGAAATGCAAACAAGTGGCGATCGACGAAACCAGTCTTTGCCAGATAGATATAGTGCAGGTACGAGAGAAAGTAAAAATAAGTACTCTTGCAACGTCTCACAAACAGCTCCCTACATACATGACATGCACGCACACCAAAAATCAGACACACAAGAAACTTTCTGCTCCAACAGGCAACTTACCGAAAATGTGGAGTAAAAACCCAGTTATCGTATGAAACACGGCGCAAAACAATATTTGCTGTACGGTGTTCATAAGACTTAGTTATTCAAATGTTGTGGCTGTCGTTTAGTTATTTAACAACCAAAATGTTCCAAGTATCAACAAATTTAGAGCTGAAGTTAGGCATGCACTCTAAACTTTGATGTGCGCGTGCTACGAGGCAGTGTCTTGTTTTTTTACACTACATTTGTTATGATCGATTTAAGCACCACGGGAAATGCGGAACCAGTAGTCATATGGTTTAACCAGGTTAGTCAGTTAACCAGCACGAAATTCCAATAAAATAGGCAGTCACTTTTCTGTCTATTCTGTGCAGTAAATTTTGTCATGCGTCAGTTCCTGTTGTAAAAACAAAAAAAAAACCATCGGGCGTGGCAGTCGCCGAAAACCATTTACCAGCATTAGATAACGGAAAGCTTCTACTGCCACAGTCTAAGCGAAAGCTAACGGCGTATTCAGGTAAGTTGGTTGCTCCGCACGAGCAACTCCGAATAAACGACTTTCGCAACGAAAAAAAAAAAAACGCCGCAACCGTGCGCGCCTTTAATTCAAAAATCGGCCGCTTCATTTTAAGCGCGGCCGCAATTCCCGCTGCTAAACGGCACCCCCACCTACCATTTACTTTGCTCATTGCCTCCTCCGATAACGTCGTCAGAAGCATTTTGCCCTATTCGCTTGCCAGAAACCTTACGACGACGACAAACAAACGACACGAAACGCGCGAGCACATTCGAGAGGAGCACGCTGCTGTGGGAAACGAATTCCTACGCGAGGGCTCGCCGCGAGCAACAAGAACACGCAATCCGATCGACGCGGCAAGCCGGTTGCACGGCGTGCGCGCTCCAACGACGCTCGCGCATTCTCCATTCCATCCGCGCGACATTGCCATTCGAAGCACCGGTTTTGCGAGAACGGCGGCAGCCGCACAGACACGCGCGCAGCGAGAAGGAAGCGCGAGCGCCATTTCCTCTCCCCGCCTTTTCCTTAAAGCGGCGCACGCCATCATCCCCCATGGGGAGTCTCTGGGGAAAAGGACGTCGCTGCTGGGGTGGTCGCTGCGCGACGCTCCCGCCGCGCCCGGCGTTCGTCACGCAGCCGAAGAGACGCGTCGCGCGCGGCACGCTGCGTGCATTTGTGAGCGCGCAATCTTGCTCGCGTCTGAACGGCAACGTCGACTCTCTCTTCTCCGTCACGCCACCTCAACCCCGATCCTCAAGCTCGCTTTCTCCCTCAAGCCTTAACTCTCACCCTTTATCGTCTTCGCCGTACGAGGCTCCTTCCTCAAGCCGGGCAGCGTTCCAGTAAGCAAAATGTGATAATGTGATAATAAAGCGAAAGTATGTTTTCGGAAGAAAAGATGTAGCTCCTTTCTGTCCCTCCTCGCGTGCTTTCGTCTTCGTTTCGAGCCTCGTTATCGTCTTACTGGTTTTTTCTTTGTTATCTGCGCTGCTATCTTCCATTTTCGTTCTGTCTCGTGTACTAGCGGAGACGCTAGCAATAGCCCGCGAGGGGCTGCTAGCACGTTGTCAAAGCAACGTTTACCCGCGCGCATCCAACGAGGAGAGGAAGACGAACAACGCGCTTCGAAAATGGGCAGGGTATACGGAAGGCAGTTTGCATTCGTCGCCAACGCCGAAGCAGGACTCTTGGGCAGTCGACGCACGTCGAGCAGTCAATCGCAGCTCGAGGCCGCACCACACCGTCGACGCGGGCGCGAAGGCGGGCATCGGGAGCGTGTGGCAGGAATTGAAGCGTTCGGCGACAGGGAGACCCGAAGCTCGAGAGAATCTCGTTTCGCTTCGGCTAAACCGGTCGAGACGCTGGCTGGCTTTGGGGATGGGAGGCCGCTACCGGCCGGGACGGAGGGAGATTTCACTCCGAGTGCGAAGGGGGAGGCGGGGGGGCCTCGCATGCCGCCAACAGGTGCGCCCCCGCGCTCTGTGGCCCGGGGTTCCTTTATGCCCTCCATCAGCCTCGAGCGCGTCAGGAACGCCTGTTTGTCGCAGAACCCACTGCATGGGACCGCGACCGTTCTCGCTGATTCTTCTTTTCCTTGAAACGCGGGAGATGTTCTTTTCGTGGAGATGTCTATAGTTCTCCCGCTCTCTTCTTGCAAAAAAATCCACAGCGGAACTTCAAACATAGCAAACGGTTCATAAGGAGAGAGAGCCATGAAGTGATCAACAGTTGTTGAACAAGGGATGACTCAGGCAGGTACTAGCTTTTCCTTGTCTTCCTCAGGGCTACAAATAGCTGTTGTAGCGTTGGCAAAGTAGTTGCGGCCCTGGCAAGTCCCCTTGTCGAAACGTTGCTTTCACGATGAGGCTTCCCGAGGTTGATCACTATAGGTCGCCCTTGTGGAACGCACGTCATCACTGATGTAGGTTTGAGTCGTCGTGCTGAGTGAGATTGGCACGATGGCATTGCCGTAAGATGTCATCATAATGTTATCGAGCTGCTTTTGGACGGTACCGGATTTTACTTCTCACTAATGATTTAGATTCACTTGTTCCCAACACTTCTTCATCTTGGTGCGGACATGAAGTTCACTTTTTGGAAGCTGCTGCAAACTACGACATTCCATGCGATTGAAGAAAGACTTCAATGATTCAAGCTATATGCCAGTAGCATATATGTTATATATTTATTTTTCTAAGTACTGTAAGTAAATGTAAATCAGAAGAAATTGTTTGGGTAGTGTTCTTTGGTCTCTCTCTTTGCTTTTATTTTTCTCTATTTGGCCCTAAAAGAAAGCATTCAGACTATGCAAGAGGTTTGCACTTTGAAGTGCAAAGCCAACTCGGCGTCCTCGGTCAGGCATAAGGCTACTGCGTTAGAATTTATCTTCCCACACATTAAGGGGAAGTAGCCCTCCAACACTAGACTATAATAAGAAATAAATCACGAACATAAAGATGAAATTGGTCAAGAAACAACTCAGAAAGCAGTAGGAACGTCCAGTCGTTCGCCTCTGTTAGCATTACCATGGCCATCATTGACATTTGTTCGCGGCTGTACTCAATTTGCATCTTACTTTTCCACGTTTGAAACAGCCAATTCGTCGGTGGCCTGTTATCCCAGGATATCATTATAATAATATTATTATATTATTAGCACAAGACACATTCTCAAAGCTCTCCAATTAACCTCGTGTTGTATTGAATGATGGTCAACAATTTTCCCGAATTTCCCATCTTTGTTTTATTAATGAAATGTACCAAAATAGATATGTGTTCGCAAGCCTTATCACTTAACCTAACTATCCGCAACTTCCAACTGCACAACCCATGCCATAGTAGCGGTTTCCTTACTTTCACTAATTACAGGACAAACTTTACTAGCTTTATGTTTTGTTCCAAGCGTCGTTTCTTTCTTTTAGACTCGGCTGAAATAACATCTACTTGCGTATGACATCTAAAAAAATGTAACTGTCCCTCATGCTACTAACATCGCATATGTCAATTTTATTTCGGGCAGTTGTCGCCTTGTTTTCAACTTTCTATCTTTTAATTTACTAGTACGCAAATGTTGAACATTATTTCTTCTTCTCCACAGACTAGAGATTTTGTCGCCGTTAAGAACTGTATTTTTGTAAAACCCTCTACAAAGACACCCAATTAAACAAATAACAAATAAGGCTAGTGATGAAAGACTCGGTCAAACAGGTTTCACGTGTTCTGTGCTTCAATATAATGTTTGGGCATGTTTGTGGCTGTGAGATGTTGTCCCCCATGTTGTCTTCTCTTGGATCATATACGTATTCAGTGCCGTGGTATCCCTGTATTTACTCAATTCTAATGCAGACCTTAGTTTTTCAGGATATTTACTACGAAATGACATGCAGTTAGATTGGAGGGCAAAACTAAAACAGCAATAATGGCAAGCTATCGTCGTCGACATAAAGTTCTGTTACCCAATCCACACGTCGCTACAGGGATGGTATTCCGGACACCGTAGAATTCCTCCATGATGTCACATTTGCCAAGCATGTTATGATCTCTGATTGGCTCGAAGGTCGGCTACATCTTCTGCGATTGGCTCGATAGGCGGCTACACCTTCTCTAATGGCCTCCAGGTACAAACATGAGGTAATTCGACAACGTGCCCGGAATAGCACGCAATTTGTAGGAGGTGTGGTAGCTTTGTACACGCTCCACAAGTTCTTTGCCACAGTCTGCAAAGCGTTTAAGATATGCACTATCTGAAATGCCATAGCAAGCACCGGAGATGAGATGCTGTTGATAGTAAATAAGGGGGCGTCCGACAAGGACGATGAATGATGCCCATTTAGCTGTGGTTCGGATGCAATAGTAATTATTTTTTTCACGTCAAAACACACCTCATAGCCCTCTCTGTCACCATGAAAAATTGATGAGTTTAGTACGAAGGACACTGCGCTGATCACTTCTTAATGTATGCAAATCGGACGACGTCTTGCAATGGACGGTGCGTTAAAATGGAAGTAAAATTTTCCCCAACAGAGCTAACCAGACCAAGGTTTATGCCTCTATTCTTAAACCTTGGATAATTCTATGACAAGTCATGCTGAATGTATAAAAACTAAGCTCATAACTAGAGATAACAGGCATAACGTGCTACAGGAGGACAAACTAAAGCATTAATTTTCCGGAGCACTATACCCGTTCTATGACTGACAACAAATACACTAACTCATTGCCGCAGAACGTGCATTGTACATAGCAGGGCTGGGAAAAGATACTTTCCAAATGTATCATTATGCAGAATTCAAGATACTAGCATGTCAGTTGTATCCGACGCGATACTTGCAATTCGTATATTGAGATACTTCGATACATCTGTTAATTCCTCGTTATAGCATCACTAGAGTTCCGCTGCAGATATGTAGTTGCTTACTCGGAAATTCATTGTCTCCCGCTAGCAGAACTCGTTTATTTCAAACTTTCTGTACTAAAGGTAGAATTTTATTTCGACACTGTAGCCAACAATTACATTGCCATTCCGCAAAAGTCAATGGGTCCGGCCGGAGTTGCATCAGGTTAACGCAAGGAGGAGGAGGAGGAGAAACTTTATTATTGCAGAAACCGTTGCGCGGTTTATTCCTGGGTGGTTCCCTCTGACAGGGCTCCACTGGCGATCGCGGCTCGCCGGACCTGGTCGAGGGTCGCCAGTTGGCTTCCCAGGTCCAGTTCGGAGAGTCTCGCCTCCCAAGACCACGTAGTGAGTGTGTGTGTTGTGACTCGTGGCGAAATTGCGTCGCCCGGACGGTCGGTGCATTCGTGTGTTATGTGCGCGAGTGTCGCTGTGTGGTTGCTACACCAGGGGCATGTTCGGGACGTATAACTGTCTGGGGAGATTGCGTGTAGACGAGACAAGTGTGGGTATGTGTTAGTTTGCAGGCGGCGCCAGTCCCTTGCCTGGAGTTTATTGAGAGCTTTGTGTGGCGGAGCGTATTGCGTTCTTCCGAGCCATTGGTCCTGTAGTATTTGTTGACCTGTCGTTAATAACTCGTGGGTCGCTCGTCGGTCTGTCGGGGGCTGAAGAACGGTGTGGTCTGCCGCTCGGCTAGTGAGACCTCGAGCTGCGCAGTCCGCCTCTTCGTTGCCCCGCAGGCCTTCGTGCCCGGGGCACCAGACGATACCATGCGTCCATTGTAGTGTGCGACCCAGGATTCGAATGGCTTGTATAGGGAGTGTTCCGTTCAGGTATAAACGACAAGCCGCTTGTGAGTCAGTAAGGACACGGGCGGACCTTCCCTTGCTCTCGGCGTCGCGAAGTGCGAGAGCGATTGCTGCTGCTTCTGCTGCTGCGCTGCATGTGGCGCGGATGGAGGCTGAGGCTACCAGGTTCCCCTGATTGACAACGGCGATTGTGTATTTGAGCTCGCAACGTGGCGACGAGGGATACGGGCTAGCGTCCGTATAGGCTACGCAATTAGCGATTTGTCTATGCCACCTTTACGTTGGGTTAAGGGCACTGCTTTAGGTGCAATCAGAAAGCTGGTCAGCGCCTTATTTTACTTCGTGTTCGTTTGCACATGTTCGTAATTATCCCACGTTAAGCTCCAGCGAATAAACTATTTACACTGGATAGGTTGCGCGCATCGTACGGACACAATAACGTTTATAAATAATACATCGTGCTATGCACTTTTCGTTTTTGCACGTGAGCAGACAACAGTAAATGTAGCGTACAGTGGCAACGTTGTAGCTTACAGTATCAAGAAACACAAGAAACTTGAAGAAACGAGATAGGTAGCATATACCGCCACCCTGCTTCAACTGAGATGCTCTTATCTTCATTATAACAATATTACTACGACATTGTGGGCGCGCACCAATGCTAAAAGCACGCGTAAATGTCAGTGAATTGTAAAGCTCGAGGTGTACCAGTATGCGCCGCTTATCATAATCTCGCAAACGCGCTTACTGATTTCACTGCGTGCTCGCCAGTCGAAGAAACAGTAGATCACGTAACAGCGGATAATTTTCTATTCGCGAAAGCATGCCTACTGTGTTGTCGTTGTGACAGTGAATGCTTCATCAAGCTGCTCGTGATAACACCTTCTTGTGGCCATCTTTGTCCTTGCAGATTTTCAAGAAAGTAAAGGTTAATTCATTGACATAACACTTTTTTTGGAACATACTTCTCGAATATTGTTCCGAGCATCAAATTTCTAGCAAAAATCAACTACGGCCGCTGGCTTGACTTCTGTTCATCGGTTGCAGCATTGCACCTAGTGACTATTATTAAAAAATGATGCGGTAAAATTTTAATAATTGTTAATACTATAGTGCCACACAGCTACCAGTTTTCTGAATCGTGTTTGGCTGTCCAAATTTAGGGCAGAAGCCATTTCAGGAGAGCTAGAGACGTTTATGCGATAATGAATGAATAGAATTTATTGATAGGAAAGACAGAGAGGTCGACCATAAGTACTAAAATAATGACGCGCCGCTGATGATCTTCTATAGTGTCACTTATTTCATTGTTCCACCACTTCCGTGTTCATTATTTTTTTTTTGTTACGCTCCAACAGTTTTAGCCGTGTTTGTCTCAATTCCTGCTGCAGGACGTCTACCAGTCTCTTGTAATCCCATACTGCTGAATGAAAGGCCACCATTTTCTTCCGTGCTCTTCTTTTGCGATATCTACTCTTGGCTCTTCTTTCCCTTTTTAAGAATTCCTCTGCTGTCGCTTCCTGTCTCGAGTCAGCATCTCTGCCAAAGTTAAGGTTACATGTTTATAATCGCTGACCAAGCTATGTTTTCCTCCTTCATCTATCGTCACATGATATAATCGTTGGTAAACCGTTTCCGAGACTAAGGCGTAGTCGATACATGACTGCGTGCCATATTCTGCATTGCCACGTTAACCTGTCCATGACGTTTATTCTCCCTTTTATCCCCCAGCGCAGTGTAGCCAACCGAACTCTTGACTGGTTACCATCCCTGCCTTGCTTTTACCTCTCTCTCTCTCTCTCTCTCTTATTCTCCCTTTTGACTACTACAAGGCTACGTTCCTCGTACACCAACAACTAAAACCATAACCGGTCTCTTGACTGGTTAACATCCCTGCCTTCCTTTTTCCTCTCTCTCTCTCTCTCTCTCTCTCTCTCTCTCTCTCTCTCTCTCTCTCTCTCTCTCTTATTCTCCCTTTTAACTACTACAAGGCTACGTTCCTCGCACAGATCAACAACTAGAAAACCATCGTAATCAGTGTACCACTCTAGATCCCCTGTGTGTCCTCCATCCTTCACTCTGGGCACGCTGCGCTATGTGTCGGCGCCGCCGGAAGTCTGCACTTGACGCGTATCTGATTACATATTCAGAAAGGTATTGTCTAAATATATATTACGCAGGTTCGGTTTCACCCAGCACTGGATAAATTTTATAGCTTTTTTTTTTTGTCATTGAAGGGCGGTACGTACTCCGTGCCGCATACTCAGCTAACCAAGTTGGTCCGGCGGTTGGTTTCGAACCTAGTTCTCTCAGCACAGCAGGCCGATGTCCTACCCACTCACCATGCCAACTGCCCGCTACACCCAGTGACCCAGATTGGCTTGAAAGAGGTTAGATACAGACGGACAAACAGACGGAGTGCAAACTGCGGGAAGTTCCTTAAGAATGCTGACCGCATTCAAGATAAGTTAGAATTAAGGTGACGTCTCTTAGAACGAGCTTTAACTGCTCTCAAATGCCTGTCTCAGTGATCCTTGGTGTTTTCGTGAATCTTGCTATATAGCTACAATGCCAGGCTTCACTGTGTGTGAGCTGTACTGTTGCGCTCTGCTTTATACTTTGAGATTTGTCATCTTGCTTTTTCTTTCCTCTTCCCTTCCCGAGATTCTTCCTATCTGCGATTTCTATGTTTCTGTCTTCTCCTTTCTGAAGAGTACGCAGGCGTTGTGCCCCTTCTGGTGGCAGTTGCTAGCCTGCTCCTCGCTTTCCCTTCCTGTCAAGTGTATATGCGTTTTCAAAACAAATAATGATAATATAACTGCATCTTTCATATTAAGATACATGATGCATCGCATGATGGTTAGGAAATACAGATACTGATACGCGTCTTTGCTGAGTGTATTAAGATACACACGCAAGATACCAATAGAGTATGTTACGATAGTATGTAATGTACGCGTATCTTCTTCGTTACTGCGCAACCCTTATGCGCAGCTGCAAGCGTTTAGTTGATGCCGCTTCGGCACATTCTTTTTCTTTACTGCCTTTGCTTTGCGGCAAATGCCCTGAATTAAGAAAACAAGGAATCTGGACCATCGTCATTATTGTAGGTCTGAATCAACAACGCAGGCTCGTATGTTCTTCTCCGTCATATAGTGACCAAGTTTTACCCCTCCTAATTACTATAGTATTCACTTCCATGGTTGTATTCCTAACCTGGAATCGGTAAAAAAGTTTGGCGAAAGAAACACATTCAGCAAAACTTTCTTTGTGTCGGAACTGTACGAAAATGCGCATGCATGCCTAGGAGCTCCTGATTTACCGGTGGTTTCCGTAGCTCAAGAGTAGGATTGACGTTTTGAATCGCCTCAAAGGAAATCCAAAGCGCAAATTGGGTCGTTAACTTCATGTATTGTGCGCACAATGTTTACTCTGTGCCTATTTTGCTCTTTCTGTAGTCTTCTTTTTTTTCTTTTCTGGTTAGGTTAGGTTAGAAAACTGGGTGGGCACCGGTGGGCGCCTCGCTAACTACGCAGCAGCTTCCGATATCAACTTCTGTAAAATCATGCATGCAACTAATTGCTCTAGGAAATGATAAACAATAGACACGCGTTTATAACTCTCGGTGCGTTGTTTTATTCTCTTTTCGCGTGAAAGTATGTCTCCTTGTTAACTGAGTTCATGAGCCTAAACGGACTCAAAGAGAGGTGAAACACCGTGAAAATACTCAGAGCCTCTTTTTCTCGTGCTAGAGAAGAATGTGCTCAGCGGCAGTGCAGTTAAGTGCTACTTGAGCTGCATCAGGACTGCACATAACCTAACTGGTCTAACTATTACTACCGTACGACGTTACTGGTGGCTACGCACTCCAAGTTAAGCTAAAGCGGATAGCTGTCATTGCTGTATAAACAAGCGACGCAACAGGGCTGAAAATTCATACGGTGCTTTTCATCTTCATGGTGTTCGATATGAGACAAGTTTTAACGAACAGAACCGGCTGGTTCTGACACGATTCACTGATACAACGATAGATGTGGATGCTGTGGTGCTGAATGAGAGTCCTGTACGCGACGTTGATTGTTTGAAATAAACCACGTTAAATAATGATGTTTTGAAATCCGCTGTGTACGTTTGCTTATTTATTCGAACGCTGTGAGAGTGTTGCGGTGATCCGTAAAGTATATTGGAAAGTCAAAGGATTTCCCGCAGCACGTGTCTCGTACAAACACGATGTCAATACACGTTCACTGGCGCGGTAAATCTGTCGCATCCGCGCAGGTGGTGTATCCAAGATGGCTCATCTCGGCCATATACCACGCATTTCAGAGTTATTAAAGTCAAGCTTTCTGTGCCGCTTCCTTCGACTTTCCCACTGCTGCTGCTGCTACTGCTGCTGCCGCTGCAGGTTGCCACACCGCGTCAAGGGAGAGGGGGGAGGGGGGAGCGTGTGTATACATGACAGAACCACGGCAGGGAGGAAAGGCGGTGCGAGAAAGAGACTCGTTTGGACCTTTCCATCGCATCGCATGTGCACGATACCCTCTGCAGCTCTGTCGACGTCGCCGCATTAGCCTCTCGACAGCTGTAATTATTCGTGACGCCCACAAAAGCACTGCAAAAATTGCAGCGCTTACCTTTCTACTAGCGCGCAAGCACAGGGGTAAGCTAGATAGAATGACAGACAGGAGGAAGGAGGAGGGGTGGAGAATGGGTGTAACCGACGCCGTCGCGAAAAGACTGAATAACAGACTTGCAACTGTTCGCTCGCAGTTCCGATACAAGAGGGGGAGGGGGATAGGGGGAAGGTCACGTGAGAAGGCAAAGAAATGCTACTACTATATAGACGACAGTGGCGGACGACTGGCGACAGTAGTTCGAGATACGGTACTTCTGCTAGGGTACGGTATTTCGAGGTACGGAGGTTTCGGCTATTTCAGAAAAATAAACACCATGCAAGTTTGTCAGGCGGACAACTTACGCAGGCCGTACAGAAACACAGGCCCATTAAATCGCACCGTAGGGTCTAGGTGACACTACGGAAGCGGTCGCATGTCAAATCAACACTTCTGTACCCGGCGTGGTAGCTTTGTGGCTATGACATTGCTCGAGGTAGGGGGTTTGATCCCCCCGACCACGGCAGCCGCATTTCAACGGGGGGCGAAATAAAAAGCCCTCATGCATGTAGATTTAGGAGCACGTTAAATAACACCATGGTGTCCAAAGTGATCCGCAATCCGCTTCTACAGCATGCCTCATAGCCCCATTGGGGTTTTATCACGTGCAGCCTCATAATACAATTAAATTTTAATGCTTCTGCCACGATGCGATACGTGCCATGTCAGAAAATGACAACGCTTAACTCTCTCAGAGGTTGTTAAGCATGGCGCGCTACAACGCCTCAAGTAAACACCTCTCCCTGTACGTTCTGTGTACTAAGCAGACAAATATCACTGGTGCACGCAAGGTAACCTTTGACATCAACTCACCACTCTCGTGTTGGACTAACCGTTGAATAAATTAAACATTTGCCGTCGACATCACCGCTGATTATCGCCAATCAAAGCAAACAGCACAGAAAGCTTCGCTTACATCCATTCGTATAATCGATCCATCCATCATCCCCGCATAATTTGCGCGTGCATGTGTGCAAGTACAATGTGGTTTTGTTGGTTGTAAAATCTAGAAGTGCATGTTACAAACTGTAATGCGCCATTTCGTGCTGGGCGAGGTGTAAGTTGATTCAACTGCCGGACTATTCTTTAATAAAGTTTCTTCTTTTTCTTCTATGTTCTTTCCGAGCTACCTCCCTTCCGCTATTGGCAGACACCTGAGAGCAGTTGAATAGGGGCGTCGATTCCTTGAACCATCAGACCACTATGTAGATGAAGTTGGAAAGCTGGTGAATGCTACGATTTCACGTAATTTTGTTACGTTAGCTTAGAGCGTTGGCAAGTATCCTAATGTGTGTTAACATTGGAAAAGATTTTAAATTATACTTTCTGAGCATGGTTCGAACTGTTTATACCTGCCTTTCAGTGAATAATAGATTTGAAACGACGCCATTCTTTTGTGCCGCTTTTCCGTGTTAGTGGTAATACCCGATGCCGCTATAGCCAAGAACGTTCTGTATAATGAGTCAGCCATTGAAAAGTAATGTTCCGCTACCCCTATGGAACATGCCCAATAAAATAAAATAAGAGTAACGAATAGTCATTGTTAGTCTCCTTATATGAAAGCTAGAATTCGAGAACACCTACTATTGTACGAACTATAGCGCGGTTTATGCCGATCATGCCATTTGATTTCAATTTATCAATTTGAACTGTTCTGCATGTACCCTGGCTGACGAGATCAGGTTTCATTCGGCTGTTTTACTTCAAGTGAAATTGTGAGCTCGACTCTAGGTGAGATTACTGCAACTTTCGCGTTGTACAACGGCCGCATGCGGAGATTTTGATGAAGCTTGAAGAACCGTAGGTGGTTGAAGGGAGTGATCCACAGCTATACTACGCAACCTTGTCTTACGCCGTGGTGAAACTCTAGTGCCGTACTGCCAAACATGCCAAGCACTGTAAATATTTTTGTTTGATATTTAGTGCAATGGGAACATTACTACACCCATTAGAGTATAGAAACGCCTTTGTGATGGGGGGGGGGGGGGGGGGGGGATCACGTCCGGGATTTTCGTGCATGAATGCGAATAAAACCGCACTTCCTTCACCTATGTCGTTCTGACTTGCCCTTCTGTAATTCCCAACCTGTATTAGCCGACGATGGCAGCTATATGCCCTCTTAGCCCGTGCGTCTGACGTAGCATTTCGGCATCAAGTGTATAATCATACCGTCAACACTGAAGGCATAATCATACCGTCAACAGTGAATGTAATCCCAAAAGACACTTCGGTAAGAATTTTTCGCTCATAACACTTTTCCATTTCTTGTTCCATAACACGAAAAAGAAAGAAAGACTGCGCATGCACATATTCACCTCATAAACACGAACCTTTAGTTGAGTTCATACATTTCTTAGACGATTACAGCTTAACTTGCATCATCGCGCTATCGAGAATTCTGCGCCTTCGTTAGCGGAAAAAAAAAACCGGGTTCGAAGTTGATCTCTTGATTAATGATGGCACGCGGTTTGCAGCCCGTCCTCTTTCTCATCTTAGTCAAACCACGCAGTTGCAGTTGTTCAACTTTTCCCAACCTCCAGCTCGGTCTTCTTCTTTTCTCTCTCTTCCCTGGGTTTTGAGTCAGTTCAACCCGCCAAATACATCACCAGGAACGAACAACCTCGTGCGTATTCAAGATTGCTGCCTTTTCGGCATGTCGGGCCATGCCGTTCGCCGCTTCCGCGTTTCCTCAGCGCGAAGGACACCGTTCCTCCGCACGCTGTGTTCGCCACTTGCGTTCCTCGATTGCTACAATACTTTACGTGCGCCGACCAAAGCACTCGCCGCTTTGGCCCGCTCCAAAACAGCCGCTCCGCAGCCTTCTTTACCCCAATACCCCCGCTACCCTCCCCCCTCTTCCCCCCGGCTGCACCCCACACCCCCCTCGAGCCCGGTTCCAACAGCGCCATTCATTTCTTCTCCCTCGGCGGCCCCTCTTAACACGACCGCGGCAGGAAAGAGGCAATTTTCGCCAGCCGGCCGTGTTTGCAAGGGGCAGCAAGTTTTTTTCATCAAATTTAATCACGATTCATTACTCTGAGTCTCAATAAAGAAACGTGGCCGCAGTACATGCGGCCGCCGCGGGATACAGAGGATGGAGGCGGGTGGGAACGGGATAGAACGCGCCGGTAATTACAGCGCGCTTACTGGGCTGCGGGAAGACGGCTGGGAAAGGGGAGAGGGTGGGAGCCGGGAAGGGATAAGCAAGCTCCCGACCACCATCGGCTCCCGACCGCATTTCCCCCTGCGCCCAACGCTGCGCAGACGAATCCCGCGCCTGGCCCAGGTTATTAAGAAACGCGTTAGCACCTACGGTTGACGAAACTCTTCGGGAGCCACGTCGTTGTGTCGGTGGTCGGCTGCGAAATGAAGGCATTTACAAGAGCTTCGTTTCTAACCTGCAGAGATGTCGCACAAATCTCGGCGCGATGTTCCATCTCTCTCTCTCTCTCTCTCTCTCTCTCTCTCTCGTTTCTAACGCTGTAATCGTGCAGCCTCTCCAATCTCGAAAGTATGCAGGCGGGGGAAAAAAAGCTTCCGAAGAAATGAGGGGTGTTTGCGCGGTGTGATTGGCCGGCGCATAACCCGACGAACGTCGTCCGTTGACCACGCAGAGTTTCTTAATGGCAGCCATTTTCAAGGGAAGCCCCCCGGAGCACTAGTCCAGCTTTATCGGGTAAAATAACTTTCTCGTTGGACATTCGGTCTAGAGTGCATAATTGTTCGTCAGAAGTTAAAAATTGTGAACGTCCAGCTTCAAGCAGTAACACAGTGCAAAGGTTTTTCGTTAAGCAGTACATCCCCAACTGGGCTTTTGCCGGGTAGGTGTGCTTTATAGAATAGCTCTATAATTAGGAATTTGAGAAATAAATGATGTCAAAGTTTTTGAGCGACACTTAATTCTTGGTAGTTCGTGAGAAAGCTTTCAGCGACACTTATCTGTGAGCCGCCCTTCTGCACACGTGGCTATGCACGAATCACCGAAGCTTGAGCTGACGCCTTTAATTTCTTCCCGCATCTTCTTTCTCGGCGAGGTTCTGTACGAGTGCAAATGGTCGCGTGCCTCTTTCTCAAATTGCGAATGGCGTCAACCTAAAATTAGGACTCAAGCCTCGTGTAACTTCTATACTCTGCAAATATTGCCATGTTCCCCCGGCGTCTACTGCCCGTTGCCTAAAAGCTCATAATTCATTAGGACCGAGTAATTGATAGCAATGCAATGTATACCCGAGATGTAAGGAAAGGAAAACACAGCACGAAATAGCGTCTCAGCTTCTTAACGAGCATCATCAGTCGTAAAGCCGGCTAGGCAGCCTTTCAGAATTATTAACGATTAACAACGCTGGTGCAGTTGCCAACAAATTGCGGCTAGTCAAGCTTTCAGTATAAGGTTTCTAAGGCGAAAGTTTTGGTGAGCTTGCTGTCCATAAGCGTGAAAGAACGTTGTACTTAAAGATAATGTGCGCTGTAGGTTTTTGTCACTTCATGTGTTCTAGTCGTCCACGGTAAAGCGCTGACTTAGGTCTTCTCAATAATTTCAGATAATGGTAGCTCACTGGCCACAACGTGGTCATAGGCCTTATTGCTTACGACCTTCCTGACCAAAAAAATTTGCATTTATTCATTCGTTGTCACACCGAACAAGTTGCACCCCTCAATAATTCATTCTATATGCATATTTCGTGTTCTACGTTCAGGTAGGTAATTATTTTACGACCACCAACATTAATTATACTGTCATTAGAAAATGTGTACATGCAGATTTAAGTACGCGCTGTCAAGGCCAGAAAAGGGCTTGAGTGTTTGTGTTTCTTCTGTCTATCATCGTTTTCTGTACTGTTTTACCGTGAAAAATTTTGTGTAAACCAATTAACCCCGAGTCGCCCTCTTCTGGTACTTTGAGTAATGTGCGCGTTAAACACCCCTATGTTGCCAAATTTTATCCGCAGTGTCGCCAAACGCAACTGTGACAGTCTACTGCGAAGCTTTGAGATGTCCGCATCACGACGTTATAGCGACGAGGGCCTGTGCCATTGCCACTCACTAGACATTTGTCGCCACTCGTTTGCGGCAGCTACGTGACATTATCATAACCATCTTAATATTGTTGTACCAGCGAGAAAACGAAAATAAAGGCCTAATATGAAAATTATGGCTGCCGCCGCTAGGATTGGCTCCGTCACAAAGAACGTCGGGTGGCTTTCTTTACTCATACTCTTGAGCGCCTACAACGTTATAATGTCATTGTTTACGGCGCCTAAGAATTTTTATAACAAACTGCTCTCTCGTTCTTATAGTGTAAATGTCACCGTTTGTGTCTTTCGAATTTTTCTTCTCCTGAACGGAAACAGCTCGGTATTTTAGTACCACGCTATCGTTAGGTAGCTCCATAATGCCCACTCTATGATATTTGCTACGCTGACTTTGCTACCTCATAAACGTCATTTAATCACAGGGGACCTAACGCACCGTAAACACGCTGGAGCGAGTTTTAGTTGAATAATCTACAAATAAAGCGCTTACTCAAATAGCATTTCCTTTTCTAAAAATATACTCTCAATTGCCAGAAATAAAGGAAAACAAGTTCTGATTTTCCTCGATGCGGAATTCTGTTTGGGCATTGCAGGGCTAGAAGAGCAGACTGTGGCAAGCCAAGGTACACCACCTCTCTTTGCCGACGCGGCAACACGTAAAAAATCCCGAAGGCGCACAGAATCAAAGGAGCTACCGCGCGCGCGCAAGCATTTCGTGTCGGAGGCCGAACAGCCCGGCTTCTTAGCAGATGGGCTTCGGAACCGCTGCGAAGACGCGCAATCCCGCAAGAGCTTCCAAGTGCGCCCTCCGGACATGGCGCGGGATGGCAGGGGATCAGCCCCAGGAGAGGGATTACGCGAGGCAGCTTTTTCGCGGCTCGCTCTCTCTCTCGCTCTCTCTCTCTACACACTATTCGAAATCCGCGAGTGTCTCGCTGCCGCGCTACTCGAGCTGATGATTAATGACGGTAGTTTTAATTAGCCCCGTCGAATGGGTGTACGCGAAAGCCCACGGAGACGTGTTTTCGTGGTTCCCGAAACGGCGGTGGCACTGAGTCGTCTCGTGTTCCCGCAAAAACGGAAATGGCTGCCGTGTCGTATGAGACCAAGAAGGAAGGCGTTGCTCGTTACCGGTCCAATGAAAACTGAAGGACAAACCATCAGCGCAAGTGACGGCTCTTCGTTCAGAGTATGAGAAAAGATGAGATTGGGGATGAAGTAAATGTGGAGAGAGCTCTCGCCTTCTTCGGGCCTACCGCATGCGCGAACTTAGGGCCGACAGCGCTGACGCATTCATAGATGGACTGGCGACCCCCACGTGACCGCCGCAAGCAGGTTCTCCGCTACTATGACAGGACGCGTACATTGGCAGCTCTACAAGAAGCGTACAAAGTGGTGGTCTGCGGTGTTGTATTTCAGGCACTACTGCTACTACTGCTACTACTGCTACTACTACTAATGCTACTAGTAGGAGTAGTAGTAGCAGTAGTAGTAGTAGTAGTAGTAGCAGTAGTACTCGCGATGCGTAGCAGTAGTAGTACTACTATGTGTAGAAGCGTGTTTCATCGCATTCACTGACGCTGGTCTTGTCACCACCGCGAAACTCTCGCTGGCAATAAATATGGCGGTATTCAGATTCCCGAATGTATTTGCGAAAGGTGTATATTCTGTGTACGTGCGTTGCCGAAGAGCTTTATTCGTGGAGTGACCAGTGTATATTGAACACTTGAAACTGCATACCTAGTCAGTGAACGGGAAGAAAGGGACAGAAGAGGTCAGAATCCCCCGTTCACACCGCACTTTTTCGGCTTCGTTTACCATTCGAATTTTTCTCTTTTTTGTACTTTTTTACTGTTTAATTACATTATAACCGCTGACGAACGGTGCTTGCCTATGACGTATCGCACCTTAAGCCTGGGCCGCATCAGCTATAATGAGGCAAATATGCGAGAACTGCAACATACTGCTACTGCTATGCTGGAACCAGCTTGACACTACACATGTGCATTTCACGCTTAGGAAGTGAAGTCACTTGTTCAACTACGTGTAAGGCAAGACACATGACATGTGGGCTTCTGTTACTGCCGCTAACGCAGTCCTCAGCCAGTATAGTAAAGTATCCGGGTATGGAGGCGGGGGGGGGGGGGGGGGGTCTCACCCACACTTTCCCCTCTCCTTCTCCAGTCCCCTTTATCCTCTCTGCTTGAATCAGCAGACGTGACCCTAAGCAAAGAAGGCGGAGTTCTTTTCCCCATACCCAAAGAATTCGCGCGAAAGACGAGACGGAGCGGCGAGCGTCGGGCTACGCGTTATGGTAATGCCGGTTACGAACGCGCGCTTAGGAGCGGGCAAGTACGCGCTCGCACTTTAATTGAATTTGCCTCCCCGCGGCCGCCCTCCTCGCACGCGACCTCTATAGTTCAAACCCTGTGTGTCCTCGCACAACACCCGTGCCCAGCGAGGCACCCTCTCTAGCCTTCTCTCGCGCGACTCCCTCGCGCTGCTGTGGCGCCGTGCGCGGGCTTCAACCATCCGCAAGAAGAAGCATCTTCGCAGTCACCGCCACTGGCCGCCCGGCCAGCCGATAAATTGGGCGCGCCCCGGGCTCGGGACACGCTCTGCTCTCCGCCGCCCGTTTCCCGCCCCTTCGAATGACGGCGACCGGTGCTCCGAGTGCCGCTGCCCCCACCCGACCGTCCACTTGGCTGTCCAACAAGGGTGTTTGTCAACAGAGGCGCCTCTAATTGTGTTCCGAGGCCCGAAGAAGGCGGCGACGACGAGAGAGCGTTCTGCGGCACTCTGGCGAAATCGGCAAGGGGAGGGGGAAGTTGCTACCGACGCCGGGGAGGGGGGGGGGGGGAGGGTCGTGCCTGTGCAAGAGCCGTCTCGGGCTGCCGACCCTGCTGCATGGCCAGTGGGGATGCGAGCGTGCGCGACTCGACGCTGTGCGCTCGCGAGAGAGCTTTCCCGTCGTGAGAAGCATGCGCCGCACTCCCGAATCCCTCGTGGCGATCAGCGCTGTCGGGCAGCTCTGTCGTTTGGCGTGGCGGTGTCACGGACGCCGGCTGTACCCAGATACAGTTACACACGCAAACGGCAACGATCTCTCTCTCTTTCCCGCCTCAGTGCCGCTGTTCAGTCGCGACCAATGTGTCCCAGCGACGAGATATCGCATTAACCATATGGGAACTTCGCATTTATTTGTAGAGCTTCGGGCCAGCGCTTGAGGTCGCTGAGCGCTCGCTCGTCGATGCGTACGCACGTCTCCATGAGCACGCTCTCTGATGTTCCGGTCATTTTTTATCTGTGGTTGCATTCACTTGGGTCTGAACGCAGACACCTGCCTCTGGCGCAAGTCAGAGGCAGGTGTTCACGTCATCTCTGCCGGTTTCTCTCAGCGTCCTCCGCGTTATAAATGCTGACCATATCTTTTTCCCAGCCGTATTATTTTGTGCCTATTGTCACTTTTTACTGATTCAGCAAGTATTTGTTAATTTCACAACTCCTCGTTAAAAAAAAAATTGCTTTGTCGTGGAAGCTTCCACGCGCTTCGCAAGTTAACGTTATTCCTCCAAATGCACCTAAGGCCGGTGTGGTGCAACAATTCCATTCCGATGTGACTCTCTTTAACTTTTTGTCACTTGTTGAGCGGTGCTCCGCCCACATTATCACCGGGATTGGCTATCTGTGAGCTGTGGATGGTATGAAGAAATAGAATCTCGCGAAAGAAATGTTTGCATTATGCCGGCTGTAATACCAGTTAGCTCCTAACCAAGCGAGCAAAGAGCAGGTTTAACAATTGAGATATCCAGGGCTTGGTCGGTGGGTGGAACTGTGGTATTGAAATTCATTTCATTTGCTTCATTTCAGAAGGGTCCGCAATGGGTTACAATTTGCGTGATTTATAGAGGAAATTGGATAGCTTGGCCGAAACATGGCTGGCAACGCGCCTAAACATTTCACGTTGAACGCTTGGTATTTTAGGAAGCGGTGTTATTGGGGATACAACAAAAAATAAAAAAAATAAATAAAACGGCCTTCTGGCCAGATCATCCTCAGTCCCCAACACAAAGTGATGTTCTCAACAGTACAATCTGTTGGGGGCTGCAAGAATGGTACACAAAGCACCCCTCACCTCATATCATGTTTTTTTTTTTCTTTTCTTTTGTACTGCTACACTGCGGCCATGTTGGTAAATTGGCCGCGCTGCCGAACACTGTATAGGACATTCGAATTTTGCTGCTAACTAATTACCTTTTTCAAAAATGAGCCCAGGTCTACTAATCAAACTCGCTCAACTGAAATATTTGCTATTCAAAAATCCTTTAACTGATTGATTTTTGCATTGAATGCATAGGAAACGGGCGGGGATTTTCTAAAAGTTCGTTATTCTGAAATATTCGCTAAAGCGACGTTCGTACAACTGAGAACGTATTGTAGTCTTTTCACAATATTTTAGCTGTTTGTGCTTCCCCATAAATTGTTTGGCAACTATTTCCCATTTAGCTTACTGCGAGATACCTTACATAGCTTCTCTACACAATAACTTCTATGTTTATATTTCGGTCATTACCGGGGCACTACGATATCATGGCCAGTAAAGACAAAGCTGTCCGCGAGGTAGATGGAGAAACCGAAAGCACCTTGATTCCATTGTTGAAAATGGTCTCAGCGCAGCACGTCAGTGGTCTTACCCGTATTGTCACATTATGGAAGCGAAATACACCGGACTTCACTAACTGGCGCCTGCACGTCTTGGACCCATGCATGAAATTGCAACTTTAGGCGGTCTTATTCGACGTGAGGAATCCTTGCCATATCTCCTGCGAACACGCGTTCTTTCCCGAACTTTTTTTCCATTCGCAATGGAGAGTACGCATAATCCTGCAAACGTGATTCTCCACACACCTTGTTTGACCTACACATGATGGCGGACGGCGCCTTAGGAACGGAGACAAAGCAGTAATGCTCGAGTTGTTGCCGCTGTCCTTGCCACCTTGTTTTCCTGATTACATCGTCACTGCAGTCCTAGCCTGCCCTCGACTGCGTGGTGCCGGGAGCAGGGGGTCAGCAATCTTTCCATAATGCGAAAAAAAAAGAAGGCTTAAGGCGGTAAGGGTGAAACTTATCAGCGCATGCTCTGGAAAGAGCATGCGCAGATGAGTTTTGTGTCTCCTTTCTTTTTTCGCCTCAGTGCTTCCTTCAACGGCGTTCGTGTTGTCCACTTCTCTTTTCTTGTGTCCATGTCTGCACGCCTTACCCATTTTTTGCATTATGAATCCTTACCAACTAGCTTAGCTTTCACTCGTTCTAGCCAGCCATATTTTTGCAGGGCAGCGTAGTAGTGTGAACAAACTGAAGGCCAGTATTTCCACTATTTCGCATAAGACAGTATCAATTGAAACGTATGTGGCAGAGAAAAAAAGAGATACAGCGTTGCTTTCGCGGTAAATACGAGATAAATCCGTTAGCATTATGCGTCGCGCCTCTTTAAGGTCCCGGGTCCATGATTGAAACCGTGCTCGACACACACACACACACACACACACACACATATATATATATATATATATATATATATATATATATATATATATATATATATATATATATATATATATATATATATAGTCTCCTTTTCTTTAATGCTCGGTGCAGGGTAGCCAACCGGGTTAGGAGCAGCCTGGTTTAACCTCCCTGCCTTTCCTTCACGACTTCTATTTCTCTCTATCCGCGCCTATAACAAAAATTTGAAAAGACACGAAAGATAAACTCTGCTTCCAGGAGAGCATTTGTAGATGTACATTTTAGCCAAACGAGAGTCCGACGTATTCTCTGATACGAATATGTTTTGGAAGTGACCACCCAACTTCCATCGAGTTTTCAATATGGTTGCTTCCGTCTGAGCACCTTTTATTCTTTTTCTTTTAACCCGTGACACACTGACGGGCGTGGGCCGCATACTGGGCAGCCTTTGGCTGCATTCGGCGCTCCAGAGGGCTAAAGGAACATGATGCATTCAGTTAGTTCCAAGTATTCTACTTTTTTCCTCTTACCCAATTTTGCCGTTCTTTCTCTATTTATTTCTTTATGAAAGCCGCCTCGTACTGGTTGCACCCTTGAATGCCGCTTCATGCACAAGCCGTGGAAGTGGCTTACAAAATAGCTTTTTCCCGTAGCAGACAAAATTTTTGTTTAATAATTTGCGCACGAAATGAATTCATCGTTTTAAAACCAGCAGAACAATAAAAGTGCGCTGGACTCCAGTTCCTAGCATTGCAGACCACATTTGTCGCAAATGGCAGTCTAATGCGGTAAACTGATATTTGTGAATACGAACACAGATTGATTGAATAAATCGATCAATGTTCTTATTGGTCGCACACTGAACTGCCACTGATGACAAACATGGTTCCGCGACACTAAGAATTTTAGGTCATAAAGCATGTTATTAATTCTCGTTTGACGCCGGAAAGAGAGAGAGAAAGGGGAAGGAAATACAGGGAGGTTAGAAAGTGTTAGTACCCGCTGGCTACTCGAAAGAAAATAAAAGGTGATGGAAGAAACAAATAAAAAAATCTAGAGTGAGCAAAATTCACACAATAACGCGATGCTACGCGCTACAGCTTTTAATGTCGGTCGCACAATCCAAAGTTCTTAAGAACCTGGGCAGAGCACTTGAGGCCTTGAGTGCCGAAACCCGTCTGGACTGGTGTCTTCAACTTCTTCCTCTGTCAAGGGGTGATCGCCCAGTTTTTCGAGCGCGGTTGCGAACACTTTTCTTACTACATTGTAACGGCGACAATCACAGAGGAGTTGCTTGATCGTCTCCTAGCAGCCACAGCTGTCGCAAGCAGGGCTGTCGGCCATTCCAAGTTAACGCAAAACCCACAATAGCGTTTCTGACGTCGGGGTCATTTCAATTTGCTGATAGCTCAATGAAGCAACTAGTAATCAATTAATTAGCACGCTAGTTATTTTGACCTAAAATACAACTTCTTCGATTTATTTATTCTGGCCACACACGTATTCTCCTCACCCCAAAAAAAAAAGAAGTTATTTAAGTTATTCTAATTTTCATTGATGCGGAATGACGTTTGGGCTTATTGAGAGTTTCCTTGACTCTATCCAATCGTTTACTTTTCTATATCGCACTAGAACAAATTTAATCTTGATTTACATTTGGCCTGCGTATCTTTCCTGCTTCTTCTTTTGCCGTTTTGTGTGTCAGATTTAAAAGCGTTCACACTTTCATAGGTTTATTTTCCAATACTGTGTCGCAAGGTATTCTTTTCAAACACAATAAAAATGGCACTCACTCACAATACTGAGCACAGAATATATAACACACGCTGTGCTAAACAATATGTGCGCACCAACCAAGGAACTTGATTACAGCAACGTTTTCATAAGTTAGCGTATCTAATAACGAATGTAGGAAAGAATACAAACACGAAGAAAAAGGAAATAGGGGGAACGGTGGGGGGGGGGGACGCCAAACTTCTGACTCTTTATCTCTTGACACCTGTAAAAGCTTTTATACAAATGTTACACACGTATAAAGAACACGCAATATTTTTTACCCATTAACATTCTCTTCTACCCGCTTAGGCTCATCACTCTTGGTGGAGGAAGCGAGAGAGAAAACAAGAGGTGAAAAGCAAAGAGTTTAACCACAATAAGTGTCCGGCTGGCTACTCTGCACCGGGAAGACGGGGTAACGACAGAAAAGATGCGGCGAATAGAATCGAATATAAAAAAAAGAACGTATCTGTTTACACATCGGTCCTATTGCTTTTAAGGAGCACGCTAGTGCTCTTTTCATTTCATTGTCATTAATATAACCCCTCAGGGTCAAGGGCATTACAGAGGGGGAGTGGTAAATACAAAATAATTAAGAAGACAAATACAGTTGGTTACATGAGTGTTTAAATGACACCTGTATATACAATATTATCTAAGGCTTCACGGAACTGTTCATAATTAGTAAGGCCTACAATTTCAGCGGGAAGATGGTCCCAGTCACGTGAGGTTCGCAGCAGGAATAATTGTGAGAAACTTTTAGTGTTGCATGACAAAATTCCGACTTTGTACAGATGATCAATGCTATGGGATACATAATTTGGATGGGGGATGAGGTGATCTCGTAGAATATGATGATAGTACAACTGGTAAAACAGTTCCGGCCGATGTCGGCTGGGACCAAGGTCCAAGAATTCTAGCTTGCGAGAGCGAACGGTTGTCAGTCTTATCAAGCATGGTGCCGAGGAAAAAATAGTGGCGAGGGAGCAATAAAAGGTGTGCCAAACAAGCAGAAGAGAAGAAGAAAGGAAGCAGCTGTTCTCCCGACAAGGGCAAGTCGCCTTGTGGAAACAAGGATTCCGTGCTGGGGCATACTTTTCTCGCTCATTGCTGATCAATCCAAGCCTACATCTTCCTGTGACCTCCTTAACTTGTCTGTGTAAGCCTTCGTGAAGCCAACTCCTAAGCACAGCTGAACATTACTGACCGTATGTGCGGCTGGGAAGATTACGTGGACCACCTATAGTACCGCTGCCCTCGATTTGATTTACAATGACAACCACTCTCCAACGCACCGCAATGACTGGCTGATAGGTCACTGTCCGTGGAGGCCCTACTGGAACGCAGCCTCCATCTCTCATCGGCACACAAAACAACAAGGCAGCAAAGGTACTCTTGTGATTCTTGAGGGCGAATGGCTTGAGCAAGCGCCTTTGACTGCTTGGTGCTGTCCACGTCACGTACACGCATTTATTGTCTTCATCTCTCTCTTCTCATTATTCCCTTTCTTTCCTTCCTCTAACGCAGGGTGACCCATCGGACGCGTTTCTGGTTAACATACTTGTTAGCTATCTTTGTTCTCCCCCTCACGTATGAGGCATTAAAGGAGAGGCAAGTTATCGATAAAGAACTAACCAACAATAATAACTGACCAACATGTGAGTTCATTATTATAGAACAGGGTAAAAACAGCATTCCCATGCGGCCAAAGACTCATTTATGTTCTGTTGGTAACCTTTTCACTAAGCTTGTACGAATACTCAATATTTCCAACTCTCGATCAAACATTATGCTATTCTATATTAGCTTCGACTCAAATTTCATTATTAAAAGTTTTTTCGAACAATTCGGGAAGAACAAATATGTGTCTTTTCGCGCGTATAAGCCGCGCTTCCAATTAAAGCACTCCGGAAAGAGAAAAAGTATGTGCTTATAGGCGGCATAAATACTGCATACCTCGCTCAAAATTCGGTGAAAACAGTCTCCCTTCACGGACACACGCATTGTCCACGCCGTATCTCCGGCCAACGGCTCTGTTTCCCACCTCTTCGGCAATGCTGATGGAGCACTTTGCCCTAAAGGTGGTTTCACGGCAATAAGATTAGCGCTGCCGTGAAGTTACACTTTCAAGCACGGTGAGTAGTGCCGTGAAGCCACACCTCCAGTATAAATTTGCGCATAACTCGAATTCTCATTTTACTCTTAATACTTAAAATTTTCGGGGCGCGTTATACGCACAAAAGTATCATCATCATTATCAGCAGCAGCAGCAGCAGCAGCAGCAGCAGCAGCAGCAGCAGCAGCAGCAGCAGCAGCCTGGTTACGCCCACTGCAGGGCAAAGGCCTCTCTCATACTTCTCCAACAGCCCCGGTCATTTACTAATTGTGGCCATGTCGTCCCTGCAAACTTCTTAATCTCATCGGCCCACCTAACTTTCTGCCGCCCCCTGCTACGCTTCCCTTCCCTTGGAATCCAGTCCGTAACCCTTCATGACCATCGGTTATCTTCCCTCCTCATTACATGTCCTGCCCAGGCCCCCATTTCTTTTTCTTGATTTCAACTAAGATGTCATTAACTCGCGTTTGTTCCCTCGCCCAATCTGCTCTTTTCTTATCCCTTAACGTTACACCCATCATTCTTCTTTCCATAGCTCGTTGCGTCGTCCTCAATTTAAATAGAACTAAGCCTCCAGGTTTCTGCCCCGTAGGTTAGTACTGGTAAGGCACAGCTATTATACACTTTTCTCTTGAAGGATGATGGCAACCTGCTATTCATGATCTGAGAATGCCTGTCAAACGCATCCCAGCCCATTCTTATTCTTCTGATTATTTAGGTTAGGTACCACAAAGCTATGGTAACTCTCAAAACGTGTATAATTGACAGCTTCAGTTTTAGTGAGCAAGTCACATAGCATAACTGGTAGCCTATAACACAAGGTAAAGAACAATTCGTTTACTGCCACCTACTGATTTTGGCACCTGTCTGATTATGCCAATATATTTTAACGCTTTAGCATTAGGAGTGTCAAAGGGGGAAAATGAGCATGTGGAGTGTATATATACTCTGCACTTGCACTTTGCAGCTCACGATGTTCTGCTCTGTACTACCATCAGTCACTACGCTCCCAGTCACTACCATCACTACGCTCCTCGAAGAGCCAAGACGTGTGTCGAGCGGTCTCCTGAAAAACACTTTGCAATGTCGTGAACGTGGTTTAAATCATCGATCCGTTACCATAAAGAGGCATGACGTAATGCTAATGCATTTTTCTCGCATTTACCGCTAACTCGCCACTGCATCTTAATTCAAACAGATTACTCGCAGCAGCCGCACGGCTTCCTAAGAGCCGGACAGCCGCTGTGAATAGATTTGCGTCGACGCGGCACTAAACATTATCTTTGGTGCCCGGCACCCGGCGAAGCTGCACTAGTTAGGCCTAACAACCAATGTACGCGCGGCGGTGGACGGCAGACCGTCGCGGGAAGTTTGGCACTCATCAGTGATCGGTACCCGGATCATTCGCGTGGGCTAGACTGAGGACCGCAAAAACAGCGACAGTTCCTACCCCGTTCGTCTGGGTCCTTGCTGAACGTAAGTGCTGGGTTAGGTTTCCGTGTAGACGGAAAGCATGAATTTGAATTTGAGCAACACAGCATGAACTGCCAGCGTCGCGTAGTTGAAGTCACGCTTCACGGCATAGCGATGGTGCACGACAGGCGAACGCGAAACACTCCTTTGGCCTCAATCGTCACAAAATTTTTACAGCGAAGCTGTATATGGCTAGCCGATTCGTCCGTCCGTCCATTCCTCTGTCGCTCGCCTGTACGCCGAAAACTCGCCCAGGGCAACCCCATGCGCATGCGCAAAAAAAAAAGACAGAGAAAGAGAGGCGCGCAAGAAACACCATCTAGATAGCAGACCTAGATAGCAGGCTAGAGGCCTGTTTTATCCATCACTTAAAGCGCCTACATAGACAGGGACCAAAAGAACGACGACGACAGCGCTTGTCTTCGTCGTTCTTTTGGACCCTGTCCATGTAAGCGCTGTAAGGGATGTTCGCAATGAAATACCAACTAGCCCACACCCAAACTCTGCTTCTGTTTTATCCGATCCATGACGTCACGCTACTTGTCCTGAAATTTTCATTGGCAAGGCTGGCGTGGCAAGGCTGGCAAAGCTGGCGTGAGTCAGCTGGCAAGGCTGACTACTCGGGAGCATCCCCGTTAGATTCTATGGCAGTAGGGCCAGGTAACATGCCGTAATGAATCAGAGCAAAAAGCCCTCGTGCCATGTAGCTGTTGTTGGATTAGCTGCGCTAGTATTGACGTCGTTGCTCTCCGTCGCAGCTGAGCGCGCGCACAGCAGTTTCTCTCCGGCTCCAAATTGGGTAGACCAAGCGCCATACGTATTCCTGAGGAGCAGGCAGCTTTCGATCAGCAACGCCACGAGCAGAACAGTGAAAGAGCTCGTCTACGCCGTGCCGATGCGGCAGCCCGGGCACAAGAACAGGCTCGTGCGGCCGTGCGCAAGCAGCAACTGCATACCGAGGATCCGACGGCATATATGCCGACGGTACATTAAACGACGGCTTGGTATACCAAGCCGTCGTTTCATGTACCGTCGGTATAACCCCGTGATAAACACCGGGGCCGCACGTTTCAGCTTCGCTGGTTAACCATCTGTACGGAGTGCTTGCGCGGTGATTTTTTTTAAACAAACTTATACACAACAGTGAGCAAGAGCCTATAAACACGTTTGCTGTGCTGCTGGAGTAGAAGGAAATATTTAATTTACATTTTGCATGAAAATATCTCAATAACAGCATTTCAAAAATGAATTGACTCCGGAGATGAACCTGCTTCTTTTTTTGAAAATAAAGAACCAACTTTCCTAAGATTTGGCAACATCTGTCAGTTATGACAAAGTTTTATGCAAATTACCCAACTATCACAAATATTCACGTTGAACTTATTCGTCACAGCGCTTCAATTTTGCTTTGAACCAAATAATTAATACCTAGCCTACGTGTCGGCCGTTTGAATATCCCTCAGCATCAATCAAAAATAAAAACGGAGTTTAAGGATAATGTCTGTTTTCGTTAAAGGATGTGGCCTAAACTTTCGCGACGAAGACATGTTAGCAAAAAGTACCAGGAGCGAAAATTGCTAATATAACATTTTTGTGTTTGTTTGCGTGGAGCAAGCGCAAGCCACATTGGACTCTCTCGGGACATCTGTGGCGTATCGACTTTCACCGACGCACTGATTTCAACAGCGTTTGAGTGGAATCGTAATTGCGTGCGGGTATTAGAACCCCATCGAGAATAAACTACACATTCCTAAGGCTTCAAATATATCCTGTACTATAAGGTGTCGCAGCGCATTTCTCGAAATAAGCTAAAGTGGCTCTTCCTCACAAAGTCGGCTGGCGACCGTGAGAGGAGAATCAGCACGGACTGCAGACGCCAGCCTAAGAAAGCCAAATGCTGCGTAGGACCTGCCCTCTCATTACTGATAGAGCACCGATTTCTGAGCGCCGTGTTTTCTTTTTCGGATGGCATTACAGAAAGAACGAAATTCGAACAGGCATCCTTGCCGAGAGATACGGTATTAGACGACCCGCCTCCGTCCGTGTACAACGCCGAAAAACTGTTGCCGTCGGCGCCAGCTTTTGAAATCTCACCGCACAATCTCTGCGCACAGACCCCGCATTCGCAGCCGTCGTTTCATTCCCTTCTTTCCTTTTTTCGTTCATCGCCCTCCCCCTCCCCCTCGCTCTCCTTCCTCGGCACCCATTCCTGTATCCCGTCCGAGGAGAGACGGGCTCTCGTCGTGCGAGCAGCAAGCACCAGCACCACCACGTCGCCGCCCGGGCAGCTCACGCGCAGTAGCAGCGCGCCCGCCAGTGTATTTATATGGCATAACCCTCCGGGCGGCCGTAAGCTGTTTCGTGAAACATTACCTTTAACGACTTGGGAGAGGGGAGAAAAGATGCCTCTCCTCTGATTGGCCGTCCGGATGACATCACCTGAGTGCCTTGAGGTGGAGTCAGCTTCGCAGGGCGCCTATTGCAGCACACCTGAGGGCGGGCATGCCGCTTTTACGCTTTATTTCGACGCCGCTCGGGCTTTGCTACATGTATCCCGTTGGCTTTTTTGGGGTACGAAGAGGGGAGGGAAGAAGGAAAGTGAACCGGAGGAAGAAGGGAGGCAGCGAAGGAGGCCATGCCTCGTGTGCTCATCGGCCTGAGTTGTACGAGTCGCGTAAAACAAGCTCTGCTTTACGCGCGTTTCTCTCATTTCCCTTTTCATCCACGACTCGTTCTCTAGTTCACTGGTAGCGTTTCTATTTCTCTCTTTTTTTTTCTGCATTGCCCGCTCTGCTGTAGCGTCTGTATGTGTACCTTGCCTCAGGTTGTGCGGTCTGTTTGTGAAGACTAACAGTCATTTCGTCAGCACGGTGGGTACCCACGTATACCATGTGTGCGCGGGCGCGCTGCAAAGGAAACGGTAGCACGTGTTGAACCGTTAGACGCCGCCCACGCAAGGGACCATTAGGAAGCTCCGCCCCGATCACGTGACTTAACGACGTTTTCCGTTACGTTAGTTTCTCGTCACCTTGCACGTATTCTTTGTTTTATTTATATATATTCGAGACTGTTGAGCCTATCAACGAACATTCGTTTTCATTTTCTGTATTCTTCTTGAACGCCAGCTTCAGAGCAGTTGGAAAATTGAGCCACAGACACCCTGCATTTCTGCGGCTCTATATTCCAGCACAGAAAAAGAAAACGCGAGCAGGACCGCAACGTTTGCATACCAAGTGCACTAAGTCGAAAGTGCATTAACAAAGGACGCGCACAATTTTCTAAGCGGCAAAACCCAGTAAATTTTTTTCCGATGCTCTCATTGTCTACGTTTGCAACAGAACGGCGGAGCAGAAAGTTTTTCCGCTGTTATACTTCTGGAGTCACGTGAGCCTATTAAGCTAGAAAAACTGCTTCAGGTTCTCTTACCAAAATGGTTAAATCTAGTTCATGTTTTCCTGTCTGACTTGGTCAGGCGGTTCGTTATACGGAGTTTAGCTGGAAGGCAGCCTTAGGTTGTCATAGCAAATAACGATTCATAATCCTCCCCATAACACTGAAGGAAACCTTTCTACTGCGCAACGTAGTAAGAAGCGCTAATTTTTTCTACTTGTTTTATTATTTTTTTTTTGCATCCAGCTCGCACAACTGGAGAAAGACAAACGCCAAGGAAAAGTTAAGAAGCTTAATTTCTACTACAGCGCTCCACTAACATACTGCGTAATCGCGAAAATCTCGAAGGAGCTGTACTTAATATCCGTTTACTTAAGAGCGGTATTGCCAAGAATTGGACTTTCGTTTCCGACCAACGGAACTGTCTGAATTGGCTCTCCTGTTTATTTGGCTGGTTGAACAGAACTAGGAAGTGTTTAGAACCCCGTTTTGCTGAGAGAACCCACCGTCGGACCAACTTGGGTCACTTGTATGTGTCCACTGGGCATGTGCCTCTAATCAATTGACTTCTTTCCTGCCAACTTGTGTCAAGTTGGCAGGAGTGTGCAACTCTTCCGTGAATCTCTTTCGCACCAGCTTGGGTCGCTGAGTAGGTGTCACTGGGTTTGTGCAGATCATCATCATCATCATCATCATCATCGTCGTCGTCGTCGTAGTCGTCGTCGTCGTCGTCGTCGTCATCATCATCATTATCCATCCCAGTACTTTCACTCCCCTTCCCTCTTCCCCAGTGCAGAGTAGCAGACTAGAGCGCACTAGCTCAGGTCGACCTCTCTGTCTTTCCTGTCAATAAATTATATTCTATTCTATTATGCAGGTCTTCAATAACGGCGCGACAATCCTGTAGCGCCATCTAGCGCAAAGTGTTCAGAGGGGAAGCGTGAGAGAGGAAGGAACCCGGCTGCATCCACGCCTCATGAGCGACACGTTTCGGAGGTGGCGATACGGTGCATCGCCACATCGCTTCGATGCCGATCACAATAACGTCGACAATCGTCGGGACGTGGATTCTGCCGAATTCTTTTTTTTTTTTAAGCAGTGATAGAAACTTACGAAAACTGGATCAAACGAAGAACAAAGCATCCCCGAATCATCGCTAATCAACTCGCACAGCAAACGACGAGGAGAAGCGCCAAAATTTATGAAGACAAATGAGAAACTGCGCAAGAATTTTCAATCACCAAACGAATGTGTAGAAAATAATTAAAAGTGATGAGCAGATCCTGCAGAAACTATGTCTTTTTTATACCCTTGAGGTTGCCCCAACGCGTTATTCTGGAACCATCTAGGATGCGTGCAAGAAACAACGGCTATTGAGTCCAAAATTCCAATGCGCACCTTTTCCTTCCTTCTTTTTCTTTTTTCTTGCGGGATTAAACAAAAGAAACATAAGAGGCTACTGGCAGCAAGCTTCATGGACTAGTGCCATTACTAAATATAAGTTGTTGTAGCAAGTAAAAATAGCTAACCTCGAAAGTGCACATTAACAGTGCTCGTTTAGATTGCAACGGAACCATAAACAGTGGCTGCCAGAAAATACAGAAGTGGGCCCATCATGACCAAAATACTTCCAAACTAACAAAACACTTTTTCAAATTTATTTTCATCAAACTCAGAAGATAGTGGGGAAGTTCAGCGAAGGCTACTAGCAAGGAATATGTGATATGCTAACTATACTTCTGCAGTCACTAGCTGGCAAATTTGGAAGATAATGCTAGGGATACGCTTCAATAAAACTTGGTGCTGGGCTAGTTGGTGATGAATTCTTTAAAACTGATGGTAGCGCTAAAGGGCATGAACACACTGTGAAAAGATGACTCGGCGACGAGGGAACGCGATCCCTCGTCGTCGTGTCGTCTTTTCACCCTGTTCATGCCTTTTATTGCTACCATCAGTTTTAAAGAATAATGCTAGGGGTGTGCGAATATTCAAAATTCAAATTTTTGAACACTAATTGAATAGCCATTTTTATTTGATTCGATTCGAGAAGTCTTGATATGAATTCTTTTTCGTTTTCATTTTTGTTTTGATATAAGGGATAACAACACCCAAATGAAGGCTAGAAGGAGAAAGGCCGATGCAGGTGCTGTTCCGAGTGCTTTTTTCTGCCAGGAAGGCAGCGGTTCAGCATCCTTTAAATGCCTTTGGAATTTTCAGCATACTTGAACCCCTTTGTGTCTATCTATTTAGCCTTTTCACTCCCGCTTTCTCTCCAAAGTATCTTTTAAAATTCCTCGTGTCCTAGGCTGATTCAAAACACCCATGACATGGGTTCCAAAAGCACAGCAGCCCGGAGCTTTAACTTAACCCTTCGTTAACCTCTTCAAAGAATTGCGTAGCCCTCCGAGCGCATGGGGTCACCTGCTGTTTCTTTTCGTTTCCTTATTTTCAATGGTTATGATGCGTATGATCATTTTTCGTTTGTTTCTCATCTACAAGCCGGCTCACTCTATACGAAGTACAGTTCTGAATGGCAGTACGATTATCAAATAATGTAAATCCGAATTTTTGTTGTTGTTCCGATAGCAAGTACGTGCTCATTCGAGGCGCAATCGCGTCACCGCCGCCGTAGTCGCGCTCTCCCGGTGCTGATGGTGCTTACACGCGGCTCCCGCTTGGAGGGATGCGAGGTGTTCACAGATGCGCAAGGCAGTTGGGCTGCAAGAAGGACAAGAAGAGACAACGGCACGCCCCGTTCAACCGGCTCTGCAACGGAGTCAGGACTGCTTGCACAAGCGTCGCGCGCGCTGACACATTAGCGCTCTTGCTGAGGAGTTGTGCAGCTACCACACCAAGGTGCATGCAGTGGTCTGAGTGTAACCGGCAGTGAAACGTCGAGCTAAAGCTATCTAATCCCTCAATGGGCGCTCTGACAAACGCCGATGTGTTTCCGTCGGTCTCATCTCGCCCGCCTTCGAGACGCGATGACCTGCAACCGGCGTTCCCCAAGTCGCCAGCATTGTGAGACGCCTGGTATGTGCCAGGACGCTGTTCCTGCTGAGCAGGAGCAGCAGTTTTGCCGCGTCATGTGTCGTGTCAACGTGTCCCCTTCGTGTATGTTCAGAACACCGTCCGAGAAGCTCGAACGCAACGCTAAACATTGCTATCGCTTTCAATGCTTCGAGCTAAATTGCCAATTTCTTTAGCAATATCACTGCACGCAACCTGTTCTAAATATTTTTTTAGAAATCTAAAAATATTCGCGGTTCAATGCAATATTCTAAAGTAGCTTTTCCGAACATTCACTGGCGATATCATCAAAAAATCTCGCTGTTCGAGCCCCTCTATAAAGCAAACAACAATCGAATTTTCCAGATATTGCTTGTAGCATAGTGTTTTACATTATTTTAACGCATTTCCTTTAATTGGCGCAGTCGCCACATTGTCGGTATTTGATTATGATTATCTATTAACTAGAGCTGTGGTTGCCTCCACTGTAGGTTGTTATCGTCAGTGCACCTTCGCGCTGATTTATTTTCACCTTAAATTCTGCAATACACGACCGCAAACGCCATCTTTCATCGAAACTAAGAATGGATCCTTATTGCTTCGATCTCAACACCATGTGACGAGTACCAGTGATCCAGACTGCTGGCTCCTTTCCAACACACACGAAATAAATAGCACACAAAAGCGATAAGTGTCAACGCTTCTTCACAGCCTCGGGAAGTCGGTACTGGAGTACCGAACTTGACGACGCATTGATGACACTCAACGTCATGCTCACCGCTTGAATATCGCCGTCGAACTAATATGACGCTTTCGCGGTCACCATGCAGTTCTTTTGGGATTCTGCTTTCTTCTATGTTGTTTTTTTTCCCTTCTTTATGCGCGTTATGTGCGTTTCAACAACCACCGAGCCACTAAATCTCCGGATTTTCAATAAAAGGTTAACTTACATGCTTAAGGGTAAAGCAAATACATATAGTCTCACTGAAAAACAAAAAGGATGACTGATGATCAAGAAAAGGCAGTCCGGCCGAGGCTTCAGGATCCAGTTTTTCTAGCGCACTTCAGAAACACCTGCTCCGGGGTCAATTTTTCACATCTCAGTATCAGGCCTGGACCATATACGAGAAGGAGCCCAAAATAAGCACGCCCGGGCAGTAAAGGAAGGTATCGCAGGAAAGTAAAATAAACGAACGAAGGCCTCTTCGTTAAAGGTTGCTGCTCTCTCGCATCTTCGTCGAAACACTGATAAATGGCGAATGTACTATTCGTATAACTCGTGCTGCTCGAAGAAGTCAGCTTCAAAAGCACTGTACTACAGTAATTACGCAAGAGGACTAGCATATTTCCTTTAGCATGTTTTCGTTAGCGAAATGGGCCGCGATTGCAATTTATTAACTAATCCGTGCCATGGTGTGTATTGTTCGCGTGCTCCTTTGTAGCTTTGTCTACGACAACAAGAAAGCGACTGCTGGCCCTTAAGGACTAATATATAGCCCAATGCGATTATCAGTGAAGGATTGCGTCAGAAAGGAAGAAGAAGTTAAGAAGTTTATGAGTGCAGGCGGCTGGCTTAATACTGAAGCCATTTATTCCGGAGTCATACGTCCAAAATGTTGGCAAAATCAGAACTGTACCTCTAAAATACACAAAAGAACAATTAACAGAATATTTAACAATGGCGGGAGTGACATCAGCTAGACGCCAGACGCGTCACATACGTCAAAAAGATGGCACCGTGGAATCGCGCCTTGTGACAACGTGTAATGTTGCAATTCCGCAATGACCGGCCAATCCCAGAGCGAGTCCATCTTGGCTTCATTAGTACTATTAGAGCCATTATAAGCCATTTATTCCGGAGTCATACGTACAAAATGTTGGCAAAATCAGAACTGTACCTCTAAAATACACAAAAAAAACAATTAACAGAATATTTAACAATGGCGGGAGTGACATCAGCTAGACGCCAGACGCGTCACATACGTCAAGAAGATGGCACCGTGGAATCGCGCCTTGTGACAACGTGTAATGTTGCAATTCCGCAATGACCGGCCAATCCCAGAGCGAGTCCATCTTGGCTTCATTAGTGATCCAGTCGAGGAATATCTAGGGTCAGGCAGACGCGCTACAACAGCCAGATATTTGGTCACTTAGCGAAAAACTGCCGAGGAACAAGGCGCTGCAACATATGTGCAGAAGACCGCCATCACAAAGACTGCAAGTCTATAAGGCAACCTAAGTGCGCGAATTGCAACGGGCCCCACACTGCATCATTTTCTGGACGCCCGCAGAACAAAGTGACCTCTATTCAATATCAACATGACATTATTTATGGTTGCACACAAGAGTGCGGTGCAGCGGAACCAAACATGAATACGATGAATCCAGTGCAACCGCCTCAGCCGCAAGCGCCTAAGCATCAGGACACTTATATGCAATATGCAAAAGTCGCAAGAAAACCATAACCCCGAGGACAAAGTTTTGGGACATCACCAAGCCAACATCAAGCTCAGGAGAGATCTCATCAGAAGAGCAACCACGTGGCTAACATGTGACAGACTACGAGCACACCGCAAGCACTAACTGTAACGAAACAAGCGAACGCCTCTGCGTATATTGCTGAAGTTGTCATACCAAAGTTGTTTTGTGCTTTGAAAGCTATACTTGCCGCGATTCCAGAGGCTAATAACCGCCAGGAGGTCAAGGCCGTATTGTCGATGGAACAAGTGGTATTGCAAAAGCCTACGTTAGCCACTGCGCAGGCGGGGCATGAATAATTGTTATCAAAATGTCACCATATTCCAGTGGAGCGCGAATAGGCTTCGCTCTCAGTGTGCGGATATTAGAAATCTGGTGGCTCAGTTCTCCTTTCCAGTGTTATGTATTGCAAAGGGCAGGCTAGACAACGCTTTTAGACTAGCTAACTACGTTGTTTGTACGTCCCCTCAATCTTTGGGACTGAGCAGAGCTGTGATCTGTGTTCAAAGAGACCTGCTATCAGCATTATTAATTGCCGCAGCGTCAGACATCCCTGAATACGTAGCAAGTGAAGTTCGGTTTGGCCGAGTAAATATCACTATAGTCAGTGTTTATCTACAACCTTCTACAAATATTTCACTTTCAGCATTGACGGGCCTCTGTGATATATACATAAAAGATGTAATATTTTGCGGAGATTTCAATGAGCACTATATCATGTGGGGAAGCACCTACTGTCACAGTCGTGGAAATGGGCTACAGAAGGCGATTCGCAAGAGTGGTCTGTATTCGTTGAATGAGGGCTTAGTGACGTTCTTAAGAGATTTCAATTACTCCAGCTGCCTGGACCTCCCGCTCTGTTCAAACGATATTGTATGTGCAGCAACATGGAGAACAGACATTGAAACAAGGGGTAGTGATCAGTTTCCTATCCTAATACAGAATCCTAGACGACATTTTTTGACTTATCGGCGCTCTGCAAAGATTACAAATTGGCAGGCA
Source organism: Dermacentor variabilis (assembly GCF_050947875.1). Taxonomy (NCBI): domain Eukaryota; kingdom Metazoa; phylum Arthropoda; class Arachnida; order Ixodida; family Ixodidae; genus Dermacentor; species Dermacentor variabilis. The sequence goes on from NC_134572.1 coordinate 66,227,138, forward strand.
TTTCTATATTACATTCCAGGTCAAGCTGATGCGGTCAGTGATACAGACAATCTATTATCGCTTATAGAAGACGAATTCAACTTTTGTTCGAAGCTTGTTATGATTCCTCATGGTTACGCTAGTGTAGACTGAATACAAAAGGCTCAGAGCTATACGCCGCAGGGCTGAAAGAAAATACCGACGCACAGGCCTTATTACCGAGAATGTCGAAAGAAGGTCGGCAGCTGGAACACCTAGGTACAAAGCACTGGCGAGAATTCTGTACTTCACTTACTCCCCTTACACCTGAGTCAAAATTATGAAATGTTTTGCGCTCTTTAAGTGGGCCAGTAACGCACCAACAACCATTCAGAGCTCTAGCTTTAGTCCAGAAAGTACCGGAAACGACCGTTGCAAACGAGTTCTGTCACCTTATTACACGCCCAAGTGCAGCAGTAAACACACCTGAATACCGTAGCTCTGTCGATGAAGTCAAATAATCGATCATTTTTTTTTATCAGTAGCCGTCATAATGACCTAGATCAGCCATTTTCATTAGAAGAATTAAAGAACGCGATTGCATTGTGCAACCAGAGCACAACAGCTAGACCTGATGGAATCACATATGCTACCCTGAGAAACCTGGGTCCTGTGGCCGCGAAAACTTTGTTAAGATTACTGAGCGATGCGTGGATATCGTAATGTCTTCCTCCTTCCTGGAAAATTGCACGAGTGATACTGGTACTAAAACCGAGTAAAACTCCTTTATCGCTAGATTCTGTTCACCCTGTAAGTCTGACAAGCTGTCTGTGTGAACCTATGAAAAAGATGATAGAAGCTAGACTTCAGTGGTGGACACAATACACCAACGCACTACCCGAAAAATGGCGGGCTTCCGCAGGCGCCGGAGTACGATGGATGCTATTTTAGATCTTGTGAGATACGTAAATTATGAGCGGAGTTGTTGAAGAATCACCATTGCAGTGTTTCCAGACATAAAGCGTGCATTTGACAAAACCAGCCACACTCACGTACTACATGGGTTAATTCAGTTAGGCATAGTTGGCCAAACACTGAGATAGATTGCAGAATTCTTAAGTGTCAGGAAAACTTTTAGTGAAACTGCTGATGGCAAAGGCACAGAGCATAATAAAGTGAATCGAGGCGTTCCGCAAGCTATTGTACTGAGTCCATTTATATTAAACAGTGTTATGGCTGAATTACCCTGTATGCTGTCTGCCACCTTGAATTATTCACTGTATGCAGACGACTTATGCATATGGGCATCAGACTCAAGTACTCAAACCGTTCAGCAAAAGCTACAAGATGACCTAACAATAATTAGTGATTTTTTGAAAAGCAGAGGTATGATTATTTCACATGAGAAAACTGCTAATTCCTTTTGCAAGGAAATGCCTCGAGAGATTCCAGCTCGTGCTAGGCTCTCAGCATCTCCAACTTGTGCGACAACACAAGTTCTTGGGTATTATCATAGACGGCTATCATGGGCTCCCCAAAAAGAAGCCTCAGAGGAGAAATTCAACTCCCTAATCAACATTCCTCGTCGATTTGCTGTAGTGCGATGGGGTAGTTCAACCTATTCCTTACTACGCATTCATTCACTCGGCAATCATTAGACAAAGAATAGCATACTCTGCTCTTGTGCTACATGGTATATCCTGTAATCTAGAGGAAACAGTTCAAAGATTGCTGGCCAGAAGCCTTCGCATATGTCTTGGCGTTCCGCATGTACTTGGTAGTGCTGGTAATTGCGGAGTCCCGCCAACCAACTTTTCATGCACTAAGGTTTACGGAAACTTGTCGTCACTTTTTTTTTCGTTTGTCAACACAACACGCTAATAATCCACTATGCCAAGACCTTCAGGATAGAACCGCTGTACGTATACATGTTGATATACGGTGGTGCAATATCTTACTGCCCGCTTACGAATACTGGCCTTCTTGCGCAACTCATCCCCCATGGCGACTAGCAAATCTAAAAATAGTCACTTCAATTTCTGGAGTAGGTCGCAAATGGTATATATCCATAGTTGCGATATAGTGAGCAACTTTATGGCATCTTTACACTAAGTAAGTAGATCGCATTCACTTGTATATCGATGGATTGTGCTGGAAACAAAGCTCTACATCTGCGCGTTATATGGCCGCGTACCAAGAGAAAAAAGCTTATCAGCTTTGCCAACTCACAATGTACCCCATCGTAGAACTCCACGAAATACTTTCTGCTTTACGTTACATACGTCAGCAGTCAGAACCATTCCGCTGGGTAATTCTGAGTGACTCACACGCCTCATTGATGTGCTTAAATGAAATCAACTTAAGAAAAGTAAATAGCACATTGACATGCGAAATACAGAAGACATACGCCATAGCCAAAGATCTACAACACGACATATAATTTTCCAGTGGATTCCAAGTCACTGTGAAATCATAGGAAAGGTATCAGCTGATCACATGTCCCGTGCAGCACACCAAGATAATGAATTATCACTACTTCCTGTAGCGGCGAGTGATGCGCGATATCTATTGAACAAACTATGCGGTAGATTATCCAAGAAAACTTGGTCCATAAATGATGCGTAGAACTCTCAATTATATCATATAGATCCTAGAATAGAAATAAATATTCCGCTTAATATTAGTCGATCTGTTGCAACGATAGTTCAAAGGCTATGACTAGGCACTGCCTATACTAAAAGCTTCGTGTATATGATAAGAAAACTAATAGTGCTACGTGCTCATCGGAAGAGGCTGAAGAAGACATAGAACGCCTTTTTCTGCACTATAAAGATCACGATGTTACCCGCAAGAACCTTTCGGTAAAACTACATGGCTTGGATAGACGGTCACTATCCTTTGGAAAGATTTTACGTCCATGGCCAGCAAAAAATCTTGAAAATGTCGCTGCTCGCGCCTTAGTACAATTATTGGAGGAATCAAAAATATCACAAAAATGCTAAGTCATACAAAGTTATTGATCGCATTGTTATTATTAACAGGCACCATTAATTACATGCGAATTGTGTCTTCGTGTCCATGTAGCATGTGTATTTGTTGTATTTAGAGTGCGGCATTCAAGAAGGACCTAATTCGCAAGTGCCCAACATCTGTGTGAACATCTTGGTTTTGTGACTTTTTTCGTACTATGTGAACTCATGCGTCACGTGTGAGCACTTCCGTTTTGTCAGTATCTATGTTATGTGAACTCTTCTGCTGCGCGAACATTTATTTATGTTCCAGTACTGAGACTTAGTCCGTGAATGTTCGTTCATGTGTTTATTAGTTCAATTTTGTGATTGCTGACAACTTTCCGACGATGACTATCATGTAAGAGAAGAGGAGTAGCCAGCGCCACACGTAGGCACCAAACTGTCCTTAAATACATTTATTTTATTTTTAAATATATGACGTTGTAGTAAGGTGTAAGCAGTGGCAGTAAGGTGAGAAGTTAAGAAGTTGGGAGCTCGACGTCGCGCTTTGTGTGTGCTAACGACTGCTTGTAACCCAGGTACTCGTTGCTGCCTTGACCCTCCGACTATCCGCTGCCTTCGACAATTTGGCTGTGAATGAGGGTACTTCTACCGGCGAGCAATGACACTGTCCTAGCTTCGTCGACTACCTCAAAATCCAGCACCTCGGTGGGTTGGCTTCGCCTGATCTAAACTAGGATACGGACGAAGGCCGGCAACCAGGGACAACATAGTTGCGTACATATATACGGATCCATTGATAGACTTGCCAGTGGGCCTCGACCCCGCGCTGAACTCACGACTGCTTGTAACCCAGGTGAGTGAACCTAGAAAATTCTGCTTTGAAAGCTCAGACATCTGCCTTGTTGAGGTGTCAAGCCCCTTTGACGTTCGTTATCTATGGCGATATGTCCTTGCCTCGTGCTTGCGAGGCTTCCTCCACGAGCATGCTGTTGTTAATATCCGGGGACATTGAAACAGACACGGGAACCGTGCATAATACTGAACCTGCGCCGAAAACAGGGCCTTGCAAGTATTCGATTATTTTGGAGGCAACGCAATGTACTGACCACGGGTAGTTCCAGCTGCGGTGAGACTTGCCAAAATGGAAAAAAGAGGCATCGAATCTAAGCTGCAAAACGTCAATGAAAGGGTAAAATGCCTTGAACAGAAAAATTATCGTTCGAAGATGTCTCATCAGTGCTGGCGAATCAGCATGGCGAACACTTCCCACATAAACCAGCATATAGCTGTGGCACACGGGCGGCTGCGGATGAAGCGGAAAATAAACGGCGAAGGAACTATCGCCTCTTCTTTTGGATACAAGATATAATGGGTCTGAAACGTGGGCTGCATCTGAAAACACCGTTCTGTCGTTATGCGCTCAGTCCTTGGGCGTAACAATTGGCAAACGTCGCATAGAAAGGGCGCACAGGATCGGCCGTTTCCAGCAAGGTAAAAATCCGCCAATTGTTCCAAACTTCGGCCGCTTTAAAGAAAATAATCAGTTTTAGCTTCCGGTGCCAAACTGAAGGACGCTAACTATGCCGTTGGGCAATACTTCTCAGTACCAGTTCATGATTCATGGCGGAAGCTGCTAGAATTTGCAAGGCAGCCATAAGTTAAATTTCATTGGAATTTTAATGAACTAGTGCAAGGAGAGAGAGCAAATGATAAATGAAAGGTAGGGAGGTTAACTAGGACTGAGCCCGGTTGCCTACCCTACACTGGGGAAAGGAAAAAAGGGACGGAAAGATTAAAAGAAGAAGAGAAATTCTACTGGAGATATCATTCGGTCACTCAGTCCGGATCACAGACGCTGACTTAACCCGGTAGCGTTCAAATATCGCAGCAGCGCTGTTGTGGCCTTTTGTAGGTGCGATATGCGAGGCCATAGTTCCAAGATCTTGTTCAAGGGGAACGGCTTTTTATCTAGCTGATTGAGAGCTGTGCAGAAGTCATGCCTATCATATTCAAAAGATGGGCAGTAGCACAGTAAATGTTCTACGGTTTCCTCGACACCGCACGCTCGGCGCTATCGGCCATTCCAATCAAAACTGTATACATATTGGTGAATGCGATGCCCATGCGTAAGCGGCACACCACTGATCCTCATTACACGGAAGCCCTGGTGACAGCCGAAGTTATATAGTTGGATTGAGGGAATGCAATAGATGTAGAGTGAATTCAGGTGTGTGCCATTTCTCCAATGTCATACGGTGTGCTAGCTTGTCTAAGTGTTGGGCTGCGTCAGTCCGCGATAAAGGTATAGAAATAAGGGTTGCTTCTTCGTGTGCTTTCCTAGCAGCTTCATCAGCGAGGTCGTTGCCGCAGATACCGCAATGGCCAAGCAGCCACTGAAACACGACGTCATGTCCTTTCGCGATCATATGATGGCGAATTTCTCGTATCTCCGACACAAGTTGTTCACAGGACCCGCGACGAAGAGATTATTGACGAAGGTTATTGACATAATCAACCGCGCCTCGGAGGGCAACAAGCTCCGAACCGGTCGATGTTGTCAAGTGAGAAATCTTGTATCGGATGCTTAGTGATTGTAATGGTATAACCACTGCGCCGGTGGAGCTGGTCTGAGTGGAAGAGCCATCCGTATATATGTGGACTCGGTCAATGTAGAATGTGTGCAAACAATCCAGAGCTGCTTTCTCCAAGGCCAAGGTAGGCAGGTGGTCTTCTTTCTTATCCCTGGGACAGTAAGACGCATTTCAAGTTGTTTTAAACACGCCAAAGCTGAGGTTGAATGTGCTGATGGTATGAAGTCCGATGGTAAGGAGGCACGATGGATGCTGACCTTGTTTGAGAAGGACGCCTGTGGTCGTCGTTCTGGCAGGCAGGCAAGAGAGCTTGACTGCATCTGTGAAACATGACGAACATGGGCTCTAAGCGTTTCGGTGCTAATTCAAGTCGTGATCGGATGGTCTTGATCCATTATAATGGTTCCTGCTATTGAGGTGCTCCGCGGAAGGCCTAGGCAAGCACGTAGTGCCTGTGCCTGCACGCTCTGAAGTTCTCGAAGATTTGACTTGCTTGTTATAGCGAGAACGGGAGATCTATAACGTAGGAATCCGATGAAAAGTACTCGATATAACTGTAGCATGAAGCCCACTGACGATCACCATGTTTTGCCGGTGATGAGCTTCAAGACGTGAACAATAGATGTGAACTTCTTCAAGTGGGCAACCTTAGGGCTCCAAGACAGGTGCCGGTCTACAATGACGCCCAAAAACCGATTATTTCTCTTGTAGGATATAGGCTCACATTGATGCATACTGGATAACGAGTCATCGCTTTTCGCGTAAAAGCGACTAACGAGCATTTTGCTGTTGAGATGGTAAGCCATATTGTGTGAAGATAGTCAGATGCCTGTGTTTCTGGTTTCTGTAGACCTGCGCGAACCTGCAGGCGAGTGACCGCTAATGCCCAGATGCAGATGTCGTCGGCGTAGATTGAGACACTCACTGTTTCCGGTAGAGATTCGGGCAGCCCAAAAAGCGTGAGGTTGAAAAGAATAGCGCTTAGAACACCGCCTTGGGGAACGCCTCGGCATGTGTAGAGGTCGGTAGTCGGACCATCTTACGCACTTACGAACAAGGACATTTGTGTCAAGTAGTTTCTGATCCATCGATATACTCGCCCTGCTAGTTGAATTGTCAAAAATGCGTCTAGAATGGTTTGATGGGAAACGTTGTCGTAAGCGCCTTTCAAGTCAAGAAAGAGTGCTACTGATAATCGCTTCCGAGATTTTTGCTGTTCTACAGATGTTACTAGATCGAAGACACTGCCAATCGATGAACGACTTCGTCAAAATCCCGCCATAGAGTCAGGATAAATTTCGTGGTGTTCAAGGTACCATTCGAGATGCATGAGGATCATACGTTCCATGAGCTTCCCGACGCAGCTGGAAAGAGCTACAGGCCGATACGATGCCAGTTCGAGCGGTGACTTTCCTGTTTTTAGAAGCGGTACCAGGCGGCTGCGTTTCCCTTCCTGTGGGACGACACCATCTTGCCATGAACTATTAAAAGGCTGAGGAGTTCTCTTCGTGCTTCTCGACCTAGGTCGCGCAAAGCAGTATATGTTATGCCATCGGGCCCTGGTGAAGACGAACACCTACAGAGCGCCATAGGAGCTTCTAACTCTTCCATAGAGAATGGAGAGTCCATACTTGTATCTCGTGGACCGGGGATGTTGCATAAAGCCATGTCAGGGACTAAAACTGTGCCGCCGGCGACTTTCGCACAAAATTTCTCTGCAACGTCTATCTCACGGCGGTTTTGATAGAGAGCAAAGGCGTGAGTGTCGTTGCTGAGGACTTGAGCAAAGACCCCGTAGCGTACGCCACACACGGGACAATGGCTTGCGGGGGTCCAGTGAGTCGCAAAAGCATTTCCACCTTTGATCCGCTAGCTTATCCATTCGGCGTTTGATTTTCTTTTACATGCACCGAGCTTCTCTGAGGTCAAGAATTGACTTCGTGCGCGTGTCCCTCCTTTCAGCTCGGCAACGTAGTGCACGAAGCCTTTCCAATTCAGTATCATTCACTATACGATGTGATGAATGTGTGAAGCAGTGTGTACAATCTTGCATTGCGTCTGCAATTATGTCTTCTAATCTGCGTGTGATATGTGTCTTGCGTGTGTCTTCTACGCGATCTTGAAAGAGCGACCAGTCGATTTGGCGAGATAGAGCCGGTAATGCAGCGTCTAGTCCATCGATTCTCACATAGGTCGGCATATGATCACTTCCATGGGTTTCAATATCAAAGAACCACTGCGCGCTCAAAGTCAGGCAACGTGACACCAAAGTCAAGTCAAGGCAGCTGCTGTACGTTGTTGCTCGCAGAAATGTCGGGCTTCCGTCATTTAGAAGACATAGGTTGTGGCCTGATGCAAAGGATATTTGTGACCTGCCCCTCGAATTTATCCTGGAGCTTCCCCATATATGGTGGTGAGCGTTGAAGCCCCCTGTTATTATCCAAGGACCGGGAGTAGAAGCCATAATATTGCTGCGGAACAGCCGCCAGACTTTTGATATCAAACTGACTTGTTGGGGAAAGGTAGAAGCCAATAAGAGTAAAAGCTTCTTCTGTTTCACAATATGGAGGCACTTCTGACATCACCCCGGAACGTACGCTGTTATTGTCGATGAGCCATGGTTCTGCTGTAGAAGTTCTCAAGGACCGCACTTCTGAAGGCTCGCCCCAACCGGATTGCTGGCATCCAGCACTTGCAATGCACTTCGAGCTGTTGGTGTTTGTAGTTTGTTCAGAAGAATACGAATAGCATTCACCAGAGAGCTGATCATGACAACAATTTGTTGATTTTGGTCCATCAATTTATCAGGAACAGACGAAGTGTCCCCTGCTGTAGAAGTATAATTTCGCTCAGTAGGGGCATGTAGCCTCGGGGGTCCCGAGCCAAGCGTCAGCAGCCGTGCTCTTCGATGCACCTTTGTCCTTTGAGCTGACTGCGTTTGGCCTGGGCTGAAGAGTGGGTGGTAATGTACGTGGGTGGCGTTCTGCAGAGGCTTTGGAGGCTCTTGATCGACGTCAGCGACGTGATCATCGTCGCTTAATAGATGTTGCTGCTTCTCGGTGAGACGAGTGGTCTCTAACCATTTTCTTCAATATTGCCATTTCCTTTCGAATAAAAGGGCATTCCTTCGAGGATGCATCGTGAGGGCCGCTGCACTTTGTGCACTTCAGCACGCTGGCCTCGAACGTGTTAGTGGTGTGGGGCTCAGTGCAGCGAGAACAGACAGCAGTGTTATTGCACACACTACTCACATGGCCAAGCTTCATGCACTTCCAGCACTGCAGCGGTTTTGGTATAAAGGGGCGAACTTCGTGTCGGAAGGGGCCCACTTTTACATGCGATGGGAATGATTCGGCCTTAAATATTATCTTCACACACCATGACGTGCCGAGACGAAACGCGTTTGTGATGATGGTGTTTTCTGTAGCTGGCTTGATTAAGATTGACAGATCGGAGTCGACAATGGTCTCGTCAGCGTCGTAAATTACGCCAGTACTGACTTGTTTGCCCAAAGTAATATGAGGGCAGACTTTCATCCCGTCAAGTTTCGTGAGTTTGCGCAGAGAATCCAACGCAGCCGCGTGTTCTACGTCAATCTCTAGCACGTTCTTACGGGTGTTCACTCTTATGCCTTTGATTTCATTCGGAACCATCGCCTCTAGATGTGAAAACACGGCTTGCCTGTTGAGGCGTCTCAGGTTGTCAGTGGCGAGAACTGGCGCGAACAGGATAGTGAGCTCCTCGGTATCCCGCGAAGTTCTCACGATGGACTCACTCGAATTAGATGATGCGCTTAGAAATCTTCGCTTTCCTTTACGACTCCGCACCTGCTCGTAGGTGTCGTCACAATAATCTTCACTGCTGACATAGTACTGCATGGTGTCGTCGCTGTCTGTGTCGCTCTCGGTGCCGTTGCGCTTCCTGGATGAAGCTGCCGCGGTCACTGCCGAGTCCGGCGGACGCGCGTGAGACTCCATCTCCATCGCAGTTGAGGAGGAAACAGCAGTTCCCTGGCAAAGTATAAGAAATTCACAAAATGAGTGGAGCTGGAAGACTCAGCGGCCTGCCCGAAAGGAAAGTGCAAGGAAGGTATACATGCGTCTATGACGTGGTAAATAACGCAGTCATTCAGGCAGAAAAATAACTGTATGGTTGCTGTAGCGCAGTTAACACCACAGAGCATGTGCTGACTGCTTCAGGACGCGCTTCCGGGAGCCCAGGTCTAAAGTACTTGCGTATAAGCAACACAATAATTAAAAATAAGAGGAATGCACTAGCTGCCCTATTAACTTCAGCACAGGTCGATATCGTAAGCAGCACCGATCCTGGGCTTGACGATACGAATGGTAACTCATTCCGAAAAGAATAGATGATGGCTGCCCCCCGATTGCTCTGGCACCGGCTACTCGTGGTCGCCGACGAGAATAGATTTCTTTGCGCATAGTGTTTTTTTTTTTGCATGTCAGTATAATGTCGTCGAGCCCTTTCGGCACGCATGCGGCATTGCTCTGCCAACTCACCTTCTCTGAAGAACCGCTTTAGTGGCATCTTTAACGTTCCGTTGCACGCCGCTGCGATTTTCGGCCAACCATCACAAGCTAAGCAAGTGGAAGTGGACAAATCGCAGACGCTGGAGCCGCTTTCCTGGCTCGGCTGTCTACTTTCACAGCACTGGTTCAGCCCGACCGAAGCCCTTTCAACTTCTGCGCGCTCCTCAGAGGAGACTGTTGTCATCGAGTTGGATGTTTAGAAAACTGTAAGGTACGCAATGCCATTCGGTGTGGGTGCAAATAAAGGTGACCTCCTATAAACGGGGAAACCGTTTGACCAGGCTGTTCAACCAAAACTGCAGGTCACGGCCCGATGCTGGCGTAGGTGTTCACGTACATTGAACGTCAGGAGATCGAAATAACATCAAAATAGGACGGTTTTACGTTATACGACCTCATATCACCTTTTTTTTCTTTCTACCATAGCCCTAGGTATAGTTATTCACTTACATTTGGCACATTCTCGCAGTATATGAAGGAATGAAAAAAATCCGAGGACACATAAGCAGTTCTTATGAGTCGTGAACGCGAAAGCAGCAATGTCTATTTGAACTCTGCTGAGTGGTCCTTAAGGGCTAGATATAGACCGAGGTAGCACTATTGCGTGCACACACTCCGTCACGTTCGCGAGAACAACAGCGTCTGATAGTTCGACCGATGGTTCGACGCACTGGCGCAGCCAACGTAACCGGACGCGGCCAACGCTCTCCGACACGCCCGTCGTACTATAACGTCGGACTGTAAACGGGCCTTTACTGAACTGCTCGCGGGAAAGCGAGCACGTTGAGACGCTTGGCGCGTTTTGATTTGACCTTACCGAGGTACAGTTAGAACGCAGGCGAGAGCGTGCGCGGGCAAGGAACGCGCGGTTAACGCAGGCAACCTTGAGAAGAGCGTGTGCACGCGGGGTCGCGTCGCTGTATATGCTCCGTCGAGGCGCGCTGGTGACGTAGCGTCGCGGCGTTGCTACGTCACAGTAGCCACAATCCTTTGAGTACGATGTTCGTACGTTGCTACACAGTCCTTCTCTCCGGCGCTCACGTTAAGTGAGTTTTCAGTGTCGCTGCCCGATGTGCTCACAAGAAAACGAGAGAAATTAGCGAGTGAAAGTTTGAAAAGCAATTATTAGTGAAGATAAACAACCTGTGAGGGGCTCCAGAGCACACATTGAAAGATTCAGGCCAGCTCGTTCTATTTCCTGTATTTCTGCAATTTCAAAGGAAGTACAGAAGCAAGTAACATCAAAGTAATGTATTACTTTCTAGTAATCGCTCAGTTCCTTTCGTGGGCCAGTAATTAGTGATCAATTACATTTATGAATAAGGTAACTATAATTATAAACGGTTACTTCTTCCCTGTAACGTGTGCGAGTATGGTCCTGATGCTAGGGACATCAAACACAAGATTCTTGGGAAGCCAGCCTAAGCCGAATGTACCAATGTACCAGATGGCTTTGCCCGATGAATAACAGGCAAGTGCACAAACTAATTGCTACAGTATCTGCATGAAACAGGACCGCACGCATCCCTTTTGCGCATCTTTCTATTTCTTTGTACGTATGCCTCGCGGCAAGTCCACAGAATTAAAAAGAAGATTGTAAATTTTCGTGCCTATTCATGCGTTGTTCATGTATTTTTTCTTTCCGTGTTGTTACTGTTATTTCGTTTTAGTTATGACCCTTGTTTGGTTTGTACTTGTTGCAGTCTAACGCCCTCCTTCAACAATATCTCGCTTACATACCTAGCAAACATTGGCAACTTCAAAAATTAGCTCGTGTCCAACCTGCCTGCCGCCAACACGCGAATTCGGGCAGGAACGTGCGATCTACAAGCAGTCTCAATCAGTATACTCTGCAGCATGCCCAAAGAGTGAGAGCGTAAACTTTATTTTCGAATCAATAAGATTTGAGTCCGGCGTCATTTTAGTGGGTCTGGGCACCCGCCGCGGACGCGGTTCCGAGACCTTGTCTCGAAGCGGCTTCCTCGGCTCGCTGGACGGCCCAGAGTTGCGCTGTCAGGTTCGAGCTGAGCAGTGCGATCTTCCAGCGCGAGCGAAGGCTGGCGGTGGAAGAGACGGAGGGGTCGGCACTGCCCGACTTGTTTCTTAAGTGCTGACATTCCCATAACATGTGATTAAGTGTGGCAACCTCGCCACACGATGTGCATCTCTTTGTAGTGTACATGTCCCAGGGAGAAAGCTCTTTTTCCAAGCTTCCTTATACGTTTTACTACTGTCACGAAAAGGTATCTTGTCCTGAGTATTCAATGCGAGTGCACTAAAACAACTTGCGATTACGAGCTGTGACGTTGAAACCGTCAGGATTTGTCTTCGCGCTCTTTTTTTTTTTTTACTTTAGGGTTGCAACGTCTTATAGAAATGTTCTTGATCTCGTTTTGTGAGACCTAGTTCGAAAATTATTTTTACGACTCAAGGAACCAGTGTAATCTCGTTTCCCTTCGTTCAAATGCGATAAAGAGAAATTGTGAACCCATTGCTCCTCAACACGTCTACAGCATCTCGTGTGATCTTGAGAGCATGCGGCACTCCTGTTCTCGTGCGTTTAGATCATTCGAATCGCATATGGTGACCTTGTGAAAAGTGCTGGAGAACGATGAAGACCTCCGGCTAACACCAACGGGATCTGATATTGTTACGTTACTCATTATTGCGGCGGTCTCCCCAATGTCCAAGCAGGAGCAACTACAAGAATACCAGGAGCAAACAAGGCGCAATTACAAGAATACGCAAGTACGTAGCAAGAAAGAGCAAAAGTGCAAATAGGTAATCGACACATAACTTTACACTGCGAAATAATCTAATATATTCAAGAACGCGTACCCGTGATTACTATTAAGGACACTCGTTGATAAAGCATTTCATTATTGTGTAGCCCTAGAAAAAAAACATATGTAAGTATCGTGGAAAGCACGCAGTTCTTGTAACAGTTCTTTTTTTTTTCATTGTTCTGTCGAGTATTCACACGCAATACGTGGCGCAGATATCGACTTATTTATTTTAATTATGCTGTTAGATTTCTTGATGCCATTTTTATCTCAATTTTACGACCATATGTTGAAAAGCTGGTGACGCGTTTCCTATTATCGCCAAGTAAGTCAATCAGCCAAGTCGTTCTCCGTTGGAGCGATAGAAGCAGGCGAAGACAATCTGCCTCCACGATACTGTCAGCAGCCGACTCCAGTTGTTGTCCAGAGCAGGACACTAATTGCGTTCCTAGTGAAGAGACTAAGCAGATGGCGATGGTGCACCAATGAGGATGCCTGGGATGTCCAGGGGCAAGTATGGAGCCAGAAAAAGAGAAAGCGAGAGGGGGGGGGGGGTGCACGACGTGAGGACGAACGAAGATACGTCACTTCCCTCCGCCATTTCACACCCGTTCAGTAGCGCACACACACAACCACACACACAAGAAATATGGTAGGCGGACAGGCTCAAGCCGGTCTGCCAATGTCGTCTGACGTGCTTCCGGGGTGAATAGCCTTGCATCGCTTATTCATCGGTAGTAATATCAGCACTGAAGTCATCCACTTATTTCATTTAGCGCAGCGTGCCTGAAGCGTTCACACACGCACACACACACGCGTGCCTGAAGCGTTCACACAAGCCAAAGTCCTAGGTAGGAAGAGAGTTGGGGCCGTCGCCATTTGTGTGTCATTTCGCTTTTTTCTGGCTCGGGTATTTTAAGTGTCGGACAATTTAGGATTTCACTGCGTCAGTATTAACGAAGGGCAAAAATATTGCTGCGTGATATGGCCCGTGAGCAATGTTTGGAAGATTACTAATGCTTGAAAGTTTGCGTTGTAATGATGCTTGTTTTGCATGGGTTTTCTGATTTCTCGCTTTTTATAACTTGAAGATACGAGTTAGCCCACATTCTCACCACTGCACTTTCGTTATACCGGGTGTTTCTACTAAGAACTTAAGTATTCTTAAAAATTTCCGCTATGAAATAAAAGGGCGGTTCCTTCGAGACATGCCGCAAGAGGTGGCGACCATGGGGTTACTAGTGACACGTGGCAATTAGTCGCTTATTAACAGAAATCTACTGTTAGTTAACTTTTAAACATTTAGTTTCAGCGAACTCATCGTATTTCAAAATTGAAGTGGCCGGTTGGTACAAGCCATGTCAACTTTTGGGTACGGAAAAATCTGCTTATCTGCGGAACTGTGGCGCGACGAATTTCGGCTATCAGAGCGCGCGAAACCGAGACAGGGAGGGTGCAGCCAACGCAAACCGCGCGCCTAATCAGGCGACGTTCTGCTTATGTCACCCAGCAGCGGGCAGCCAATGCGCTGTGCCTGCGGGCATCTGTCACCCGTCACCCAATGGTCGACACCACTGGCGACATGTCTCCGAAGGAACCACCGTTTTATTTCAGAACGGCTGTTTTCAATTATTTCTTAAAATTCTTCGTAGAAACACCCGGCATACTTCGCACAATGCAATGCCCAAAGGAAGCTCGCAGGTGCCTAGTTCACTATCGAGAAATCTCCCGCATTTCTCGGATCTATATTGTTTCATTTTTGAACGCATTCTTGGGACGACCCTTCCGGCATTACCGTCCTGCAAATACGCATCGTATGCGGACCACGTCTGGCGGTTCTTGAGAAGTCAGGATGCCAGCTGCAACTGGAGCGTTTCCCAACTGACTGTCTTCACGATATCGCAAGTCCGCCCGCCTTCCGTGGAAACCCGTCTTGCAACGACCCGAATACTGGGCTCGTGCTCGCATTGAGCACGTGCGTGCTCAATGCGGATCCTTTGTGAAACGCGCAAGGTTCTCGCCTACGTGGGGATCTGTATCATCATACCGGTTCCTTACCATGCTCTAAGAGGCTGGTGTCATGTCAGCTACGAATTTATTTATTTATTTATTTATTTATTTATTTATTTATTTATCTATTTATTTATTTATTTCTTTATTTATTTATTTAACTATAAAGCTACCGGCCACTTCCCGGTGCCAAGGCAGCTGAATAAATCTTTCAGAACACGCTGTTTCGAGCCGACTAACCAAGGGAAGGAGAGGATGCTTAACGAGACCTGGAGTTAATCAATTTTCTAAAAGTAAACATACAGATTTGTCATGTCTTGCGTGCCAGTTCCCCACTTGTTAAAACCGTGGTACTTGCCAAAGAATTCGCTTCTTAAGTGAACAATCCCTTCTTAGCATTTGATGAACTAAGCTCAAGTTCATCAACTTCTGACTTCGAAAGGTCAATAAGGACGCACTCACTGTGCTGCCTCTAATATTTCCGAGATATGCGCCCGTGCGTTATAAAATCTAGATATGTCTTCTAGTGTTAAGACTGTTGATTGAGGGCACATTTTCCCACTGATATTTACTTTTACCGGTGCAACTAGTGCAAATAATTGTATTTGTACTTGTAATTGAGTATTTTTGCGAATGTATTGTAGTTCACCGTTCTCCGGCATGGCGGGCAGCATGAACTTGACTAAATGTCCCGCGGTGGGCCTTTAGGCGAGCCCGCTTCTTTAGGCGGGCCCCAACCCCTCCAAGATCTGTAAAGGCGCCTGACAGCCATATTCATTTTTTTCTTTTATTTCTTAAAAAAAAACGTAAAGTACCAGAGTACGTTTGATAATACAACCGAACATACATGCAACCTAAAGCGCTCAAACCCAGGCACACAGGCTTTGTCTTCGATTGCCACAGTGTACGTCAACAGCACGGATACAATAGCGATTGCGCGCAACAGCCTAGCAATCATGGTTCACATTGCAATTGGCGTGCTCAGAGCACGCGTCAAGCACCTTGCTCACTCCCTTTCCTATCCTACTCGCGTCGCTGCTGGAAAACCGCCGACATGCCTCTTTCTTGTCAGTTCACATTGCCCGCTTGCGTCTACCTTCCATCAGATTATACAGCTGCTGTGAGATGTCCAATTCTCCGGTCGTGCTTGACTCAGCGACAAGTTCGACGGACGGTATCAGTGATTAGAACAAAAACACACAACTGTCACATCTCTCTGCTCCTGCTGTACAATGCTCACAAAGACCACATTCAAATATACACTGATGTTATTCGGTACGCGATAGAGCAGTGTTAACGAGCTGGACAAGAAAGAAGCAAGAAGGCGACACATACAGGCGCTAATGGTCCACTGATGGTTCTTCAGTGAACCACCATGATGCAAAGCCACCACCGTGAAGTTTCACGACATCTCCTCGGTGAACATCGACAGCTGCGCAGCATGTTGCTCTCTGTGGCGCACTTCTTGTGGTTCATGAGGAACCACCTCGGAAATCGAGCGCATTCAGCAGTTCTCATACACATCTGCATCGTTTACTGCCCGCGCTGTAGACCATACGAACAACTAGTGCTAGAAACTGGAATGTTCCTCATCCTCCATCATCTCCATCATCTCCTCATCCTCCATCATCTTGCCCTGCAAGAGCACGACGTCATGTTTCAGTGGCTGGCAAGCCGCTGCGGCATAACGGGCAACGAGCATGGCGATGAAGTCCACGATCTGCCCATGAAGAGTGCGTCAAGGAGCTTATACCGCTGTCAAAAGTATATGAAGCAGCGAAACTTTGCGTGCTTGCGGACGATGTCACACAGTCTTTATAGAACACGCGCTGTTTCCAGTACACATGCCTGCCCGCCTGGATTTCCTTTACTCCTCTATTTGACTCAGTCTCCCACATCACTACCCTGAGCCGAATAATATTAGTTTAATACCGACTGTGGTTGGCGTAAATATTCACGAACTATTTTGCTTTCCGCATCAGACTGACCGACAGTGCTGCTTGTAATGACTGTGGACGTGAGGAAATTGTCCAGCGTGTTCTTTGCCGTTGGCCTCGGAACAGCGCACGCAGGTGGCCGCTCGTGGCCGGGTTGATCCGTCTCGACGACCGACTGATTTCGAATTAAATAATCCTGGACAAAGCGAACATCAGAAGTCGGTCAAACAGCTATTGTAGTTCTTACGCTCGAGTAGCCGATTAGACAGACTCGCGTCTTGCCTCATTGTTCTTATTACTTCTTTTGTGTCACACTTTTGTTTTCTTTTTCGGTGATCCTCTCCATTTCTATTTTCCCCCTTACTCCTTCCTTAGTATAAGGTGGCAAACCAGAAGCCTCTCTTTCGGATAAGCTGCCTTCCTTTCCCATCTCATTTTCGCAGCAAACCGGGTGCACGTCTGGTTGACCTCCCTGCCTTTCTTGTCCTTTCTCTCTCTCTCTCTCTCTCTCTATCTATCTATCTTGCCTCTTATCTCTCTTGCTTTTGTTCCTAAGCCGCTGCAGTTTCTACGCCGTACATCTCAACATTAATAAGAAAATGAATAAGCATGGCGCCAGACGATGGACGGCGCTATGAATACAAAATGGCGCCGTCCTCAATAAAGAGGTTTATACGTACGAACATAAAAATTGGACGCGAGCACTTTCGCAAGTCACGCGCGAACAATGTATGTTAAATTTTTATCTTGTACGTTCACGTTACGCACTAAGGAAATGCGAATGGGCTTGAATTATTACAAAGGCCTCATTCAATGAGGAAATTTATGTTAATGCGAAGCCTTTGGTCGCACAACACGCGTAATTATATGCTTCAGTGGTTTCCTTTTTAGTGTACTTGTTTATTGCTCGCTCGTCTCCTAGTATCGACTATTGCGTTTTTGCGGCACTTTGCGACTGTCGAAAAACCCCGACAAGGTGTTCGAACCAAATTTTAAAAGCGATTCTCGAAATGTGAGAAATGTACGTACCGCGCATGCGCTCTGGCGTTTGTGACAACATTTGAATTACGTCACGTTTGGTGTACAATGTATTTGGCGGCATCACGCTCTCGGCTCGCTTGTAAGTGACGTTGTCACTGTTCGGCGCTTTTGCCAGCGGAGAGAGCACGCTTCCTTTCTCTCTCCTGTTTTGGTTTTAGTGACGATGCGACGATGCTTAGCAGCAGCGCGACGAGGTTTATAAATTGGTGTGATTCAACTTCTTCCGCATTTCTGTCTTGCTATAGGGAGCCATCAGAAACGGTTCTTTCTTGCACCTCTCCCTTCCCCCAGTGCGTAGTAGCCAACCTGACAGTGACCAACCTCTTAGTCAACCAAAAGTTTGGGGGCTTAACCGCCGGGCGTACAAAAGAACACAAAAATAATGCAGAAGAACTCAAGCACGATGTGGGGCTTTGGGTTCGCGAAGACACTGGGATTTGTCATTTCTAAATCTCTCTAATAGGGAGTACTGGTTTTGCGTACACAATCGTATGCGATTCAAACCACTTGGCGAATAAAGGGAAAATGAGACATCCACCTGTTCGTAGCAATTGCTACAAAGGAAACCCATACGGGTTCCTTTGGCGTATACCACTTGGCGTATACAAAAGAACGCGAAAAGGCGTACAAAAGAACAAAAGAAGAGTGCAGAAGAACTCAGGCAGAGTGTGCATGGGGCTTTGGGTACGCGAAGACACTGGAGTCCGTCATTTCTAAAGTTCCCTAATAGGGAGTACTAGTTTTTGCGTACCCAATTGTATGCGATTCAAACCACTTGGCGTATACAAAAGAACGCGAAAAGGCGTACAAAAGAACAAAAGAAGAGTGCAGAAGAACTCAGGCAGAGTGTGCATGGGGCTTTGGGTACGCGAAGACACTGGAGTCCGTCATTTCTAAAGTTCCCTAATAGGGAGTACTAGTTTTTGCGTACCCAATTGTATGCGATTCAAACCACTTGGCGTATACAAAAGAACGCGAAAAGGCGTACAAAAGAACAAAAGAAAAGTGCAGAAGAACTCAGGCAGAGTGTGCATGGGGCTTTGGTTACGCGAAGACACTGGAGTCCGTCATTTCTAAAGTTCCCTAATAGGGAGTACTAGTTTTTGCGTACCCAATTGTATGCGATTCAAACCACTTGGCGTATACAAAAGAACACGAAAAGGCGTACAAAAGAACAAAAGAAGAGTGCAGAAGAACTCAGGCAGAGTGTGCATGGGGCTTTGGGTACGCGAAGACACTGGAGTCCGTCATTTCTAAAGTTCCCTAATAGGGAGTACTAGTTTTTGCGTGCCCAATTGTATGCGACTCAAACCACTGGGTGTATACAAAACAACGCAGAAACGCATACAAACGAACGCGAAAGGTTTACAAAAGGACAAAAAGTAGGGCATGAGACTTTGAAAACGCAATGGCGCTTGTGTGCCCTATTTCTACATCTCCTAATATGGAGTTTTAGTCTTTGCGCACTCTTGTAGTTAGGGGACGTAAACTACCGGGCGTACAGAACGTAAATAGCATACATACTATTCATACTATTACAAAGGAACTTAAACAGCTTACAAAAGAACGCAAGCAGGGCGTGAGGCTTTGGATACGCAATGACGCTATGGTGCGCTACTTCTAAGGCTTCCTAATATTACAGCGTACATAGCGTGGCACCCATGCTTGGGTGCAACTTTGTTGCCTCCAGCTGTCGCCCGCCACCAAATGGCCACATTATGCCTACTCTGTATCATAGCATGCACAAGTGCTGAAAGAGATCTCAATTATGCCTAAATCCTCTTCATGCTTTGGCCGGAAGACGTTATAACACGGAAGCGCAAACAAAAAGAAAGAAAATGTAGTGCTTTCGTATCACGTTCCTGAAGCTCACGCATCTGCTGAGTTTTCTTTAATAACGTGCAGAACGTTAATTAAAGTGTTTTCGATACATGTGAGACACTAAAAGTGTTTTGTCTAGGAGTCGCGAAATACAGGAGAGAAAAAGCCCTGAATAGGTAATTCCTGCAAAGTAAATCTCTCTCATTAACTTTCTTCTCTTTTTTAGCTACATTTTTCCATACTCTGAAACACCTGGCAGTGAACTTCAGTAAAGAATACTAAACGCGCTCTGCCTGGAACGCGATAAAGCACTAGGTAAAAAAGTCCCTCATATACTGAAGTGCCGCAAAAAAAAAAGAAACAATCTAACAAACAAACGCAATAAAATTGTTCATTACATTCTCTCCAACGATACCTCATGGCACCTCGCTCCTTTAAAACTTAAGTGGCATCTACGAAAGTTCACACAGCTCGAACAAGCCGTCGACATGTGCAGACCGTTTATGTCAAGTTTTCAGTGTGGCGGTTTTTGAACATTCCACAATTGAAAGAGGCGAACGAAAGCCGACGTGGCAGCAGACTTTCCCGTGCCGTGACAAAGGAACAAGAACGAACAGTGCGGAGAAGCACAACAACGCGAAGTAAGGACAAAAGAAAAGTAATAAAACGAAAATGAACACACACCATTCGTATTATTTTAGCAGAGGGAAGTAATTCTCCAGTTTCCGTGGAACAAAAGTCACGCAGGCGGAGGAGGTACAGTTGAGCACCGAGAGCTATAATTTTTCCATCGCGACCGCGTGGTCTTTAAAGCCAAAGTGGCTTCCTTTTAGTTCGTTCTCTGAATCTCAACATTCATCACACTGGCAGAAGCAACATGTAGAATGCGAAACAGACAATTGGAAATAAAGGACAGTAAGGAAGAAAGGGAAGGAGGAAAGGGGGGATATGCAGAGAAAAAGAACGCGACGATAATGCAGACGCGAGGTCGGTGGATCTGGCAGGAGGCAGCAGGCATTAGAAAGGAATCCATGACGGAAGCTACTCGGAAGCAGCATCACCGCAGAAATGAATCGTCGCGCCGCATGAGAACCGTGGTACAGGGCGCGCAGCGCACCAACTTCATGGGAGAAAGACCAGATTTGGTCGTTAAAACCGAACAGCGAAGACAGTTCCGAGCGTTTTCAAGCGTTTCAGAGAAACACTTGAAAAAAAATAACCAAAAAAATAAACGAAGCGGGAACCAAGAACTAAACTGAACAGGGCAAAAGCAAGTCACCAGCCGTCGGTGGAAAGCGGCCGTAGTACTCTCTGCCGCAAGGCGCTACCAGCCTTTGCGACACTACACTGAAAAGCGAGTGAGTGCGGGACGAGAGTAAGAACGAAACAAAACAGGAACCAAAATGCACGCATCGGACCGATTCGTTCGTATACAGCATGCCACGCCGCCTCCCGACTCCTTCGCATTATTCCCTCCGTTACACCGCCGCAGGTCGTCATTGCTCGCTTTCGTCTTCATTCTGTCGATCTCCCTCCCACCTCCCCCCATTCTACCTACTCTATCTCCCTCCCTTTCTTCTTTCATCGCGCACCGATCCGCACGCGATCAAAGCGAGACAAAAGGGCATTAGAGGGAAAACAAGGAAGCTCCTGAATCAAAACGCTCCTCTCGCCACGTGGTGCTCCGTGCTTCTGCATGTGCTTCGAGAATCTGGGCTAGAGCAAGGGGGATAGTGAAAAACAGCAAAGGGCGACGCAGATGTATATTTCTTTTTCCTTTATTTGTTCCCCCCCCCCCCCCCCCCAGCCCCGACCTCCCTTTCTGGCCCGGTTTTGTTTCCGCGACTTCGTTGTTCTCCGTCGTCGTCGCCGCCGCCGTACCACCGCGCACGTTGCGTTTTGCGCCGGTGCGCTGCGTACTCCGTGTGCTGTCTTTCTTTTTCTCCCAATCTCGTGCTCCCCCTCTCCCCATCCCTCTCTTCCCAACATCATCCCTTATTCCAGGCGACGTACCATCGTGCTCTTCGAGAAGGGCAAGGGGGGAAGAGATCCTCGCGTGAGCCAGCCGCTATTCGCTTCGTGTGATTGCGCCCGGCACGGTTCTGCCGAAGCGGAGTGAGGGGGCAAGCGAGAGCTTGGTTGTAAGGTGCAAGTGGGTGTAGTGGGTGGGGGGTGAGGTATAAAAGGGAGGAGGAGGGGTGCGTCTCTATCGCCCTCCCGTAGAGTCCCCAGCCCGCAATCTCACACGGCCTGAAGCTGCTGCAGCAGGAAAAGAGGAAGACGTACAAACGCAAAAGCAGAAGGAGAGAAATAAGCACAAGTGAGGAGAGCGGACGCGGGAGAACAGCCCGGCGACATCTGTGGCTTTCTCACTGGCAACCGGCGGAGACGCGCTCTGCTCCTGTCTTGCTCCCATTACCATGTGCGCTTCTGCTGCTTTATTTTCTCCTGCGCTTAAAGCTTCATTGAAGGATGTGCGCCTGTTCCCTTTTTATTCCGTCTGTATCTTATATTTTCTTCTCTTTTGGTCTCGATTACTTCGTTTCACGGGCTATGTCTCTTAGCGAGTGGTTGCGCTTCCTTGACAAATCAGCAAAAGAATTGAAAAAGAAGAAGTGAATGTAGGTTGAGCTCTACCTGGACAGCTTAATTACTTCGTCGTCTATTCTTTATTCCCTTTAAATACTAACGAAGCGAGAGCAGCGAGGGGATTTCAGGCCCCGTGCTATTCGTGGTACGTGCTTTGAATTTCCGGTTGCCTCGCTGGAGCTTTCTTCCACTCGTGCCATTCTGGCATTCTGCGCCCCGCGTAACGTTGGCTGAAGACCGAAGACTGTCGTGGCTAGCGTTGCAACTGCACCAGTAGCCACACCTGCCGGACACCGTAACAGAAGTCTAAGAGAATCGAAGCCTAACATTCACAAGGCCATAAGAAAGCAAGAAGTAAGGAAAATTACAAGCTGCCAGCAACGAGTAAATTCCAGTCCTCGTAGATGAAGATTCTTGCGCCTAGCGGCTCAAGAAGCAAGTGAGAAAATTTGCGGAGGATTTTGGTGCTGGCGCAGAGTCTTGAGAATTCAGCGCACTACCAAACAAGCCTATTTTTGAGCCTTCAGTTACGTTAAACATGAATGTTCCTCCAGCTCAAAGGTCATGAAACTAAAGCTTATTTAGCGTATTCATGTCACGGGGGAGGCGGAGCAGGCGGGCGGCCGGTTTAATGGAATCTCCCTAAGGTTAAAGCTAAGAGAAGACTGGGTCGCCAGTGCACGAGATCGTTAGATTTGGATTCTTCAGGCCACAGAAAAGCACCTCACTGAGCTTGAAGAGCAGCTTTCATTGGCGTTCATATATTCATGCTCTCGCCAGGAGTATATGAACCGACTCGGTGGTACGTGACAACAATTTATAACAAGTGAGCAGCACATACCGGCACCCTTAATAGCGGCAGTTGGCCTGACGGCAACGACAACACCTATTACATCAACAACAACCACACAATTAATGACGGTCTCATGACGCGCACCATACTTGGACAGCATTCTGATGTGGCCCACAGCAATCCTAACGAAATATTCTAGTACGGAGTACAGTGCTGCTTTGGCCTCAGACTCCTTACCTGACGACATTATGAAAGCAGTTGCCGACACTTATAAGGGATAATTCACGATGGATGGAGCGAATACATTTAGTAACTACCAGCGTAAAACTAATGTATGCGACAACATCTACGTTCCAAGGAGCCGTAATGCAGCGTGCACCGTCCACGCCTTCTCGCATTGTAATGTGTTACTATATACAGAGCGTCCCAGCTAACTTTAGCCAGAG
This sequence comes from Dermacentor variabilis, assembly GCF_050947875.1. NCBI lineage: Eukaryota > Metazoa > Arthropoda > Arachnida > Ixodida > Ixodidae > Dermacentor > Dermacentor variabilis. The sequence goes on from NC_134572.1 coordinate 66,250,632, forward strand.
TTAAAGAATTTGCAAATGCCACATAGCTGGACAGAACAAAGGTAATGTTGTTTGCCGTCGCTTGGAGATACTCAAACTATTTTTTTTTCTATTCGGCACAATTAGATAACTTGACTCAATTAAATAATTAACGTCTCAAATATTATGTTTAGAGGTAAAGTGTCAATGATAAGATTGTAGAGCGACATGAAAAATTCCCGATACAACTTTCTGTTGCTGAATACAGGCTACCTAAAGGTGTTTTCCGAGCGTGAAATAAGCCCGCGAGTACACGCAAAGTGCCCCTAGCGGCAGTCGCGCGCCAATTTTGCGTGCATTTGCAGGCTTCGTTTGCACCCAGTCAAAACATTTTTAGGTAGCACGTACTCAGCAACAGAAAGCTGCATCGGGAGTTTTTTCATGTCGCTCTACAATTTTCTCTTTGACACTTTAATCTAATTACAATATTTGAGAAGGTGCCTAATTAATTCAGACTAATCATGTAGTTATGCAGAATGAATGAAATAGTTTGAGTATCTCCAAACGATGGCAAACAACTTTAGCTTTGTTCTGTCCAGATACGTGGCATTTGTATATTTTTAAACTCTGGCTAACATTCCCTGGGACGCCCTGTAGAGTTGAAACTACGAGGCGCGGTCGTTCAAGATTGTGTTTGAGACAACGTTGACTGCGCTGTGATGCGGAAGGTAGCGTGGCGTGGAGACAGGAGCATTCACATGATAGAGCTCCTGATTGAATGAAGCCAGTTGTAGCTGCCACTCTAATGCCATGTTATAGAGAAACAGAGTACCCTTCGTGTCATGCCACACGACGAGCATGCCTACAAGTTACCTGGGAGGTGCAGGCTCACTGCATTCATTTCCACAACACATATACGTACTTTCGGGGAAGAGAGAAAGAGAGAGAGAGAGAGAGTTATATAGGCTACTTTTTCATGTAGTCAGCTCTCGTTGCACTCTGAGTCAGCCGAACATTTTCGATGAACTCTATATGTGCGTGCAAATATATGTACCGGTGTACTATCGCTTACTTTTGCGCGATTGTAGCGACAAGAGAGCCCGTAGAGAGGGCAATATCACTAGGGTATCGCAAAGGGCGCTCACATTCCCGACGCATGCAAGGTAAGAGACTCTCCTCGCCGAAACCTTCTGTACCAACAACGAGGCCTCTTCTTCGACGTAAACAGATTTCGCGAACGCCCGCGCCAGAGCAAGAGGTTTAAACACCGCCTGCCTCAGCCTAGCTTCTGTTCGCGCCACGCTGACTCGATGCTTCTGGAAGCATGCGTCGCCGCCTACTTCGCGACCAAAACGGGGGGGGGGGGGGGGGGTTCTTAGGGCGAAGCTTTCGTTGCTTGTTTGCCGACGCCCGCGGCTAAAGACTGGAGCAGGAGAAAGGAAATAGAAAGACGGGCGTAACCGAATCAAGCTCCCCCGTCGCGGTTCAGATGACGCGCGGCCAAGACGGGACCGACCGCGCGACCGACCGAGCGACCTCGCGTCTTGCGCGACGCACGAACACGTCGCGAACACCGTCCTTCCCCAGGAGCCCGCGAGGGGCGCATAGCGCGCGCTCTAGTATCCAAACTCATCGCCCGGGCCTTTCCTGTCTTCTCGGTGACGCGCCCATTTTCTTTTCTTTTCTTTTTTAAGCTTCCCTACTTTAATCTTCGTCTTCTGTCCTTTTACCGAGCACAAAACGCGCGCAGTCGAAAAGGAAACGCGAAGCAGAAAAGACGCGGGAAGAGGAACGAAGAAGTGAGCACGAGAACGGAATGAACAGGGAGAGCCTGCTGATGCTCCGTGCTCCCTGTATTGACTGGCATTAGCATAATAAGGCGGTCGCCATGGAGACCAGTGTGTGCGGCGGAACGCGTTGTTCGCGATCCCGCCTCCTCCTTTTCCAAGCGGAGCGGGAGAGAGGGGAAGGGGGTGGGAGCCCGGTCGCTTCACTCCCGCGGCTCAGACACCAGCAGAGCGTCTGCGAGCGCGCCAAGCGAGAGGTTGTCGACCCGTCGTCTTCGTCTCTGTCTCATATGGACGGCGATGCTTCGGTGCCCGGCTTTGACCCTCCCTGAACTCTCTTCGACGACTGCGCTTGTCTGTCGTGAGGACGCTGTCTGCCAATGTGAGGAGCCCTAAGAGGAAAGAAAAGCAACATCCTGAGGAAGCCCCAAGTCGGTCGGCGTTTATAGTGACGAAGCAAGGAACTTTCTTCTTATTTTTCCGGACGGGAGAATCTGCCGCCAACGGCGTGGGCACCGACACCGAAGCGTCATCAATCGTGATGAGCAGCCATTCATCGTCAGCCGAACCGCCGTATCTATGATTGCCTATGAGTAGACTTCGAAAACTTCGAACTGAATGTGAGCTGCCTCTCGGTCCAACAAGTTTGGATTGGCTGCTTATACCTTACTGTTAGATTTCTCGGCGCTCATTATATGAAAATTCCTTAAGTTTGAGGGCGGTACTTTATGCGGCACTACTATGCGTGGAAACACGGGCCAACTGTATCGAGTAACTTCGCACGTGACGCATTTACGCCGAGTATAGTGCTCACGTGACGTCTTGCTTTCATTTACGCAAAGGAACGTGCTGTCTTCCTCACTCACGTGTCCTCAAACTGTGAGGTCTGCTGACTCTAGCTGTGCTCTAACGGCTGGGCACTTAACTGAACGGACCTTCGCATTTAGGGTTCCCGCTGAACAAAGTTCGCGCGGCACCTTTTGCATTTGGCGTGCGCTCGCTCATCCAACGACGGTGACTCTGACTGAACTTCGGGAGCAGCCCACCGGGGGCGCAGGCGTGGTGCGGAGGCGGACACGCCCAGATACGTCAAGAACAAGCCCCCCCCCCCCCCCGGTAACAGCTGTGGATGCTGCCAAACCCACTCAAGCATCTCCTCAAGTAAGGTGAGTTAGCAGCACACATTTACAACGGTTGCCTTGCATTATTTCGGCTTAGCAAACCTCAACAATGAATTGCTCCAACTTTCCTTGACGGTTGCTACTGCGTCTAAACGAGTGGCGTCCTTCGCGGGAGAGATCATAAACAAACGGCGTACGTAAAAAGTAAGCTGATGTTGGCATTCTGTACTGGAGGCATTAGTTCGGCCACATTTGTCTAAATTTCAGAACGAGACCGCAGGTTTGATTCCCGAACCAGGCGGTTGCATTTAGATAGACACAGATGAAAAAAAAAAAAAAGACGGGCCAGCATATGTGCGCATATTTGAGTGCCTGTGAAGGGACACCAGTTGGTTAAAATGTAACCGGAGCCCTCTGCTACGCCGTCTCTTACGGTACATGCGTTGACTTCTAGACGTACAAGATCAGTATTTAAGGAATCAGTTGGCCTGTCAGTCAAACTTTCAATGAAGTGACAAGAATGCCTGCTTATGCAACAGGTTCCTAGGGCAGCAATACACACTCTACATGTTGTGACAGTCTTCAACCACGTACATTTAAAAAGAAAACGACAGACAGAGCATTACTTACCCAGAGCGCTACAAGCACATGAATGGAAGCAAATTGCTTGAGGACACCGGTACAGTAATTAATCCTTTCTCATAAGAAACTCGCATGCCGTTTGTATCTCGCTGCGTTTGCAGCATCCAAATGTAGCTCGTTTCACTAGTCTGACCTCCAGAAAGGAAGCCAATTTATCTTTCAGAACCACACCAAAACAGTGGCTTGTTAAAGCGAAGCATAAATCGAGTAGCTCAACTCTAACTAGAGACATCTTCATAATTGTGCGAGTCAATCTTACTGATTATGAAATGTTGTTGGCATGTGACCTCGCTATGCCTTAGTATTGCTGCATGTACACCCACTGTCAGCATCGTATATGCCTACGGGACAACTTATGAATGGCTGTATTACAGAATATGCTCGCATTTGTGGGTCTTCCTTTACTGCACCACTCACTGCGCCTGATCTATTGGTCATTCCGCTATATTTAAAAATCCTTACCTCAAATGCTCTTTCCACGAGGCAGGAGGGGACAGTTCCGTGTAACACGTTCTAGCGCTGGCATTAGCATTGAGACCCCGTCACGTACATATATGCTAAGAGTTCTTATGTCTCACTTGGGGATGGCTCTTTGTGTACGAATTAAATTTAGATTTAGAGCTTTTGACGCGGCGATTCTTCAACGTACAAGACAAAAAACGCGCGCTTACTAGGCAATTTAATGAGTAATTTTTTTTTTCGAAAATGAATTGCAAGGAGCATGGACACAGATAAAAAAAAAAAACTCCATTAAGGATTGGAACGGCATTTTTATTTTCTTGAACACCGTTAATTTTTAATGGTTTTGCGAGAAGTAAGTAAAAATGGCGACTCAATTAATGCTGTAACTAATACCCAAAGTCTGGAAGCACATTTTGAAATTTATCTTGTATACATGCTCCCTGCCCCACTTGTCCTCGTGATTCGATATTTACTCTCTTAGTATCTGTCTTTCCTTTCACTGACGAACGGAGTAAAGCAAGTCTCTAGAAACTGTATTGCTTTTTTAATAATTACTCCGGACTCATTCCTCACCACTTTTTTTAATGGCATTAGCTTGCTAATTACTTCCCGGCGTAACAGGTAAGCTTGCTTCATGCGCAATGCCCCCACCTCCGGAATAAAAAAATAAATTTCTTCGGCACATTGCGCGCCAAAAATTCAGAGCGATATATTTTATTTTTGCTTTCTTCTTAAACAGCAATCTGCATTTCCCGCGCTGTCAAAGCTAATTGCTCTTGGTATAATGCGTTCTCCCCTTCAGCGCACACCATCTTCCCCTACCAACCAGTGATTATTAAAGTTCAAATAGAGCAACTCGCTTTACTTCTGTTTTATTATTACTATTATTCCACGTTGTAAGAGAGCTGCACAGTGTCCAGCCTTGAAATTATTATATTTAGCATGAATCATTTCTGAAGAATTAGCCGCACATCAGCGAGCGTTTCATCCTTCGGTTCTTGTAGGCTTTTGCATAAGCCCGTCGCTAATCCTGGCTAATGTTCTCGCGTTCTTTCTTTATTTTGGTACTGTCATGGAACAGCATTTGCTTAATTCTACAGAAAAAAAAAGTGCGCTTTGTAGAGCTGTTTTTTTTTTCTTATTATTTCAAATTGTGCAATGTTTCTCATGCGGTTGTTTGAAGAACGGCCGCTCTGAACTCACACGACCACAAGTTGCGACCATAAGTCTTTCCTCGTCGTTTGTCAAAGGGTAAGGAAAGGCAATCCCACAAATTAGACTTTTGAATTTGACATTCGCGTAGCGCATTTGATTTCCATACTTTGTTTTGTTTGTTTCACTGGGCGGGCGAACTCGAGCTCAAGTCGTGCAACACTTCTTAGCATCAAATCTTCGTTTCAGTCGTGTAGTTACGTTGGGCCCTGTAAGCATGCTTGCGCAATAACAGCCTCAGAGAAACTTTCTCACTTCGCGCACTTGCAATAAACAAGAGTTTTGCCAAAGTGTAGTGGCTGCGAGCCGTGCACAGAGCTACGTTAAGCGTGCCCCCGTCTTTCATTCTTGGTGAACACACCTTTCTAGTCTATTTCTTGCTTTATATGACGTCTCCGGAGTAGGCGTTCAGCAATGCAGATGGTCATACATACGGCACATTCCACTGGCAGAGCAGGACTGAAAACAAAGAGCAGAGAGGAGCAAAGCAGTAACCCAGATAGGGCGTGACTACTTGCTCTCCCACCGAAACGTACCGTGGCTTCACCCGCAGATATTGGGGAAACAGTCCTAACATCAAACCTAACTCAATCAAATGTACAAGTTAGAATAACCTGCCATAACGCGTTCGAACGAGTAAGTGTATCCACGCCTAAACCATAAATGCTTTCTTCCCTTAAACAACTTTCCGTGTCTTGGTAGCCGCTCTTCAGAGAACCGGAACCTTCACATAGTTATACTACTATACCAACTTTCAGTAGAATCCAAGCCCAGTCTTCTCATCGTCCACTGAATATTTCTTTTCTTTTTCTTTTTTTTTTTTCGACGCGCCACAATGTCAGCGCAACCATCAGCTCAGGAATCCGTGGAATGCCATCCGCGAGATTCACGCGCGTCATCATGCTCCAGCTAGAAAAGAAAATGGGGAGGGGGGATGGTGGAGGAAAGTAGGCGGGAGGGGGAAAGGGAGGAAGCGGAGACGGGCCGCAACTTTTAAATAATCCACTCTGAAAGCGCGCAGGCTTCGATCGTTCACCACTGCTTCGGCGCGTCGTATATAGGCCTCGATTTCTTTCTCGTGAGGGCAAACCGCTCGAAGGGACAACAGAGTGGGGGAAAAAATTGTTGCCTGCGGGTAAGCCAGGAACAAACACGGTAAGGGGGGAAGATAAGGAGGAGGAGGAGAATCGGAGGACCAAGAACAACGAGGCGAAGTGGAGTGGAAAGTAGAAAAGGAGAGAAACGAAATAAAAGGCTGGCGTTACGTATGCCGCCCAAGGATGAAAGACGAGTACGGCGGACGCTCAAAAAGCGGGCCGGTGCAGGCGACGGGAATCCTTCCCCCACCCTTTCCCCCAAAGAAAGGAAAAGAAAGAAGAAAACTGGGCATCGCCATCTCATCGCCCACCACCACTGTTGCTCGCTGGGCGCGAGTCTGCGGGCGCGGCACAGATGTGTCGTCGCGTCGTGAAAGAAGAGAGGAGAGGGTGAGAGAGTTATGAAGGTAGAGAGAGAGGTAGAAGCATAGAGAGGCTCCGGTCTGGGGGGGGGGGGGAGGAAAAAGAAAAGATGACCAATCCCGCGCTGAAAGGAGCCGGCACAATAGCCAGCAGTAATAACAGCGGTGCTGGCCTACAATAACGTATGAAAGGAAGTTGCGGAGAAGGGAAAGGGAGCCCGGGTTGAAGGGGAGTCCAAACGAAGCGCAACCGCGGCTATTGTGGCGCTGCCCCCTCCTCGGGACCGCCACTCTGCCATCCTCGCTCCTGCCACTGCGCCGTCCCGTCCGCTGCCAAGGTCCTGCGAGGAGCACGTGTGTTCGATTACGCAAGCGTCGGAATAAGCCCTCGCCTCGCCCAGCGGCCTGCCTTCGGAGACGGCGGAGCAACCCCTGGCGAGAGCGTGCTCAAGTGCTGCTGTTGCGGCTGTATCTCTCCCGAACACCATATGCCACAATCGTGCAACCCCCTCCCCCGCGTTCCCCAATGCCTCGCACACCCTCAACCCTCCACAACTTTCCTGCGACCGCTTACTTATAAGCCCTTGTTCCGGACACGCCCTCGGCGAGCATGCAGGTTAAGACAGATAAGGACAAAGGAAGAAAATGATGCACATATTTACCTTAGATATTGGCCCTATAGACAGTTGTCACCTCGTTTCATATTTGGTCATTTACTTTTGCTTAGTAGAAATGGCAACGCTGGTGTGTCTTTTCAGTGCTCTCAAAGAGATCGATTATCTGGGCCCGTTATTTACGAAAAAGAAACCGTACATCATTGCTACACAGGATTCGGCTCGGCGTTGCTTTCACCCGTCGCTACGCGCACCTCATCGGCCAATCGAACAGCCCTGAATGTGAACACTGCCAGGTGCCTGAAACACTGCAACACGGATTGTGCGACTGCCCAGCATATATGCTGGAGCGAAGGACGTTAGAAAGTTTCCTAGCCAGCGTTGGCAGTCAACCACTGTCGAAGGAAGCTATCCTCGGCCCATGGCCTGATACTGCAATTTCAATGCGTGCAACAGAAGTATTGTTGAAGTTTCTGCAGGACACCAAGCTCGACGAGCGTCTCTAGCAAGACAGCTGTCTCATGTACATAAGCAGTCACCACTTCTCTTATCCTCGTCATCCATCCCAATACTTTCACTCCCCTGCCCTCTTCCCCAGTGCAGAGTAGCAGACTAGAGCACACTAGCTCAGGTCGACCTCTCTGTCTTTCCTATCAATAAATTCTATTCTATTACTCTGTGCTCAGAAATAGTATTCCAGCTATACTTGTGAGAGCTCAGTGCGAGTACCGACCAGGAACGTCTCAGCACGTGTTTGCAGATGACATTATCCTCTTCCGCAATGTTGGAGATAGCTTACGTCAAACGACAGAAGGCCTTAATTGACAATGTTTATGGATAGCTTTGGAGATTGATACACAGCAAACTAAGGGTAATGTTCAATAGCTTAAAAAGGAAACAAGCATTGCTGCGTGTTAGAGGGGTTCTTGAGACAGGGCAGGAGTTCGTTTATAGTCGCTAAGTACATCACAAGATACTGGATCACGAAAACAGACGAATATGGATGCGACCACTGCGATCGGGGATCCAGCCCGCGACCGCTTTCTCCTTAACAAAACGCCATATTCACTGAGATGCCGTGATGGGTACTAAAGAGCTCAGTTATCACGTCCACTAATAATTGGTATTCCTTCCGTTGGAGAAAGGCAGTTTTGAACAGGATACGTAATTCAGCAAGACAAAAGAAAGAGACACTAATTCAATTCAGATTGCTGTATATCGTACATACGTACCACTACATTTTGTTGGGCTAGTTGGGTCACATTCGTAATGTACACACAAGCACGCTATCTTTCTTTTCTTTTTATTCATTGTGCAAGCACCGCGTGTTGGTGTACTGCGCCTTAGATGTCCCGCAAAAGCAAAAGCTACGCTGCGAGCTTAGGCCTCTGGGCAATCGACCATTCTCACTTTGGGCGAAGCTTGGACCACAACCAATTAGTGGAGTGCAGTGAAAGGCTTTTTTTTTTTGTTATTGTTAGTACAGAAATGGGCTTAAAAGTTAGGGATGATTTCATGGAGTGACAAGAGTCGCTTATTATGAGTCTCTTTTTTCCCCTCTTGTTTGTGTTAAATTGCCAAAGTGTCGTTTTTTATTATTATTACTATTATTTTACATCCAGGGAGGCTGACACCGCAATTTCACAGTAGTGTCGGCGCCCGCCTTTTCTTCTTGTGACCTCTCGTGTAGCACTCAAGTGCTTTCCGTACACGTATCTACACCTTCTCTCTCCCTTTTCTCGCTTCCCCTTCTCCTTTCCCCCAGCTTAGGGTAGCCAACCAGACTATTGACTGGTTAACATCCCTGCCTTCCTATATTACTCTCTCTCTCTCTCTCTCTCTCTCGCGTAGCAGTGCGATATTATATATCCACACACTGCGGCATGTACGCGCTGTATGTATCTGTGTATAACAATGTGTTATTTTGGCAGAATGTATATGGAAATGCTAACATATAGCTTCAGAAAGTTTCTTTTTTTCGTCCATTTTGTTTATCTTATTTTTTGTAGCCTTACTACAATTCCCAATACACAATAGGCAACCAGTGATATCCTCTGGTTAGATTACCTGCCTCTCTTTTTCTATCTATCTATCTATCTATCTATCTATCTATCTATCTATCTATCTATCTATCTATCTATCTATCTATCTATCTATCTATCTATCTATCTATCTATCTATCTATCTATCTATCTATCTATCTATCCAGCTAGCTAGCTGGATAGCTAGCTAGTTCTCGTATACCATGCTTCCGCTCATAGCAAACATGAGTTATTTGCGATTACTTTGGTGTAATTTAATAATATAGTAGAAATCAATACTTCTATCCTGCGTGCCTTTAACTTCCTTTATTTCGTTGAGCAACCCTTCAAAGGACCTTTTTTTTCCCCTCACATTCACTGAGACATGCACAAACCGACAAGTAAAAGAAGAAAAAGAAATCGCGTGGTCAGCGGGTTCTTGTATCATGCGCGTTAAGCAGCTGCTCGCCTTCAACCAACGCCGCTGACACTTCGAGCCGCTTGGTTAACGCGAGCGCGTTCCGCTGAAAGCCCATGTTATACGTGCTGCTCTCTCTCTCTCTTCCTCTCTCTCTCCCATTCTCTCTCTATTCTGTCGTTTCGTTTCGTCTTCCAACCGAAGGGACGGGAAAACCCGGTGGCAGCGCCAGGAGTGCCGGAGCACCTCTTCATCGATCAATTTGGGAGAGAATGTTGTCGTTCCGCTTCGCACCGCATCAAGGTGGATATCAACCGCCTCGCCTATACCTCTAGGCTCTTTTCATGTAATGCTGTACTCCCTCGAAAAGGGTTCTCTCCTCGAGTAATGTCAGAACATTCTACGGTAGTATCGGTATTCGGCGAAATAACATTATTGGGCTGTTTTAGGTGAACAATGGAGAAGGCAGAGCCAGAGAAGAACGCAAGGGTGTGGAGGTTAGCCAGAAGCACGTCCTGTTTGCTACTCTGCAGTGGAAGAAGGGAATACAGGGACTAAAAGAGAGAAAGGAAGGGGATGGAAAGGGCGCTAGTCGCGCGCACAGCGTAAAGGCGCACATGTACCCGAGTTTATAAACGGTCGCGGTGACCGTCGACTTGAGGAACTGCAGTGATACTCTCGCTGCTTTCGGCGCCAGCTACGCAGATGCACTTGGTCAAGAATTTTCGCCTCCAAAAAACAGCCTTGAGTCCAGCCGGCTTTATGTTGTCCGGAGACGCTGGACCTATCCCGACAATTCAGCAGGGTGTAGTGTGGCCTCATTTGCTCCGAGTTCGTTGCAGTTACCACACAGGCACGCATGTTTATTTGACGCTAGCACCCGTGGCTCGTATATGTGAGGCAGTGCTAGCTTGACTACTGCAGTAGTACGTGCCCGTGAGATCCCATCATGTTCACTACTATTTGTCACATAGTGAAAGGACCACTTGGTTCTTTTAAAACAGCGTTTGTCTTCTGTACAACCAGGTTCACTTTTGCCTGTACTCAATGTACAGGCAAAAAGATGATGTGCTTTTGTGAATTACAAACAGAGAGTGTATTCTCGGGTAACATGTAAAATTAACGTGTCGTGTGCCGTGTTTTTCTTGCGCAAGCTGTCCATAGTGGCGCTCCTTTCTGTCCTTGGGTGCGAGCCTAACGGCGTAAAGAGACATCGACGGCCAATAAATGAACGAAAGAAAAAGAAGATGTCGCAGTTTCGTCCAAAATGCGAACCATCGCTTATGATAGCAAATTATTCGACAGCTATACGAAGTAAGGATAGTAGTTTTATCAGCCGAATAAACCCGTAAACATTCGTTAACTAGCTAACTTAACACAAATAGTGTCACGCGCACATAGGCAAACGTGAACACATCTGACTAGATGACAGAATGTATTTATGGCACCTGAAACTGTCATCCCACTTTTCAAGTACCAGAACGTGACTACTATAGCTTGTTTCCTTCCCCATGGAAGGATTCGGAATTAACCTCGACCTGCTTCTTTTTCTGTGCTTGCCCCGGGGGCTCAAATCGCCACGAAACGCCGAGTCTTCGAAACAGGGAACAGCAGGTGGTCGCGAAGTGTTCGCAGTCAACTTCTGCTGCCGGAAAGGGACGAACGAACCTCGTTACGGGGCTCGGTCGCGTGTTAAGAGTTACCTGCCCGGCGGGGGCTCAACCTTAAACTCGGCGAAGCGGCGACACCGCCTCCAAGCGACGTCGTTGTCGACGCAACGTGACCTTTCCTCTAGGCACACTCTGCACGCGCTTCCCACGCGTTGCTTCGGGCCTGTAAGGACCTGGGGGGAGGGAGGGGGAGGGAGGCAGTGTTCGTGAGGCGCGTCTCTCTCGTCAGCAGAGGAAAAGCGGGCTTTTCGCCAGGAGTGGGGCGGTAAGCGACACGGTGACGAAGCCTCGGCGGCAAAGAGAGCATCAAGCAAGCAAGCAAGCAGGCAGCGCTTGTTCGTAAAGCAGAGGTGTGCGCGAGCCGGAGGGAGGGAGGAGGAGGGGGGGGGTTGCTTCGGTCGCGGCTGGCCATCCCAATTGGCAGAGCTGCCGGGAGGGTCGCGGCTGCTGCTGCGGCTTGCGGAGCCAACACAGCGAGTCATGCATCTTTGATGACGGGACGCAAGCCGCCGCCTCGCGCCCCGGCCAAGAACTCCTCTAGCGCGCGCCGCGCCGCGCGCACCCGAGTTCGATCGATGCCCGGCGAGCGAGTGTGCAAGGGCACCGCCGCGCCCACCATATTGCTCTCCCCACTCGCACCACCCGAAAAGCCCGAAAAGCGGCAGCAGCAGCGCCTTGCGGGAAGATAGCGCCTGGCGGACAGCATCCACGGCGCATGCGCCATCCCGGTCTCGCGGAGCGGGCGGCCATCTTAGCCGGCGGCGGGGCCGGAGTTCAGAACGGGCATGGACCGGGAAAGGCCGCGTGTCCGTGCCGTGCTGCCGTCGCCGACGCCTGCGTTTCGACCGCGGGTCCGTCTCCGATCCGTGGCCCGCTCGTTCGACGCAATCCCGGGCCGGCCTCCGCTCCGGGATCGCCGCCCCAAGCTGCACTCGCCGTGGCGTCGTATCCAGGGCTCCCGCCACGTACACGACTTGAACCGCTCGAAACCGGTAAGCTCCGTCGTCGCCGCTTGGCCGCGCTCTGCCTCGCACGTCGTCGCCGGCCGCGACCACCGCGTCGTGGTTACCGTTTGGGGAGCGCGGTTCCCGCGTGGATGGGAAAACGCGGGGACGAAAGCTCCCGCCGATGGGTCTTCGGGTCATTGTCCGCAGAAAGGGACCAGGCCACACGCACCCTTCCCGGCTGGCGACACCGGTGAATGAGAGAGTCCTTTCAACAAATCGCGCTTTCGTTTTTGCGTTCACGCGGCTACCCGCCGCAGCGTGGATCAGGTGGGGTAGCGCGCTCGCTTGCTAGATAGAGCAGCAGCTATCGTCGACACAATAGGTGCCGTCTCGCGTTCGGTCGCGCGCAGTGTATATACAGCGGCAACGTGGGTGGTCGGGAAAGGACTTCTTTTCCCTGTTGCTCATTCGTGGCAATCGGTGGCGTTGGAGCATTGCATTGTCATCCGGAGATACCCGGAGATTTGGCAAGTGTAGAGGGTGCGACTTCGACTCACTCGATTCCAATGTGGAAGTGATACATCAGTTTCTGACACGTGAGCAGTTGACGCTCTGAGGAACTGCGGGGATGGTCTGGTTGCCTCGGCTACTATTTTGTATTTGTTTCTCTTTTTGCTAGTTTGACATGAGCAAAAAAATAATATCTGCGGTGCGTAGAGCTGGACACTCGAGATTTCCTTTTGTTTTAGAATAGCCTTAAGGTGATTTAATTAACTGATCATATTTAAACAAAAGTTAGTTGTACCACTGTGTAGTTTTCGTTCCGACTTGTTTTTTCGTACATAATAAAGCTACGTGAAATTACAGGAAGGAGCCGTGCACAAAATAATTTCCAGTATTGAGTCCGAATGAAAGTGGTATTTTTTTTACGGACCTTATGGCGCTTTGCGAACTAATATAACATCGCCCAATCATGGCACATATTTAGCTTTGCACGGACAGCACTAAAGTGACCGCTCTTGAAATTCAAGGAGACCTCCCCTGGGTGCACCGGTATGACCGGAGCCGTCGTTCGGCTTCGCTGCAGCGATGATCGTTGTGCAGTGAAACAGGTCGCCTTCCTGATGGCACGTTGATTACTTTTCCCTCGGCTCCAGCAACGCGTTTATGCGCTTATACGAAAAGGCTAGCCTGTCTATTTCGTACTTTCAGCCTACAGTAAAGCCATTGTGACTGCGATACTGTGAAAACATGTTAGTGTCTGCTATATGGTGAAGCGACTGCTATTAGCGCCAACGCCTCTAACAAGCAATTACGTGAACCAAACTTTGTGATAGCTATTTCTATGTACAGCAAGCTTCGGTATAAAAGATAACACCTAATCGACAAAGGAGTGAGCGTACGAAACTCGTCTGTGTCACTTTCTAGATTTCGGCGCAAATGCAAGGGCTTATCACGTGCTTAGATGCAATTGACGCATTCGGTTTATGTTAGTTAAACCTATCCTCCCGCTGGTGAAAAACGTATGCGTTCCGTGTTCCTACAAGGCCATTGATTCGGCGATTCGGTGATTCATCATCTTGGAAAGTTAGCGTTAACGGACAGGACCACTAGTAAGGAAGGCAAAAGAGAGACACGGCACTGACTCGCAACTGAAAATTTTCATTCTTGATCTCCTGCATACAACGCGGCGTTTAATATCTCCTGCACGAATAACCACTGTACAGACTGTCAGTGAACGTCTCCTGCAACTGATTGTGCTCCAGTGCGCAAGAACCCATGTACTTGTGTTGATATGCTTGCCCGTGGGTGCCTCAGTTTTCCTAGAAACCAGTCACTTAGGGTCAGAACTGGAACATTATTTACTCTGCGCATTCTTGCTTCCCTATTTGTCGTCAACTCAGAGCGTAATACGAATGTCACTCCCGAACTAGTTTCCTTCGACATAAGGTAACTCAATGCGTCCTGTCTTTTCCTAGGAACGCATAGTTGCGTCCGTGGGTGACCGACATGTAGATGTAATAGCGTTACGTTTTGCGTTCTCCATTATTATACTGCCTGTAGCCACTCGGGCAATCACGAAACTTATTTCTTTTTTCAGGTGTAGGTGCTTCCTGATCGGAAGTGGATAATAAGAAATATTAGTGTTCATGGTGGTCCTTCACTACAGAGCACATTCGAAGAACAATGCGTCAGTATAAGCATGGTCCTTCTCAAGCTTTCCTCGCGGAAATTGTACGCAGAATGTTACTGGGGTGCTAAGTAGACAAAAGTTTATAACTTTGTACTAAAGAAAGCGATCACAACGTTGATAAATTTTGCGTCTTCAATTGGGTGTAACAGCTTTCGTCTTGACGTTCTTTGCTAACGTGTAACTTACTACTTCGCAGTTCCTGTTTCGAATCCATTGAACCACGAAAAGTCATGCGTCATCGTCAGAGTGTGCAACGTAAAGAGACCCAACGCATTTTTATCTATGCAATGTCCGTTCTCTGACGCGACAGTTGACAGCTTAATAGCGTTTCTTTAATTTTCTTGAGTTGAACTACTGTGCCGACAGGTCCGCTTGTGTCATACCTGTAGAATTTCCTCCAAAACTTGCCCATTTTCCCGCTCAGTATTTTATCAGGGTTCGTTAGATCCTTACTGACATCACAAATTTGTATAGTTCATGCAGTTTTGCGGATCTTCGTTAAGGAGTGTCAGCCCTGCGGTAATACGGCAATCCTGTCTTGTACTATACTCCTCTTTAGGTGTGGTTTGCCACCTTTGAGTAGGGTAATGCACTACAGCTAAAGCTCAATTATCCATCCACTGTGTTCTTCAAGTGTTCCACGCATTAAATGATAGCGCCGTGCAATTCATGACAAGTAGCAGGAGCGTCTACTGTCTCATTTAATCTTGACGCTTTCAAAGCAGTTAGTATGGATTTTTTTCGCACTTGACATGTTCCTTGTCCAACACATATCGCTTTGCGCCGCATAGAACTCTTGGGCGAGGGGGTGACGAACGACGCATATCACGGAAGAACCAACACAAAACAAGGAACGGCGGTGCGACCGTCAACCCAAGAGGTTGGTCGCGGCCGTATTGTCGTGCTGCATCATTCGCGTCTTCTATGCCTTTTGTTTCTCTAACACAATGAGACGGTAGTTGCCATGTACTTTCCCCCAATGACTCACCATTCAGACATCGCGTGTAGGCCTTTCTTTCGTGAAGGCAGCACCCGTAGTGCCTCCGCTACAATATCATGCCAGAAAGCCTTATGGAGATCAGAAACTAAAGGCAATAACGACACTCACTTTCCTTCGCTCGCGAGCATTGTCATGCTGGGTACGTTACCGCTACAAAAAAAAAAAAAGAAAAGAAAGGAAATATATATATTTCGAAATGTATTAGGTTATCCAAACGTATCGTTCTGCTCTTTCCAAACGTTCCTTTTTCTTCTTTCATTTCTTTAAGTGATGTTTGCAGTCTAACAGATGGCCGTCCAAATAAAAGGTTTTTTTTTCCCCTTCATACATCGCAAAGTTCTCAGGGCCGTTTCTTCTTAAAGAAGGCTTTTTGCTTAAAGGAGATTTAGCGAGATAAGAGCTGCGAACGTGCTCGAGAACTGCGCGCTGAGCTCTCCCGACCGTTTCCCCGCTCTTTCGAGAGTCAAGAAGTTGGTTATAGCTTCTCTTTCGCGTTTTGTATCGACGTCTATGTGTTTCATGGTTTTACGAACTCGGACCTGCTTTCATTTATATATAGCTTCAAAGTTCGGTCTTTCCCAGTCATCTTGCAACCATTCTTTCCGCGAACCCAAAAATATAAAGAAAGAATGACCGGAATAAAACACGAGAAATGAATCAAAATTTTCACTGCCTTGTGCGGTAATATGTTTTCTCACTGTTTTGTTCAAAAAATTAATCAGGAATGGGGGCGCGCTCCTTCGTGACAGACAGAAGATTACCTGGTAAGAACAGGCAACAGCTGTTTGCGATGCACCACTTATATGACAGAGACACCGCATAGTTGATTGCTTAAAGAGGACAATATTTCTCAAGCGCCGCGACTTCGACACATGCACGTGAGCAAACGCATTCATAAAATCACTGGCAACTTAATTTGGGGCGTGTGTTCACGTGTTACGAGTAGCAGATATAGCTGGCGAGGATAACGGGGCCGAAAAAAAAAAAGAATCGCTATAACTCCTAGCTGTAGTATTACGGGGGGAAAATTAAAAGAAGAAAACAGGAGTGCAAGAAAGGACGCGAATGAGGGGGAGCGTGAAGCAGAAGCGTCTGAGAAAAGGGGAGGGCGCTTTTTTTGTGTATTTCTTTTTATACGCCTATACCTAAAGCCAAAATCAGCACCGTATTCCTCTGCTCCGCCAATATCAAAGCGCGAGCATTGCTGAAAGTATTGCGCGGCTCCGCTCGTATACCTTTCTTACTTCTTTTCTTTTTTTTTTCCCGTCAGATTTTGTTTTGTGATCCACGCCGGGAGCTCTCGTTTAGAATCAATTTCAAGGAACGCGGAGCCGACGCCGCGTGGCCAAAGCCTGCCTTGTGCTGCCGCCACCGATCCGCATATATCAGGCATCAAACCATTCGTGCTCTCCCAGTGCGGCTGTTCGCGTTTTGTTGACTTTACATTTGCCATCTCTAATTTGAATTCCTCAGCGGTGATTTCTTTCTTTTCTCTCTTTCTACCTACTCGTTCCCTTTTCTTGGAAGCTTTTTTTTTCACGCCCAATAGAGGAGTTTCTTTGAATGTGTTTTGTTTCCAGTTCTAGTTTCGATTCTACAAGGCTCCATGGTGGCGAGTTGCAAATGGTTCGCGGCCTGAAAAGTGCCAGAAGAAGAGCAAAAAAAGAAGAAAAATTGAACAAGCAAAAATGGCTTTAAATAGCAGGCAATATAGGAATTCGAGAAACACTCGGAGATTTCTTCTCTCCGTCGCATTAGAAGGACAGATTGCGACTAGATTCAGTACGGATTTTGTTTTTCTTCTTAGCCCAAATATTTGACACGGAGGCCTAATTTAGTCTTCTGATTCTTAAGTGATGAGCTGAGCTTTCAAAAAGAAAATACGTAAGAAAATTTGCCGTTCTTCTTGTTTTTCTATCTGTCTTTACCACTAACACATATGGTTAGCAAAGCTCATCAGTTCTGTTGTCGTAATTAATCTTATATCGCTTTAAAAGTGGTAGCACCAAATTTTGCATTCCCGATTCACGATTTGCATACGATTGCTCTGTGATTTTCCGTAGGCTTCCTTTCTCTCACACGCCCTTCTCATTTACTCATCGTGAGTCGTTCTTGCTTATCGTCGGCCTTTTTTTCTGTTCATGCGATATTTCTCATTTCTGCTGTATTTATACATTGTTGAATGAATTAATATTATGCTTATGCTGCTATCGTAAGTGGTAGATGTAAATTTTACAGTGGATCTCACCAGCCCGCTGGTGTTGTGAACGGCTGCAGCACAATCACGATTACAGGTACTCGTACGTAACTCTCACGAGTAAGCGCAGTTTAAGCAGGCCACCAGACATTTGTTAAACGGAACAGGTCATGTTTTCAATAACTCATCCCGGGACAATAAACGACGTTATGTGAAGTGGACAAGTGGTAATTTCCAGCGAAAAGAACAGCGCTAAAAACACGGACGAGAACGGTAAGAATACAGGATAGCTCTCGTCCGGTGTTCTTCCATTCTCGTCCGCGTTTCTAGCGCTGTTTTCTTCGATGGATTCATACCAATTGAGCTCGCATTTAATAACTCTTAAGTGGTCTCTTAATAACTCTTAAGAAATGGGCAGGGGCAGGAGAGGTAATGAGGAGGGAAGATAACCGATGGTCATTAAGAGTTACGGAATGGATTCCAAGAGAAGGGAAGCGTAGCAGAGGGCGGCAGAAAGTTATGTGGGCGGATGAGATTAAGAAGTTTGCAGGGACAACATGGCCACAATTAGTACATGACCGGGGTAGTTGGAGAAGTGTGGGAGAGGCCTTTGCCCTGCAGTGGGCGTAACCAGCTGATGATGATGATGATGATGAAGTGGTAGATTCAAAGGACAGCAATTCAGTATTTAACGTCAGCATACACTCGTAAAATCTTCTGCTTCATTTCTGTCAGGCAACGACGATACAGGTATAGCAAATTGTAACACTGCATACTGGGCTGCTGACAGGAATGCATGGGAGGAAGCTTGAATAAACTAAAACGCGTCTGTGCATTTTTACGACTACAAGCGCGGGTGATGAACGCATTATTCGGCGCCACAGCGTGTTCAGCAAGCAGTTGCCTACGCCGACTTCTCGCATGACAGCCTTGACTTTACGCGCGCAACAGGCTTCCTCGTTCAATTCGTCCGTTTCCATTTCTTGTCAGAGTCCACGCTCTGTATATCGTGCTAGCGACGCGACTTGGTTGCCTCGCCCCGCATGCTAGCATGAAAACGTCGCTCCTTCGAAAGCATTCGTGAAGGCTGGCTTCAATGCAATAACAAGCTTCGTGCGGAGAAGATCGCTTCAGCGATTTCCTTCTTATTACAAACCAATGACTGTATATATTGCAAGTGTTCACTCGAATGTAGTACTGGTAGCGCGATAGACATGGAGAGAGATATATACCGACACTGTTTGGCGTCGACACTAATTGTTTTAAAAGCATAAACAAAGTCGTCGCTAATGGAACGAAAACAACACAGACCGTTCTCCTTCTCTCTTTCACCCTATTATGTGATTTAATAAAGGATGTTTACGGTAACGGTTGAGCAAATAAACAAGGCCGCATCCACAGGGATCGGACCTCGGCGCTCAGGATTTCGAGGATGACGCTCAACCGAATCCACCGACCCGAACTTCCATATTTCCAGGCTCGACATAGGATATAATATTTCTGCGTTTCTTTGCATGGTGCGGATTCTGCGTGCAGAAAGTTCGTGATTGCATGGCGAACAGCGCAGATGGCAGGACAAGTGATATGAATCAGACAGACATTCTCATCACTTGTGCCGTCGTCTGCACTGCTCGACAGGTCGAGCATAAACAAAACTAAAGCCTGTCTCACAACTCTCATGGTTGCAGTGTTCGTTAGGAGATAGCGACTAGCCAACCGCGGAATCGTTTGTGAGAAGCACTGCACCAGCACACTACTACACAACAGCTCTTATCCCTAATACAACATTTCACTGGCCAATGTCAAAAAAGAAGACCTAACATTTCGGGATCTGTGTAGTTTCCTTGTTCACGATGAGCCTCTTAGAGTCTCATGTTGTATTCTATTATATAGTCTCATATTTACAGGTCGAGTGCTGGTTACATGCCGGCATCTTGTGTGTCTATGGATACGATTTTTATATTCTTTCTTTGCGCATCTTCTTTCCCTTATTTCTTTTTATCACTCTCAAAATTGTAACGTTTGCTATAGATGCACAAGTTCGTGCACGTGGAAATTAAAAGTTATATTGCACACTATTCTAAAGTAACATGTAGTAGACGTATACAGATCCGCTTTTAACTTGGTAGCTAACGATACCTCCTTGTAGCCTAACATTTCGTATGGGCATGCAGTCGAAAACGCATTTGGTTTATGTACCCGTTTTTAAAGTTGAGGTCATTTTGTTGCTTCCTGTTTATTTTATATTTACTTTGTCTTTGCTTTTGCTGGGTAAAATTTTTTGGCAGATTGCCAACCATTTCACAGGCCGAACTTTCCATGCTTGGTAGCTAACGAGGAAAAGGAAGGTGATGTGGCGATTACGCAAGGCTAGGGTTTGTGCGATTCTTGAATAAATCATCATCATCATCATCATCATCATCATCATCATTATCATCATCATCATCATCAGCAACAACAACAACAACAACAACACTGCTATAGAAGGTTCCAGCAATAGGCCGCAGAAACCTCATCAAGATGCTACGTGCAGACTACGTTCTTCTGGTGACACTGCCTTGCCTGTACCTCAATTTCTCCTCGGGCGCCGCCATCATAGTTGCAACAGCCATGCAGGGACACCGCGCACAGCCTTTAACAGGTGCACACCCGCTTTTTAGACGAACGTGTTCGTAATGAATTTCCATCATTTGAGCGGCTTCAAGCTGAAGCAACTGTGCACTCTAAGAAAAATCCCGGGGAAAACGGGAGTAACTGCGCCGTTAGTCCTAAAAAGGGCGCTTTCGTCCCTCAAAGGACTAACTGCATGAATGTGCGGGCCGTGTGCAAATTTCGGAGAGTAAGTGTTTAGTCCCTGCTCGGAAAGAGAGCAATGGGAGGACGAACGGCAACAGTTACTCCCCAGGCACTTCGCTGTTTTCGTCCGTGTCATGGAGCGATGCGGCGAAAACGGTATTGTCTATAAATCGTGAATGGTTCGAAGTTCGTGCATTGTCTATTGAACTACATGCAAAGCAGCACCTTGCCTCTTCGTGAGAAAATTACGTGAAACTTAAAACTGGAATGTGAAGAGGCATGCCCTTCGTGCGCACCCCATAAGTGAGCGATACACATTAAACGCGCAAGTCACTGATAGACGGCTAGATTTTCTTGGTCTATAGTACCTAAGTTCCTTCCGTTCCAAGGAGGTTGCGAACTGAAGCGATGTGTAGCTCAAACGGCACGCGCTAAGCGACAGAGAAATTGCCCTTCTCTGTCGTCTTCGGTGCCCCGTTTGAGCTCGCTACTCGTATACATGGCGTAGTGCCTCAGTTTAAATCACCCTAAAAATACTCGGGCTGATTTCTTTTCGCAGTCGCTCATGGTTGCAAGTACACTCAACGTTAGACTCTGACTGCATAGCTTGCACAAAATACAGTCACTTTTATATTGCCGCACTTGCGTTCCCATGCTTGACCTTGTCGAAATAGCCCGCCTTGCCAAGCAAGCGGTGTGGTGAAGTGGTTAGAGTACCTGACTTGTGAGCGAGAGGTCGTGAGTTCGAATCCTGCTGTCGGGCACGTTTTTTTTTTTCAGCTCATTAATTTTTTTATTAGGGTATAAATGCCTATTTTAATTAATTACACCTTTGCGGAGCATCGGAACGAATTACAGTTACTCCCTTGAGGACCATCGGGCAAGGGCAACTGTTAGTCCCCGAAGGAGTAAGCGCATGGGGAGTAACAGTTCATCCCATGTCAGTTCGTCCCCAAAAGGACTAATGGTTGTGGCAAATCAGTTAGTCCCCAAAAGGACTAACCTCCCTACCCCTTTTAGTCCTTTTTTTCTTAGAGTGCGTGATGGAGCAACGCCGAGCTGAGTGAGATTCAGTAGGTGAAAACCTCGAAACAATTTTTCTTCGCGAGTCATGACAGACGTCAAGGACAAATGGTCAGCACGTTCATCATTTCTAGAAAGGAACTTGTTCCGTGAGAACAGTTTTCATATACAGGTGCTCATGCTAAGAGACAATAGTAAATACCGCTGTAAGTCCTCGGTATAGCAAAATTGTCTAATTCGAATGATCAGTCTGCTCAATTTACTGCGGTCATGAAGCACCCAATTGTTTATTCATCCATTATTTATGCTGAGTGTTTACCGTTCCGTTGGCTTTCACGCAAAAAGTGTCAAAATAATACACTGTATTTTGTTTTTGTATTGCCACACTTTTCTACCCCCCCCTCCCCCCTCTCAGGAAGAGGTAACTGTACAACGAGGTCATTATTGTATTTGCTTGGGTGTGTCTAGGCCAGACAGTACCCCAGATCATAAATAATTTCACATCTAAATTTTAACTTACAATTATTCAAGGATATACCTGCACCGCGCCAACATGCTGATGTATCGTCGAAGCCAAATCAATACTCTAAACTTGCTGTCTAGAGATGCTTCGTCAAGAGCAGCCGAGTCATACAACCTTTATAGTATAATGCGATTCATGGCGCGCTCGCAGCTTGAACTGGTTCAAACAACCACAACTGGAGAAGGCTAAAATTTAAGAACAGCATTTTGAATATCGGTTATCAGTATGATGAATTACACCTCCACTTTACAGCCGGGCGCAGTAAGAAAAATGAGCGCATAAACCACATGCATTTTAAGAAAGAAATCTGCCAACTCAGCGAACTCAAGGCGTGCCTTGAAAGGACAAATATTTGCATTACGACGTACTTCCTACGGAAGCTTTGTCATTCTATTCCTTTAGAAAAAAATAATGAAAACTTGCCAACCAGAAAGGCACCAAACCATAGCAAGCGGTAGGCGCATACTCTATGTGGAGCAAACAAAAGCGGCGGTCAGCGCAACGAACTAAAGAAAAAGAAGTACATGCACGCAGCACCTACCCAATGCGGCTTAACATTCCAGTGCTTCAGGTGATAAACAGCCCTTTTATGGGACAAGAAAAAAAACCCAAAAAGCTTGAGAACGACAGAGTGACGAATAGCTGAAGCAAATATTGGCAACTAAAAATAAGGATAGCAGTGAGAAGGAAAAAGGATAAGTCTAAGGAAAGAAGGTGTGTTCGGAATATTACGGCACATCCGAAGGCGACCAGTATGGGCTGACCGTACGCTTTCAGGGTATAGGCACATCACCGAGGAATAGGGCGGCGGGCGAGTGCGAGGCAAATGCAAAACGAAATGTGTCGGTCGAGAGCCGATCAGCCACGGAGCAAAGAGGCACCAGCAAGCGAAGACGGTAAGAGGGGCAGGTAGGGCGAAGCCACCGCGACGAGGCAAAGGGGATGCCACCGACAGGCCGACGAGCGCATAGCCGAGGGGAGGGGTTAAGCACGTTTGTTCGGGAGAAGAAGGGAAGACGGCCTCTGCTCAAGCAGAGCCAAAGAGGGAGGTGGAACGGGGAAGCCTTATCGCAGGGGCGTTGTAGGGGAGGGCAGGAAAGGGGTGATCTTCGATACCCCTCCTCTTCCCGGGCAACATCTCCCGCCCAACATCGCCATCATCTTCGGCACCGGCGTCGCGGTGCTCACGCTTCCTCGCACCCTTCCTTCCACCCCCTTATCGTCCTGGCGAAAGGCAAGCAAAGCTTGGGCGTCCGCAGAAGACGACGCGCGCTCTGGTTTCGGATAGAGAGGGAACGACGGATCGCATAAACATGGCCGTCGATACGCGGTCGCCATAACCCCGCAGCACGCTCCATAAATCCTCCGGGTTCGGTCTTGCGGTGCGGCGCGGCGGCTCTTATAGATGCGGCTTCCACCCGCACTGCCCCTCCTCCCGAACCTTCCCGTCTCTCTTCGGGACGCCACCTCGAGATTAGGGGCTGTCTTTTCGATCGTATACGCCGTGGGGTTCTTTGTCTCTGCGAGCAGCTAGTCGTATCCGTGCGGGGATCCTCTTCGCTCGCACGCTCCCTTCGCTGGCCTGACTAGAAGAGTGTCTCTTCTCAGACGCCGGAGAAAAAGAGGCTGCGGAGGAGATGGCCTTAGCGCCGCCGCAGCCAACGCCGTCTTGTTTATGAGGTCCGTGTGGTGTGGTTCTTGTGGCTGCGGTTGTACGTGCATCCAGTTTACAATCAGCACGCTCGCCGGATCCCTGCCCCCACGGCCTGGATGCGAGCTACTGCACCACCAGGAAGGGGGGCCCCCGATCACGCGAGTTTGGTCATGTGTAATATAGCGCACCCTCCCCACCCCCAACCCCTTATTGTAGCTCTCGGAAGATCTGCCTTTCTCTTTTTGAGTGTTTTTTTTCTTTGTGGCGTGGGAGAAAAGGACTGCAGAAAGGGTCTGTTCTCGAGGCCGCTAGATCGTTCGCAGCACGCGTGAGAAGTGCCTAGAACGCGGAAATCACGGCACCTAGCGAGCATGTTGAACCTACAGTATGGCGAGAAAACGAAGTGTACGCGCGTTTAGTTCGTAACCATAATGACTTGACGACTGTCTTAAGAGTGGGTTATTGTTAAAGGACGTTGTCTTCAACGGGTTTATTGCGCTGAGACGGGCCGGGCTAAAATATGTGGCTGCTTATACATTACAGGTGCAGTTCTGGATCAATTAGGAAGGTATAAAGCAATAGGTAACGTCCAAGCTTTGTATCATTAAGTGATGAAAGGGGCTAGTTGGTGCACCTTCATGATTACATCGCCCTGAGTTCTATACTCGCCAAAAACATGATGAAGAAGGGAATAGGGCAAGAAGGGAAGCCCGTCCGCTTCCCTTTCTTTACTTTTTTTGTCATCTTCTGGCCAGTATAGAACTCAGCGCAACGTTATCATGAAGCTTTTTATCGTTTTTTTATTTATGTTTTTACAACCGCATTTTGCTTTTCCCTTCTTCGCTCCTGCAGCTCCCGCAGAGCAAAATATTGCAAACCGTGCATTCCAAGTGTTCCGTTATTGCATATTCCTGAATGCTTCTTTTCCTGCACTTCGGTCATGCTGACTTCTAACATCTTTCTCTTCATTATTCATCGCGCAGCATTTTTAATATTACTCTTACAATCTGTTAACGGACTTATGTTGTCGCTGGCGCACATTTTATTCGTCAATATCTTTTTTTTTTTATTGGAGCACTGGGACTGTCACGGAATGTCCTGAAAATGCTCCTTCAGCTAGCAGCATCGGCTGTTTTGCTACTTTGGCTTTGAAATCAGTCTTATACGTATATGCATAGACGAAGTTAGAGAAACTTTGAAAATGCCATAAATGGCGGCTATCTGAAACTGAATACTGATAGTACGAAACAGATGTTATGAAGAGAGATTGATGGAATGCAGATAAAGGAACCGGTTGAGCCTAGTGTTTTCTCCACAAAAGTACGGTCCCCTAGCACAGTGAAGCAAAATCAATGCACGGCATTGTTGCTATACACATCGATCTAGCTGAAAAAGCAGAATCGCACAGCGCAATTCCAGTGTGCGCTTTATCAGACGCTTCACGGCCACTCCATAAGTGACGAGATCTTCGAACAGAGCTCATCTTCGAACAGAGCCTTGCTCATCGGAACACAAAATAGTAAGCAACACCTTTGCTGCATTTTGGTTGTTTTCGCAACGAACGCATTGCAGGGCTTCACAAAGCAGCCTGACGACACGTCCGATAATGTGTGCAGTGATTTCAAAACATTCTACAAAGACTGCGCGTACAGTAAAACTAGCGGAACATCGTTACTTAATACCTATGTACACTAAATCTACATGTCGTAATCAGCAAAATAACAAAGTAAAATTACACGATACGGTGTGCTGAAGCGCAGTGTTTACCCAGTATATGGTCCACTGCGCTTTCGACGGAGTGATTCTGTTTTTCATCATAGTACACTGTAACGCATAACGTAACGCGTTACAGTACTTGTAACGCGTCTTCGCGCAGATATATTCACGGAGAACGCGTCAGCCGTGAAGCGACAGCCACGCAAGCAGTTGAGAACGCTGGGTGAACGAGGCTACATCATAGCTATAGCTTGAAGCAAGGGATGTCGAAATGGGGGAGTGTGGGAGTGATAGGGAGCCGTGTGCAAATATGCTGGGAGCCGCCGTCGGCGCGCCGCTGGCATGTGGAACCACCGCGCCCGTAGTTGAGATGCATACGCCACTGGCGTCTTCTCGCCCTCCTCCGCACCTCGTAACGCATTTTCCAGGATATAAGCTGCAGACTATAACATCTTCGATAGCCAGCGTTTTACAGCGTGAGAAACATTCGTGGAAAAAAAGAGTAAGAGAGAGAGAGATAGTGTCTAAACGACCCTTAGTCCGAGTCTTTGATGTACCCGGTCGTGGTGCTGAGTGCGGTTGTCTGCACTCGTTAACGTGTTTTAGGTTAGCCATTCATAGGCACTGGCCATGGCGTAGAGCGTAGCTCTCCAGATGGAGCGGCCCAGCACTTCCAGGCGTAGGAAACGGAGGATGGAATGTTTGAACTATTTGAAACGTACCGCCAAGAGCCCCGGCTCCGGCGGCATTCCCACTTAAATATGCAATGCATTGCCACATACCTTACACGCGGCTTTTACTGCTGGAACGAATTTGCCGGCTATGTTCTGAACATGGCGCTGGACAGCATCCTTGAATAGTGTGACTGTTTGTGCCGGGCAGACTAGCACGGTAATTTGGATGGTCTGCATATGCATGATTCCTTTATTTACAGTAACTTAGCATAACCTAATGGTTTTGGGGCGTAGTAATGTTGTTACACTATAGAAATGAGTATTAGACACATTAGGGTCTCTCTTTATTTTTGTATCTAAACAATCTCACTGAGCGCTCATGGTGTTTTGCTTCTCGCAATATAGATTTGCTACTGCGGCTACTGCATAACAATACAAACAGGATACAAAAATCAATCAATCAATCAAGCAAGCAATGAGTCAATCATTAGACGTTTTCTATTTGATTGTGTACAAGCTGCGAATAACCACTATAATCTGAACGTTTTATCTGCGTCTTATGCGTGTTCGAAGGCTCTCCAAGACAAAATCTTTCTTTTTTAATTTAAATTGATTTCTGAAAGCCATCATAACGTCATTTTAAAACATTCTTACCAGTGACGTAGGACGCTCGCGTCAACAGCATGGCAGCTGAGCTAGCAGCGTACTGAACAACACAGAGCTAAGAGCCGACTACAGAACGGAAAGATGCGGTACATCGACCACCGCAGAAGCGTGGGAAGACCCGCACATGCCGGGGCTCGAAAAACGCTCACCCCGTGACGCAACCGACGGGCCCCTCTTCATATGCACCAGCACCTTCCACTCCCCCTCCCTCTTTCCCTCACCCTTCCCGCTTTATTCATGTGAGATGTGCGCCTTGATACGCAGGAGGCAATTGAAAGGAGGAACACGGCGTTGTACCAGGCACACAGACAAAGCGCCCGTATAGCCAGATAAAATGATGAGAAGAAAGAAAGATATCCGAGATTAATGAACAACACGTGAAGCCTTCTTAACGAACGCAGAAACATTTAAGGCGATGACGTCGGGTTGGTGGCTCCGACGTGCTTTGTTTGCTTCCTGGAACAAAATCTCATTCAGGCAGCAACGTTAACGCAAGCGTAGTTTGCCTCTTCGTCTGTTTCGATTTCGCGAGCGTAAAATGGCCGAGTCATTGATGGAGCTTTGAAAGATAAATTTCTTTTATAAACATCACGCATACGGGAGCACCGGGGGCAACTATAACATGCGCATAAACCAACTTACTGCACTTACATCATTTCTCTCTCTCCAACTTTCTCTTTTTTTTATTGATTAAAGTGAGCTGGTATGCTAAGACGCGGGCGTAATCTACGCCGTTGTATTTTTGCTCCTGAACTAGCCGTATTTACGCATCTCTATTTATATGCTAATCTGAAACTGAAGTGCAAACTATGCGGCGCGCTCTTGTGTGCTCTAGATTGTGCAGACGACGTTTTCACGAAACGTTACATGCGAAGTAACGACACGTGCATTTGGCGTTCCCTACTCCTGATAGACTGACGACAGTTTCCACTTCAGCATTCAGAACAGCATTGAAGCAGAAGGATTATCCCGCGTCATGGTACGGACGCCCCAACGCTTGCAGATGGTAGTGGAAGTGCTTTCCAGACAGTTGCTACTATAGAGCTGTAACTTCACGCTGAAACCTTCGGTGTAGTTTCAAAGGTCTCGGCACTGCCAACGTATCGGAAGGTGCTCAAGCTGTCTTGGGAGATCGTTCACTGTTCATGCATCGCAAAGCCGCAGTTTTCTCTCTCTCTCTCTCTCTCTCTCTCTCTCTCTCTCTCTCTCTCTCTCTCTCTCTCTCTCTCTTTCTTTCTTTCTTTCTTTCTTTCTTCCGCATGTTTCTTTCTTTCTTTCTTTTTTTTTTCGCCTATGTGGGCGGCGAACGCGGTCAGTCTTCTTATTTGCGCAAGGGCGCCGGTCATAAAGAGCACTTCACTCCTGACGACACCATTCAAGCCATCCTGGCGCAACAGAATATAAGCAAGATGGCGTGAGATATTGGGACCCCATGGAGCAAGGCGGGTGAACCCGACAAGCGTATTTCAAAATGCTGCGCGAACCTAAGCTCGACTTAAAAAAATAGTTAAGCCCCGGCGATCAACCGATCAGCCCTCTCTACTCTCTCTTTTCACCGTCCTCTCTGTTTTCTTATTGTTCGAGGGCGCCCACTCGATGTGGAGAGTGCTACTTCTTGTGCAAACCTGTTCCTATACATTAAGGTGTGCCTGCGTATGGGCTGCACTCGTTCCATTCCTCGCTCACCCATCCTGGATCAGCAAGGAAAATATACGGCTAGTTGAGCCGACATATGCAGTCCCTCCCCACCTTCCTCGTCATTGTACGACCTCTTTTGAAAAAAGAAAAGTCCTCAACGTTTCACGGCTACCTCACAGAGGTGCAAATGTGAACACTCGGCTCCGAACTTGGTTGTGTCAGGCTATCGGGCGTCTTCATTTTCTTCTCATGAAGGATTCTCCATATTCCCACTTTCTTTTTTTTTTCTCTCTCTCTCTTAGCGTGCATATGTATGTCTGTGTGTCTGCGCTTTCTTCAGCACACAACCAGCGGTAATGAATGGGCGACGGCAGGGCCCCGTCCCACGAAAGGTTTAAATTGTCGTCTCACTATACGGGACACGAAAGGGGGCCGGGCGCATTATATCGAGCGAACTTGTTTTCTTTGCTCCGTTCAAACGCGGTTTCCGCTTACCGAGGGCGCTTATGCGAGAGCCGCTGGCGAAAATTGACGAGATGTCAAGACCGGTTTCTCACCTCTTTTGTGTGGTTTCTTCTGGGGAAGCCAGTTCGTATACTGGCCTTCCACGGAGGCTGTGTTCGTTCAGCCTGAGCGCCTATTGTCATAAAACAATAATCCATGCCTTCCTCTGGGATCTGACGCTCCAACCCAATTATTTTCTTCTCTTTTCATCAGAAAACCCGTTCTTTCCACTTGGGCGTCTAGACTTGCATGGGAATCCTAGCCTCTTTTTAACCCGTCACTTCAAGGACTGTACTTGCTAGCCGTTGCTTAATGAAATGGATAGATTGTGCATTCGCTTTGATAGAACTACACAAGTAATTGTAGAAGCGTTCCACATAAGCAAAAATCAGCGACTTATGCGTTAGTCAGGCGTCTATCGCTTTCAGCTATAAAGGAGTAGCATTTGTGGACAGAGCATGAATCTCCGGTGCGGGGCGATAGGCACCTACACTGTTTTGCAGGGCACGTGTCAAACCTTCGTCACTTCCTCATTCACACGTGCATAGCGAGGAATCATGGGTATGCTTACGAATTTGTTTATTGTCTATGATAACCTATGCACATATTTCATCCGGTTTCAATAAAATCTACAGGTGTCAGCCAGTGCTAGTCCTTGTCTTTGCTTCTGTGCGTATGTGTTCAAATTGCACTTTTTTTCTTCTCAAATCTGAACCAACTCGCTTAACCTTCTGCCTTGCTTCCTCTTTATTAATTCGTAATTACGACGGGTCAAAACGAAAAGTGGAAAGTCGGTCGTAACATTGAACGGCTGAACGCTGTCTATAGGTCACTAGCGGTGATCACTTACAAGCGGAATGCTCACCTGTCGGTGTTGACGGCAGTTGTTTGTTCTCATGGCATGTTATTTGTCGTTGTGCTAGTTTTATCCACCATTTTATTAGCAACAACATATGAAAGCTTCCATTATGGCAGTCAATCTGCATTCGGCCTACTTGGAACTTTTCGATAGCGATGTAGGCACTACAGGCGTGATTAAGAATACGAGGTCCGACATCACATATATTTTGTTCCTGCCAGCTTCTGATATTTTTACACGAGGCCGTTATTATAGGATAAATACTCTTAAATTAATACTAACATTTACCTAATCCCCCCTCAGTTTTCTTGTCAGTCAAATTATTTGATACGGTGTATTCTGTTTCATTCATTATTTGTCCACAGTGGCGTTATGTTTACAATGCTCGCCTCTTATTTTTATGTTTTTACTTATTTTGCCGTTCGTGGCACGAAAGATTAATGCGACATCATTGAATCGGCATGCTGTCTCATCAAAACACTGATATGCTCGGCCGTCTTTCATTTTCTTTGCAACCCCACTACAACTGTCCTTTAAGATCAGAAAACAAAGGGGTCGGAATTCCTCAGTCATATATCATGACCAAAGAACGTATCAAGACGTCTACAGGTACTGCCTTATCGCTGATCTCGCTCAGTTTCCTGCCTTGTGAACGCAGATTTTTGTTCAAAGGCGTTCTTCTATTTCGTTTTTTGTGTACAATATCTGGGACACGCGAAGAGAATGCGCAGCTAAAAATAAAGATATAAAAGAAGCATAGCCTGTTTTAGAGCCACCTCACGAAATATCAGAAACGAAAACCCTGGCGAGCGTGCAAAAGCACCACTCTGAAAGGCGCGTTGCTGCAGAGATCTCAGGCATAGATGCGCGCTCTAGAAGGAACCTCGCCCTCCATAAACACTAGCATTTCCTAGGGAAGAAAGGAAAGCGGGGTTTGGGGAGAAGATCCAGGAAGGGGAGGGTGGGCGCAACTAAGAAGCAAAGACAGTAAAAACACGGCGAACGCGAAGCAGACGTGGGAAGGAGGAGACCCGCTCTTGAAATGTTAACCCGAAAGTATGGTCGTGATGTCGCGTGGGATGACGCGAAAGCATGAAACAGCGCCTGCGCCTCGTGCAGGCCCCGTGTTCAACGTTGGCGGGAGGCATATGAAATCCGCTGGCTTCCATAATGCAGTACGGCTGTTTGCTGTTGCTGCTGCTGCTAGCTGCGTGCGACTATACAGTGCGCGCGGAAAGAGCGCACTAGAACCGCGGTTTTGCAGCGGATAATAAAGAGACAGAAGCTCCTTTAAAGAACAGCAGCTCAGGATGGTGATGCGGGGACGTCATAAAAGGGCCAGAAGAGCAATAGTAAAAAGAAAGCGTGAATCAACCTCGAAGAGTATGGCATGAACAATCTTCAAGAACAACTCTCGGCATCCGATTCCTCTGACTTTATCCTTCTCTTTATTCCTATCTTTCTTTCTTGCTTGCTTGCTTGCTTGCTTTTTTTAGACCTTGTTGCAGACTTTTTCTCGTTCTGTGCTCTCTCCCAGTCTGGAAGAGCAAAGCTCGTTCATATCTCCCAAGCGCGAGACACGCGATTCCTTTTCGTTTCTTCTTTTCTTTTTCTCCTTCTTCTTCTTTCCATGCCTTCGTTCTTTTCCGACACCCGCACACACAGAGACAAGCCATCTCCCTGCGCTCCCTACAGGCCCCGTCTTCTCGAAGCTATTCCGCTCGTGCTGCTCTTCACTTCCCGCCCGCGTTCTCCCAGAGCTCCGGTCCGTGCGGCCCAACCGTGCGCCGCCTTTTCTTTATCGCCCGCACCGGTAGGCAACTTATCGAACTAAAAGTGCGCGCTCTCTCCCACCGCCGCCCCTGCAAAGCGACAAGAGCACGCGCCCGGAGTCCGCGCGCGCCGTCGCAACTCGCTCTTTCGTTCCCCCTCTCCCCTTTTCACCGTGCCGCGAACGCGTGAGGTTTTGTGTTCGCGTTTGCTTCGAAAGCCTTCGACGTCGACATGAGTGAGTGAGCGAGGAGCCTGACGACGGCGACGGTGCAAGCGCTGCTGCGCAGCTTCTGGCATAGCAGTCGTCGACAGGGACGAACACGTCGGGAATTCGAACATGCCGACGGAAGCCGCCGCCGTCTACTCCACCCCATCGGCGAATGGCGCGAGGGGGCGGAAGAGAAAAGGACCAGTTTGCGGTCGGCGAGGCAAAATCAACGTCCTTTTCTGCTTGGTTTCTCGTCTCTGCTAGAACTGCCGTGTTTTGTAGTAGCTGCTGTGTGTGGCAGAGATGAAAGAAAGGAAGGAGAAGAAAAAAAAAGACAGCGTTCGCTGAAGCCGTTCTTGAGAGACGCCTTCGTGTTTGAATGAGTGAAGTTAGGAAAGAAGGGCCTGAACATAGCTGGACGTTTCTTCTTATTTCTACCTTCTATTGCGCGATTAGCATGATGTGACCGTGTTGACCTTTCTGGTAACAACGGGAAACCGGTTACCGAACCGCACCCTAAAACGAGCTTCGACTATGATTCGATTAAATTATGGCTAACATTTGAGAGCGAAGAGCACGTCAGTATTTCAAAGAAAGAAAGAAAGAAAGAAAGAGAGAAAGAAAGAAAGGACGAAAGAAAGAAAGAAAGAAAAAAGAAAGAAAGAAAGAAAGAAAGAAAGAAAGAAAGAAAGAAAGATAGAAAGAAAGAAAGAAAGAAAGAAAGAAAGAAAGAAAGAAAGAAAGAAAGAAAGAAAGAAAGAAAGAAAGCTCAGTGTATTAGACAAGCTCAATCCAGCAGTTAGTTGTTGCTGTCAAAAAAAAAGTTGGATGAGGGTAGCACGCATGCAGGAGAGGGGAGAGACGGGAATGTTGAGTTTTAAACAACGACAAACATACAAGATAGATTCGTGTGTTACATGGCACAACTCGTACGCGCTACCTTGAACCCGTCTCCCAATCTCTTGCAAACTCTGTTGATTTCTACTCACCGTAAATGACAGCGCCCTCTCACGCGCGACATACGAATCTGCTCCCCCCCCCCCCCCCCCAAACACACACATCCACCCATTCGTGTGGTAAAGTAACATTTAAACTAAAAATCTATAGCACGTATGAGAAAACTATCATCACGCCTGTCCGAGCTCAGCAAAGAACCCAAGACTTACAAAGTTGAACACTTAAGGTCCATGAGCTCTATGGAGCAAGGCGCCACGCTTTCAATGAGGGCATTCATCAGCGAAGCATTTCTGCAGTGCATGTACGAAAATGTTTGGAATCATTACGGACATGGAGCGAGGTTCGTTGTGACGCGTGTTGTTGTTCATCAGCCACCCTTAGTTGTCTCCCTTGTTTATGTCGAGCTTCGCGTATTTCACTTTGCTCTCTCACACATAAAGAGATTTACAAGAGTGGAAATTGCACAATCCAAATGAATCTAGAGTGCTGGCATATTAGAGAGGTGACGCTGTCCAGTCGCTATGATGGGTGCAGCTTCTAGTGTTTTGAAAGGAAAGTGAAAGGCGAATGTTTGGATAGTAAACAGTCGCTAGCTGATCAATTTAATGAGCGCAATTTCATTTTTGTAAGCATGGTGCAGAATGCCATGTTGAAAGAAGTGAGGTCGCATGTTCAGAAACACTCGAGGGTGGTGGTGGCGACCAAGGAAGGGATAAAAATAAGGAATGAGAAGAGTTTCTACCCAAAACTTCAAAGCCGAGAATACGCACTTTTGGGAAAGATATGGACAGATAAATCTTTAATGTTGTTCACGCATGGCCAATGAGCGAGTAGCCCCAGTTCATGCCTCATGTTTCACATTCTCCAAGGAAGAGTTGATGAATGCAGTCAAGTATTCTTGATCCCAAAATGTGGTAACTGAAGTCAGCCGTCCAGGCCTTGGGGTTTTGAACACGTGGAAGGTGGAATCGGAGAAACGAACGAGTCATGGATGGCTAAAGATAGAATTTAAAAAAAAAACGAAAAGAAAGAACAACGTTTTGTAAACAGAGCCGCGTGAGGAAGTAGAGATAAAGAAAACGAACAAATAAATAGAATGACAGATACACACAAACACGCGAACACACACGTATACCACTTGGAAGCATTTAGCCCTTGGAAAAGAATATAGACAGAACGATGGGAGGCCAGACGCCGCGGGAAGAAGAAAAAGTTTGACCTTTTCGCTGATGTACAGTTGCTCAGTACAACCGAAGCTTTCTGCGCCGTTTCCTTTTTCCTTTCTCTCTCTCTCTCTTTCTCTCTGTCTCTCGACATCAATGTCACTGCGCTAACATACCAAGCGGTGAGCGGTGCGGTGCTGTCGACGGTGGCTAATTTACGCACTCGCGCACTCTCTTTTCGCGTGTTTATTCGCTATCCCACCGCGTCGCAAGTGCGAGTTTGGCGAAAAACGCCACGCCATCTCGTTCGCAGCAGCATGCCACGCCACGTGCGCCAACGCCAACCCGGCGGTGTACAGAAAAGGCGGACGTAGTTACCGGCACTCACTTAGCTGACGAAAGGGCTCATGGGTGGGCGTGGGGGTGAAGCGGGAGAAATAGGGAAGAGAGGGTCGGAGCGTAGCGGCCAGCGGCGCCAGAGATTATGCGAAGCAGGCATCATTAGCGGCAGATTCCGGTCGGATGTTGCCCGCGCTTTCTCTATCCTTTTCTGTTTCGCTTCTCCCTGTCTTTTGCGTGTGGTTCTCGCCTTCTCTTTCTTGCCTTCTTATTTTTTTTTCCGCAGTCAAGAATCAGTGGCACATAACGCACGGCCCCGCTCAATGCTGCATTCTGACGGCGGCCGTAATTAAGCTTTTATTGACTTTTGGGTCGCTCTGTCTTATTTTCGTTTTTTTTTCTCTCTTTTTACCCCCTTCTTAACTCGACCCTTCCGCGTTACCCCGCGCGCACGCGTGTTCAGCATTCCTCGTGGCCGGATCGATGACGTAATTCGGTCGTGCTGGCGGGCACCTCGCAGCCGCACTCGGAAGCCCGAGATCTCCTTCGGCCTGCTGCCTTTATGAGCGCTTTCACGTAACTTTGCTGCATCGTGCGAATACGTGACGTGCTTTAGAGAAACTGGACGACTATTCGACTGCACGTGCATGGTTTTGCGCGTCCCACGTACAAGACTTCTCTCGCTACGGCGATTATGGTGATCGGGTGAATCTCTACGTGAAATTGTAGAGATGATTGGCGAAGCAACACCATAAAGAACACGTCGTAGAATCTTACTCATCTATATGCATTTCGGAAAACTGGCGCCCTATAGCTAAAGTGAGCGGGGCTTCAGTGGCCCGATGCGTAATTACCTTCTTACGAAATTTCTCCACAGTGCAGTACGTTGATATAGTGTGTCGCATTGCTGAACAGCGCAGTACGTTACATTGTAAAAATATTTACGCCCTTAAGGTTGTTTTCTTGTCGTACTGGTAACACCCTTACCGTTAGGGCCTTACAAAAATGGGCCGGCAATGGACGTCTAACAGACGTGCGATGCCGACAGACGTAGTTGGAAACTACGTAATCATCCTGACAGCCTTGGGCGCACAGAAATATCCAACAAGAGAACTTCACAGGGAGAGATGTGATATTTCTGTGCGTCCAAGGCTGTCAGAATGATTACACAGTTCTCAATTGCGTATTTTGTCATCTCACGTCTCTTAGAGCTCCTTTGTCGGCCTCTATAAATTTTTGTAAGGCCCTAAAGGTAAGGGTGTTACCAGTGCCACAAGAAAACACCTTTACGGGTGTGAACATTTTTCACAGTGCAGGATGTTGGCACCTATCACTTCTTGTCGCAGTATTTAGTTTCACTCGAAATTAATGGCACTGCGGATAAAACACACTAGTCACAGGTATTGGTATATGCACCATTCGGTGTATGGCCCTGGACGCAGCGCTAAGGGATGTTAAAGAACGCGTCGCCTCGTCCTTCACTTCAAAATACCGCACACGCGCATGGTCAACGGAAACCACGAGTAAGATACGAACCCTTGTAGCCGCATGTGCACAGGCTATACGCCTAAATGTCTAAATTTACAACATACATCGCTGAGAAATGTCGCGCTTTCTCCATTACCAGGGTTCGGCGTTCTCGCTTTTTTACTTTCCTAAAATTTGGCGTGCCTTTTCAGATTTTATTTGCACTCAAAAAGAAGAAAGAAAAGGAAAAGATGATTTTGCTTTTTTTTTGTGTGTGAATACAAATTATGCATCTGAAATTTTGCTGGCTTTTTTTTTTTTTAGGATTATTTCTCTCGTATCTCTCGTCGACTACCGGTGTATATACATATATACTGTACAACTGCAGGTCCTGCTCTTCAACACTGTAAGTGCATCAAATACACCGGAAAATATGCTTTAGGAAAATAGTAAAGGTACAACGCTATACGACGATGTGAGTATGCAGGAAGATAAGAACTGATTGTCCTCTGACTCGAACACAAATAGAATCGGCAGACAGCAGCGTCAGGCAGCCTATATACAGCCAGCGTCTGCAAAGCGAGAAGAAGAGGCAAAGAAAGCTTTGCTTGAAAAGAAGCAAACATCGAAATTTGCTCTGCCATCGGAACTTGACCTGGTCGCGCTCCTTGCAGCAAAGCACACGTACGGGCTTGCATGCAGCTACGCGCCAACCGCCGCCTTAATTCTACGTTAGATTTGCGTTAATCTGACCTTTTCCGGTTAAACCCGATTTCAGGGGCAAAAAATTCTCTCTCTCTCTCTCTCTCTCTCTCTCTCTCTGTTTCCTTTCTCGAATGGCGAGCACTGTGTCCATTAGCTGCACGGTAACCTACGAGAGAAGCAGAGCTCCGACATGAGTGTCGCACCCTGTACACGTGAAGGGAGAACGATATCAGGCATCGCCGTGGAGCTCCAGCCCGCCTACTCCGGTTTGATGAATGCAAGCGGTGACGGGGAGAGCAATTTGGCCATCACGCGAACAACGCCCCCCCGCGACAGTACAGTGCTTCGATGTCTCCCTGTCTTCGAGGATGTGTGTTTGTGTGCGTGTGTTTGTGTGTACACATGCCACGGGCTTTCGGCTGCCTTCCGCAAAACGCAGCTGGTGCACTTCTCTTCATCAGCATGTCATTGTTGCCTTCTTTCAGCGTCTTTTTTTTTTCCTTGGTCTGGTTCTCCTTTAGCCGTGTGTCTTCTGTATAATAACGGTATAGTCAACTGTGCAGGCGTGTGTGTGTGTGTGTGTGTGTGTGTGTGTGTGTGTGTGTGTGTGTGTGTGTGTGTGTGTGTGTGTGTGTGTGTGTGTGTGTGTGTGTGTGCTCGAGCGTGTGTGCGTGCGTGCGTGCGTGCGTAAACATAAAGAAACAACTTTGCTGAAGCAACTGTGGTACAAAATTTACAAACAGGGATAAGCTGCCTTGGAAAGGCTGGCCCACGTTTCCATGGGTGGGCCTATCTTCGTCAAAGGCGGCCTTGTCATCTTCGGCAGGTTAGTTTTAACATGTTAGTAGGGCTCCCTTCATGATTTTTGATTGCTGTAGTAAAGGAGTTTGGCGACTAACTGTTCATTACGAGCCGTAAGCGACAGAATAATAATAATAATAATAATAATAATAATAATAATAATAATAATAATAATAATAATAATAATAATAATAATAATAATAATAATAAAGTGAGCCGTATTATAACGAACCTCTGATTAGTAGTTCCGTATTAACAAATCATTTCAGCTGGTCGATTAAAAGGCACAATCAGCGCCAAGCTGCGCCATTAAGATAGTATAACACGAGTCTCAAAGGTACGTTAGTCGCAAATATTTATGTTGCACTCTATCGTATCCCTTGGTCCCTCCCCCGGTACAGGGTAGCCAACCGGAGATAATCTCTGGTTAACCTTCTTGTCTTTCCTTTGCCTTTCTCTCTCTCTTCTACCTGTTCCGCGATTCTGTAACGCTCATAATTTATCTTATTTATTTATTTATTTATTTATTTATTTATTTATTTATTTATTTATTTATTTATTTATTTATTTATTTATTTGGCTTCGTACTCCAAAGCAGCCCTTTGGCTGCCAGGGACACCATAGTGGAGAGCTTTGGTATATTCTGACAACCTGTGGTTTTTGCACCTAAATCTGAGTACGCGGGAAATTTTGTGTTCCGACACAATCGAGATGGCGACCACTGCAGCCCTGTATCGAACCCACGGCCTCGCGCTCGAACCCATAACAGCATAGCCCCGAAGTCACCGTGGCGGGTTACGCATTTCATTCTCTTCAGTTCCCTCCAGCGCATTTTCAAACACAACAGATAAGAAAGGTTGTAATACTAGTTTACGAGGAACGACTCGATCTCGGCCGATCGTTGCCCAGTTTGCTATATCCTGCTTTAGAGTACGTTTCGCTGTAGACATGATTAGTCATGGTCGGCCGGAGATCTTCGTCACTCAAGCAGACGGTGTAGTGCCTCAGAGTCTTTAAATGTATTGTTAATGCTACCGCGAAATACTGACGAGCAACTCTCCCCACTTCTTTCTCAAAAGGTCGTCCTTAACATACATCCTCCAACCACAACCCTAAATCTGTGCTAATTACCGAGATTCTTATGCCTGTACACCATTGTATATACTTCTGTAAAAAAATCTCAGTAGCGAACAACGCTATCTGAAAGGTGGCATTGCTTTCTGTAGAAGCAACATTTATTTTGAATCTTTTGTTCCCAAAACTAGTAAAGAGTGGAATCACCTGCCCGCCTTCATCGTCTTCATTCAATATTTATTTATTTATTTATTTATTTATTTATTTATTTATTTATTTATTTATTTATTTATTTTCGGGGCCCGGAGGCACTACAGAAAGGAGTGGGGTAAACATAACGAACAACTTGTGCAAAGAACATTGGATTTAAGCAAAGGCATGTTGAATGGCGTTCTTGAAGTTAGTAGTGTCTGTGATGGCGGCGATGGCAGTGTGGTGATGGTTTCCATACCGTGCTTGTTCGAGGAATGAAAGAATAACTGCACAGATTAGTCTTACATGACGGCACACCTACCTTAAAGCAATGGTCTGATCGAGATGAAACATAAAACGGCTGTGTGAGAAGCGGTTCTTTTAATACAGGGTTGGAGTGGAAAATTTTATGAAATAGCGAAAGGCGAGCGCATTTTCTACGGGATGAAAGATCGGGTAAGTTTAGGGTATTTTTCATTGCTGTAACTCTGGAATGACACGAGTAACTTGATAAAATGAATCTAGCTGCACGGTTTTGGATTGATTCGAGGGCAAGTGTTGGAGTGGTTTGAGCGGGATCTCATATGGCGCATGCGCATTCGAGCTTTGATCGTGCCAGTGTTCGGTACAGAATTACTTCAAGGGATGAAGGCACAGGTGAAAAATTACGACGCAGGTATCCAAGCATGTGGTTAGCATTATTACAGACGTGCTCAATGTGAGTGTGCCATGAGAGGTTATTTGTGATATGAAGACTGAGATACTTGTATGAGTCAACAGGTGTTAGCTGAATACTATTAAGAAAGTATGACATTATGTTCAAGACCACGCTATATATAACAACATTTTCCGGATACCGGGACACACTGAAGTCGAGGGCAACCAGAGGGCCGATTAGACCGCTCGCGAGCATACTAATCGAGCGGACCTAAATGGAGACTCCGAGGACTTCATGACGGTGATCCCGACCGTACTCCGAAATACTAAATTATCATAGAGGAACGAGAGTCAAATACTCCCTGCCCCATAACGTGCTTAATCAACAAGAGGCAGTTTGCTGGCGGAAGCTGCAAACAGTAACATTCCCAAATCTACACCCCCCATACTAAGTAGAATGTTCCCAAACCAATACAGGGACATATGCCCATGGTGTGGCGCAATATCTACCCTTTATCATATCACGTGGAAATGCAGCAAAAATAAAACATTCCACAATATAGAGAATCCGAGTGCGGAGCAGTGGGAGAGTGTGCTCTCCTGCGGCAACCCATGCCTCCAACGGGGGCTGGTACACCATGCCCGACGAGCAGCCCCGCTCAGTGGTGCCCTGGAATAGGGGCGCCAACCCTGCAAGACGGGAGTCACCATTGACAAGAAGAAGATGGAAGTACTCGGGTCTGACTGCTCAATGACTCTGTAAATTGGAGCAATAAAGTGTACCCTATCCTCACCTGTACTTACACTGAACACACACTTCGCTTAGTTATTGTATAACCTTCAATCAACTATTGTCAATGTACGATATATTTCGATTTTGTCTGTGGATTTTACCCACTGCTTTCTGTAACGCCTGAACAGCCGTAAAAGTAAAAATGAATTAAGTTAAACGCAGCTTTGCGGTATGTTTACACCACAGTTTCTTCGACTGTTGGAAGAGGTTTACGTGATCGATTGCTCACCTGTTGGGACCAAATATGTAAGGAAAGTGGATGCAGTAATTGTTGCGATAAAGGTCGTCAAACATCGAAAATGAATCAAACATCCTGCAACTCGATGGTCGCTGTCAGCAGGTACTCGCTTCTGTCATTAACGTTCCAATAACGTTCTTGTTCTCTTCAAGATAGCGAAATACATGTAGATATCTTAAACAGCGCATTTCGTAGCACTGAAGTTGTTATGCGCTTCTTCGCACAACGAATGAATTAATCGAGTACTTATTTCTCAGGAGGGCTTTAAAGGCAGGCGCTCTGAGAGCGCCTCGAGAAACTCGGCTAATGCCTTATGCGCTGAGTTTCAAGGTAAAATGCAAACGAGTCTAGACATATAATTAGTAAGTCGTACAGGTTATTGCTATAAAGTGTCAGGGGATGATGGTCGTCCATTTATCGTTCACGCAGAACATAATTCTTTCATGACCAGGCATCATAGACACACAAAAGTCGGCAAAAACAAAGTACTTCAGTTCGTGCACAAATTCTGCTTTAACGATGCGAAATTTGTGCTAAAGTCATCAGAAAGGCAGGACGATTCTCGTTGTTAAAAACGGAATGCAAATGTGATCTAAAGTGGCTCCGCGTACGAGCTGACTGGCCTAATAAATGAAAGAAAGGGAGAAAGGAATGCTCAGGAAGATCGCCGAGCTCACGTGCTCACTTTGCCAGGCTGCTTGAATTTTCTTGCAGAATTGAGAAGCAGTCGTTTTATCGTTCTTGCGCTATTATATCGCACCTTCGAACAATAAGATGAAAGCTTTAGCGAAAATCTCGGGGAAGCTTATTTTAAAGCTCCTCGCCCACTCAAGAGTCCCCCCTGTCGGACTTCGTGATGCATGGAGGTTCCATTCCACTTGTCTTACAGAAGGCGGAATGTGTCGACCGTGGCGTCTGCGAAGTAAATAAAAGAAATCATGTAATCGGAGAAACAGAGAGGGAAAAAAAAAGTCGCTGGCGAAAGAGGCACTTTAACTCAAGCTCAGGAATTCGGCGTCTTGGGAGAGCCGCGAATCAGCTGTATTGAGTCGAAGTAACGTCCAGTGAATGCACCTGTTGGCGCTGAAGATGAGTACGATACAGGTACGACAGTACGGAAGCTGACTACCGACTGATATTTATTCGAAGACGCACTCACACGCATCCAAATGCGCATCCTTCTTATGCGTTCACCATGCTCGCATGGTGGACGTATGTAATCGACACGACACTAAAGAGCAACAGGAAAGCGAAGACTGGTGCGCGCGTGTATACATAATCAGCTTGAACCGAGAGCCGTCCAAGAACAGCAATTATTTTTTGAGAAGTGACAATGATGCCAGGTTGACACACTTTTCCACTTTATGTTTGATCTGGTAGGCCTCTATGACTTCCCTCTCCGCTTTGCCTACTCCTCTCCCATCGAACTAAGTCTTGGAAACAAAGCGGAGAGCGGTCACGTTCTTTGCAGTGCTCGTTGCCATTAGACCATGGTGTCCATTCTTAACGTTTAGTCTGTGCTGTTTAGTTCGCGCTAGTATACAGCACCGGTACCAACGGTGACGGTGCAAATTGCCTGAAGCATCTGTATAATTGGTATCGCAATAAAGTAAGTGCTTACGCGCTTGCAATGTCCGTTGTAACACTTTATCCGTACATGGACGGGATGGCGGTTCTCATTGGACACAACACAACGCAAAATATCGCTACGGAAGTTTTAAATTTACGCATAAATTTCTTGCTTTGAACTGCAGGCTTGAAGAGCTGCTTTTGAGCTATATATAAGTACATATATTTGTGTGTGTGTGTGTGTGTGTGTGTGTGTGTGTGTGTGTGTGTGTGTGTGTGTGTGTGTGTGTGTGTGTGTGTGTGTGTGTGTGTGTGTGTGTGTGTGTGTGTGTGTGTGTGTGTGTTTGTGTGTGTGTGTCTACATATGAAAACAACAATGATGAAAAACAATGCGAAGACGTAGGATTGTTTCCCACCTGCGGCAAGTTCTTGTTTCATCCACTTTCATTTTCATTAATTTATCATTTTTTAAATTGAATTAGTACATTTCCCCTGTGTTGTCCTTGGAGTCTTTGTTTGTGGGCCTCTATGATTAATAAATATCGGGCACCTCGGTGAACTTCCTTTCTACTGGTGGTATATATATATATATATATATATATATATATATATATATATATATATATATATATATATATATATATATATACATATATATATACCCGCACACACACATGCTGGGCGTTTCTTTGTCGCTTCTGACACAACCAGGCTGTTATGAGTTGCAAACCAACTCTGCGAATTGGGAAGCTGACGTTCTGACTGATCAGCACCTCGTACCTTTCGTACTGTCACACACACGCGCGAAGATGCCGGTCATTCTAAGTCATTCCAATCAAAAGCGTCTCGCAACACTGGTGCGGTGATGAGCGCCGCCATTGGCGTCGCAGGCGTGGCACATCGGTGGTGCACGATACGAGACCGGCGGGAAATCGTCGGTTTCAGTGCATGAGCGTTCAT
Organism: Dermacentor variabilis; assembly: GCF_050947875.1. Lineage (NCBI taxonomy): Eukaryota > Metazoa > Arthropoda > Arachnida > Ixodida > Ixodidae > Dermacentor > Dermacentor variabilis. Next base: position 66,293,283 of record NC_134572.1, read on the forward strand.
CGAAATATTACACGACGTTGGCTTTACGTTTACCGTCCGTTACTAACGCTCAGAGCAGTGAGTGCGTGCCCACAACAGCTCAGCGGTAACGCTTGTGCACTCACAACACTCGTGCCAGCCGCGAAAGGCAGGACTCTGCCTCGGTTCCGTCGCCGAGGCGATTGAGCGTATTGAGCCACGGCCGGTCCTGGAGCGCGCGTCTCGCATTAAAAGCCGCGACGCGCGCCCCAGACATGCCGGGGCGCAGCGGTAGCGTCGACGGTGCGTCGACTTCGCTTCGTCGTTGCAGTGCCTCCTCCGTGCGCTGGTCTTTGTTTCAGCCAAATGCACTCCGCTGTCCCTGGAGAGCCTTGCTCTAACCCTCTGCAGATAAGCCGTAGAGTGCGAGCGCACGACAGCGGCGGCGCGAATGCGCCTCGGTGGGCGTACGTTTCCCTTTTGTAATTCATGTTTGTAGCATGTTTCCGCGTGGTTTTCCTTTAATGCGATAGGTGCGCAATACTTGGATTGGTGCGCTAGGTACATGCCTCACGGCGTCGTGGAAAGGGATGTCTTGTAAAGGAACGGCGAGGTGGAAGTTTCCGCTGAACACGATTGGATGACACGTCACTTTAATGGACAACTCGTGGAACGTTCGAGCTTGGGCATTCGAGTGCCGGACGTAAAAGGCGCCTGTGGCTACAGGAATAACACTGACACGGGACGGGCATCTTTGCTGGTGGCGCGTTCCAAAATAAAAGACGCAATGCAGCTGTTTCGAGCGTAAGGAAAACACTCACGTTCGTTGCAAATAAGGATGGATTCGACTGAGCTGGCGATATCTGGCGGTGGCCGAAAATGTGGAAAACCGTGCGCCAGGTACGCATGACGTTTTCTGGGTAAGGGCAGGCGCTCTTTCGTAGAAACGGCTGAAACTGTTACACTGGCAGCGTTACAGTGATAATCTGCGCGCCCACGCATATTCGCAAGTGACATAACGGATATGTATAGTGTCCAGCGTGTGCCGGACGTCTGTCGAACAATTTTTCATTGTGATAGAAATTATATGAACACTCCAAGGAAATTTTTGCCGTCGGCATCGCCGTGAGGTTCCGCATGTATTTAGGTATATGTTTGTTATATGTCATGCTATATGACATGCGATTATGCGGGTTATATTGCAATACCATTCTATCACTAAAGTTGCTCTTCCCAGGTCTTACTAGACAAATTTATTCGTCCGAATTTCAGGAATGGTAGCCCACAAGCTAATGTCATGCAATGAAACACCGACAACGCAAGTCTTTTATCTTGATGCTTAGACTTAAATATTAAAAGTGCGAAACATTAGCAGACCTCAAACTTGTTGTAATCTTATTAATGCGGGTATGCACGACCTCCGGGATCGGCCCAGGAAAGAGGTTTGAAACGTACCCGATACAAAAAAAGCGTTGGTACAGTCGCTAAGAAAGACGCTGGCTTTAATTAATAAACAGATGAAATCGTCCGATGGTATACGATTTAAACAGAGGACTCTTAACCCAGCAGCACGTTTTTGCCTATTCAGCTTACGTTTTCTTCAATTCATAGTGCCACTACAGCTACGAGCCTTACACTTTGTGCAATATTCCAGGATGTCGCTATCACATTCATTGCTTCGCCCTTATGGCGAAGCCGTGATGTTATTCTTTGGTCGCCTTTGGAGACTATGTGTGGGTGAACTACGTGTCCATGTGATTTAGTTAGAGCACTCTAATAGGTGATCATAGGCCCTATAACTTAAAACTATTCCAATCTGTTTTTACTCCAATCTCCTGACGTCAAATTTACGTAACCACCAACGCAAGCATCGGGCGGAAACGCGCAGCGTTGTTTCAAAAGCCCAATCAAACGCAGTTCTAGTTTTAGGACACTTATTTTGCTTTCAGAGCGGATAGCATTGTCTACATTGAGCAGTTTTTCTTATCTAATTGGTCGGCACGAGGCGAGGAGCACGCTCAAGTGGAGAGGGTTTCGATGGGGCCGAGCCAGCACAGTGAAAGCACATAACCGGATGAGAAGGGTGGTGCCGGCGTCTGCGATGGGTCCGCTTCCCTTTACTTAGCTTGCAGTGGCTGATCGCAAATCGCGGCGGCGTGTAACGGAAGGTTAAAACTGCCGCTAAAACGGATCCTCAGCAAAGTAGAGTTGGCAAAGCAATGCCGTATATGTTCCGAAAGTGCTCAATAACGGTACACTGCCAAGCAAAAAAAATTACGGGTAAATAAATTCATGTACCGGCAGCTCCGACTTGCTAATGCCAGAGCGATCGGCGGGTAGTCATCTTGTATTTCTCTTGGAATGGGGCACTGCCCGGCTATTCAGAAAAGAAGTTGTATTGTTCGGCATATTAATGCGCCTTCAACGCCTGCACGTCACTTTGACGCGGTGGGTTTTCGCGGTTTTATGACGCTGCGTGACAGAAAGACGAAGTGAGCGCAGCTCAAGAACGCTTTACCAATAGCAGAGGGCTAACGGCGAAAAAGGCGTCGAATCAGAAATAATTATGTTTCTTTCGTTCGGTATAGTCACGCACAATCAGTGTGCACATATCCTATCAAATGGGGCGTTTTTGCCGTTTTCGTGACGTCGCGTGACGGACAGGCGAACTTGGGGTGGTCGTAAAAATTTCGGCCAAACGTGGAGGGCTGATTAGAGAATTGAAATAGGAAACTTTGGAATAGCTTTACGTTATAGGCGCCCCATATCACATTCGCGGTGTATGTACTCTATTTCATAAAGCTATGCATGAAGTTCGATCATCAGAATGTTTAACTCCGCGTGTGTCGTGGTCAAGTTTCGTGGTGTTACCTGTTCGCGCCAAACCAGCCCGAGCCTGCGCGTGATGCTGCAGCGACAGGCTGCTAGTGAACAATCCGAAAAGCAACGAAAAGGAAAATGAATCGAAACAATGTATTTATTAGCAGCCGTATAATATAGTTTGTTCATTCTTAAGGTCCAAACCTTGTTTAATTTATTATTGAGCCGAAATAAATAACAGTTTGCAATTTTATGTTCTTGTGTCGGCGGTTCGAAAAATAATTTCTCGTCGGGAATAAAGTTTAGCTTGAAGTTAGCGTGTGTCCTGTCGTTTCCTCCTGTGGAACGTGGTCTCCCTTGAGTTTTTAATGAATTCCCGCATACGTACAAGCTCGCCCTAGTTTCAGTTCTCGTAAACAATTTCCCATAATTTCTGCTAAAGGAACCCAACTATTTCTAGCTACGAAAGCTGCTATACTGCAAGCAGTCTTTCTAGCCTCCACAGGGTTGCATGCTACATATGAAACGGAGTATTACGAGAGCGTTTCAGCTGCGCTGATGGTATCTGAAGTCGGTGTCACGCGGCCCGCAATATCGCTTGTCGCAAAACAGTGTGAATATCAAGGTTGTGTGACTCGGTGGGGGGGGGGGGGGGGAGACCACAGGGACGAGTTGAGATGACGCCATTCACCTACATGGTAGACTCGCATTGCACGAACCGTCCGAGCGGAGCATTAATGAGAGAAGTCTGGCAGCCGTAGAGATTTAGTGGGCGTAATCAAGTGCAGGCTGCATATGCCATATTGAAGTGGCATTGCGGTAAACCAACGCAGCAAACAAGCAGTAGCACTCACTCAGTTACTTGCCGTTTGCGGTAGTCGTCGTGAAGCTTGAACAGACCGTCTAGGGTTGCTTTACTAATGGGAAGCCAAAAGGCGAAAAACTCCCAACACCAAATTCATGAGATCCTGGTAGTGCTCCAGTACTTGTAATGTTACCGGCACGCGTTCGGAGAGTCGTGCATGGCTGGCAGTGCAGTACGCGATGTAACGGCCCACTTGGCTAGTTCTGTCGATAAAGACGACTTCCCGGTGCACGCAAGTTAGGTTAGGTTAGGTTATGCCACGGATGGCTGCTAGTTTATCGAGAGTGCAGCGATGTCGGATGTTAACAGTCGTAGTGCTCGTTTTGTCAACCGCATTCTCAATAAGGGCGGCGAAAACGTGCTGCCAACAAGTTGTTCTCGGTATACTGTGCTTCATCACACCAGATTTCACAATCGGACGAACTTTTGCCAAAAGTCGCTCAAAGCACGACCCTCTAGGCTAGACCAGTCTAGTAAGAATAAGATTAGACAAATTATATAACAGATTTGTTCATAAGATTCAAGTATGCTGTTGGCTGTCCCCGTTACAAAGGGGCACGAAAAGTGCTCGTGACCACGCCAGAGAAACTAGAAGATCACCTCTTCACACAGGAACAAGTTCAAAGACACTGGTCCAGACGGTTTTCGGCACTCAAGGCCGTGAGGGCTCTTCTCAATTTCTTAAGGGCTTGTGAATTGTGCTACCTACTTTAAAAGTTGTAGCCCGTAGCAACGTGTTATTGTGTGCAATTACTGATTTTTTTTCTTCTTTCACTTTTTATTTCCTTTATCCCTTTTCTCAGCACAAGGTAGCCAGCGGGTACTTACACTGGCTAACCTCCCTGTCTTTTCATCCCTACTGTCTTTCTCTCTTCTTTAATTTCCTAATGAATCAACATGCACCTATCATAATTATACTGATTGTTTCACACAACAGTCGTTAAAAAAGCTTACTTCCTTTGGTCCATCGTAGTTTATATAGAGTTCCAGATGGTTTGTTTCCCAAAAGACTAATAGACAACGAGCGATAAAAATTAAGCAAAGTTCAACATCGCAGGCAGTCTATATGCATTCTGTAGACATTGCGCAACTATAGATACAGTTTGTCCAAATAAAGATATTGGGGACACTTGGCATCACCATATGTAACGATGACTTGTTTTCTCGTCACTTCGGTGGCAGAGATCAGAGTCGGTAAGAAAGGATGAGATTCTTCATACAAGTTACGTACGTGCAAGATTGAGTGGCCTTGGTGCAAACTGAAATCGAGGTCCGTATTCACACAAACACGCACAAAGAGTACTTACAATAATGTTCGGGAGTGCCCTTTTACAAGTGCAAACTGCTGTTGAGAAAGCCTGCTCCGGCAGGTTACTCATGAGAGATTTATCCGGGTATTCAGAAATGCGCTTTAACTTGAAGCCGGTGCTTGGCCACGGCTGGATTTAACTCCGCACCCAAGGGGACGCGCGCGGAGACCAATCCAGTCGTAGCTTGTTTTGGTCTACATGACGCCTGGCGTGAACATGCCCAAACGCTTACTGCGTTTCCTTCGGGGCATACACGTCAGGCGTTATTTTGACCAAGTCAAGCATGGGCTTCAAGTTAAGGCGCATTTCTGAATACGCGGCTCTTATACTGAGCTAAATGGAGCTCGTTTATTGCCCGACGCGCACTCGGCGCGTTCCGAACTCCATCTCCTAAGCAGGCCCTCTCCCACTCCCCACACCTCTTACGATGTTCTTAAACAGAAAAGAGAAAAGCTTCGTGAGCGGCCCCGATTCGGTTACGCTTAAAATAAGCACCTTCAGATCACATCAGAATTGAGAGTACATGCGTGGGAATCAAAAATCAACAATCAAACGTACACCGCCCCATCGTACACGGATCGCTAGGCGGGCATCGACCAGCGTTCGCCGCGGCGCCGCTCGGCGTCAGCATCGATGAAGGGAGTGGGCTGCCGCGGCAGATTCCGCCGCAGAGGCCCACGGCTGCGTCGCAGTGGCCGTAATCGATGATTACTGCGGCGCGGTGATTAAGTGTTCTCCTTTCTTTGACTCCCTCCTTCCGCTGCCTCCTCTTTTGTATCGGTTCGTGCGCTACAAGACTCGTTCGTTCTCCGATTTGTTTCGCTCTGTCGCGCGTCCTCGTTCCACGTCCTCCGTTGGCCGACTGTCGATCAGCTGCTGTATAGCGGTGTCGCCCACCGCGTTCCATTTCTGTCTTAAGACTATGCGGGTTCGAATCCGCCTGAATGACTAACCGTCACTGCGTTGGGGACGTTACAAACAACGCGAAAACTGTAGCACTCTAAGGACAGTAGTTGAGGAAGTTGGTAATGAAATCGTAAGAGAGAGAGAGAGAGAGAAGTCATAAGGGAAAAGCAAGGAGGTTAACCACGCTGAGCTCGGTAGGCTACCCCACACCTGGGGGGGGGGAAAGGGGATAAAGAGGAGAAGTAATTCCATTGGGGAGATGTTCTGATTACCTTATTTCGTTTTTGGCACAAACAGGTAATGAAACAAAGCCGCACAAACAATGATTGCGAATGGTCTTCTTGTTAATCCTACCTACCTTGCAAATAAAAATAACCACGAAAACAGCTGACGGAATGAAAACAGAAAAAAGACGAGCAAGAATAAAGGCAACACTCTGGAGGACGGTGGCCTGTCTCCTTCCTGTAATCTATCTATCTATCTATCTATCTATCTATCTATCTATCTATCTATCTATCTATCTATCTATCTATCTATCTATCTATCTATCTATCTATCTATCTATCTATCTATCTATCTATCTATCTATCTATCTATCTATCTATCTATCTATCTATCTAGTCAGTCAGTTATTCAGAGTCCGTCCGTCCATATCAAATTCGAAATCTGTGTATGTTCTCAACAGTAGAAATTTAAGATTGTTCCGCGTATTCATACTATGGAAACACAGCTCTTTTTTCTCGAACTAGGGTAAAAGACCCCCAGCAGTGGCTATCGCGTTGTGCTGCTGAGCACGAAGTCGCGATTTCGATGTCCGACAGTGGCGGCCGTATTCCGACGGAGGGTGATGTGCAAAAAAAAAAAAAAGAACAAAAAAGAACGTCCGCATACCGTGCTATGGGTGCACGTTAAATATCGCCACGTTGTCAGCATTAGTCCAATTCTCTTCACTACGGTGTCCCTCATAACCCACTGCGCTGTTTCGGTACGTTAGAATTCATAATTCAATTTTTAACCGTCGTAACAATGTGTGCGTTTAGTGCAAGAGACGCGCCATTGACGAGTCTCGTGAAAAGCGACCATGTCACACTTTCTCTACCCTTCCGTGTGAAGCAGCACTGCACCTCATCTGCAAAAATCTTGCTTGTCAGTTTATTGTCTATTTCCTCTTTATAAACGCCACCAATGTCTCTACAAGAACATCTTGAATGTCTCCATAAGCTTTTGAAGGGCAGGCTTACCCATCAAATTAAGAACAAAAAGTAGGCTTGATGTCAAACCGACGTTGTGATCCGGTAGATGATGTCACACCCTCACTTCCGCCTTTCAACCCTTTTAAATCTTATCGTATATCTATCTGTGAGCGACGTTCTGACAAAGTACGTAAGACATAATTCTGACAGCTTAATGTGTGTTGTTAGTTGTTATGACCGGACCTCAGGAAGTGTGTCAGCTCTGAGTGAATCCATGAATAAATGTTAGGGTGGCCAAGATCTCGGTGACAGCTTGCAATGTGTGAATTACTACACAAAACGCACGACTATCTTGCTCGTTCCTTAGTTGGTCCTAAATGAGTCCGCACGTTTGCTGTGTAGTCACACCACTTACGCATTAAAAGCCCAACTAACACACCATGTTTCGCAACTTCTACGCATAATCGTACGCAGCAATTCAGTTCGTTCTTTCTGCTTTCGTTTTGTGCATCTTCTACTGCTTATTAAAAGCGAACCAAATGCATTTGTCTTGGCACAAACACGTTCCAGCGGTGATACAGCCTTTCAAAATCCATTACGCTTTCGCATCTTTCATTCAATATGACTGCAAAAACACTCGCTAGGCTTTACTCTCCGCTCAACTCCTCACCGCTATTCTATCCTCTCTCGTTTAATAAAGGAACGTGTGAAAGTAAAGGAAGCGCAAAGAAAAGCACGGTGTCAATTGCGCGCTCCGAGCTTTGAATGAGGAGACTGAAGCAGCTAAATAAATGCAACACAAAAAGAAAGTCGGACGCGTAAACGCATGTGTGAGCGAGCGAGCGAGGACAGAAACCAGCCGATAGAGTTCGAAGAACAAAGAAACAACAACTAGAGCGATGCGTGGTGGAAGGAGGGGGAGAGTGGATGTTCCTATACTGTCGCGAGCGCCACCTAGGGAGTGCCGGAGGATATTCATTTCTGTACACTCCCCCGCTTATGCTTGCCCTCTATCTTTATTTCCCTTCCCATCGCTCTTTTATCCCGTGCCTCTAAAACGTGCTCTCCCTCACTCGTCATCCTGTCTACAGTCCTCTCCATCGAGGACGTGCAACCGAGTTTGAGCCCGCGTTACGAACAGCGTGTGTGTACGCGTGTGTGCGCGCGCGTAGCTTGCTAGAGCGGAGAGCTCCCGCTCCTGCTGCAGTGTATGACGGCGTGCTCGTTTGTCTCGTCGTCGCAGACACCAGGGTCGGGGACTCGAGAAAAGTGATGTTTCCTGCGCGTCTCCCATCCGCTCTTTCTGCTTTGCTTCTTCTCTCATCAGCCCACGACGCGTGCACTGCATGGACGGATGGACGCTGAGCGATCCCGCGGGAGTAACCGCCGCAACGACCACGATCGTCCGTCCCTCCGTCGCGAGCCGGATGGCCCCGGTTCGGCGGGACGCCGCCTCTCTATCGGACTCCGACGATGACGTTCAGCTGGACGCGACACTCGAGGTTCGTACATCAACGGGATCCCCCCCCCCCTTTTTTTTTTCTTTTTTCGTTTTCGAGCCGCCAGCTACATTAATGATCGCCGCTCTGGCTTCTTCTAAAGCCTAGGAATGTAACGTTGCTCCAATCACGGCAGTACCTAAAGCCACGTGCGATGAGACTTGATCGAAATGACCTTGTAGATTTTCTGTTTTGCACCAGTCGGAGTAGGGCTACAGAGGTATCGCTCGCTGATCGGCACTCAGAGACATGATTATGTGTCCTTGCCGCCTAAGAATGGCAAAATTTTTTACGGATTTCTTCTCACCTACTACCGAATGGTATTGAGTACTTGCGATCAAGTTTTACTAGGGGGGAAAGTGCACTCAACGTCGTGGTTCACTCGCGAGCAAACCTCAGCATGATTCAGATCCATCGCGCACGTACAAGGCGACAAGAAAAAGCAATACGGATGTCGTAAGCTGCCGCCTGGTAGTAGTGCCGCGCTTCCTACCGTTTAAAAGTTCTTTTTTTTAATAATCAGCTGCTTATCTAACAACTGTCCCCCCTACTCCCCCTTCAAAAAAGAAAAAGCAAACTGAATTTATTCTTAATTCAGACGCACAAACTCAAATTGACGAGTGCACTAGAAAGTTCACAATGCCAAGTTCGTACTGCAGTCCAGGCTTTGTCGCGGTATGTCTGGTCCATATACTTTGGCTCAAGTAAGTACTTATTAGTGTGAAATGTTAAGCACTGCTGCATGGAAATAAGTTCTTGCCCGTGTATTTAAGCGGTTCAGCAGGCCTGTAACTGAATCTTGTGTGTTTTGATCGCTGTGTATGACCAGGCATGATTCGTAATAGCTGTCCCTGAACTCCGCAATAGAGAACCAATGATTCGTGATTTCCTTCAGTTGCTGGCTAAGCACTTTGTTTACCCACGTCGAGGTAAAACGCCTCACAGAGATGTCTGCCAACGATGCCGTCAGCCCACTTGGAGCCGGTGACACGCAACGAGAAAGGAAATATCTAGGCTGTTTTAAGCAGCGTAAGCCTTACACTCACGCGCATGCATTAGTTACAAGAAGGCGCTCGGTGTGTTCTCAGGCTGTGCAATATGCGCAGGATGTTTTGCTCGTGAGGGTCTCAGTCAGCGGTGTTAAGGTAGCTGCACGACTGGAAATATATTGAGCGGTAACCACGCGTCGTGCTAGCTGAAGAAGTGAGAGAAACGTTTCACTGTGGCCACGCTGATTGGGAACACTGTCACGATATGTGCTCGAGCTACAATAGCAGTGCATTTTCCTTTAGTGGATCTTTGGATTTTTGCCACCAAGGCAAAGATCTGAATTTGTTTTATGGCCATGAATTTCTTGTTGGTATTGTGAACTTTTGTTTCTCTAGAACGTATGGAGCACAGCACAAAAATAAAGCAAAATATATATAGACAAATGAAGCCGATACAAAGCCGGTTATCTGAAGCTGAAAGACATCGCCTCGCGAACAAAACTCCGCAACTCCCGGAAACTGGGGCTGGCCAATTTGTCTTGCACCATGGGCCGTTAGAGAATAGGCTGCCGTTGTAACCGCCCCCGAAGCGAGTTTTCTACAAACCGAGGATAAGTGAGAAGCAGCGTTTGGCGTCTCTCCCCTCTGCTATTGTATGCTTCGAACAGCTGTGAGCGCTGGCCCATAGCAACGTGAGCCCTTTCACAGCCTGTAACCACCATCACAGTTATTCTCTGGCCTCGCATGCTCCTACTTTCTTTCGGTCTTGCTTGACTCATACCAAGCACTTAGCGTCTAAGAAAGCAATAAGACACACGAAATCGATATTCGTTCGTGTTTGGAGACAAGCGCGTACGAAGAGAACACGTAAAAGGACGAAAAAATGGGGAAGGGGGTTGTAAGTGAGCCGGTTGCACAGTGGAAATAGCGATGCAATACAGGTATTACTGACAGCCCTCTTATTGACAGTCTTTTGCCGCCATTACGGGCGGTTTAGATTAACTGCTCTATTACTGCACTGTCTAAAGGACGATGTTAAGAGCAACTTGCAAACGGCAAAATGTCGCTGAGTATACAGGATAGGCACTCAGTGATCATGATGTGTTTCGCATCAACAGGTCAACATTCTGAAGACGGTAGCGGCCTTCGTACGAAACGAACGCAGCTTATTCGCGCGTGAAATCAGGACCCCGAAGCGACAAAGAGGAGTGGGAGCGAGACCGTTGTACAGCGGAAAGTGCGGCACACGCGGGGCCCACATTGCGACCGGCGGATTTAGCCTCATTGCGCTCATTGAGAGAGCCGCTCGGCCGCCGTCCTTGGACTCGTTGCTGTCTGGCGAGCCAGCGCGTTCGCTGACTCGCCGCCGCAGCGCAGACACATGTGTGCGTGCCGTGTGCGTGTGTATGTCTCCTCTGCTCTCGTCGTACTTCCCGCCGCCCTGCTGCACTGACTTGCTCCGGCTGATCCCATGCCTATAACACACGTGCAACCGTTAGTTTATTGCTGTTTTTCGTTGGCTTTTTCCGATGTCAGTGACAGTGCAGTTCCCGAAAGAGAAATGCCTATAAGCTCAGCGGTAAACCACCGAACCGTTTGGGAACACACACAGAATGCCACAACGGTGCTATGTGACGCCCGCCGCGGTCTAAATCGCTGGCCCTGTTTGATTAAAAAAAAACAGGGAGAGGGAGGGAAGAGAGAGAAATACCAGAAACGAAATCCGGATATTTCAGCTGTTTGTAGCGTCACATCTGTCTGGCTTCTTGTTTGCACAGCTAGGTGTCTTTAACCTCATGCATCCACCGATGATATTTGTGCTGTGCATTCCTGCATGATGGCGGACTGGGCGCTGCTGTTTTGTGGTATGTTGCCTGACCTCGGATTCCTCAAAAGCTTGGCGGCGCGCCGCAAGTGTTAATTTGTAGTTCGAAATAACGAAGTCAATGCCGTTGCTTACACCCGGTACGGTTTAATTCTGTTCGTCGTCAGTGGTAGTACATACGAAGCTCGTGTTTAGTGACGTCAAAAGTCACTTTCCATGAAGATACGAAAAAAAGGGGGGAAAAAGGAAAAGAAAGAAAGAAAGACACAGAAAGTGTATTGTACAGGGGCAGCTGTGAATGTTTAAAGTTGGAAGAAAGAAAAACAAGAAGACCAAGGACCGAATTTCACAAAGCCCTTCGTTCGTTCCTGAAATTGTTTTGCCTTTGGTCAGCCACTCGGCTAATAATATGTGAACATTACAATTTGCTGTCACACCCTGATACGAACAGTTATAGCGAAAGGCCGTTTTTGAGAATACGGGTCAAAGTAATGTTTGACAAACGTCATGTTAACATGTTCGCCTAAATTTCGGCAGCTTGGCAGTAGGAGCACGTGACGAGTGGCAGCAGTTTTGCGTCGTGACTGGTCAGCAGCTGCGCGTCAGGTTGGAAGGGTCGTAGTCAAGACAGCCTAACGCTTAGTTCCAAGTTTTACTTGCTTGCCGTCGCTTAGTCACCCCCGTCTTTCCACACTGTCCTAGAAAACGACTGTGTCTTATGGTCGCTTCTATTTCACTTTACGCTGCATTTGCATACTTATACTTATACTTATACTGCCAACATTACCGCGCTTGTGCAACGTCACTATTCTGATGTGCGTCTCATTTGAACAATAATACTTCTCGAGCGATTCGACTTTTTTTAGTCAACAGCAGTTATCTAATTGTGCCTTAGTCAGTTTTGCGACTCAGTGCGACATTTCTTGTGCGTTTTCCTTTCTTCGAGAATTGTGATCATTTTTGCCATCGTATAGATGAAGAGTGTCAGAGCCTCTTCTGGGAGTCTTCTAGAAAAGGTACTACATCCCACTTTTGTTTCTCAGTTTGGCCCGGTCTTCAGAGTCCGTACAATTTAATTTCAATCCACCGACGCTCGAGACACATGCGTGACTCATTTAGGAAGAGAACTATCCTCCATCTCTCACAAGACCCTCCAATCTCGTCGAAGAGAACCGCGATATCACGGGACGTTCTCGCCCCTAATGCGAGCGAGAGACCCTATTTTGCAGTTTCTATCGTAGCTGCAATTATGCACTGTGATATAATTCACACCTGTTAAACGTGAATAAGGGTGTAATTGTGTCTATAACCTAATTATCACACCCTTTCACCTAACCCAAAAGGGTGTAAGGGTGTGATTTATAGAGAAATTTACACTTTTAAGGGTGTAAATTGTTTTAGTGTGAGGGCAATCTGCGCTGCATCAGAGAGGTCATGCATTAATTTTTAATGCCTGGGATACTTTACCGCGTACATAAATCGAACTGCACGAGCGTTCTCTTTACCTTTTTCTATTTCATTTTCTTCCTGTATTTCGCCCCCATCAAATGCTGCCACCGCGAGGGCGAATCGAGCCCACGACCTCAGGTTCAGCAGCAGTACGCCATTGATAAACGCGGCAGATGAGGTCCCCATCACAAGCTTGCTACAAAAATACATTCCAATACATAACAGCCTAATAAGTCTGCCACAGCTATCTCTTCCGCTCTACTACAGTTTGGCTTATGGGCTGCGAGTTTTCTTTTATCTTTCTTTTTATATGTCCCTTGCCTTAGCATTAATGGTATCAAAGCGGAAAAATCTGCATGTGTGTGAAATGTGGGAGCTGCTTACATGATATATATATATATATATATATATATACAGAGAGTGTGCGTGTGTGTGTGCAACTGACGGTGAGTCCGTTCACTCCTCGAAGAGTCAGAACGTGTGACCAGTGAGCTTCTGAACAAGACTTTGCCATGTGTTGAAAGTGGTTTACATCATGGATAAGAGTTGCGGCGTAATGCCTTACCCCCATTTATCTCACATGTGCTGCTACATATATATATATATATATATATATATGTATATATATATATATATATATATATATATATATATATATATATATATATATATATATATATATATTTCATCTTGCTGTCAGCCTTGATGCATAAACGGCCTCCCACTGCTACACCGGCTATACGCTCGCCCCAAGCTGACGAGAAAATGCGGCACCACTCGACTCTCACCCCGCCGCCGTCTCAGCAACGGGATTCCCAGAGAAGCCCCCTCGGAGACTGCGCATGACTCGTCGCCCGTTCTGGACTGCGTCTTTCCGCGCCCGCGTTATTAACACTCGTCTTTTCACTTCGCTATCGTTGGATCGCCTTGTTTCCATAGTGAAGGCTTACGCCTTAATTCCTCCCTCTATTTCAGCCCACAGTGGCACGAGGTACGGCTTTGTCTTTTACCTCTTTCTTGCTGCGTGTATTTCGCCAGTTTCGCTTTATTTTTCTCGCATTTTGTCGCTGCCCATCCTTCGGTGTTTCCATTACTGCTTCATCTTCTCCTAAAAGAGAAAGAACAAAGTAAAAAAAAAAAAGCACGAGGAGATTTCTTATCTGGCTGAATTCTTTCAGGCTTTCCTTTCTCGTATGCTTTTTTTTTTTCTTTTATCGGACACGCACGCAGCGTTCATGCAGTGGTGCGGGGCAGCGGCGGCATTGCGCCAGCCAACCCAGCGCCGCCTAAAAGGGGTCGCGTTTCCTGCAGCCGCCCCCGGTCGCAGGCTCTGTGCGTAAAGTGATAGGGCATGGGGGCCCCCAGTTATCTTCTTGGAACACACTGCACCCGTCCCACCATGTCCCGGCAGTTCTCCGATGCCCCCTTTCCACCGCACTCGCCTCCCTCTCTCTCACTCTCTGTCGATTTTCCCTTTGATTTTACTTTCATTTTACGCTCTCGTTCTATACCGCCTTTCTTTCTCTTCTCAGCGACCTTCCTCAATTGGACCCGCGGCTTCTTTCTTGTTTCTTTTCGTTTTTCTATAATTCTCGGCGACATTCAGTTGGCCCTCTTGGTCGCTGCCGCACTTTCCCGCTGCCTCTCAACCTCCTCTTGTTCCTGCGATGCCATATATTCCTGTTTATATGTATTTTTTTCGTTCATTTTCTGATTTCCATATTTCCGTCTCCCCTTCAAAGAACTTCTCTTTTTCTTGGGCACGCGCCTTTCTTTTTGTCTTTCCCATCGCGTCCTTTTGTCGCCACGTTCCGTTCAGTACTATCTCTCCCTCTCGCTCTACCGTTTTGCGTTTATCACACGAACCAGGCGCCGGGCTCACTATCCGGCGGAAGCGGAAGCAACCAAGAACCGCCGCAGAGGAACGGCGGCGCGCCTGCGCTAACCGGAAGTTGGATTAAAGAGTTCATCGTCCCGTTAACGAATGAGGATCGTGCGAGGCGCCGAGTCCCCTTAGGCGTACTCTTATATCTTTGTGCTTTACTAATTAGGCGCGCGCTGTGCGATTCCCGAACGAGAGTCAAGTTGTTCGAGGGCGAACGTTCCTTGCGTCGCGTATGCCATGTCGTAACGGAATGCCCGCTTATTATCTAAATTAAAAAATTGTCGTAGAGGCTATTGGGTACTTCTGTAGACACATGTAAAAACGCAGAAACAGACGAACGGGTGCGCTTAATTGTAACTAAAGCAAGCCTTGATGTAACTAGTACAGTATAACTTGATGGAAGTGTGGTAATGGCTTTTTTTTTTTTTTAACTCCATGGGAAGACACGCTTATGCGCTATACTTATTAGCACAGGTTGCCAAGGCTATAGCCTTTTTTGCCTGAAGGAACACCGCGACCATTAAGTCGTTCGCAGTTCTGACGTCACAGCTGTTTCTCGCAACAACGGCAGCACACGCGAGACTCAAGCGCAGCGCAGTATCCGCGCAGCGCTACCACCCCGTTAGTATTGAAAGAAATAAAAAAAAAGAATAACAACCAATCAAAAACAGTTTAACGCAGTAATCGCGCTTGTAAAAACTAGGGTTCAGATTAAAGTAAGTCCGGCACAGGGTAGGCTTATTTAGCCTCCGACTTCCTAAATTAGTTAAGAACCTCAGAGATTTAGCTCGCAAAGCCGCAGCTTTAGGGTGTATAATCGCATGTATTAACACTGTCGCGCGGAAGAAAAAATAAATAAATAAATAAACTAAGCACGTTCCAGTACTACAAACTAATTAACTCTTCCGTCGTCCTCTACTGCGGCATGCGTCTCTTCTGTCGGATTACACAAGGCGCAGCACGGTAACAATGTACACGAACCACTGCATCCGGCGCCGTGGCAAAGCAGTGTGCTATGCCGGAGAGCAAACAGACAGGTCGTAAGCTGCTCTTCGCATGCGTGGAACTACAGCCGCTCATTCGGCGAAACAGTTTTCTCACTGCCAGAGATCGCAGCTTGTGCAACGCTCTTGCAAAACCGTAGCTGCTGCGAAGCATTGCAGGTGGGCGACGGGCTCCGTGGATGCTGCAGCTTTTCGTCGAAATTCCATGTGCTGGGCTTCACTACGGTGACATACATGTACGGTGCCGGTACACCTTGTCGAGCAATGATAAACGAAACGCACAGGGAAAGGGTAATGCACGTGATTAGTGGGTATTGAGGCGCTCACGATCGTTGACTGACACCGGTCATGTTGCGTTTATTTTGTCGCGAGAAGGTCAGACACTCGATGCACACATACGGTCTACAACATGGCCAGATCAGCGTAATATGTGTGTAAGACGAGTAACGAAACGAGATGCATCTACATTTTTCGGGGCATGAAAAGTTGGTTGCTGGCGCGCGATAATCACAACCGCGTGCACCGCATGAAAGGTAGATTACACTTCTGGCTAAAGAGCTAAGCGTTGCTGTAGTAAGCGAACTTGTCAGCCAAAGAGCACGCAAGAATGAAACACCAGTGGCGACACCACCTTGCACACCCGTACCAGTTCCGTGTGACATAACATATTTTGACAGCGTACGCTCGGCGCTAGGTATATGTTTAGGCATATATTATATAAGGGACACTGCATTCCCCTCCCCACGTGTAGGGTAGCAAACTGGACTCAGTCTGGTTAACCTCCCTGCCTTTCCTTCGTCCTCTCTCTCTCTCTCTCTCTCTCTCTCTCTCTCTCTCTCTCTCTCTCTCTCTCTGCATTTGAAAGTGAGCCGAGGCCCAAAGTCGCAACTGTTCGAAACTGCTCCTGCGTGGAAACGGGCGACGTAGAAAAACAGAAAGAAAAAAATATATCAGTGGCGTCGCACTGACGATGCAGTTGAGGCGCGAAATTCTAAATGCGGACTTGGGACTTCGTTTGCACCGGCGATAATCAATATATCAAATGCAAATATAGACAAATACAGTTTTGACAGAATGTGCTGTCGCTTATAGCCTAAATTTATTTGGTTTTTTCTTCGGCGTCCGTTTACGGTAAGCGTGAAAATGAGCAGAGTGGAGTATATATGAAATAGGTGACAAAGACGGCGAGACGCTGACTGGCATCACAAGGAACCTCCCGGTGTTCCTCAGACTTTGGCATGGCCGACACTGCAGCACCTAATCCAGGTTCCTTGTATAGCACGCTTCTTTCACTGTGCCCGTCGTCACCCGCGTCGCACGAGAACATGACCCGCTAACGGCGAAAAATGCGGCTTCGTTGCGTCGAGTCGTGCACGTTGACGGTATCGCCGGCAGTGATAAAAAAAAAAAACACCGGGGGCGAAGAATTTGAGCGAGAGCACCAGTAGTTGATCAACGCTCAAAGCGTGGCTCAGGCGGGTCGGATGTTCGCGTTCGTCACGCAGGAGGAGCTCGGCGAGGTACGCGATGCCAGCGCGGCCAACCGGAATCGCCTCTGAAGCTCGTATTCGTCGAACACTTCGAAGATTAATAGAGGGAAAATTAGACATCCACCCGTTCGTAGCTATTGCTACAAACCAGATGTTCGCGTGATCCCTAGGCACACGCTCTCAGCGCATCGGGAGCTCGACAGTTAGTTCGAGTCGAGCCAGCCGCACGGCAGCCATGTTGACACAGCGCGATAAAGATTGGAATCAGCCTGCGTACGGCCAGACTATGTTCTAAGCTTACTTTCCAAGCTTGTCCTAATCTAGCGAGCTGGCTTACGGTTTCGTGCAAGCGACTCATCGCCTAGGGAAGCTTAAGACTCCTTTAAGACAAATCACTCCGAAGACGCTGATTAGACTGGACAAAAGAGTTGTGTGCAAGTGGGCCCTGGGGGTCCTATAACGTAAAACTATTCCAATATGTCTTTAATCCAATCTCTTGACGTCAAATTTGCGTAACCGCCGACGCAAGCATCGGGCGGTCACCCGAAGGGTTATCTGAACGGACCAATCAAAGGCTCTCCTCCTTCATAGGAGGGCACTTTTGTTTGTTTGAAAAACGAATATCATTGCCTACACTGAGCGGCTTGTCTTATCTTATTAACTGACAAGAGGAGAGGGGCACGCTCAAGGGGAGAGGGATTCGATGAGGCCGAGCCACTGCACTGAAAATCGATAACCGGATGAAGATGGTGGTGCCGGCGTCGGCGATTGGTCCGCTTTCCTTTACTTAGCTTGCGGTGGCTGGTCGAAAATAGCGGCGGCATGCCACGGACGCTTAAGAATGACGCTAAAACGTATTTTCAGCTTAATAAAGATGGCAGAACGCGGTCGTAAACGTACCGAAAGTGCTCGAAAACATTACACGGCCACGCAAAAAGTTTTATTATGCGCAAATAAACCCATGCTCTCCGGCAGGTGCCAGTAGCCATTGCCTGAGCGATCGGCGGAAGCCATCTTTTATTCATTTGGGAGTGGGGTAGCCTGCTGCTACTCAGAAGAAAATTCAGTTTTTTCGTCATATCAATGCATGTTTAACACGTACACTTAACATTGACGCAGTGAATTTTTGCGGTTTTATGACATCACGTGACAGGCAGGTGAAGTGGGTGCAGCCCGAAAACTTTTGACTAATAGGCGAGGGCTAATGGCGAAAGGAAATAACCATTCAGAAATAACCATATTTCTTTTTTTCGGTTAAATCATGCATAATCAGGGTGCACACGTCATATCAGATGAGGAGCGGTCGTGGTTTTCGTGACGTCGCGTGACACACAGGGGAAGCGGGGTGGTCCAAAAATGTTTTTGACCAGTCGCGGAGGGCTGACTGCCGAATTGGAAAAGTTTGGAATAGTTGTACGTTATAGCGCCCCTGCAGTTGACCTGTGGTAGGCAAGTCAATGGGCGAGGCGGAGGCACACTTTGTATTGTATATAAAGTATACTTTAAATGCTTTAAATTCTTTCCCTCCGCCTCACCTGCCAAGAAAGTAAAGGTCGCGAACTGAAAAAAAAAATACGCTGAGTACATTTGTCCTTGTAAGCGTGATTGTTGCAAGCGATCATGTAACACGCATGATTCTTCGACTATCTTTGACATCCAAGCCTGACGCAGAACGCTTATCTCCGAATCATGCAAACCACGTTGTTGGTAGGCAGCGGCGAAGCCGCGCGGAACCCCAACCAATCCCGAGGTCCAAACAACCGCTCCCTCATCACCGTCATCAGAAAGCAAATCTAGCGGCGGCGCCATTTTACATTCGGGTTCGTTAAACGGCTCAACGTCCCCTGGAAACATCGCACCGCCGGTTGGCAATACTGAGTGGCGCAGTCGGACGAGTCCAATCGTAAGGCTCATAATTACTGCCTCTTTTGGGCGGCCCACGCGGATCTTGCGCAATCTGGTAGTCCGCACGATTTTGCGCAATCTGGTAGTTCGCGCGATGTGCGCGCAACGCGGGCTCTACACGTTCGTATAACGGGCTCCCATCAAGCTCTCGTAGGTCGGTGGTCTCTACCAACCCCCCCCCCCCTTCATCTATATAACAAACGGCAACACATCTGCCAAGTTTCCGAAACGAGTTTGCTAAATGACGCGTCTAACTCGCGGGCGGCCGCCACCGCCGATGCGTCCGGGGGCTGCCGGCGAACGAGCGAGGCAAGCGTGCACGGGCGTTGCGCGAGCCCTGGCGCTATCGGGGGAAGAACCGGGGTGCCCGATTCGGCCGCACTCATTCAAGCCTCGTTACCAATGTGCCGACGGTCGTGCTCGCCGAGAGAGGGCGCGCAGGAGGCGGCGGTGGCGACGCCATTAGGCCTAAGCAGCGGCGAGCCCTCGCTCGCCAGACATCGCTCCCCTGCCGGGAAGGGCCTAATTCGATCAGGGCCGTCTGTCTTGATAGCGGCCACTCGTAAACTGTTGGCGGCGCTGGCTGCGAGCAGGCGAGAGTGCCATGCACCTAGGCTCTGCTACTTCGGCGGAGGCCCGTGGGCCTAACGGTCGTCGCCGGACGTCTGCTGCCTCCTAAAGAAGCAGCGCGCCGAGCCACTCTTGTTCGCCTTAAGGTGGTGTTGCCCTATTGGCCCGCCCGTCGTGGATAAGTGGCCCATCTTTCCGTTCTTTTTCTTCCTGTTCCTTTCTGTTTTCCTCCTTCTTCTGGTCGGTTGGGTTTCGCCTTGGAATCGCATGTGCGTCTGTCTGCGTCGGGGATCAGCGTCTAAGCAGATGATCGTGCACGTTTCGGAGGCTAAAGAGAAAGGCTTCGTACATACATGCTAGTACACGCCTTTACAGATTTCTATATACGAAATACAGTCGCGACCAGGGAGAGCCTGAGAACGTGTTTCTACTGTGCGGAACGAAGAAACAGTTTATCGAAACCGAAGCCTCGTTGCCGATTCTGTGAAGCCGTTCTTGTAATACGTTTCAGTCTTGTGCGTTGGTCAGTAGCTTTAAACCTATAAGCTCAGCTTGCTGTCTGCTACTTTTCGTGCGTGTATGTTTCTTTTCTTATTTTTATTTTTTGCTGAGGTAAGCTAGTTCTAATTTTTCTTGTTTGCCCACAATTTTGCGGTATTTACGCCTGGTATATTATCTGATGTGGACATTAACACTACTGTTCAAACTCCGTGCGGCTGTGGAATGCTTGGAATATTGATTTCTGCGGTGGAGAATTGCACCGAGCTGGACCTGATACATATTTTAAATAACGAGCACTTTGAAGAGCAACCTGTAAACTGGCATGTTAGCTGTAGTAAACTGGGTGATCTTTCTTGACTTGACCGCATATACTCAGCGATGCGCTTGTTGTTCTAACTTTCACCTTATGTGCTTCCGACAGCAACCGAAGTTAAACTTCGCACCTCTAAGCATAACGAGGCATGTTAGGCTTAGAGGTGCGCCCTATATGTCCACGAATGCGTGTTTGCAAACGCGTGTCCCATTGTTGCTGATTAGAAGATCCGTGCGCCCGATTATGAACTGGAATGCAAAAGGCACCAAGTCATCGTTCGATAGCTGCCAGGTCACTGCAGCAACGCAGCACTACTTACAACTGCAGCACTACTGACAACGGATGTACATGCAATGCAAGCACGGCTGCTATTCCTTTGGTATAGTACTGAGCCATGCTTATGGGTATGGCGTATCGCCTGCGTCGAGGGCATGTACGTATTGTGTCCTACTTCTGTCTTCATCTCATCTCCATTTCCCATACATCAGTGCAGACTTGTAAACTGAATACTATATACTATCTATGGCTAACTTTCCTGCATTTCCTCTTCCTTTCTGTCTCTCTCTCTCTCTTGAGCATTTCAACAAATAAATGTCGTCTCTCTCTCTTTCTCTCTCTCAAAGGGGTTCATTCTCTGCAATTCGAATAAATAATTACATCCTCGTGCAGTGGCATATTGTAAGCTATTCTGGTTTTAATTACTACGTCTTACGGATTTATCAACGGTGTAGCGAAGAATATGGGGGAGGGGAGGGTTTCGGTGTTGGAAAGAATAATCCCTGCCCTATCGGAATTATGCTGATCTCTGCGAGAAAAACGAGAAATAGCTCGCGAGCAGGTGAAAGACATCCATTAACATGCAGTCTCGGCTATGGGGCTAACTATGGTGATGGGCAGAGAGGCAAGTACGTCTAAATGAAATGTAATCACCTGTCCTGAAAAACGCTTGCTGCGTTATCAAAGGAGCGCATCGCGCTGTTTCTTTTTCCTTATTTCTTTATTATCTTTTTAGACCGTTCCATCTTTCCCTAGGCTCCACTAGTCGACATACATTGAATTTTCGACTTCCACTAACCCTCGCAACGAAATTTGCAATTGACAACGCGAATTCAAACAGTTCCGTAGCACGTTGCTCGGTGACCATGTTCACCATAGCCTTTGTACGAGAAGCTGTAGTGGAGGTTCAGACGTCCGCTTTTGTTGGTACTGTACAACTCGAAAAGGTACTACGTCCTCCCTGGCAAAGACGGAACTGAATTAAAGAGCTAGGACGTCGGTGCGCCCGAAGCGGTCGTCGCGATAATGGCGTCCACGCAGAAAAGGCAGAGCCGACCGTGCCACCGTCCCCCCAACGTTTCGCTCTGCCGACGTGGAATAAATTAATCGACGCTTTCTGCCCAGCGGTCGCGCAGGGAAAGAAAGTTCGGGAAGCAACCGGAATGAGAGCCGCGGGACGCTGCCGAACACTGCTTCTCTGTCCGCTCATTAGAGCGCGACCGCAGGGCGCGGAAACCCCGTTTAGGTCACGTATGCGCGCTCTCGGCCGCGTAATTCCTTCCCTATGGCGACGTGCGATGGAGAGAGATTTTTTCTCGACTCGACAGTTGACCTCGCGGCTACGACCGGACACCGCGGCGAGCGCTGTGCGTACATACCCAGTGTGCTGCGGAGGTGGCGAGGTCGCGAGCGCCTGTCGGAGTACGGGTAGACACGCAGGCAGGCTCTGCGCAAAATCCGCGGCCCTGCAGCAAAGTAAAACACAGAGAAGGCGGTGACCGCAGCAACCCTGTTGGCGCGTGGTGATGGATGAGAGGAAATTGCAGACCATCCCGAGAGGAGGGGAAGGAAGAGGGAAGGCGGGGGGATGAATGAAGCGGTGGAAGTGGCAGTGTATATAGAGGTGGCTTGACTTTTGCCTGAACGTCACTCTCTCGACTCCCCTTCTCCTTTTCCAACGCACACACACGCACACACACAGGCGTGCAGTTGGAGTATGTTGGAGCGTTTCAAAGAGTCCCAGCCCTTTTTTTTCCCCTGACATTCCCCCCGCCCATCCAGAGACCCGTGCCACCTCTGTCGTCACTTCCGCCACTTCTAACTTCCGGTGTGTCGGCACGCCACCGCTGGCTCGAGAGGGGCTTCTAAGCTCGGGCAAAACCGTGCCCTGTGGCCTCCCGCGCCGAGACACGCTGTTTACTTTGCGCCCGCCGCGTCCGCGCCAGTGATGGCCCGAGAGTTCCCGTGCCCACGCTTCCCTTACCCTGAAGTTCCGATCTGTTGCTTTATATTTTTGCGCCCCACGCTTATCGTTCTATTTCTTATCACCCTCTTTCTTTTTAGTCCGCCATGTCCCAGTGTGCATCTTCTTTATTAAAGGGCGCGTGCGCGTGTTGCTGAAGCTTTTGTACACAGCGGCACAGAGCGTGAAAGGCAACGAAACAGATGTAAAAGCGAAGAACTTCGCTTCAGTCTGAGCACACTTCTATTATAATGTAAATTTGCTTCTTTCTTCGTTCCCACCGAAAACGTTTTTGTAGCGTCAACAGCTCCTTCCTGCTTTTCTTTTTTCCAAGGCCGCTTCGCGATTTTTCTTTGTTATTTCTTGTTTCTTCTTTTTTTTTCGTTTGAAGTATTCAATGCTCGTACTTGTTCTTACTGGGCAGAGTTACTTTCTCGTTATATGAGCGCTTTCGGAAGTTACTCGAGGACGTTTACTCAAAAGCGGAATACTTGTGGGCAGAAAGATAACTAGTTTGATGAATACGCTACGCAGCCGGTAAGTGCTTTATGACAGAGAAATAAGACCACTACCGTTGTTGCCTTGAGCTATATCATCGCTAAATTGGCTTACCAATAACTGCCAAGCGCCTCTGCTTCACGCGTCTCCACGTCTTTTTAAAAGCAATCATACAACGATGTGCGCTACACCACTTATAAGAGCCCACGCTTTGAGGTTAATACGTATAAGTATTAACCCCTTGCCCTGTGTAGTGTAGCAAACCGGATGTGCGTCTGATTGACCTCCCGACCTTTCCTTCCTTGCTTCCTTTTGCTCATCCTCCTCCTCCTCCTATAGGTGCGGGCGTTAAAACGCAGACAAGGACATGACAAAATAGCACGAGCAACATATAGGGAAGTTCGCGCAGTCCGGACTTCAAATACCATCGAAGGCATGGATATTTTTCTTGCTTTTTTTTTCGACAGGGAGAGAAACCAATAGTGTTTGGATAAATCACTGCGCAAACGTGCAGCGATATATATAAATTTACACAGAAAGCAATGATGTACTTGTGTGCTCAACTTAGAGTCTACAAGATAGCAGCAATATTCTTAGTGAGCGACATAAACTCATATTGTGCGCGTCGCTTTGTGATCTATAGCATCGAAATATGACAGCAACGGCATCAGTGCTACTCGCAGCCAAAGCCTCAATCGCAAAGTACCCGCCGCAGTGATGACGGTGCCCGTGTTGTCGTTTTTTTTTGTGTGTCTTTACTTGTTGTTGTTTGTTCGCGCTTTATTAGGGAAATGCAGCGGCTACACGAAGTGATGGAGCATCATTGCTGAGCACCATGCAGGTCGCACGTTCGATTCCCGACCACTGTGATCGCATCCTGACTCGAGAGGCATGCATGCATAAAAGCGCCTGTATAAAGATGTTTTTACGTGCTATAAAGCATAAAACGCATGAAGCAATAGTATCACTTCTACCCTGCTCACTATATTCTGATTCATTCACTCACGCACTGAATTACTTGCTCAGTCATGCCGCTGCTTTACGCGCTCACCCGATTATTTACTCACTTACCGGCTGCACTAGCTGACTTCCTGACTTAGCTTACTCAGATCGTATGTCCGTATATAAACACTGACAAACTGAACTTTGTGTGCCTCCTTATGTGATGCTCTGGTGCGTCCACGTTTCTTTTGTGCTACGCGTAGAATGCTTTCGCGATCCCGTACTAATGATACCATCCGCGTACTGACTGATTGAACTCACTCCCGTCCTTCTCACTCATCCGCAGAACCGCCAACTCACCTACCCGCTCGTTTACTCATCGAACACTCACTCCCTCGCAATGGCCACGAAATTAAAAAAAAAAAAAAAAAAGAAGTGGCGCCGTTTTGCCCGTTATTCCTTCCCATCGTCATCTCTACAGTTCCTCTGTCGGGAACGCAAAGCTCCGGAGCGACTTTCCGCATTGAGCGAAATCGCTTCAGCGGCGCGAAAACCTGCGTTTCGAGACGAATAAACAGCCAGAGTGCGCGCTGCATCCCGGTTATAACCGGAACGAGTGCGTTGTGCTGCTGCGGGAAGCGGGAGGCGAGTGAGGCTCAATAGTTGCCCGCGCACGCGTTCGCTCACAGCGAAACCAGCGGGCCATTTTACTACGCTAAGCTGGAGAGCCATAAAGTGGTGCGCTGCTCAGCGCATGGGTCTCTCCTTTAGCCGCCCGGGGAGTCGCCGCGGCGCCTCATTTGCATAACGTTAGCTCGCTTCGGCACGCTTTTCTCGAAGGCCTCTCTCTCTCGCTTTCTCTCTCACTGCGAACGCTGTACTCTTTCTTATGCACTTTCACCTATCACGCGTCCTTTCCCGCAAAGTGCCTCCTTTCCCCGATTTCGTAATCATCTTGAGAACATAAAAGAAAGAAGCATTATCTTCCGGAGAATGCTGCAAACGACGGATGCCAGGGAGTGGCGATCCCTGCAGTATGGGAATCACGAGTTTTGCTTACTCAAGAGTATGGGAGAAGTTGCGCCTTATACCCTCCGGAAGTGCGCGTTATGCGAAGCTCGCACACACCGACCCTTTCAATCGCAAAGGCCATCGGTCATCCTGAAGTGCTGCCTTCGAGCGTCTGTCAGTGAGAGTTTCGATTACCTAACTTGTGCAAACATCGCCTATAACATTCAGTTAGAAAAGCTTGCTGACGACGGCAGGGTCAAGACATCCAGAGAGATCGCTAGCGCAAAAGCTGCCTGCCATTTAAGTGCCTGCGATGATCTTACAAACACGCGAGCAGCGTATACTTCAACGCCTATGGCAACATCGACTACCACATAGCATCTCAGTGCTGACATATACTGTTTGTTTGCTACACGAATATTTTTTCTTGTCGCAGAGAGTGCTAGCTTCAAAGCAGCGCTGCTCCTAGGTATAAAGAAAGTAATCCACTCTCTACACCGCACACACGAAAACAAATACATGCAGGTAGCAAAACATGATTCTCTTCATGCATTGTGTCATCCCAGAAGAAGAAAAAATCAAACGAAAGCTGAAAAACAAGTGGCCTCAGCACAGCTATACACGCACGTTTGCGTCCTTCGGCACGCAACAGATGTTTACTACCGCGTTTTCTACGAAGCCGACGACACTCTATGTATTTGCAATTTTCTTCCTCAATAAAAAGAAGGAAACTGCTATGGGTTGCTGAGAACATGCGACGGCTTGGGACTATGGTCCACTCCCTGCCGTTTGCTCCCTCCTTGCCAACGCCGCTTTCCTCTTGATCGCAACCACACTTTCGCGCTTGGATTTCTTCTTTTTCTTCTTTTTTTGTACCGTTTCGATACTCCCCCGCTTCATTTCTCACAGCCACTTTCGTCAATTTTCCGACCACCCCCTACACTGGCCGTTCGTCTCTCGTGTTTTTGTTAACACGATTGCGCTGGTCTTCCTAGAGCTTCCCGTTTATTTTCATCTCTCCCTTTACCCCTAATTTTGTTGCTTTCTTTACCTTCGTCTCAATCTTCTTCTCACTTTCTGTCTGTCAGCACCGCCGAAGCCAGTTCGCATGTCATCATTGGCGAAGTGGAAAACTGTCGTAAAACGCGTGAAAAGAGAGTGCAAATAAGAAAAACAAAGGGCGCATTGGAAGGAAGGGAGACGGGGGAAGGGAAACGCTATATCCTCCCAAATTCACTAAGAAAAAAAGAAAAGGGGAGCACGAAAAAATAAAGAAACACGACACCAAAAATAAAGACAACAAACAAAGAAACCATTCGACTCTCCTTCCCTTCATCAAGCCCTTTATCTCCAACCTCTGCCATTTCTCCACTTTGGAGAACCATTTTTATCGCCCGCTTCTCCACGAAACAAGGAGGCGTAAAGTAAGCTGCCCAAAAAAAGGGGCAGAAAAGGGGGGGGACGGGTATCGTCAAGACAAAAGAAAAATTGGGAAGTAGGGAAGAACAAAATGGGAAAAGGCGGATCGGTAAGGCGACCAAGCGAGACCATAGTAAGAGGGTGCGGATGGGGGAAAGGTGCAGCAGGGAGGCATGGGGACCGGAGGGGATGGCGCGGTGGGAGACTTTAAGCCATAAAATGAGGCGCGAGCACTTGGCCACGATACCAAGAAGAAGCAGCAGGAGCAGCAGCAGCGGCTGGGCTGTGACTTCTTCTCGGGCCACGAAGAGACGAGCTGAGGAAGGGCGGGCGTTGGCCTGCTTGCTCACTGCTGCTGCTGCTGCGAGGAATACGAAAATAAGCGGAGAAGGGCTCCCGTCGCTGCCCGTTCTTTTAGTGCTTGCGAGGAGGGTAGAAGCGCGGATTCGGCGCGCTAATCAAATAATTTGTACGGGTATATATAGAACGCGTGGAGCGGCGCACTCCTTTTCTCCAGTCTTTCCCGCCCTCCTCCCGAGATACCGTCATTTGCGCTTGCGTTCCTGCACCGGGGCACAGCAGATGCGAGGAGTGCCAGGAAAGACGGAAAGAATTAGGATTAAAAGGGAAAGAAAACGGGAGTGCGGGAGGCCGTAGCTCACGACGGACGAAATCTTTCCTTCTTCTCCTCCTTTTGTTGTTAGCTCCTTTTGTTCTGGTTTAGTTGTTTCCTGGCAAGGCAGTTCCGAGCCCTTTAAGTGCTGCCGCATGCGGGAAAGGGTTGAAGTAGTATAGGAAGTGTGACGGAGGGTGGGGAGGTGGGCGGGGGAACGAGACAAATCTGATAGAAAGATAGGAAGCGTCATTGAGTGAAGGTTATGGACAGCCCGAAATAAAGCCACCAAACGGGCAGCGAACGATCAATAAGGCAGGCGCCATCTCCCGGTCGTTAATCGTACTGCGGCGTAAATATTGGATCGCTCCCGCAAACGGCCCTGGCGCGACGGCGCAATCGAGCATGAGCCGTTGGGAACGGGCACCAACTCGTTATCTCTTAACTTTAGTTGCGTGTACATTCCGGAGAGAAGCGGAAAACGCACGCGTTCTATAGTTTCGGTTTTATAAGTGCGCAATCTCTCGTTTCTTTTTTTATGAGAGCATTTCTATAAAATAGCGGCATGAGATGACGTCACGGAAATGCGGAAAAGCTGCCGTGAATTTCGGTGGAAGTTAATGAAGGGGCCACCTCCATTGCACGAGACGAGTCAGTATGCTTGCGGCTTAATTATCCATGTTATGAGTCACTGACTAATTCTCCCGCATAAGTTTTGTCCTGTGCTTTGGCGTGTTTGTTATTTACAGACTGCAAGAAGGCAGACGTGTTCGATTTCGGCTCCTGTGGTCGAGTACTTGGTGTCTTGAAAGAGCGCGGTACGGCTACGCGGTGCTCCAAATACATCGGTTTGTCTTCCACAAGTTCGAACGTGTGCCCCACCATATCAAGGATGATTAATTGTAAATCAAAAAGCACCACCCTCTGTCGAGGTTCGCTTATCCGCAAAAATCTTGCGCCGAAAGATTCGCAAAAACAACCTGGGTACGTGCAGTCACATCACTGCAAGTAAAAACGTTACGTGTGCGCACTGTTGCCACATCTACACGTTTGCATGGATATGTGCATATCTTTCTTTCTTTTAATTATGAAGACATATGCAGCGATATTTCGACATTTCTAAAAAAAAAATTATTCTTGCGCCTCCTGGGGCATGCAGCCCATCTTTCTGCTCACTTTGCGAATAGTGATTTTCCGACACAACGGTGCTCAGCGGATGCCCGAATAACACGCTAGGCTCCTCGATCTGCCTTCGTTTTACACTTGAAAGATGCAACGTTTAAGCCTTAAGAAATTGCTGGTGATGGTTGACCTGACACGAGACGAGACCAACGAGCAAAAACCTCTCAACGAGCAGTATAGTGTGGTTTTAACATGTTGCTTCCTCTGAGAGAGTTTACACTCTCATTACTTCTGGTGAGAATACTAAATTACCGCGAATTCTAAATTCGCGCCTGTTTTCATACGTTCTCCCACATTCTCGCGGGAGCTTTTACAAGCTCGTGGTGATTTTCAGTGTACAAGACCGAACGTTACAAACATGTGTTCCGTACGCGAGCAAGACAGTGAGCAGAGCGACTATCTCTTCTGTGAAATAATGTCGATCTTAATTTTGTCGTTTCTCATCCGTAAGAATAATAATTTCCTCTTGGGCATAA
Organism: Dermacentor variabilis; assembly: GCF_050947875.1. NCBI lineage: Eukaryota > Metazoa > Arthropoda > Arachnida > Ixodida > Ixodidae > Dermacentor > Dermacentor variabilis. The sequence goes on from NC_134572.1 coordinate 66,322,145, forward strand.
TTTCAATCGGCGATATTGCAGTAAAGCCTGCTTCGTCACTCCAAAGGTGAGCGTAACGATTAATGTCGCGCTATTTCCCCTGAAAAGAATAGACGTCTGGGGATAGACAATAAACGAACGCTGTACACATGAAGTACAAGCTTTTACCAAGAGCTACGCACTTCCCGGAATTGTTTTTCATGCCGTGCTCTCTCATTCAGTGGCACATTGCGACCGTGTGCCGGTGAGATAAAAAAAAAATCCAGCGGAATTCTTATACGATGACTGTCTAAGTTATGCGAGAGTATTATTCGCTCGCGCAGCACATATACCTTATTCAACTTCCATTAGAGCCGAGTGGGCGGAACGTGACAGTGAGTCCGTTTAGTTTCGTCACTTTTGCATCCAAACTCACTGCGCGTCTCTGGAGGCATTCAAACTCCCCGCGCGCGAGCCGAACATGCGCCTTCATATCCTGGCAGCACATCGGTGGTGGCGTTCTTTCACTCGACTGTGGCACGTATTTCCACACCCCTTCTCAACTGTTGGCGCGGCCCCGTAGATAGGTGCTCACTTACGATGCTGCAGGCGTTTGATTTCTCGTATAGTGTACCAGGTGTTCTTATTTTACGCAGTCATTGAATCGAGGCCACATAGACAGGTCAAGGTGGGATAGAGTAGCCGAAAGAAATGTTCTTGTATTTAAAACGTGCATCGCCGCATGTGAGAATACGCGGAACTACAGGCTTTCCGTGAACAAGGGCTTGATTGTAACAATGGTTAAATTTAACTACGCATTATCACGGGTCTAGCTCCGGTATACTGTAACGTACAAAGGCCCAACATTTAGGGCGCGTATTGTCTCGGTAGATTATTCTAATGGTGTACACACTGCCATCTCCACCACCAGTGGACGCTGTGATAGCTTATCAGATTGTATCTTGTGTATTGCTGTGCATTGTTACGGTATAACCCACGTCACTATGTGCGTTATGTCCATTCGCTCACACTAAACGCCACATTACCGTGACCGCCCAAAGGTGTCCCTCATATGGCTATTACTGTAATAGAATGGCGCTTTGTGCAGTGCGCGAAGGGAACAGTGGTAGTTGAATGCATTGTCTTTCATTCTGTTCATGCCTGCAGGACGAACCAAACGGGCACGTCACATGCGGATTCCTCAGTTCTCATGGCGCACATTTTCCTGCCAAGAAGTGCTTGCAGTGATCCACGTCGCCAAGGGCGCCCGAGGTGAACGTCACCGAGCTAGCCGGAGCCTCCAGGTAAATTCCTAATTTCTGTGAACCCGGGCGAATGTTCGAAAGGCAAGTTCGTACGCAAGAGCAGTGAGTCAGAACAGGGGCCGGCCAATAATGGAAGCTTACAAGCGATTCGGTGAGGGCCTGTTTGTGCTGTCTTGGCCCCGCAAATAATAATACATACAGGACGAGTGATCTGTTATCTCCTACAAGAACGGTTGCCTTTACCGTTGCTCAAATTTACGATTGTTTCGTGCACCATTTCTCATTGTGGGTATGCAAAACAGAAAGAAAAAGAAAGAAAAGATAGTTCATCGGCGTTTTAAGGCATCCAATGTCGCGAGAACTCTGCGTCGCCTAGATAACCCAAGGAAATAGGATTGCACGAGTTGTAGAAGGAAAGAAAGAAAAAAATAACAAAAGGGATCCGCAAATGCTTACCAGCATAGCTCTGAGGCGCGCGCGCAGCTCCTCGTGAAAAATTCTGCTTCGGAGAACTGATCCCGCTGGCTGCTTTCTCCCGTGCCGCACTGCCGTAAGTCGAGAAAGCATTCCTGAACTGCGATTAAGCAAGAAGCCCGCACACTTGAGCAAAACGCAAGACTCCTACATATAAAAAACGACGACGTCCCCTTCTCTCCACCCAGAAAGGATATATATATACGTAATAATAAAAGAACAAGAACACCGGGCATGGTCAGTGCCGGAATCCGTTAAAAAGCTGGTCGCTGCTCGAGAGAGACCCAGCCAACCACAAGTAAACCGCCGCCGGCTGCCTCGCTTCAAAATCTACGGCTCTGCTCTTCTTCGTTCGCCGCGACGTTAAGCTTATTGGTTCGGCGGACACGGCGCACAGGATAATCCTGTCCAGACTTCCTTCCTGGCTCCGCGTAGATTAAATAAGGGATTTGCAGAGCGGCGTACAGGCGGGTACAAGTATACATAATAAAACGGGAAAACGAGAACGATTGGCCTCTGTCTCTCACTCCCTTTCTTCTTTTTTTAATCGCGCGTCCCGAAACGTTTCTCTGATAGGCGTGCGCACGCCGAGATAGCAGAGGAAGGACAACAGGCTTCGCCTTCCCCTCACTCCCGCATCGTCAACCGCGCTTCTCCTAGAACACACAAATCTCTCCTGGTTGCCTGTCCCTTCTCATTCGCCTCAAGCGCGGCACGCATTCGAGTACGCTGCCTTTCGTTACATTTTAACGCGAAAGAGATCGGTTCTTTATAGAGACTGTGAGTTACCGCCATCCTCCCCCCCCCCCCCCTCCCGCTTGCCTCTCCCGCTCTTTTCTGCCTGGTATAGGCGGTTGCCGGCATATGACGCTTTAACGACTGTGGGACTCGCCGTCGTTCCGGCTTTGGCCAGCTCGCATCGGCTCCGGAGCTTCCTTTTCGCGCCGGAGAGGAAGAGGAGTAAGCAGACCGGCACAAACACGCAGCTCACGCGGCTGCCCGGTTCTCGCATCCCAAAGAAAGAAAACAGAAACAGGACACGCCGCTGCGGTCTCGACGAAGTAGCAGCACAACAAAGCAATGGTGAACATCTCACGCTTACAGCGGGGCCCCAGGCCTGGGCTAGCTAGCCGGCCCCGGCACAAGCGGAGCGGCCACGCCGGCGTGATTTCCACGAAAACCTCTCTCTTCGATCGATTTGACTCCGTACACACAGCAGCGTCGGCGGCAGCAGCAGCAGCAGCAACGGCAGCGGCTGTTTTCTGACCGTTCATCCAACGCAGTTCTCTTTCAATCGCCCGTCTGGTGCTTCGTGTGTGTGTTTGCACTTTCTCCTCTCTCGCGTGGCTTCGCTTGCGCGTTCAGTGCTTTACCACCGGTTATATATGTCTGCGTGCGTGTGTGTGCGTGTGTGTGTGTGTGTGTGCGTGTGTGTGTGTGTGTGTTTGTAGCCACTTGTTTCATTTTTTCTTCCACCTCCTCCTTTCCCCTTGCTTCCTTCGCATACCCTTCGGTTCCTTCCCACGGCAAATTTCGCCGCTCTTTACATCGAGAAGCGAGTTTGTTCTTGCTGTTTCGTGTGTCCCCAAAGAAGCTTTTCTGCAATGTTTCCTGCAAGGTAGTTCGACGGGCCGGGAGGGAGCACCGCGCACGCACCACGTTCTCAGTCCGCTAAAGGCCGAACATTCTCTAGGCGGAGAAAGAAGAAGAAGAGGGGAACCCCCGTCGATGTTTCCGAAGAGGGAGAACGAGGTCGAGACGAAGATGCGACGAATTGGACCTCCAATTTATTGGCATGCTCCAGGCCTCCAGCTGCTTCAGTGCGCCCGCTTCCCTTCCTGTGTGTGCTCGTCTCCTACTGCTGGCCCTCTCTTTCGCTTCTTCTTTCGTCTTTTTTTTTTTCTTTCCTTTCTGATACCGTGGTTGTTCTGGTACGTGCCCCTGCCCTCCTGCTGTACCACGCTTCCGTGCGCAACTTTCTATGCGCTCAGCTTTAACCCCGCCTTATTCAGAGTGTGCTATTGTCCTTCTTTCTTCTTTTTTCCCCTTTGTTTTCTTTCTTTGACTAGGAATTCGCCAGTTTCCTCTTCCCTCGCTTATATAGCCTCCACGCGGAGCACGATCTCTCGTCTGAATTCGTTAAAGCTGCGCTGTTAGAACTCTATAGGCTTACGCACAGGTAAACCGTGGTTCTCTTTCTTTTTTTTTCATGTACTGCACGCTTTTGTATCTGCCGTCTCCGGCGTATTCATTTATAGCCAGCAAGGTTCATTCTAAGTGGACACGGATGAGCATTCGGTAGCACGAGAGACACCCTATTTCTTGTACTTGGTAGCATCATTGTAACGATCCCGTGGAATGACGAAAAACTGCTTAAGAAACTGTCCTTGCCTTCGAAGATTGGCCTGAAGTGCCACGCGTTAACCGATGCCGTACGAATATTTTTCCGCATAAACAAGACTATGCTGAAGGGAGATCAGAAAATTTCAATGACGGAAGAGCAGAGACGTCGGCAGATTGGCATTATCATCCAGTCGTGTTCTGGCCGTGCCTATATGCGATGAGATATGCTAAATAGTTGTGGAAGAAAGCGCGCTGAAAGCATGGTCTTGCTTTGCAACTACTGTCGAGGCTTATTAACTGGCTCAACGGCAAGCTCTCTTGAAGATTTGGATATATTCTGTTGACTTCCAGAAGTCTTGATCTGCATTTCAGCGAGCTCGCCCCCCCCCCCCTTTCTCATCCCCGCCAGCTTAATTATTTTTTTAAAAGTAACTGTACATGCTTTAGACATATGCTAGCAAGCCCATTCAATTTGGTCTACTTATGGTACACAGACTACGTGTTCGTGTATTTCTGTAGAAGTTCGAGTTTGTCTATTTGTTGACCACTTTCTTTAATATGTCTATGAAAAACCAGCTCGGCAACTAAACCGCTATTTGAGAAAAGAAGTTCACGCAGAAACTCCCCTGGGAGTTGTCTAAGTATGCAATATTATGAAACTTGATCCAAGCAGTACAAACGACAGAGCTGCGGCGATACGAGCTGCTGCGGATGGCGGCGCAAGGTGAATTGATGACGCAAGCAAACTACTGCAGTGGCGGTGCCAGGTGCACTGCTGACGTTCCGGTCATCAAAAGCCGTTATCGCTCTTTAGCGCTTTATCCATTCGCGTCGAACCGTTATGAATCGTGACCAACTGCATTCCGGCGGTGTCTGAGTATGGCGTGGCCACGCGGGCCATATCTTGAAAGCGATCTCCGATGGAGACAGAGAGCACCGACTAAAGATAGCTTCGTGAGCGTTGTGTTCTCGCCTCTCAGTTCGTGTTCAAGCTAAAGGCAGTACGAAGGCAAATTCGCTCGCTGCTGCGGGCCATATCTTGAAAGCGGTCGTCTTATGTGTCGGGCGGACGTTTTTCCTCATTGGATAAGCATGAAAATGTTTACGCATTTAAAAGAAAGATTTAGACTCGCTGACGACTTCTTTCCGTGAACGCTGCATATATTTCATTGATGCAACTGTATAGAAAACATGCAGCCCACTGCACGATTATTTCATACAAAGTACGCCGTGTAACTACTCGGGCCTATATTAACAGGAGAGGGAGCAAAACTTGTCTCCACCTTGTCCAAGCAGCAAATATTTTAGCACTCTTAAGGATGCGGGTTTGACACCTTACACTTACTTTGGAGCGGTAATATCGATTCGTTGAAGGGGACAACTGTTTGTCTTTTTCGATGAACTTTTGTGGAAAGTGAACATGATAAAATGAAAACTACATCAAATAAACGTTAGTAGTTATCGCTGTCACACTCTATAGCGTAGGATTTTTGGTGCACGCCAGACGGTCCAAATCAGTACACAGTCTTTAACTACGGGTTATCTCGTTGCAGTTGCAGTTTTAGCTGGCTGTCGTATACAGCTAAAAAATATGTTTATAGCATTAGGAACAGGTCTGTTCGCAATGGGGACGAGCTAGCACCCCTAAGGGTGCAAAAGAATGTTCATTGCGCCGCGTCGTTCGTGTTTACGCTGGTTCTCTCTGCGCAGGGAACAGACACTCCGCTGGTTCCTGGGAGCAACCGGGGGTCGCCCCGTCGAGATGCTGTCACTGGCAGCGACTCCAGGGACAGCGAGGCCGCACCTCGGCGACGCGCCCGCATCTCTATAGCTGCCGGATGCGACTCGATAACGCCGCCGCCCTGACCCGCCGTCACGCGCTATCCGGCCAACTCAGGAAACGGGCGCAGAACGGCAGCCACGGCGGACCGGAGTGCGAACGACGGTCTCCTCCGGCAAGCGGCAGCTTCTCGCCTTCCGCGACCACGGCACGACGCTCTCGCTCTCTCTCTCTATCTCTCTCTCTTCCGTCGGTAATTAGCGGCGCTACCGGCCACCGCCGCGGCCGGACAAGAGAAAAGGGGTGAGCGTGAAGAAGGCACTACAGTCTGCTCTGCCCACACTCCTAATTTCTCTACGTTTACACTTTTTCTGTCCCCTACGCTACCTTACACACCCCGTTCTTTTTTTCAGGCGAATAGTGAGAGCGTGCAACCAATGACGCCGCCGCCGGCCCAGAAGCCGCGGCGGGCCTGCGGCGCGGCGGGCCACGCGTCCTTCACCGGAAACGGAAGCGTCTGTCTCAACACGCATCGACCGGATCCAAGTTCCGTTTCCACGTTTCCTTATCATTCGACTGTCCAGACTGCTGTTTTCCGAGGCCTGGACGGAGAACTGATAAGGGCTTGTGGTGACATTACTCAGCGGTTTGAAGGGGAGAGAGGTGGACCTGCGAGACGCTCCAGCAAAATGGCACGTTCCCGCTTGCTGCCTGCCATTTCCCCTCCCACTTTTGTTCTTCCCTCCCCTAACTTCCTCACCATCCTTCTCGTCCTCTCCTCCGTCCTGGTTCTCAGAGGGCGGCATTGGCCACCCTCCACTCGTCCAATCTGCTTTCTTTGTGGAGTCATTTAGAGCCTGTTCCCTTTGTTCACAAAATGCCCGTTGATTACAGAGCCCCCTCCCCACTACCTTCGCCCTACCCCCCTTCTTTTGTCTCTTATCACCACCTCGCGCGGCAGTGACGGCTAACGCCCCAGGGCTCCGGCCAGATTTTTCAGCCACGACGAAATCAATGACGCCGGCGTCCCACAAAAACTTGAGAGCGCCGATTAAACTTTGGCTGCCGGTCTGTCGTTATCTGGCTCTGGAAGAGAAAATATGACCGCAGTGGCTGTATAGTGACGATGGAAACAACGTTGTAAACCATTTTACGGCTTTAGTAATGACCAAAGTATGTTAAGTTGACGGCATTACTGAAAGGTGAAGTATCACGCGCGTCAGCAGATTTTTATTTGTTTCCACAAGCAAGGAGGTACATGGTTGTGGCGGAAAAACAAGGGGGAAAAGCTGCGGAGGAAGCAGCTTTACTGGCCCCAGATGCTATATAGAGTCACATTTCTCGTTCCGTAGCCCAGGGGAAGCACACCAAAGGGAGGCCCTTGCGATAAGGGCGTTACAAACAGTCGACATGTGCGCTCGCATAAACTTTTCGCTGCCGTAACCTTTATATCGACGAAGAGACGAGTCGAGGGAAGAGGACACAAATACACAAATCGAGCGTTAGTGGTGGGCCACCCTACCATCGGAGGCTAACTCTCTAGCGATAGCAAGCGTTGCCATGGGAACATTGGATGCCAGAGTGCCACATGTCGACTATGGCACGCGTCTCCCTAGCGTAGCAACTTGTGCAATGACGCAAAACTCTGCACTGCACAACTATTAATGGTCCTTGCAGGTCAGAGCCCACACTATCACACATTCTGCCGAAAGTTGGTGGCACGGACCAGTTTACTTATACACCATATTTACGCCGTATTATCAGTTAAGGTAACCCGCGTAAAGCATACGTTGCAGCTTGAAAGCTTACAATCGGAAGCGCTAACGTGAGGCCGAATGTACGTCCCTTGTCGTCGCAGGTCTGCGACTGCAGCTGCTAAAATTCCTTGTCGCCGTAACTCTTGCGTCGAAGCAGCACGATACTCAGGTTTCAATGCCCTCATCACCGTAGAAACCAAAGCTTTGTGGCCTGACTGGTTAAACAGCTTGCGTACTTATGCGACCCTGTAATGTTAACTGGAAACTGCAGTTATGGCTCTCATTCCCGCCGCATTGCTCTCAGACCGCGTCTATAAGCAAGATCTACTTCACTTCCTACACAAAACACTAACCCTTCAAGGAGACATCGCAGAGTTGCTCTTCTCCAGAAGCTCCAAAGCTGAGGAAATGACTGAGCTATCTAAACATTTGCGTGAAAGCAGACTTTGAGAGCTCAGTGTGAGTAGACAAGACGAACGGTCTACTCCTTGGAAAGAGAACAAACAAAACTTTATTGAATGTCTGGCGACTCAACACTCCAAATGCCCCGGCTAGCACCTGTAAGAAAGAAATTGCAATCACTCATGCCGTCTCTCAATTGCATTCAACGGACAAGTGTAGCTTTAGGCACTACATATATGAAACAGATTTCAATAAACATCGAATTCTATGAAATCTGACCTTTCTCTTCCCGCTCTAGTGCGTCTCGGTGCGAGAAACTATAAAATGACAAAGATCATTAACAGTATAATGCCCGGTGAATTACGAAATTCGATGTATTATGATTGTGTGTTCATCACGATCCGATTTCAGAACCGCTTCTCTCTGTAACTAATGCAGCACGGTTATATGAGGGTAAATAAATCAATCTAACAAGTGAGTTGCTTTCTTCAGTGCACGATACGCTTGGGTCGACGAGCATGTCCCTACATCACTACATCCGGTTGCAATCATAGTTGCTGACGTCGGAGCACTAATCCAAGTATTTAAGAACTGCCTGCTTGGCTGGGGATGCGAGATGACCGGCGGCCAAGCCTATACGTAATGAATTACACAAGCAATTCAACCCCTCACGGCTTTTTTTTACCAGCGATCTTAGCACAATACATGATGTGAATTCATGACGCATTGAAAATTCGCTCCCGGAAAGAGTAGCTTGTTAAAGCAGATAAGCGTTTACCTACATGTCACGGAAATTTTCATGCACCTGCTACTGAGCATGAACAGCTACTTCATTAGGTGAATTTAGTGCCGTTATCTCTCCAGCATTACCTTGCAAGTCATCGTAACGTATTACGCGATTTCATATAGCGGAACTTTGAAAACTAGTTTCCTACATAAGTAATGAAATGAGCTAGCAAGTAGACAGAAATGTTACCTAACATTAACGCAACAACAACCGCGCTGTCAACCACAAAGCCAAACGGGTGATGCACGTATTCGCAATAGTGTGTTGCTAGTATTAAGCACACGCTAGTATGCACGCACCCTTGGTAAATGTTGCACGGCTTGCGGCACAAGGTTTCTACACGCGCCCACTGTCTGGAGAGCATATTGTACGACGTTCTTTTATCGCGTGGTATTAGGAATGTACTCTTACTTTGTCGTCACGTGAACAGTAAAGGTCTAATAATAAATGTCACTACAAAACTTCCAACTGCATATTTCGCTGTCCGACTGCCAATTAAGGAGCGTTTTGGCAGTGACAAGCGGCTCGACTTCTTGCGCCAGTGCGTTTCCAGTGTCAATAGGACTCCTCTATAACAACTTTTTCGACGGACTACAAAAATGCAACGAGTTTAATAACCAACCTAGCGCATTTGTCAAATATGCTCTGTATTCCGTTAGCGTCGCAGGTGCAGCAGGGCTTCAACGACGTAATAACCGGGAACGCGTATTAGCAGGCAGCGTACTAACGAAGACAGTATTAGTGAGGTCCTAACTGTAGCCTACGCGGTCAGAAGCTGATGCATTAACATCCGAAGTCATAAACGGCATTACCTACGGAAAAAAAAAGAAAAAAGATAAAAACAAAAAAAAAGGCCGACAGTTGTTGATCCGCGATAATGGGACTCGTTTTACCGTGAAAAAGTGCGACACGCACGGCAGACACACAATCCATCAGCAAAGAGAGTTCATTTGCCGGCTAAATTATGGCGGGCAACTTTCCATTAGGTGTCCCGGCGCAAAGGCACACACAAGCAATGGGAGACCTGTAACATAGCGAGCCCGGCACGCAACCTGCGTGGTATAGTGCCAGGGCTGAAAGGGAACGTTATTCCACCCTCGGGAGTTAGCGCGGGAACGCATAAAGGCAGGGAGACCCCCGTTCCCGTTCATCGTTCGCATACGCACGCACACAGCGCAGCAGTGGCTCCTTTTACTCGGCTAGATTGAGTGACTTTACGTCCCTACGCCGAACCAGCCCTGTAGAGGCCGCCTGTGGCACGCCGCTAATGGACAGTGACCAAGGGCCTACGCTTGCAGCGACGCACGGTGGGGGACAAATCAAGACGAACGCGCCCGCAAGGATTTCCCCTTGCGAGGAACGTGGGTTGCAAGACAACGAAGCACCGTATATAGTCGCGGTGCTCCTTAGCTGTGTATACGTGCGAGAAAGGAAAGGAGCGAAAAAAGAAGAGTAAAATGTTCTCGCGTTATTATATACAGGGTGGGTACACAAAGGTCTACCTCGTGCACACCGCTGGGAGAGACTCGAGTAACAACTGTTGTTCGTGCAAGCTCTCTTTTAAGACACCTGCGTGCAAGTTCTCCTATCCTCATTACACATTCTCTACACCCTTAAGTTTGTAGAATTACCCGACAACAACAATCGTCGTTATTCATTTTGGCGTTTCTCTCACGCTGAATATGCGCGGCGTTCTTTAGCTGTCAGGAGCACTTAGAAACGCACGTTGCACAAGGAAGAATAAAAGGCACGCTTCTCAGCATTAACTTGAAAACTGGATATGTAATATTGTAGGATAAGGTTGCGCACTAAACGGGGCACTATATATATATATATATATATATATATATATATATATATATATATATATATATATATATATATATATATATATATATATATATATATATATATATATATATATATATATATGTGTGTGTGTGTGTGTGTGTGTGTGTGTGTGTGTGTGTGTGTGTGTGTGTGTGTGTGTGTGTGTGTGTGTGTGTGTGTGTGTGTGTGTGCGTGTGTGCGTGTGTGTGTGTGTGTGTGTGTGTGTGTGTGTGTGTGTGTGTGTGTGTGTGTGTGTGTGAAAGAGCAACGCCCTGAGCTACACCCAGCGTCGCACACTCTAAATACAGTTGCATCCTTTGGGGTGTATATTTGCCACACAACAATAATCGTCATCTGTCTTCTCCGCATTTCTTTTAACGCGGCGAGCCCGGTAGTTTCCAGTAACGAACGGAATGCGCGTTATCAGCATGACATAGCATTCCCGACAGGAAAGTAACGAGCGCAGCGTTTTCAAGAAAGGAAATGCGGGCAAGACAGATGACGATTATCGTTGTGTGGCAAATATACACTCCACAGGATGTAAACTTTTCTTAGAGTGTAGCGGCCTTTTTTGTCTTCAAATAGGCAGCTTGTCTGTGTATATACGTTCTGCCGCAACTGGCGCCACCATTTCAATAATGTCGAACTGCACCTCTCAACGGTAGAGAGACCACGTCATGGAAGCGCGGGCGAATCGCGCGGCGGAATCTCCGGTACTTGCGGCGCTTGACGATGGGAAGGACGCGCCTGCAACAGAGGGGGAAAAAAAGTTTGGCAGTTGCGCCCGAAGGGCGACGCATTGACATCAATAAGCAAGGTTTAGCGTTGCGCTTGGACTCCTCGGACAGACTCTTAAATTACGCTAATGCGAACGCCGCATTGAACAGGCAACTCCTGCTCAGCAGAAGGAACAGTGCCCTGGCTGTCACCAGACGTCTCACAACGCTGGTGTGATGAGCGCCGCTGCAGTGCATACACACAGCAACTCATCAGCAACGCCGTGGGCTTTATGGTGTGGGTGCGCACAGAACACATGCCAGCGGCAGAAGGCAGAACATTGCCCTTGCTCCGGCGCCGAGGCGATTGAGAGTAGAAGAATGGACGGTTCGTGCACTTCACTTGCTCGTATTTTTTTTCTTTTGCAGCCAAACGCTTTCCGTGTCTCTGCGTGAAAAATCTCCCCGCGCAGGCCTCGAATGCGCCGTCGAGCGGCACAGCGCGTGACAACGGCAGCGGCCCGACGGCGAGAATGCTTCTCTGAAGTCCAGATTAGTCGAACGCCGTTATAACGAAGTGCTTGGGACCGCCATAATCATTCGTTATACAGATCATTTCGTTGTAGCATAATCGTTCGTTATAGAGGTCATTTCGTTGTAGAGGCGTTCGTCGCAGATGCCCTAAACATTGCTATATCGCAACGAAAGTTGCGAGTTCTACTGTAGCGCGCTCGTACGAATTCCCACAGAGACAGCTCCTATGAACTGCTATGCACGCCTTCAGCTACCACTCATTTACGCTCTAGGCGAGGTTGCTATGTTGAAGCGCTGGGAGCTTTAGAGATTCTAAATCGTCCGCATAGCACTGCCGTTTCCCTAATACCGAAACGTCGGTGAACTATACAGTAGCAGCAGCGCTGGCAGCGGCATCACGTAGCACTTTATTCAACCGCAAAGCGGCAGAAACACCTTTGTGTAGCACAACTTTTATCGAAAATAAAATTACATTAATGACTGTGTTGTTGCCGACTATACTTTACCCAGACAGATAAGCAGTGCGTAGTCCTAATTAGTTGCCATAATAGTCCTTTCCGCTGTGGTTGAACTCGGCGTCACAATATGGTGCCGCCAGCGATGCCGCTCACGTATTCCGTAAACTGCAATACACATACAGACAAGCTAAACGTATCCGAGAAGTTGGCACAGCGTTCCGACGTCTGTGATCATCGCAGAGCCCGACACCAGGTAAGCACGCAGGACCAACAGCCGGAACGCCACCTCGTTCCGGCAATATGAAATGCATGTCGCATCCATAGGTGCAGAGACAGTTCATAACCATGCCGGAGGCCCATCAGGCAAATAAAGACATTCGAATGCTAAATTTCGGGTACAGGGTGCAGCATAGATGGCTCGTAAAATCCACTCTACAAACTGCACACGCTCATATCAGAAGCCACCACCATGCTGAGAAGCTTCCTCGTCTATGTTTCACTTCCTCACAAGCATCTACACGACGATGCACGCCATGAACGAGTATGGAAGCACCATTACCTGAATGCATGCATAAAACGAACAAACAGCGTTTACAGCGAAAAACTGCGTCAAGACGGGGAGGCACTGGGGGCAAGAAACAGACGCAAGAAAGCGATGAACAGGAAACTACTGCTTTATTGCTTCTTCGCGGTCCTCAACGAAGCGCACGCGCATCAGAGAAAAGAACGATGGTCGTGATGCAATGCTGTCATTGCAATGCTAAAGCTATGTTGTCAGGTCAGCGCGTTGTTGTGTGTTTATTGCCTTCAGTGTCTTCACGATAAGCCGCGTACCAATCAGCCCAAGCGAACACAATGCTGCACTAAACATAGCGTGGTGCTTACCCGCAAGTACTTCTGAACTGGTTCAGATGACGTTCGACTTTATTACACGCCATTAACGGAGCAAGTGACAGGTGCTTCTACTACACTGCTGGTCGAAGCAACTAGTGGTTGGCCTCTTTCTGCCACCAGAGAGTCTGACGAATGGGGAAGTTAGCACGCGAAGCATAGCGCAAAAACCGAGCGTGAATGAGGAGAAAGGATAACGAGTATGATGCAAACGGAAAAATAATCCTGAAAACTTTTTTACACATTTAAGGCTGAAGGTGTTGTCTGTGGGACAAATCAAACACCATCAGGGTGCTACACCCTCATACTTAAGGATGTAAAATAAAATTTTTACTGCGCACGCCAGCGAACCGAGAAACCGGAAAACCTAAAAAATAACTATTGCATGTAGCGTTTAGTTAACAAAAATGAAAAACGCTTAAGAAGTCATATTACGAAAATCGCCACGCAGCAGGAAGATAGGAGTCCTAGAAACCCATAACATGCTTACGTTCTAGAAGTTATGAATGGTCATAAGCTCACCACGAAAATCTCAAAGGGCCTAAAATCCTAGAAAGCCCGAAGTACTGACTTATCTACATTGCATACAGGGGCTCTACTCGACAAGAAAGAAGAGAAGCGGACCGGTACCACAAGCTGACGGCTACAAACGGACAGCTCTTGACTAGGCTCCCAGGAGCCCAGATATATGTAAATTCAGCACTAGCCAATCTTATTCACGGTCTGCAATAAATTTTCGTCCTAGTTTCTTTTTAATCTACAGAGGCATGCTTTCATTTCCACAACAGCCGCGCCTTGGTCGGACATATGGACTAACCAGGGGCCACATGTTGTAATGGTTTGTTTCCAGATCTGCTGTCTCAGACCCTGTGTTCAGTCGTCATTGAAATAAAAGTTTCTTGTATCAATGTGTGAGGCCATTCCAGTTTCCCGGAAGCGTCGGTTCTGGGTGTAGTTTAAGCATTAATCAACACGTTGTGATATCTTGAACATAACATTTGTGGACAATCGGCTTTAACATTTTATTCAGTCTACATACAAGTTTATATATAAGTAAGTTTCAGGCGGCCTGTAAAGGTAACTGTAAAAGACAGTTTCTAGAATGTTATATTCCGCAGCTTCGCCTCATTTTTAATATCCTATTTCTGTAAGACGTCTCTAGCGTCGCGCATAAAAGAAGAAGTGTGCAAAAGCATCCGACTGGCTGCCTGTATGTCGTTATAAGCCCGAAACTAGTTGAATTTCAGAAGCACTGAAGACAGTATCTATTTCTTTTCTCCGCCACCTTGATCACTTGTTGCGCTCAGCACCGACTAAGCGAATAACCATCACTCAGCTAAAAACAAATGGCACATTCGGATGGTCGTTTTCGAGCCTTCCTGGACGAATAACAATGCAGCTTATTTTTGCCGTGGCACTATAGCATGCTCCTGTAATGTTTTTTTTCTTTAAATGCGGGAGTAAAGATATTGAAGTCTTAGCTATAATATACCTTGATTCTTGTTTTGAACGTCCATCAAAAAGCTACCATTGTGCTTCGAAAATACTAGTTGAATACGCAAAAAGGAACATGTGCAGGCAGAGCCTGTATGGTCGTACGCTCCCCCAACTCTGGCAGCCCAGAAGCGTTGTCTCGGACGTTTTGCCATTGCCTAATAGCACCAGGCTTTTACGTATGAGCCCATCAGAGGGGACGCTAACATCTCTCTCTGAGCCAATCAGAGCAGGCAAGATGGCGGAATAAGTTTCTGGAACAGGAAAGCGCCAGGGAGAAGGACGCCAAGGGACGTACAATGGCCCTGCTTAACCGCGGATGTCTTGTTGATTGCAAGACATCACGCGTATACACCACGTCGACGCTGACGCCGTCATTTTTCCGTGCGTGATTTTGACGCCACGGTCAAGTCAAGGGTATCCGTTACTAAATCCGGTTTGAATAACAAATACTCCAGGCGTTAAAACCGTGAAGGTTAAATTGAACTGCTCGAAGTCTCCAAAACACGGCAAGCGAAAAGAGCACACCCCACCTGCACGTCCTGCACAAACTGCACAACCATGTTCTCGTTGGTCTCCGCGATGTTCTCGAGAGAGGCGCACATACGCTCCATCTTGGCACCAGCCTCCTGCAAAGCCATTGTTAGGCAACGTTAAATCACCCTTCAGCTTGAGGGATGCTCGCGCAATATTTTGCACCTTAAGAACTTTTCAACTGTATTTCTTTTTTCTTTCTTTTCCCCCACAGGTGAGCATATCCCCTTCAGTCCCTCGACCGCGTCCTCGACTTGTCCTTGTTGTCAGCCCTGCCAAGCGATGGCAAGGGAAAGAAAAGCACGCTTGTTGAGCTTAGGAACATAAACCTTCTGCCTACTCCACGTGACTTCATATCACTTCGATTTGCTCAGGATTGCTGCACACGATACATTTGCTGCAATGTTATACCATGTTTGACGCCATGTTCGACGCGGCGCGTTCCGTACATAGTGGAAGGAGATGCGTTTTTCTTTTTTTTTCCTCTCCTTGAAAAGCTTCCAGCCATCGACATCTCCATTCCAGCAACCGAACCATCGAACCAATAATGTTTGTGAACAGAACGCAAACTGAGTGTACAATAAATCGATATTCCATTACTCGTAATTGCGAGCACTCGCCACAAAAAGGGCAAAACTTCATCCTGCTATCTTGATTTTATTTCATTGGAGTCCGCAGAGCCTTGTGATAAACGTATGTTTTGAGGAACATTTATCGACAGTTCATCAAAATTTGTGACTGAATGGGATATTTTCGGTAGCGTGAGCGATATAATAATTTCAGATAATGACCATAAAGGAAGCGATGTTGTCAAAGAACAGACATTGAATATCAACTTCTCTGACGAAAGGCAGCACAACTGGGGCTACACAGGGAAATCGTTGATACAACGCCATAAGACTAGAGGGCAGCTAGCGTTTTAGAGATAGCAGCTTAATGATAAACTAAAGACCGCTCATAAGAGGACCCCATAACGAAACGGGTGTGATTGCGGTACAGAGGTATACAGATGGACGTCATGGGCTAACAAAGCGTGAAGGCTGCTTTCCCTATCACTTCTTTTTCTGTTTACCTATAGTGTTTACCTATAGTGTTATAGTGTTTACCTATAACGTTAAAAACAAAACCGTGCTGTGTTTACCTACACAGCACGGTTTTGTTTTTAACGTTCTGCGTTCTATCCGGGGACGGTTGTGTTCGCTTTGTTTGTCCGGAAACACTACTGGGGTGAACGAACCTCCTCCTCCTTTAGTCAAAGGCAAAGGCTGCAGCGTCGTAAACCAATCCGTTAATCAGTAAACAAAAATCGAAAAGTCGTCGACCCAGGTGGAACCAAATATTTAGGCCTGATTCTGTTTATCACGCGACTGTGTGTCTCGTACTGTTGTAGCCACATTTAGCCCTATATACAGCACTATATGACGGCTCTTGTAGCTGCAGCAGCCTTGGAATACCCAAATCACTGGGGAAGCGACACTCTGGATGATAAACATATTCGTGTGTCTTCAAACACACCATATATGGAAAGGAAAACAAAAGGAAACGAAACAAAAGTCAAGTGCGTAACTTATATATAGGGTCATCGATGCATTTTAACTCATATACGACTTACTGCGCAAAAATCTCGAACGTTTTAGTTTGCGCAGAAAACAAACAACAAATGATAAAATTAGAAGGGAATCATAAGGTATTATGCTCACTGTCATGCGATTTAAGCTAGATCCCATTCTATACTAGAAGGTACCTGATCTCTGCCGAGGAGGGTCGCTCAGCTCTGTTCTATAGCACAAGCGAGTCACTCTGTGCAATAACGACCTCAGCGCAATTGGCTCCTCTTTCACAAATGCAATCGAGCTGTTTATACTCTCTATCACGTAGCATATATACAATTCGACGGCGCACGCTGCGTCGTCAATGGCTTTTCCCGTTTTGTCATCCTTTAGCCGCCTTCGGTCGCGATTAAGGTTAATGATAATTTCAGTGCTTGAAGAAACAACTTTATGCTTAGTAGTAAGGGAATTTATGCGGTGGGGGTGAACTTTTTACTGGAGCGTTACTCTCAAACCATCGTAGCCGTTGCCGCAATTATCGCCCTTTTGTCACTGCGGCTTCGTCCAGCGTGCGCTGTAAAATATTTTGCACCCTTAAAAGTGGATAAGGGCGAAGATCTGTCTATAACTCACACCCCTGAACCTGTAAGCGTGTGAGTTATAGGCAGATTATTGCCCTTATTCAATTTTAAGGGCGTATACCAGCAAGGAAGTGCCGGCATCCACGCGCTCCTAGTATAGCGTTTCAATCGCTGGGCACAGTTCGTTGGCCGCAAAGCGCCCGCATAACGTTTGTTTCTTTCGCGGCAGCGTGGAATCAATCGTCGATAAGTTGGTCGAGCCGGTCTGGCCCGAACGCCGAAAATGCGCTGTGTGACAACGGTATAAGATTCGCGTATAAGATAGCAATCTCACAGAGGGAAAGGGGTCTCCCGCTAGGTCACGTGGCCCCTTTTTAGCGAAATCCGACAACGACGGCACAGGGTCCACCACAAACAGCTTCGCTATAAAAAAAACTGCGGAGTCACGCTGAGGGGATTCTGTGTATCTTCCGGCCGCAGTTATGCCGGATTAAAAGCGTTGTTCCCCGTCCGGTGGCGTGTTCCCGACTCTGCTCGGAGCCCTGCTCGCCCGAAACGTAGCAGCTGGTGACAACGGTTGGATGGCGGATTCCCGGTGGCTCTGCGGCAGCAGTCGGTGAGGCTTTGGTTTTGTACTCTCGTACGCCATGTGTTATAATTTCTTAACAGAAGCAGGAAATAGGAAAGGCGACTAGAGGGGACTTTCGGAACAGTTGCGGGTAGCCATGGATCTGAATAGCTTGCCAAAAGTAGATTTGTTAGCCGCAGCAGAAGAGCTCCGTGTGGAATGCAGCAAAGCTGTGCGGAAACCCGAAATTATTGGCGAACATTTAGCGTGCGGGGCCAAAGGCGACGTAACTGCTGAAGCAGTGAATGAAATTCAAAGGAAACGCCGAGTCAGAGATAGAGAGGAGGAAGTGAAGCATTGAGAAATGGAGCAATTAAAGCAGACACTGGCAAACAAGGCAGAGCCGAGACCCATCAATTATGACAGATTTCCCTCAGCCTTTTGCCATCGGTAGTTCATAGGGGCTGTTTCTGACAAACTCTTAGCGCACTCGCACGAGAATGGGCTTTGAGCTGTCTTCCTAGCCCCAGAAAACTGAGCTTGTTGCTGGCGGAATTCGCCAATATTCTGGCCACGCTGAGCCCCGAAGAAGCGGAGCCTTACGTGGACGTAAATTGCGCGTTGTTAGCAAAGTATAAGTTTTTGCCTCAAACTTTCAGGTTAAAGTTTAGAGAAACACTTAAACAGCCAGACGAAAGATACTCAGTTTGCGTACAAGCTACCAAGATTTCTGGAAAGCTAGATAAAAAAAAAGCTGAAGCATTTGATGACAAGGCGAAAATGCTTGAGGAAATTAGCCTAGAGCAGTTTTATTCCATGCTTCCAACTAAATTGAGGGAATAGGTTCTCGCTAGGTCAGACGTGAAAACAGCATGAAAGGCAGCAGAGTACGCAGATGACTACTGCGCTAAACACTGTTCTGCTAATACCGAAAAGAACGTGCGGGTCCTAGGGGTTTCCACAGCGGAGCTGAGATTCTTTCGTGCACTTGAGAAGAAAGATCGCATATGAACTAAAGGAATCCTTGGAGTTTCGGCACAAGTCGTTTGAGGCGCAGAAACGAATTGTATGCTTTAACTGCCAGAAATCTGGATAAGTAGCCGCGGGGTGCCGGGTTCCGAAAGTGTCTCCAGTCCAGTACGTTCCGAAGCAAAACAAAGACCTGCTGCAATGTTACCTTCATGACATGAAAGTTAAGAGTAAAGAATTGAAAGTCTTTCACGACACAGGTGCAACGTAAGATGTGGTGCACCCGTTTCTAGCAAAGGCTGCAGATTTCTCAGGGGATTAGGTGTGTTTGCGGCAGGCTTTGAGAGCAGGTACGCTGAGCCTTCCAGTAGCAAAAATAGCATTGAAAGGTTCGTTCAGTGAAACTGAGACCGAATCAGCCATCTCAGAGTATTGCCTAGGTGTCCACCTGAGCTGCTGGCGAATAGAACGGTAAAAGCGCTGCTGAAGACGGGAGTTACGCTCGACGTAAGTCCTGCAATGGTTTTTGCTAAGTCAATCGCTAAAAAAAAACAAGCTCACCCGGAGCCCCTTCCGCGCGCTACTGCTGACATCCTTACGGATCAACGGCACTGTCTAGTAGATAACAGCGGCAGCCCAAGTTTAGACTCTGAAGAAGAAAGCGAGCCTAAGAAAGCGACGAACAAAGTGAACTTGAAACCAGTTAGTTGCAGTCCTCCCACGAGCTGAAATTTTCAGGCGTTGTCTTCCTTTGATAAGAGCGCGGTGATCGAGGAACAAACGAGATTCAACTTTGACAAAATGCCGTGGAAGCGTTTTCAAGCAAGAAACAGGTAGACCGAATGAGAAACGAAAGGCAACCATGGCCACCGCACCCATTGTTCCGGAGCCGTTTCGCAGAGCCGGGGTTACGTCGTCGTGCCTATGACAAAGTCGGGGGTTTAAATGTGTCTTGCCGATCGTGTGCCTGTTGCTCTTAACCATGGGGTGGGCGTTGTACTCGCCGCTTAAGCTAGTTCGAGTGATTTGGGAAGGGAAACGACCCGACGGTAGTCGAATAACGTTTGCAACCTACTGCAGCAATTGGACGGCATCGTCGTATTTTGACATTCTTGGGCTGAACACTTGAAACAGCTGCGGGTAGTGTTATAGGCTCCGAAAGGCTGGCTTAACTTTAAAAGCTCAGAAATGTCGGTTTAGTTGTTCTGAATTTGGCTACCGCGGACACAGATTAGAACAAGGACATCCAAACCCACTCGAGTTAAAATTCTGGTGATGAAAGTCTCCCCGGCCGAAAACGAAAACAGAAATCCGCACGTTTTTAGGGTTAGTAGGTTATTACGAACACTATATCAAGTGTTTCTCCGAGGTTGCTAGCCCACTTACAGACGCGCTCAAAGAAGAGGCCCCTAATCGGGTAAAATGGAACGAAGTCAGACTGCATTTGTTTCTTTGAAAGCTGCACTCGCAGAAAAGTCAGCCCTCACCATTTAAAGTCCCCTTTTTTTCCAAAGCCCTTTTTGTGTGTGTGTTTAGTCTGACACGAGTGAAAAAGGGGTAGGTGTAGTTTCAAGCCAGGAAAACGAGCAAGGGCACGAGCATCAAATTCTGCATGTGAACCAGAAGTTGACCACTCGCGGACAAGCCTACAGTACCATAGAAAAAAATACGCGTGCCTGGTGTGGGCTGTAGAGAAAGTGTCGTGTTATTTGTCAGGTTCAGAATATGTTTCCATCGCAGATTGTAGGCCGTTTGCGCGACTTCAACAGATGAACAAAAAATGACCAACCCTTCCTCTACCGGAAAGTGGGGGTGAGCAAAGCTTGTCCTACGTGCCCCTGACCTTCGTCACGGTTAAGAAACCCATAGGTAACGGTGTCAGATTGCTTCGGCATCCCGCTCCAGCTCGGGATAATCTCGTTGCTGTCGCATTGCCTGGGCTCGGACGGCTCTAACGGCTGGATCGTCGCACCGACGGCGAGCGCTTTTCACGGGCAAGTTCTCGCCGCCACTCGTTGAATGCTGCCCGTTCCTCAGGGGAACGCACAACGCGTGGCCGTCCCATCCGTTTTCTGAGATTGAACTGAACGAAAACGAAGCCGATGCGGCGCGCGTGAAACCCTTTCCTGCCCTTTCCCTCCCAGGCTAAAGCAAAACGGCTCTGATTGGCTGCGCGCGTGGCGTGAGCGCGCGCCTATGCAGCTGGAATCCTTGCAAATGCCTCAAGCTCCGGCGCCGGCGCAGCTTTCAACTCAACGAACCAACCTTTCCCACAGCTGCCCTGCTCTGGGAGAAACTGGGTTATCGCTAGACCACGACAACGCCACTTGTGAGCCAATACAAGTTGAAAAACGGCAGATTGCTACGATGGAGCTTTAGGCCCAAACAATGAAACGTTCATTCGACCGCTTCCTAACCTTACGTGAGGCCTCCTTCCACCGAAGGACTAGTGGAGGAAGCAAGTGTGCTCTGAAAGCTCGCTTCGCCTGTCCTCACGTAAGGAACGGTTACCGCATGCCTGGGTTCGAGAGGATATATCTTAAAAGTTTTACGCGAACAGCATTATTCAATAAAAAAGATGTTGTATCGTCGCATAATTTTTAAATTGAAGTGCTAATATGGAGACGCGTGCACGCTTTCTTCAAGTTTTGTTTACTAAACGAGAAAAACTACCACACTACAGCGCAAAACTTGTGCTCCAGCAACGCTGGCAAACCGGGCGTCGTGCACCGCCTAGCAGCGCCTAGGAACGCCACTCATGCCGAACGTGCGACTGAAACGAACATGCCTGGCAAGAGGTACAGTGCTCGAGTTTCTTCGCAGGTGTGCGACTGCGCGCATGCGCAAACAAACATCACGTGGCTAAGCAGTGAGGTGAAGCGGATGCATGAAGGTAGCTTCGGAGAGACCCTTCGCTGAGGAAGCACCAAGGAAGTAACGAAGCTTTCAGAGTGGTATAAGGTGCCCTCACAGCAATGAAGGCTCCCTTACTGAGGTAAGGAAGATTTCATTGTTTGGCCCTTAGTTTGCAACCATACGCGTTTACGATTAAACATATGAAAGGGCGTCCGCACGCAAAAGCAGATAGCCCGAGCAGGGCTCCGAGCCGAGTCAGCAATACGACGCCGGACGAGGAACGTTTTTACCTCGGCGTAACTGCCGCCGGAAGATACACAGAATCTCATCGGCGTACCTGCTCTACCCTTTCTTTAAAGCCTTGAGTGACGAAACGAGGAGGAAACACAACTTCCTCGTACATAACGATCATGCGTGATGGCACATTATCATGCCGAACAGGTTCGTCCGGCTTCGGCGCTTGGTGTAAACACTCATGCGCGCGAGCGCAAGAATAGTACCGATATATACAGCAGTCTGGGAAACGCGGCCAAAGGCGACAGTGTGATTGTTGCGACACCCTTGCACAAGTTCACCCCGCCCGCAATACAGTGGGCAACAACTAGTGTTACGTTTCGCCTACGACGCGCGGTTTAGCCGGCGCGGCTGCAACGGACGCCGGGGCTTCGTTCAAAGCGGCAGACATTTTGGCCCGTTCGGCGCCGCCGCTACGCCTCCCCGCCAAGCGCGTCCAGGCCTGTTCTAATGCCACGTGTCTTCATGTGCGTGTGTGTGTGTATGTGCATGTTGGTGCCCACGCTTGTCGAAGCGCGGCAGCCGGGGAGAGGAGCTCCCCCAACTGTGAAGCGAGGGGTCTGACCGGCGCCGGCACGACGTATGCGCCACCTTCTCTTCCCATTGTTCCCGAGCGGCACAGTCACGTGCTCGTCTATAGAGGGGTTCCTTCTTGCCCTCAACTGCGAGAGTATAAAAGCAGCTGCCCCCGGACGCCAAGTAGAGGCTCCGATTTCTTCTGTTGAGTAACGTGCTCTCCCGTCTCTCTACTTCGGTCGACCTGACCGCCAACTCTTTGCGATGTTAGAATAAACAAGTTGCTTTGTTGTTACCAGTCGACTCATGCTTTGCCCGGACCTTCGGATGCTTCCAGTTGTGCCCCAGGCCGCCAGGCCAACGCTACCCTTGGGGCTTGCGACCCAGGTGCAACAACGGGCGTCAGCGCCGAGTTCCCAACAACTCGTGCCAGCGGTGCGATTCCAACAACTGTCTGCCAGCGGTGAGATCGCGACAACGGAGGCCAGCAGCGAAGATATGCAGTTGACTGTATGCTGAGCAGCTCATCGACCATCCGGGAGCAGTGCAACGAGCCCTGTGTGATGACTGGTTGCCTGCAGCGGAACGACTGCGCTGAACTCTTGGCTGCGAGGTTTGGTGAGTGCGGGACTTTCTTCTTCTGAGCTTTGCCAGGCTTTTGTTAGTGTCAGAAACAGAGCTGGTAATTGTGGTTGTCGTTGCTGCCGGGTTAGTTTGCGGCAAGACAATAATAGGCAGTAGAGAAAACAGCATTCAGAGCAGCCATGGATTTGAAGTCGTTGCGCAAACCGAAATTGTTGGAGCTTGCAAGAGAGTTGGGTCTGGATGTCTCGGAGAAACTCAGAAAACCAGAACTGCTAAGGGCTATTCTTGAGTTAGAAGCTGAGGATGACGAGCTGTCGGAATGCCTTGAGACCATTGAGGAGAGGGAGACTGCAAAAAGACAGGAGCGCGAACTTAAAGAACAGAAAGAGAAAGAAGAGCGTGAACGTAAAGAAGAGAAAGAAAAAGAAGAGCGTCAACACGCTTTGGAAATGAAGCGTCTCGAGATAGAGATGGAACGCGCTCGTAATGGAAGTCAGGCACACGGTGCAGGAGAACGAGTATTGCTCAAAATGACTGACCTGATGCGGCCGTTTAAGCTTGGAGAGGACATTGGTTTGTTCCTGGTTAACTTTGAGCGAACGTGCGAGAAGCAGGGGTTCTCTCGGGAAACGTGGCCACAGCGCTTGCTCACTTTGTTACCCGGCTAGGCGGCCGACGTAGTCGCTCGCTTGAATAGAGAGGAGGCAGAGGATTTCGACGAAGTGAAATCGAGTCTGTTAAAGAAGTACAGGCTGTCAGCGGAGGCTTTCCGTCGGAAGTTTCGGGAAAATGAGAAAGGCAGAAGTGAGTCATACACAGAGTTTGCGTACAGGCTTATGTCAAACATGCAGGAGTGGCTCAAAGAAGAGAAAGCGTTTGGTGACCACGATAAAGTTCTGCACTGCTTCGGGCTGGAACAGTTTTATAGTCGGTTACCTGAGAGCGTGCGGTACTGGGTCTTGGATAGGCCAGACGTTTGTACGGTGGCTAAAGCCGCTGAGCTAGCCGAGGAGTTTGTGACGCGTCGGGCTCGCGGAGCTAAGGACGGTCAAAAGGGTGAATTTGGCTCGAAGTTTGAGAGGCCGAAGTTCACACCCATGAGAGCAAAGGGGAACACACGTAGTGCGGATGCGAGTGAAAGCAGTGCGACCGAACCTAAGGAGACGGCGGCAGCCGAAGCCGAACGCAGAAAGCGGTTCGAGATGAGGCAAGCGCGCGTGTGTTATACGTGCCAGAAGCCGGGTCACTTTTCGGCGCAGTGTCCGGAAACAAAACCAAAAGTTGTGTTTTTGTCATTATGCAGCACTGACGAGAACATGAAGCTTCTCGAGCCTTACATGCGAGACCTCCTCGTGAACGGGAAAGAGTGCCGAGTGCTTCGCGATTCCGCAGCTACAATGGATGTAGTTCACCCCTCTTACGTAGAACCCCATATGTTCACGGGCGAGTGCGCATGGATCAAGCAAGCCGTGGAAGCTCATAGCGTGTGTCTGCCAGTAGCAAAAGTGCTTATTGAAGGACCTTTCGGAGCACTTGAGACGGAGGCCGCAGTGTCATCTATGCTGCCCCCCCAGTACCCGTACCTATTTTCGAACAGGTCCGATCACCTCCTGCGCGAGACGGGGCTTTTGTTTGGTGAGGCTAGCGTTCAGGCCTTAACCAGATCGAAGGTTCGGGAGCTCGCTGCAAAGGCGGTAGTTGCGGGGCCGACGTTATCAAACAATGAAAAAGGGTCAGAGGCGCAGCAAGCCGATATTCAGAGCACGCCCGAACTGAATAAAATTGAGCCTGTAGCGTTGAAGGCGCCAGATACTGGAGAGGAAATGCCCGATAAGGGAAAGTTAGAAGAGCTATCTGCAGATTTGCTCATCGCGCCTACGTCAGACGGACTTGATAGGTTGCTAGAAGTCAGCCGGTCGGCTTTGATAGCCGAGTAAAAGAAGGATGGCAGCCTAGAAAACGTGCGCTGCAATGTCAAGGAAGGTATCGCCAAGAAAAATGCGCGTTTTGTGGAAAGAGGTGGAGTCCTGTACCGGAAGTATCTAGACCGCAGGAGAGTGGAGTTCGATCAGCTGATCGTGCCTCAGTGCTATCGTCAGGATCTGTTGCGCTTGTCGCACGGGGGTTCGTGGTCCGGACACCTAGGAGTTAAGAAAACTAAGGACCGTCTCTTGCAAGAGTACTATTGGCCAGGGTGTTTTCGGGACGCAGACCATTTCGTGAGGACATGTGACACCTGTCAGCGGGTGGGCAAACCAGGGGACAAATCAAGGGCGCCGTTGAGATTGGTACCTCTCATTACGGAGCCTTTTAGATGGCTCGTTATTGAGACAGTGGGACCTCTGCCGGTAACAGCCACGGGGTACAGACACATTTTGACTGTGATCTGCCCAGCGACAAAGTTCCCTGAAGCAGTGCCGCTTAAAGAACTCAGCTCAGTTGAGATAGTCAATGCACGACTGTCCATATTTGCGCGAGTTGGTTTTCCTGCGGAAATCCAATCAGATCAGGGCACAGTGTTTACTAGCGCTTTAACGACAACTTTTCTCGAAAGGTGTGGGGTAAAGCTGTTACACAGCTCAGTGTACCACCCACAGTCGAATTCCGTTGAGAAGCTCCACTCCGTCATGAAGCGCGTGTTGATAGCCTTGTGTTTTGAACATCAAACTGGCTGGGAGCTGTGTCTGCCTGGGGTGATGTTTGCATTACGGACCGCGCCGCATGCGGCTACGGGGTTTTCGCCAGCTGAGCTGGTGTACGGTCGCTCGCTGCGATCTCCGCTTCGCATGCTTCGAGAATCGTGGGAAGGCAGGGGCGACGACCCAGTCGTGGTGGAGTACGTGCTTAAGCTCCTCGAACGCTTAAGAAGGGCACAGGAGTTGTCAGGTGAAGCAATGGCAAAGGCCCAGCAGAGGGCCAAGGTTTATTATGATCGGACAGCCAGGGCCCGTCGTTTTGAGGTGGGCGATGAGGTCATGATATTGCGCACATCGCTAAACAACAAACTAGACGTGCAGTGAGAGGGGCCGGCACGAATTGTTCAGAAACTGTCGGACGTTAACTACGTGGTGAGTCTGCCAGGAAAGCGGAAAGCACAGCAAGTTTACCACTGTAATCTGCTCAAACCCTATAAACAACGGGAAGCAGTGGTGTGCATGATGGTAAACGTTCCTGAAGAGCTTCCGGTCGAGCTTCCGGGACTAGGCTCAGTGACGAACAGGGAAGACACCGGTCAAGTCATTAGTGACCTTATCAGTAAAGCACCGCTGTCGCCTGAGCAGAAAACCGAACTACACCAGCTCTTACAAGAGTTTCAAGGTCTGTTCTCTGAGAGGCCTGGTAGGACTTCTGTCCTTACTCATGACATAGAACTTACCTCCCCAGAGCCAGTACGATCCAAGGCGTATCGGGTGTCACCCCGCCAGAACGATATTATGGAGGCTGAGGTAAAGAAAATGCTACAGCTCGGTGTTATTGAGGCAGGTGAGACTGATTATACCTCCCCTTTGATTTTAGTTGAGGTACCGCGCAAGGAACCTCGTCCTTGCGTCGACTACCGCAGGCTTAATTCCATCACTAAGGATCAAATTTATCCGATCCCTAACATCGAGGAGCGCCTTGAGAAAGTTAGTAGCGCTCAGTTTATTTCCACCCTAGATCTTGTCAGGGGTTATTGGCAGGTTCCACTTACAGAAGAGGCTAGTAGGTATGCGGCGTTCATTTCACCAATGGAAACATTCCGTCCTAAAGTATTGAGTTTTGGTTTGAAGAACGCGCCATACTGTTTTTCAAGCCTCATGGATAAAGTATTGCGGGGACAGCAAGAATTCGCTTTACCGTATCTGGACGACGTAGCGATATTCTCCGCATCCTGGTCTGAGCATATGGCACACTTGCGGGCAGTATTAACCCGCCTGCGCGAAGCGGGCTTGACAGTCAAGGCTCCCAAGTGCCAGTTAGCACAGGCTGAGGTTGTCTACCTCGGTCACGTGATTGGTCAGGGTCGTCGCCGCCCCTCTGAAATAAAGGTGGCCGCTGTGCGAGACTTCCCGCAACCGCGCACGAAGACCGATATTCGGTCGTTCTTAGGTGTCGCCGGCTACTATCAGAGGTACATCCCCAGGTACTCTGATATCGCGGCTCCCCTGACGGATGCTCTAAGAAAAACAGAGCCCCAAACAGTCGTATGGGACGAGACAAAGGAAAGAGCTTTTAGCGCCCTAAAGAGCGCCCTAACAAGCCAGCCTGTGCTACGATCGCCAGACTACACAAAAGGGTTCGTAGTTCAGTGCGATGCTAGTGAGCGAGGCATGGGCGTTGTACTGTGCCAACGGGTAAATGGAGAAGTAGAACACCCCGTCCTGTATGCTAGTCGTAAGCTGACCAGTCGTGAGCAGGCGTACAGCGCCACCGAGAAAGAGTGTGCGTGTCTCGTGTGGGCCGTTCAGAAATTGTCATGCTATCTAGCCGGCTCAAGGTTTATCATTGAGACGGATCACTGCCCTCTCCAATGGCTGCAGACCATCTCTCCCAAAAATGGCCGCCTCCTGCGCTGGAGCCTCGCTTTGCAGCAATATTCCTTTGAGGTGCGTTACAAAAAGGGGAGTCTCAACGGTAACGCCGATGGCTTAAGTCGAAGCCCCTAACGTAGGAATCAGCCTCAAAATTGTTTGTTACTGATGTTTTTCTTCCTGAGGCAGGATTTTTAACATATTGCTTTTGTGTAGTGTTTCAAAGTGATGATGTTCTTTCTAGTGCAATTTTCCAATTTTTGGACGCGTTCTGAGTGCTGCTAGACTACTGTAAGGAACTAGGCAGTGGTATAGAAGGGGAAAGAGCCTGGCAGGGCTTAGTGAGGGTTGTGCCGTGCTTGCTGACTGAGCGGTTGAGTTTCAGCGTAGTTCTAACGCTTGCCGGGAACGAGAACAAAAATGTGAACTCTCCCGAAGTCACTTTGCAGTGTCCTGTGCGAACCTGAACGAGAGAACGAGGCCTTCTCTGTGCGCTGCGCTCAAGAAACGTCGAGGGACGCCCGACTTCGGTTATGAGCATCATCGAGCGACATCCCTCCGGACAGCGGATGCAGTCCCCTGACCATCGGGATCTCCTTCCCCCGGCGGGGCGGTCTGTTACGTTTCGCCTACGACGCGCGGTTTAGCCGGCGCGGCTGCAACGGACGCCGGGGCTTCGTTCAAAGCGGCAGACATTTTGGCCCGTTCGGCGCCGCCGCTACGCCTCCCCGCCAAGCGCGTCCAGGCCTGTTCTAATGCCACGTGTCTTCATGTGCGTGTGTGTGTGTATGTGCATGTTGGTGCCCACGCTTGTCGAAGCGCGGCAGCCGGGGAGAGGAGCTCCCCCAACTGTGAAGCGAGGGGTCTGACCGGCGCCGGCACGACGTATGCGCCACCTTCTCTTCCCATTGTGCCCGAGCGGCGCCGGTACGACGTATGCGCCACCTTCTCTTCCCATTGTACCCGAGCGGCACAGTCACGTGCTCGTCTATAGAGGGGTTCCTTCTTGCCCTCAACTGCGAGAGTATAAAAGCAGCTGCCCCCGGACGCCAAGTAGAGGCTCCGATTTCTTCTGTTGAGTAACGTGCTCTCCCGTCTCTCTACTTCGGTCGACCTGACCGCCAACTCTTTGCGATGTTAGAATAAACAAGTTGTTTTGTTGTTACCAGTCGACTCATGCTTTGCCGGGACCTTCGGATGCTTCCAGTTGTGCCCCAGGCCGCCAGGCCAACGCTACCCTTGGGGCTTGCGACCCAGGTGCAACAACGGGCGTCAGCGCTGAGGTTCCAACACTAGGAACAGTTCAATCAAAAAAGTAAACAAGTGCCCCTCCATACCTGCCTCCCTCCCCAAATACAAGTTAACATACAAATTTCAAGTGTTGCACCGATAAGAAATATAAACTTTGAACAACTATATCATGCATAATCGTATCCGTGGCATATTAAGGTAGACAAAAGCGACATTAGTAGATAATATTGGAGTAGCAGTTGCCGGGTTGAAGTTCCACAATATATTTCCTTCGCTTGTTTCGTAGTTCACTTCATTTATTCATTAATTTAATAAATCGATCAGTTTGTGAATCAAGAAGGCAATCTTCCATCATACATTTTCCTTCCGAACAAGCAAACATCGCGGTGAAGCCAAGAAAGAAAACTTACGCAACGGTCTTGAGAGATCCTCTTAACACTTCACCTATCGCTAATAAGGTGCAACATCACGGTGATGCCAACGATACTTGGTTGTACTATATTTTCGCATGATTCGCTTCTACTTCACTCTTGTCACCCTTCTTTTCGGGATAAAACTTCGAAAACGCGCAAGTCAGCGTACAATGTTCACTAGATCCCACCAGGCCTCTTCGACCTGTCGTCCCTGACTCCTCAGGACTGCCCGTGAGGCTGCGTACGCAACGTTTATTGGCCGAAAGCACTACCTCGGGCAGTCCGGGACTGTCGGGGACGGATAATCGAAGAGGCCCACTGCCATCCTGCCACGTAGCAAGCCAACACGCCTGCGGGCAGTGAGGATACAGCGTCTTATGCATTCGAGTATTACTGTTTCACATCCACTCACTTCTGCCTTGTCGAAGAAGTCCTTCCACGTTTCGTCGTTGCGATCCACCAGTTCCATCAGTGTCTGGCACACCTCACGCAGGCGATCTGCGTCGGCCTTAGGAACACATGAAGATTCGCGGTGAGGCTTCTCGTAAGCGCAATTGTCACCCAGTACTTGTTATCCCGCAGTATGCGAATTTGTTTAAAAAACAAACAACGTTTTTTGCACAAGATCAGACTACAGAATCCTCCTAGCGTGCCCCAAAACATATTTTGATCTCCAAAAGGCAACTTGAAAAAAGTTCCCCTTAGAACAGTTACACAGGGTGTGTTAGTCCCGAATGAAATCGTCTTCACATTTGTAGTAGAATCGCACACCTTGATGCACGCGTAATGAAATGGGCCACAATTATTAACGAGAAACTGCGAGATTTAAAACTGTGCGATTCAAATGCCACGGCGTGATGCCCATTTTCGCGAGGCTTCCCTATTAGATAATGTAATCCGTGAGCTATGATATACAGTAATACCGTATGATTGTATATGATCATTGGATATGGGAGTTATAGCGTATATGAATTTTATAATGTTCTCATCTCGAAATCCACCGATCGCGTTGGTTAGAAACGTTGCCAGGGATTATCTCTTCGCCTTCCATTCACAACTGGAGGTTCCAGGAGGTGAACTGCCTCACCTCCTGGAACCGTCACAAACGAGGATGTTCGTTTCGTTCGACGTTCCATCTACCACAATACAACGACGTGATTACATATCTGTCTTATTTACCTTGGAGAAAAAGATAAAACGTCTTTTTTGAGAAAAAGAACTAGCTCTCGCAATAAAAAGCTCGTCTCGAATCTAAATCCACCATCAGTTACAACAAATGTACCGCAACGTGCCCATCTTGGAACTGCGCTTCAATAATGCTCCTCAATAATCCTACTCAATAATGCTCCTCGGGAGCCTTTGCGACGCGGAGTTTCGCAAGAAGGAAGTATTTCCGCTCCGCTATCCGTTCCACAGATGCTGAGATTGCTTGGCTACGTACTCTAGCGCCAGAATTGCCGAGGTGCGTTAAGCGTAGCGACCACTTCGATCAAAGGAAGTGCTTACCCGTCATAAATAACGACGTAATCCCCATGGTCAGTGACAGGTCACGAATGCAGCGGGGCAAGTGCCCCTCAAAGGCACCATGCATAGATGTACCAGCGAACCTACCTCTTCCTAGTTTCCATCCATTGTATCCATGTCCCCGCTTACAACTTGCTCAGGGGCTTTCTTATGGCAACACTTCTCAACCTGACGTGGTAACTTCTTGTGTGCAGAAGTGCTACCCGTGCCTATACAACGGAATGGCATATTTGACTGTACGCACATGACCACCGCGTGCTCATAGTGGCTCAGAAACTGGAGCAGCTTGCTCTCCGTGCTGGTGCCCCCCCCCTCCCCATCTGCAAAAGAACTATTTCTTGAAGCGTGAAGGAACGAAGGGGATGCGCATCACACTTCTTTACTTCGGTGGGGGGAGGGGGGAGGGAGGGGGACAAGCCATTCCTGGAGTTCTGACTGGTCACCGTTGATAGCTATCATCTTCATCGTCATCGAGCCCAGACGTATTGCCGAGGTGACCTCTCGAACGGGAGGACGTTTTGGATTACAGGAGTAACATTCGGTCATGCTGCGCCATAACTGCTAAAATGGCGAGACGTTATTTCTTGGATAGAACGCAGCTCCCCGTATACTGCTATCAATTCACACCCGCGTGCTGCACTCACCTTAACTTCGTCACAGAAGCTCTTGGTTTTCGACTTCTGCTTCTCAGCCCTGTCCATCAGCGCCGAGCACACCCTCAGCGCTGTCGTTCCGAGAACACAAAGATAAGCTTAACTTGTTACATCTACTTAAAAACACTGCTAGGGTGACTTTTCTTAGCCACCGCAAGGTTGTTTCGGCACTAGGCTGTCGCAAACGATAAATCTGACTAATAACAGACAAATGACAGACGAATATCGCCCAAAGTAGTACCTTGTGCCCTCTCCCTGAGCATGCGACGTCTCTGCTTTCGCAGAGCTCTCTCCTGGAGATGGTAGGCGTTGAACCCGGGTATACGCCTTCGCTGGAAGTCAAGATAATTGCTCGGTGAACCGATGCCGTCTACGTGCCGGCCACATCTTGCTACGCTACGGTCTTATCTCATTGAAGCCGTGAAACGTAGTCCACAGTGAACAACAGCAAACATCATAAACTTCATTACTGATGCACTCGACAATTTGTTGCCGCTTGTATCTCAGCAGCCTGGCGAATGAAGGTGCCTGCGCAGGCGCGCGCCGAGTTCGAACAGCAAGGCGACCGACTTGCGGGTAAGCCCCAAATACCTGCGTGCTTGTATACACTGACTAAACGGACGTGATTAAACGCGCCTCAGTCTCTTGGCTTACGCTGTATCGCCAACGATAGCATCCACTGCTCTAAAGTTGAAGTGGTTTTCGTGAACACACAACGTTCCCATCATCTCCTGTGTACAGATGCGCTCAACTACATAAGCGGGCACATACTGCATGGACAACGAAGTCCACATTAAATTCACCGCACGCACCCTTTGGTCCATGTCATTGCATTATATGGTCATTACATTAGGTGGACGCATGGGCCGATTAATACGAGATGGAATTGACGTCGCGCTCAATTTTCCACGTGTGCTTCCGGCGGCCACCTATGCCCGATTTATATGCTTCTCCAGTGGCGCCGCGTGTCTGCAGGTTTATTCACTGGGTACCCAGAGAAGGATGCGCTTGGGCGGGGCAAAAAATCATCTCAAGACTATGTCCGGCCGCCAAATAATCCTCCTACACCTCTTCAGGATACCGACGCAGTAGCTACGTACGTGCACCAGCTAACGAGCGTGTTGTAAGCCATTTGTGGGCTCTAATAAGCTCCGCCTTATTGCATAAAACGACGCCCCTCATAACTCCGCTGACTGCGACATCTCGAACCTGACCCTAAGGCGTGAGAGGGCCCTAGCACCCGGGCCGGGCGCTTGAAAGCTGGGGTGTAACCTGAAACAGAGGAAGAGTTTGTCTAGAAGAATAACGACAAACTGTTCCTCTCTCTTTGGCGACGCCCTCTATCCTAAGTGCCAGCCTCGGGCACTAGGCGAAAAAAAAATTGAAAAAAACCCTTCACCGCAGTAGAGACCGACGCTGCTCGCCTTTGCTGACTATGGATAAGCCTTTGCGGAGAAGGCAAGCTGGCTTACCACTGGTGCCATGGTCAGAGGTCGAACAGCTGTTGAAATCAGGAGCCTTGAAGAGGACGTCCGTGCGGCGCGTTCAAGAACGTTCGAAACTATGCCGGCACGTAAGCGCCGAGGTCGTGCAACTGCGCGTGGTTGCTCGTGGTTGCGCGTTCCGGTTGTTCGTCCTCTTCCCTTTTCTCTCGCGAAGAGAAGCATCTGCACCATGCATTTGCACTTTGGGTTTGCTATGCCTAAGGAGCTTGCATACTCTGTTTCTCTTTTCTTATACGCCAACTCTCTAAGAAACTTCTATTTAAGTAACTTTTTAATCTACACAGGTTGGCCGAGCTATCATGGGTCAAGTAGAGAGCGAAGCCTTCTATGCGGCTGAAACCAACTGCGACTTCATTGGAGGAACCTGAATAAGCGTTCATTGTTTTTTGTGTGTGGTTATTAATTAATAGGGTCGTAGTGATTATTTAGCTAACTTTTGTTATTGCATATGTGAACACTAGGCTTCTCAGCACATTTGACCATGTCACGTTCGATCGTTCGCGAGACACGTCACCTCACTCTATACACAGCCAACTAAGACACCCCGTATAACTTTGTTCCTTTTGTCACCAGCTGGCATTGTTGAATTTCGTGACGAATAAGCCAGGAGGGCACAAGTGTTACCGGCGCATGATTGGTAGCAAGGATATTTGATAACGCTAACGCACCGGTAACGTTACGGCATCTTCTGGATCACCACCAACTTCAACTGGATTCAAAGATAACGAAAAAAAATTAAATAAATATAGGAATTAACTATTTGTAGGACGCAGGTGCTTTGGTTAAGAAGCGCGCGCGCCGACGCCTCCAAAAATCAAGCACTGCGCAAACCTAGCCAACCTCGAACATGCAATAGATTTACCGAATGATCTAAATATCCTGCAACAAATAGGACGTCGTATGGATATCCATTACATCCACATTGGGAACATATGCAGAGCCCTCAAAGTTAAGCTATCAATAATTTTAACAGAAAGGCTACAATAGCTACTCAAATGCTGCTGGCACATTTATAC
The DNA here is from genome assembly GCF_050947875.1 of Dermacentor variabilis. NCBI lineage: Eukaryota > Metazoa > Arthropoda > Arachnida > Ixodida > Ixodidae > Dermacentor > Dermacentor variabilis. The sequence goes on from NC_134572.1 coordinate 66,356,160, forward strand.
GCTTTGGCGGACGCAATTTTCGCGAACAAATTGAATCAGCAAGTACGCAATTTAAAAAAGAAAGGAAATAAGCTTTTTTATATATTTCGCGATTATGGCATGTTTTTACTAAAACCTTTAGGACGATTGTGTTTCAATCCAGCTCCATATAACGTGACGATTCTGAAGCGTTTGTGGTCAGAAATATCACTAACACTCAGTACGCGCTAACTTCGCATTCAGGGATGGGAGTTTCGAAACAAAGGCGGCGCGCGGGATCAAATCCTGGCCGCGGGATTTTTATTAAAGTGAAATGAAAAAACGCCCGTGTAACTAATCCGGAGTACTCCACGTGTGCCTCATAATCATGTCGTGGCTTGGGAATGTAACATCCCAGACTTTAATTTTAATACAAAGACTAGCCCCCGCTTCCTTTTTTTTTCTTTTTCCCGTGGAGCAGCCAGTCACGGGAGAAATAGGGAAGCCAGCCTTGTTTGTTTGTTTGTTTGTTTGTTTGTTTTCAGCCGAGGGTAGCAGCGCAGCTGCTGTCACCTCCGCCTGGCTACCATAGGAAGGCGTGCATTATGGAATCAGTTACGTCAAGTGCGAAGAGGGGTGTTAATCTCTGTGTCGAGACTCAAGTGTACTGTATAAACATATACGCCATAATCGCGAATATAATAAAAATTAAGTTATCTAAAAATTTTTATTAAATATGTAATTGCTGTTTCTACTTGTTCGCCAAAGCACATAAACCACCCTGTGCAAGCTGAAATTGCGTAGCTATCATAAAATAAAACTACTGATAGCTTAACTTTGAGGACCCTGTATGAGGAGAAATACGTCTATCAGACAAAGATGGTACCAAAGCTTTAGACGTATCAGTGAACGTCACTGAATCTTAGATCCATACATAAAACATTTGCAAACACTGTGCTTCACACGTTCTACATTATAGAAAGTGTTATATCGCCATGGAATGTTTATGAAGCCCGTGCTTTGGACGCGCGTCGTACGCGCCACACAGAACATCAGGAACGTCTATGTCTAATCTGTAGACTTTTCTCCAACACGCTTTTGACGTATGTGGACGACGCTGGCATGTATCGGTCTGCTAAGCCACGCGACATTCGTGCATTCGGCACGTTAGATTTCAAAACAGCTCTCTACAACGTTTTAAACCAAAACGTTGTTTGGTGCGCCCGTGCTCCTCGCTGGCTCTCTGGCTGCGCCATCGGGCCAACGCGGCACCAAAGTCTCGGGACGCGCGGTCGTTTTTATCCTCTTCGCTTAATGGCCTCCATGACCGCGGGCTCGCAGGTGGCCGTGCGCGTGGTATACGTATATACGTATACGACGACCACTACGACGACGACGGCACCCGCTGCAGTGCAAAGCCGTATTTACGACGAGAAAGGCGAGAAAACTCGTACGCCTGCAGCGAGGGCGAAGGCGGGGGCGCGCCGGGGGCCCGCTGCCGTCCTCTCGTTTAACTTTTATTGATTCCGACGGGTGAGTGCGGGCTAACGAGGCGGAGAAATATACACACGCAGAGATCGCGGGGTACGGCTGGAAAAAAGAAAAAAAAAGAGGGGCCACAGGGGAGGAATACCACCTCAGCCGCCGCCACCGTTAAAAATTTTCGAGCGACCCATTCCCGCTTCCTGCTGTAAATAACGAAGTCCCGTGCTCATCACTGGGCGCGTTTCCATCTTCTATTTTTCGCAATTTTTTTTTCGCTAGAGGGAGCTAGAATCCTTGGCAACGAGATATGCCTGTAGAAACTTATCATCGTATGTTATTTCGGGCTAGTTGGCAATTCATACTGAATTTGTCGCAGCACGGGCGCGCATATAGATAGATAGATAGATAGATAGATAGATAGATAGATAGATAGATAGATAGATAGATAGATAGATAGATAGATAGATAGATAGATAGATAGATAGATAGATAGATAGATAGATAGATAGATAGATAGATAGATAGATAGATAGATAGATAGATAGATAGATAGATAGATAGATAGATAGATAGATAGATAGATAGATAGATAGATAGATAGATAGATAGATAGATAGATAGATAGATAGATAGATAGATAGATAGATAGATAGATAGATAGATAGATAGATAGATAGATAGATAGATAGATAGATAGATAGATAGATAGATAGATAGATAGATAGATAGATAGATAGATAGATAGATAGATAGATAGATAGATAGATAGATAGATAGATAGATAGATAGATAGATAGATAGATAGATAGATAGATAGATAGATAGATAGATAGATAGATAGATAGATAGATAGATAGATAGATAGATAGATAGATAGATAGATAGATAGATCTTATTTACTGGAAGAATCTGAGGTACTGGCTGAGGTGCATGAAGGTGACGCAACGGGAGCATTTGGTAATGGTAAACATGCTGGGAAGTTTAGTGAGCTTGTCATGATTGCAAAGGTTAGGCGCCCGGCGTATCGTTTGTGCGACTTCCTTCTCACAGTGCTAACCTTCGCCATTTGCCGCAAATTGACATCTTTCAAGTGCTTTGACGTGACCAGCAAATTCATCTAGTCGGCTTTGAAAGATGGCAGCATTTGAATCGCTGAACAGGATTACTCAAAGAGGCGGAGACTAATTTCACAAGAAATCAAAATTCGCGTTCGAATAATCAACAAATTTGCACCAATTGGTGTTTTTACTTATTTACTTTGCTATAGAAATTGCAACGTACGACGTATAGCCGGCGAGCTCGTGAGGTGTACGGATCCTCTAGGAACTAATTCTCAGGAAGACGCCTGCTTCGAGGAGTTCGTTTCCAAAGTGTGCGACGAAATAGATTGGCGTTCCAGTTACTTTTGTGCTTCAATGCATAAAACAGGGTTTCGTTAAAAAAAAGCGTAGAAGTGCATTTTACCGCAAGTTTTACAGCGCATATATCTAAACTGGTGGCATCCTCGGAATTCGTTTCAAATCTGTATGTCTTCTAAACTCACCAGCTACAATTTGTGAATTCCAATATGTGCCGTAAATTAGCAAAAAAAAAAAATAATTTGTCGATTACGCATTTCGATTTATAGGGCAAGTATTGTCCACCTATTTGAGTAATTGAGTTCAAGTATTGGAATTGTGCTACAAGCCATTGGTGAGTCTTCTAAAATTCAAATAGAATTTAAAAAAAGTAAGAACTAACAGCCATATAGGCTGCTGCCTATAAGGCTGTTAGTTGTTGGCTGTATTGTTGGCTGTATTGTTGCCACCGGAAATCTTTCTCAACTAAATTTCTAAATCATATCTAATACAAGTACAGGGATACATAAAGTCTGCGTAGAGTCCCTCCTGGAAAGAAAAATAAATAAAGACTGATGCAAGGGGACGTCCGGTCAATGAGGAGCTCATAAATTATAAACAACGGCTCTCGGCACCATGACATGTAATGATACAACGATGCAATTATGCAGCTTGCTATAGTGCTATCTGCTCTCAGTATACAATAGCTGTAACGTTTTTATTCTTAATAAACCAAATCACACCAAAATTAGTGAACGTCGATATAAAAATATTTCTCCGTCCCCGTCCCCAAGGGAAAGCTTGCTCCTAACCGCACGAAAAAGCCTGTTTATCACGCAGAAATTAACTTCTGACGCGCTGTTTTCATAGCAGTGGGCATTAAGTAGAGAAACGTACTGGCACCTGTGCATGGTTAAGTTGCCTCCACGAGAATTCCGTAAGCACACAATCACTGATTCCGTTATCCACGCGCACAGTGCGCATTTGTAGGTTCCGCGCTCAAAGCTGCCTCCTCCCGTTTGGTTCGCTGGTATTCGCAAAACGAATGACAAGTGAAAAGTGAAATGAAAAGTGAGTGACGTCTCGCAGCACTTCCATGCTGCTGAAGCCCACAAGCACACTGAGGAACACTATTTCCGTGATTTTTTTGTTTGGTCTTGTTTTTTTCTTGTCTCTCTCTCTCTTTCTCTCTTTTTCTCTTCGTTTTCTTACCAGTTCGTTTTGCGCAAATTGCTCAGTCATGAGCCTGTTCCGGAAAAGGCATCGTGGGTCACCCCTTCACGCTGATATTACGATGCGAGTTTCACATTACTTTCAATAATGCGCTCTGACTGCGCCGGCATTAATTGTCCTCACCAGGGGCGTAGCCATGGGGGGGGGGGTAGTCTTATGGGGATTCAGCCCCCCCCCCCCCCGAAACTTTATTGTGCCGTCATGCACCGCCGACCAAAACAACCCCTGGTGCCGGAAAGGATTCTGGATTTTGTCTAGAATGTCCTTTTCACGTTCGAAAAGACATTTCAGCGCGAACATGGCGAAATTGGGCTGGATTTCACGGCAGCGCCCATGCACCGGGAGTCACCTAATGCAAGGAGCCTCATCCGACCACAAAGTTTCAAGGAGGTTTTGATGGTGAACGGGCTCGTCACGACCTATCGCGGAGGCCGCGGAATCTACGGAGCACGTGGATTTCAATTGCGAAATTTTAGGGGTATGAAGTTCTCAAACTTTTGATGCGAAAAGTGCATTGACATTTCCAAAGTCGTGCTTTAGATTTTCGATTCGGGAACTTCGTGAGTTTAATGTTGTTATAAACATTTGACGCCAAAGGTGCATTGACTTTTCTAAAGTCGTACATCAAACCATACAACGAGACAAGCCAAATCAACACACTATCAGACATGTTGACAAAGCGCGCAGCGAGGTCCGACGAGACGAAGCGTTGCGGTGGTTAATTTTTGCCGTCAAATCACAAAAAAGAACATTTTTTTTCCCCTGCACCAAAGCATCCATGTCAAGACCCTAAATCCAGCAAAGGCAACTACATTCCTATTTATTTTTCTACTTTGACTTTTATTCGCGTTGACATTGAGCCTCCTCATTTTTTTTTTTTTTTTTTTTTGTTCTCTCTACTCGCGAGCTGCCGGAGTCAGGTGGAGCGCATGCGTTTTTCTCATGTTGTTCCGACCACCACGCGGCGCATTTCGATGCGCGTTCGTTTTTCTCTAGTCGAGTGTATTTTCGCCTGGCAGAGTTTTGGACGTTTTCTGACTAGCAGACGAGAAAAAGAAACAATGGTCGCTCGCCGGCATCACTGTGGAGACTTGACGTATTGCAACGCGTTCGCTTGAGCGCCACCTCACCGGAAAATTTAGACTTGCCGGTGCAGGATACTGAGCAGCATAGGCGGAGAGTTTTCAATTTCCCGGGGGGTGGGGGGATGGGGGGTGGCTGGGGCCCGGCCTGCTTTCCAAACCCCATATATATATATATATATATATATATATATATATATATATATATATATATATATATATATATGTATATATATATATATATATATATATATATAATCTTGCATTTGAAGCAACTTCGTGAGACCTCGAAGAAGTGAGCGCTGAAGTGACGGCGTTATATGAGTATATACAAGACCTCATAGTAGGAGACAGTTCAATTTCACAGCCTGAGTCCTCTCGGTGGTGTAATCTTCCTTCGTGTAATTGTCGCATACTTGGCGATCACTAATACTGCTTCGCCTTTCCTGCGAAACTGCAGCTTCTCACTCTCTTTTGTTTTTTTCTGTTAGCCTGAGTATAATTGCTGCTGCGCATGACTGCTGTTGATTCTGATTTAGAGTGAATCCGCCTTGGCCTCGTTTCGGTTACTGAGTGCTTTATACAGTGTTCCCCAACTATCATACACCAAGAGTTTAAAAAAAAGAGCATTTGCGTTACTCGAAGACAACATCGTGCACATTGTTCAGTACAGTGGAATAGCCGCCAGTGCTTCTTTCGTTAGTGAGATTTAATTAGGTAGTTATAATTAATTATCTAACTCAAGAAATACCGTCGTAATTATTAAATTGTCAATGAAGCCTTTGCAGGCCGGCACCGCCAAATGACATCTAACTATGGTATTTTCAGCGACGTACTAATTGCGCACAATTCTTTCCGACTCGTAAAGAAACCCCACGAAAATTGAAAAATACCATGTGACTGCGCTCCCACCCGCATCATAAAGCAGCGCCCTCATATAAGCTGATTGAAAGCAACTGTTTTACCTGTCGCGCACCCGAAGAGACAGCGCATCATCTCGATAACGGTACGGAAGGAACACCAACAGTAGGTTTCGCGGCTTCGCAGCTATTCCTTCGTCTCATTTCTACGCCACACTTAATATCTGTCTCTCAAGGCCGACTGATCCCATTTTTGACAAAAGCCCTTTGATAACGAGGCCGAAGCGCCGCTCTGACCACGCACGAAATGCGAAAAGCAATGTAATAGGCATAGAATGTCTAAAAATCCCGGCTTTGCTCGCACGCATCGAAGGAGTGCACGCGGAACCATATTTCGCGCCTGAAACTTGCCTTGGATCAAAGCCAAATTAAAGTGACCGTTTAATTTTTCATGAAAGTGTATACGAGCTGCAAAAGATAGTTCGCGTCAGAAACTAAAAGCGAAATAAACTGACCGGGAACCGACCAACGTGTATAGAGAAAAGGCAAATCCGATGCGTTCAAGAAATGAAATATACCAATTCTAAATGAGCCGAATTGGCAATCAGGATGTCTGCACAAAAAAAAAAAAGAAGAAAGAAAAGACAAAAACGAGAAGAAAACATCAGATTTCAGTGTGCCCCAATTATCTATGAATTCGTAAGCACCGTTAAACACCAGCCTAGAGGACGTGTTGGAATAGGTCTCCTTTTGCAGCTATGCCGCACTGTGTCTGTTTTATCATATATTCAGTGGCTTTCTTGATGACCGACCCCGGAATTCTACGGCAAACATCCGTTACCCTTGCCTTGAACTAATCTGACTCCGTCCCGATCATGTAAGCACTATCCTTCACATAATCCCAAAGAAAGAAATCGAGTGGAGAGAGGTCAGGTGGCCTAGCACAAAACTGGCAAAGTTCAAGTTGGAAGCGCTGCAACATCCGCCATACATCCCAGACCTGTCGCCTTGCGACTTCCACATTTTGGGGCACTTAAAAAAAACAGCTCAAGGGAACCAGATTCATATCGGACGATGACGTGAAAGATTCGGTTAAAGAATTTTTGAAGCGCAGCAATCCAAGGAACTTTATGAGACGGGAATCACGCGACTCGTTAGTCAGTGGGACAAATATCTAATTGTTCATGGAGACTCAGCCACTTCCCACCGAACAACCAGGATCCACCGGAGTTTACGCCGGTTCCACGCGAGCTCCGCGACCTGATCACGATTGCAACCATTCCGCGAAACGTACATCCGGAGCGCAGTCGACGCAAGCACCTAGCCCGGGCGACCACATTGCTCAAACGCATAGACAAGAAAGCGGACGACGTCGCTTGGACGCCGCCGCCTACCGATGCAACCGAGCCTTCACCGCGGTAGCGGTCTCGCCCTCGCAGCGGTCCCTAAACGTCGCCACCGTACTCGCACGTGACCGCGAGGGGGCGGAGCAAGTGGCCATAGCCCTGTTAATGCTCGACGACACGCGAGAGGTAATATTCAGCGACTCGAGACCGGCCATCAAAGCGTTCGAGAGAGTCGTCATCTCTGACCAGGCGTTATACGCGTCCTCCGCGGCGCTGATCCGAGCAACCTCAAGCACCACACCGTCATCTGGTTTCCCGCCCACCTGGGTCGGATCCCGGGCGCCCCGTCCAACCTCAACGAGACAGCCCACGACGATGCGCGCGCGCTTACCGACCGCGCCGTCACCCCTGGGCAACCGCGTCTCGACGAGCTGGAGGCGAACAGGAACGCCCCAGTAACGTACGACGAAATCACTAAACACTTCTACTTGGGGCAACGTCTCTTTCCGCCCCCGCACCCCAAACTAAACAGGCCGCATGCGCTAACGCTACGCTTGTTACAGACACATACCTGTCCCAACCCCGCCACGTTACACATAATCTACCCGGACGTCTACACAGACGATGCGTGCCCCTCGTGGGGCGACGCGGCGACACTCGCGCAGGTGTTCTGGGAGTGTAGAAACACTTCGTCCCAGGTAGAGTCGGGACTCTACCTCGGACAAGTGGGAGAAGACCCTACGAAGCCCGCTACTACAGGACCAGCAATTGGCCGCGCAGCAAGCTCGTGCAGCGGCCGCCAGGTACTCCCTGTCGGACCCTGCGTGGGAGACGCCCACTGCGCGCGGACGTGCGTCCTGCAGGACCTTTAATAAAGTTTGTCCAATCCAACTACTTCTAAATAAAGGACCCTGTTTGTCATATATTCGCATTGGCTCACTTTAATTTGACTCGCCCTCGTGTATTTTGCAGAACTCCTGTATTTTATATATGCTCTCTGTTGCGACTATAATTTCGGTGCAATTACAATACGCGACCGGTCACAGCTGCTCCTGCGCAATACATTCTAACAAATGACAGCGTCATTGAGATTTTTCCGTGGCCGTTGCATATGCATAGAAATGTCAACAAGTTCTTCAGTGACAGAGAGAGAGAGAGAGAGAGGAAAGAGGAAAGGCAGGGAGGTTAACCAGAGAGAAAGATCCGGTTGGCTACCCTACACTGGGGAGAGAGGGGAGGGGGAGGTAAAGTGGACAAAGTTTCATTAAAATATTTGTCCTCAACTTGTTCATTTGATGGCCTTTACATTTTTCATATCAGCGGCATGCACGGTTTTGCTGGTTCCAAACTGATAGAGTTCTAAAGTTCGTGTGATATTTTCCTTACTTATTAAATAGACAGAAAACATGGAAGTATTGATATTAGTTATCTCCGTCACAATTTTTCAGACATACGAGTATATTCTTTCATGGGAAAAAATCTCAGTGCCCTTCCACTCTGTGAATGAGGATGACCAACGAAGCTGTGTATGTGGGCCCCTTAATGGTGAACTGCACCTCCGCCGTGGGTCGGCCCGGCATTGCACTATCTTCGGGATCGGCCCACGTATAGGAAGTGCTTAACGCCTGCTTCACCTCCGCCTTAGGTCGGAACGGCATCGTACTATCTCCGGCATCGGCCCACGCATACGGAGTTTTTTTTTTTTTTTTTTGCTTACCCCGCCAACAACACGAAAATTTCCTTGGAAGGTAAAGGTATACAGCTTCGCTGTAAAATCATATTTTACTGGTCTTGGCAGTTAGTAGCGTTCAAGAATTGGTTTGCGACATTTTGACAATGGCAATACAGTTATTATTTATGTATTTAATGCCTCGACAAATACTGTAAGGAGGAGTCCGAGCTGCAACGTGAGCCTCCCCTTACGTGAGATTAGCTTCCGCTGCCCAGAGAGAGCCGTCGCTGGGTCGTAGATTTGGACTCTTATATTGCAATGCTGTTCCCCTTCGCGTTTCGTCAGTGGTCCGAGCAGCTTTTCACCCATGTCATCACCAGGTTCGGCAGGCTGTGAAAGGTGAAGGATAAAAAAAAATAGAAGCGATCGAGAGATATCCGTACATAATGCTGGTTCCTAATTCGCCTAGTGATAATGCAATGAGCCGAAAGGATGGCTGATACTTTCTCGTGGTACATAACGTGGAAAGACTTTATTAGTCAGTTCTTCGTTCGTACAACTTGCATGTCTTCCCCCTACTTCTTTTAATTTTCCTTGACATTCTTGTTATTGCGTCAGTGGCATGTTCAACGTACGTATTCCAAGTCGCATGGTTCAGGGCAGACCTGGTTGCGAAGGGTTTCGGCATTTGTGCAGGTCTCGTCTGCGTCGTAAATCTTGAAGACCGTATTGCCATCCGCATCGGCCACTGTGCACCAACCAGAGAAAAAGAAATACCACAGTAAGTACACATTGAAATTAGCAATGTTGATGCTCAATTCTAAACACGTGCATGGATAGGATTGCATAAGCGTACCAACCTAATTTTGAATTTCACTACGCAGCCACGAAAGTGCTAAGCCAGATGCGCTACCCGTCATTGTAGCTCAGTGGCTATGACGTTGCACTGCTGATCTCCAGGTCACGTGTTCGATCCGGCCCCGATGGCCGCATTTCTACGGGGGGCGAAATGTAATAACTATCGTGCAGTTTGATTTAACTGTGCGTTAAAGAACCCTCAGTGGTCGAAATGAGTCCGTAGTCCCCCACCACGGCGTGCCTAATCAGGTAATGGTTCTGGCGCATAAAACCCCAGGATTTCATTTCAATTTAAAGCCAGATACGAATATTTGCCGCCTCTCAAAATAAACGCCAATAAACATATAGGGTGAGTAATTTTTTTTAGCAGCGCGAATTAAAAAAAATTGTCTGTTGTATATAAGACAATTCTAGCTCTTGAGCTAACTTACTCGATGAGGCTGTCATTGCTTTTACGAGAAATAGAAATGATTAATTGAACAACTAACTTATTTACATTCATTAATGTATTAATTAATGACATTGCGGCACATTTTTCAATCTACGAATTGTAGCTTGTGAGTTTGCGAGGCATATGCATTTTGAATGAATTCTGAGGAATTCGGACTTTGGCGTGGCATGGTCTGCCGATGAGCAGCGATGAAATTTGGCGCTCCGAAACTGTCCCATTCGACGTGAAACTACTGCTTCTAACATTGGCGTAATAGTGCTAATGAGGGAACCGAGATAGCACAGTGCTCCCTCATGACTGACCTTCCTTGAAGTAGTAGGCTTCACCCTGGTATGGAGGTTGGAGTTGGTAAAGACGCACCTGTTCACCTAGAGTGGGAAGAAAAAAAATAATGTGTCGTTGAACAAGGTAGTTTTCAAGAAGTGATGTAAATTTCTTTTAATCCCTGCAGCCACATATGGAGAGTGGATGGATGGATGGAAAAAACTTTATTGACAGTCCTGAGATACGCGATTATTGCGTCGGCCGAGCCTGGCCGACGCATTGTGGGCTCTCTAGACGGGGCCCAAATTTGGTCCCCGTATATTCGGGGCTTCGCAGTGAGGTATTCCGTCTTGACTGGTCCGCTTGGTCTGTGCCTCGTAACGAGGGGCATCGCCAGAGCATATGTTCTAAGTTAGCTGAATCGCAGCAGTGATGGCAAGTATTGCCAGTATACGTGTCTGGATCGATCGAGTGTAATAAAAATGGGCCGTGGTATATGGCTGGAAAACTTTTCGAGCGTCGTGCGTTGCAGAAATTGACACGTGACCACAGGAAAAGGGTCAGTGTAAGAAGGACGAAGATAATATGTAGGTGGACGTGGGAAAGGATAAATAACCAAATGTGGATGTGTGGTGGACGCAAAAGATGCGAAAAGAGAAGTATTTCAGGGAATAGTGAGGCCATACGCGCTGGAGGCGTAGCTGAAGGTAAGGCGAAGGGGCTCGCGAACTAAATGCGCGATGAACACGTCTTGTACGCAAGTAAAACCTCTTGCGGTGTGGTAAGGATTTCAGACCACTCTCCGGATGACTCCACAGTAGCGTGGTGCGCTGTTTTTAGCAACAGCCAGGCCTTAAACGCAGGCTTTCCGAGTCGTTCGAAAGCGGCGGGCTTGATAGACGCTACACCTCATTTTTGCACTCGAAGTCACGATAACATGCTCTGATTCCAGAATATGAAATTATGAGGCCGTATATGGCCAATGCATTATGGTTCTCGCCACTACAGAAACCGTCAGGTGTTATGGAAAGGATGTGGTCTCTCTCTTTTTCCTGAAAGCACCTTTTAGGTTACTTAGCGCCATGGCACTAAATTTATTTTCCAGTAGAGCCGGAACTATGCAATAAATTGTCGCAGAGGCACTGCTCATACTAAACTAGTGTTAGTTCTTCCGGTTGGTGTGCATCAATCGATCTTAAGTGATAAAAATACGGTGCTCTTTATTGGAAATTGCTTTGATTTCCCTGCTGTGTGACGCGTGCATACATACCAATACATTTCGGGTATCTGCAACTCTATAGGGAATTATTCTTCCTCTACAGGACTCTTCTTAAATGTTCGCGTATGTACACCCGTGAGAAAAAGTATGCGGACGAGGGATTGCGCGATAAAGTCCATTTTTTCATCTGCCTCTAAATGCAACTTGAAATTCAGGACTGCAGTCCAAAGATGGCATTGCGAACTTACCAGTGTACTCATTAATTTCACTTTGTGCATGTTAATTACAATAAAATTGTTTCTTCGGCGACCTTGTCATCCGTATACTTGTGCTCGCGGATGTATGTCCACACCTCATTATGCCTTGCGCGGGAACTACTAAACGCACAGGTAAAGGCGCGCGTCAGAATTCTTTTTATGGGTGTCCTGTAAACCCCTTTACATGGCTGTGCAGCTGTATCCACATGCCTCAGAGTGTGCAAAAACCAAATAGTTAAATTCTCAAGAGGAAGTAAGTAAGGGAGAAGTATTTACGTCGTAAAAAAAAGCAGCCTATTGACGAAGCTTAGATTTGTGGCCTTTTATTGATTCCAAATATTTGCGCTGATCAACGTCTTCTGCATTCTTATACTTGCCATGCCAGAAAGATGTCGTCAGATAAATGCCAGCATGAACTACGGTAACTCTGCGCATAATTCTTTTACGTTTATTTATTTATTTTTGTATGTTTCGCATAATAAAAAAAAAGAAGAGGTGGAGCACGAATACGGTGCCGGCTAATCCTCATCCACTGAAGAGTTGATATTTTGCAAATATGCCTATTTGCACGGTAAAACATACACAGGTACTTGTGTACGTTTTACCCATGTGTCTTGTTTTGAAGCGCTGCTCTTTCTGTGTAAAATAACTGCGGCACTCTTGTGCATGTAATACACTGTACATATACAACATACGGCATCTGTACTACTTAACACGCACTCTTCTGCATTACAGACTAAGCAACCTATTGCAAAGAAACTCTCAGAACAACAGTGCGAAAAAGACAGCGCTACCAGTTAGCTTACAAAGCGCAGAATGACAGGATATATATATATATACACATATATACACATACACACATATAAATAGACACACACACACACACACACACACACACACACACACACACACACACACACACATATATATATATATATATATATATATATATATATATATATATATATATATATATATATATATATATATATATATATATACACGTTTCTTTAGTTTGTCACGTTTTTGACGGCGTCATAAGATGTGCAACATTAGCTCTGGGGACCAACGACCGCACAAGTTCAGCCACCTATGAAGCGGAGTCTTACGTGTGTCAATGCCATCGTATATACTGAGCCCTTTAATATGACAACGGTGTTCAGCGATTGCGGCTGTCAAATTATGTTAAAGCGATAGCTTGCTTTATATATGTATATATATATATATATATATATATATATATATATATATATATATATATATATATATATATATATATATATATCATTTCTGAATTTCTGATCGTCGGTTTCCAATGCACTTACCCCAGCACACAAATATATGCTCTAAATAAGTCCACTAATGCATGCCTAAAGAGATTTCCTCGGGCAATTAAGCCAGCACTCCGAGACGCTTCGCGCGTTCAGAGCGCCGCATAGCAGCAACTCACGTATAAAATTTGGAGCACGCTTAAGCTTCACCCTTAAGAGTGGAACGCGATAGCATTCAAAGATCTGTGACTGCTTGTCAGGCTTCCCGGTAACCGCAGCTTTCTTGCAGATGCGCGGAGGAGAGCACCCTCTGGATTGTGTTGTTGCAAGAAACCGAGTGGGTCGCGCCACTCTATGAATTGTAGAAACGCTGAAAAGGGGGTTTTTGTTTGACTAACACCTCTGCGTCACCCGGAAGGCCTGCGTGGTTGTGGTTCGGAATGATTTCTCGCGAAACGACATCCGACGCCAACACCGGATTTTTTGCGACACGGGGCCCTTAATGCTATGGCGTTAAAAGATAAAAGTTACGGGACGGGCTCATTGCGATAATTCGTTGCGCGTTTGACATCGTGCTAAGGTGCCATGGGGTGTTTTTAGATAAGGTCCCTAGAAAAACCGGGAACTTTATTTCTACAACGTCAAGCAAGTCATGTCGTGTAATTTGACACGTTTTAAGGCTAAATAAAAGTAACGCTTTCTCTACAAGTCACCAATGGCGACTGAGGAACGCCCTCGTCATTGAAATCGGCTGCGCGTCTTTTGTCGTAATGCGCCATTTCGCCTCGCTGGCTCATGAAAGCTTCGCGCACACCAATTCCCTGTTCGTGGGATCTGCATATTTTTTTCCTCTGCTATAAATACAGCTGTACAAAGGAAAGTAAACCTATGACAATTTCTTGTCTTCTCGTTCGCTTTTCTAAGCTCATTTGCCAGGAATTCTCGCTCTAGGCCCCCCAAAAAAAAGAATGAAATAAACAAACGGCAGCCTATGTGTACGCCCTATCCCTGCCTTCCACTTTAGCGTTAACCCCCTTTCCAACCAACTCTTTTGAATCTTCTATTAGAGATCAGTGTAGAGGTTGCAGGCGATGGCCGAACGCACCGTCTCGTGATATATTGGCGTAGTCTCCTTGTGATTCGTACTCGGCAGAGGCTTCAAACCTGCAATAGGTTGAAATTGTTACGATGTGAGAAAAAAGCTACAAAATCACTAAACAGCACTAACGAAAATTATTAACGTCGTTGTGAATATTTTCTCACTTCTACTGCAGTGTTGATTGGGATAGCATCTCTATCTTTTTTTTGCTCAGGGCACCTGGATTCAGTTTATGATCCCTGCTCGGACTTTTGTTCATCTTTAGAACAATGCGCAAACATTGTAAATAGTGTTCTCGTTATAACACCTCAGTCAACCGAGAAAATCGACGTCATTATCGTACCTAACATTGACCCGAAATTTTTCATCTGCAATTCTGGGGCCGAATTCAGGAAGCTTTTCGTTCGTAAGTGATGTTTATCATTGCCTGATCGCCTTCGATAATAATATGTCCCACATCACTATTGGCTGGCACGAGCGATTTTAGCGTAAGAACGTTTTTGCGAATAGGGATCCTGGTTGGTAATAATCAGAGCTTACGTCCTACGTCATCTTCAAAAAGTCTGCGATAATCTTTTGGCACTGCGTTAACGAGAACAAGTACAAGATCCCACTTCGCAAAGTTGGCTGACTGGATGGTGCCCTGCGTGTAATAGCGTAGGTCACACACCTATTTGGTACACGCAGAACGCAATTAATCGCCTTATCTCACTTTAGTGAATTCAATGCTGTTTTGCACTTCCATCTTTTACCTAACAGAAAGAGGCTAGTGGCATTGAGGACGTAAACAACTCAGTGTTAGACCCTGGGATCCAGAGTGTCGTTATTCCGTTAGACTCTCTTTTTTCTTTAAAAACTTAAAATAGACGCTATACCTGGCTATGACAACCACAGGCCAAGCTTGTTTGGTCAAAACTACAGATCTAACCCATTAGTTTGAGATGTCTTCTGGTAATTACGGAGATTTGTATTCGAGTACACACTCTAACATGAACAGACGTAATTAGCAGCAATCTTATATAATTGCTACAAGTTCGTGCTGCGGCTACAAATTTTCTTGTCTAACGTGAACTTCTATGACATTTCCGATACTTGATGTCAGTGACGCCAGGCTACCAGTTCTCCCGCTGTATTTAGCTGTTTTAGTTTCAAGGGGAGGGCTTTGCTAGTGTTTGAGTTCGTTGGTTTTGGTTCGTTGGTTGGTTCGTTGGTTTTGCTAGTTTTGAGTTCGTTTGAGTTCGTTGGTCTACAAGGAACGCCATATCAGGAAGGCTCCCAGCTAAGTTTTGGCCATGCTCATTTGCACCAAAATCTGAGCACACGTACGCACATTTTTTTCCCTTGCGCTTGGTACTAGGCGAATTTTGTGGACATGCGACCTCCTGTTAAATAGCAGAACGCCCCGACAAGGAAGCACCTAGACAAGTGTACTCGAAACGCAAAGAAAGAAAAGGGAAAGGTAGCCACCTCTGGTTCTCACTGTCACCGGCAATCTGGAACGTGCACACTAATTCTGCTTCGTTATTGGGCTGGTCAGAGCCTTTCCACATAACGGTGAAGTCGTGCGATGAGGATGGCTCGAGCAAGGTACCATTTCGGTAGCATTGGTACGTCGTCACCTCGCCTTCATTGTGTATCCTCTGCACACATTGGGGACGTCATACCTTGTATCGATTCATTGTTTCGAACACTAAATTTCTAACACCTTAACGCTCTGTGTTAGAAACGAGGTGCTGGTGCATATGAGAGGGCCTTCACCACCAGAGTAACCCAAGAAAATCTGGCCTCAAAGTTCGTCCTGATGGACGCATGATTCGAACAAGTGCAGAATTAGCAAGTTAGGTGCGCGATAATATACATGTTTAATGATGCACTTCGTCAATTTGCTTCGATAAATGAGCCGCCTCGCTGCCCAAGTTCTTCTCATGCATTACCGATGAAGAGCCGCCTTTGTGGCAGTCTCAGTTGATAAAATCAAACTCATTACTTTATTCAGTGTCCTGCCGCAATATTGCTGCGGCAACATATAACGCACTGATAGAAAGTTTCAGTCATGTTTTGTCGTACGCTTACCGCGCGGTAACCGGTGCAAGGCATGTGGTTTACCGTACTATACTGTGTGGCAAGGAATTCTCGGTAGGGTAAGACGTGGGGAGGGGTGGCTAAAGCTCTCTAATAAATCCGCAGCTACGCGCGGGAAATTTTGACGCCTTTAGTCCCGCTGTCTCGGTAGCGGCCTCTCGCCACAAGCGCCAGGTTGAACGCAACACTCGGTTTTACCACCATGCGTGAAATGGTGGAACGCGCAACACCCGTAAGCGCTTGCTCGTTCCCCTCGTAAGAAAATCGCGTGATTCAAGGGTCTTCGCGGTGCCCACGTGGCCGTTAGTACCGACTGCCGCCAAGTGATCCAGATGAGCGACTGAACATGACAACGAGGGATAAGGGGTGTATACGTATGCATTCCTTTCCTTCAATTCTGTCCAAATCTCGGCCGCTATCTTGCACACGTTCTAAAAACCGACGTTCAATTTCGCCTCACGCGATTGGACTAGATTGGCCTAGGCCGCGATATCGGCGCAACCTGGGCAATCGCGCGAGGCGTAATCGAACGTCGGCTTTTCGAACGTGTACAAGATAGCGGCCCTGATCACTCGTCCGAGCAAATGGTCAGTATGCCACCCAATGACGGAAGGCAATAAAGAATGAATAATAAAAGAATCTTTACACAACGCGGCTCCAGCAAGCCGAGTATGCCTAGAAGTGTTTCGTATTTAGAACTTTTGCATGCTGCCCATAGAACTATCTGCATGGCACGAGAGCAAGCGTAAAGACGCTTTTTTAGCCAATAAGCCTGCTTCTGGCAGCAAGTTCGCCATTTAAAAACGATTCGTTTTTCCGTTCACCGCGTGCCACTGTCGTTCGACTTTATTTGCACGGCCTGCAGGCTCCGAACGCGAACGAAGCGTGCCACCCCGCGTGGGCCATATGCTGGTGTCTCTCTTCAGCTCACTTCTTTTTTTTTTCCTTTTCGTAACACTTTCCCCCGCCCCCTCGCTGACTTCCCATACTCCTCCTTCGACTTCGTTTAACCGTATCTCTTGCTCTGTTCGTATACCAGTTGCAACCCTAATACAGCTGGCGCCACACGTGTAGAAAAGAGTCGTTACTTGCCTGAAAGAAATCCTCCAGATCAGTCGACCCGACCGCCACAACCATTGCAGCAATCAGAGAAACCACGTGTGCGTATCTCATAGACATGGCTGGAAACAACCAAGCGACGGATCATGCGCTTGCATCGAGACACGTCGCAGTTCTGTAGAGGTTTCTTTTCTTTTTCTTCTGTAACCTCAATAACCAGGCCGCAACCTGGCTTATGATAACTCGCTAATCTGTTTCGCTTACGTATGTGGCGCCAAAGTATGACAAGTGTATAACTCTGCGACTACTCGCATTAACCTGTATATTAAACAAAATGAGATGACCTGATGATTAACATGATTATTGCGCCATTTCTCCACTACATCTCCTGAAAGATAAATGACTTTATATGGTGTCCATTTTATTAGTATGGTGTAATAACTAAGCTGTATTCCCAGAAACTATCGTCACCAAGAAGCCAAATATCGGCGGCACTTCACATTACATTTGAAACATAAAAATTCACGACCTAGCAATGTTCTCCGTTGTGCTATATGCGTATATGCGTCTGGCTTGAATCACCGCTTTTCTTTTTTTATTCGAGCGGCTTTCCTTGCGGAAAATGCGGGGATTGTAATGAAAGCGCTGAGGCCCTCCTTGCGTAGAAATTGTTGTGTTGCCTTAGAAAGCTTATCGTCCATAAGCCAACGAATATGTCTGTCCGAACCCGCCATGGTTGCTCAGTGGCTATGGTGTTGGGCTGCTGAGCACGAGGTCGCGGGATCGAATCCCGGCCATGGTGGCCGCATTTCGATGGGGGCGAAATGCGAATACACCCGTGTACTTAGATTTAGGCGCACGTTAAAGAATCCCAGGTGGTCTAAATTTCTGAAGTCCTCCGCTATGGCGTGCCTCATAATCAGAAAGTGGTTTTGGCACGTAAAACTCCATAATTAATTAATTGTCTGTTAAATCAGCTCGTTAACTTGGCAGCTCTACGAATTTTCTCTCGTGGAGGCCTCGTTTCTGAACTGTCACAGGTGGTGAACTTCCACTGTAGATGATGAGACTGTACAATTGGGACAGTTTCCGGAGTACTAGGGTGTAAGACCCTTGATCCAGATGACGTAACTACCGGCTTCCGGCGGTATCCCGCCCTAATTATAACCACTTCATTTCCCAATATGTCAGATTTGTCTGAACGGAAACTGTTACATGACCGGCAACTACAATTTCTCGATGCTAGTGCCCGTTATACACAAAAAAATGTTTGCTACGTTTTCTCGAACAATGATGCGCTGATTCATGTGAACGATTGTGTTTTATATGTTGTATTAGAATGCGATTACAACGAGTCCATTTCAATCGTTACGTTCGAAGAGCGGGTCATATACCACTGAATAACATTCGCCCAATTTTAATTTCACAAAATTTGGCTAAAGTTGCAAAACATCACACAAAAGGACATAAAAACGTCGAATTCGTGATTTCGCAAAACTCGTGGCGAAAATTTGTGTCCGAATCCTGTAACCAGCACCTCACAGTAGCGCTAACAGTTTAGATGTAAAATATTTCGTCCTATCAAAACATGTATTTCGGCATAGTAACAGCCACAATACCTCCATCAACCCAGTTAACAAGAACATATCAAGTGTAATATAAAGGTCGGTTTTCTTTTACCTTAACGTAAGCGTAAACGTAACGTAAATGTACCGTTTTAGAGTCAGCAATAAAGTTGCGAATTTACTATATTCATGTTAATTTTAATATTTACCAACGCTATTTAATACCTATGAATTCCTAGAGGCCTTAAATGAATTATTTGTACCATTCAGCCACTGGAAATAGACTATTCATACAAAAATCTGCAAATGCTATTCCGCGCTTCATTAACGAGGGCCATTATGTATACTCACCAGTGGTTGGAGTTGCAGTTCAGCTCTGACCAGCAGCGTCGCTTTTGCCTATATTGCAAGTGCCTGCACTCTCAATAACTGCATGTGCACATGTTCAGTTATATGAGATCTGTTCAGGCTGACAAAGAAAGCATTCCATGGATATGGTTGTTGACCCTGATGTGGACAACTTTATGTCCTCAGGAAACAGCTCAGACGTTCGTACTACAGTCGGAGTGCCTTCAAAGAGTTGACGTTCAGCACCGCGCTCAAATGACGCCGATACATAACACGCTGCGTTAGAACCTACTCGAAGGATGCGGTTGTTTCCATGATTAAGGAAAGGCTTGTGGGGCACGTTTTTACCACAACATTCCGCAAGATTCGTTGCCTTACCTACAAAGGCAAGTAAATCTCACGTTCGCACGCTCGCTTTAGAGGGTAATTTTAGTTCTCGCGGCTGCTGTCTTTCTCATTGTATAATCTTTTTCTAAGGCAAATTTTTCACGATAGTCATGGTAGAACGTAGTATTTATTTTGCCAAAGCCACCTGTTGTGCTCCCTAGAGCTGTAGACCTGTCAAAACGTGGCGTGATTTATGCAGCGCGAAGCACTGATGGGCGGAAAGGAAAAGAAAAAGAACGACACAGTGCACGTGTTTGTCCTTTTGCTAACGCTTCTTTTTTTCTGTCATATCCGCACGTCAGTGCTGCACGCTGCAGAAATCGCGCCATGAACTCGGACCATTTCGCCCAAATCACTACATTATGTAAACATGTTTCCATGCCGAACGAGACTGTGCTCGTGTGACTGTTGCATGGTTGCATGGGCGAACCTACACATGCACGACAGTCGTGAGGTGAGGACCAACGCATGCAGGGTGATTGGCGATTGGCGATTGACACTTGCGGGTTTCCCTCAACGTTGCCTTCTTCACAACGTCCACCTCAAGCTAATACCACCGCGGCTATATAAAGAAAAGGGGGGGGGAGGGGGGGTTGATGCAGCAATGACTAACTTTACTAGCATACATAAACTGTGTGCATATATGCACTAGAATATTTCTGCTTAAGCATTCCTTGTCGAACTCTGTTACCTCGCGTCAAGGCAAATTTAAGTGCGTCTCACTGCGACCCTCCCCTCTCCCGTGGTATTTTCTGGTGACACGGTCTTCTGGTTATAGGATTGCATCAACAGAAAACATAAATCAAGATTTCGTTCGTTCTTTTTTCCACTAATGTCACCGTGATGTTCTGCACGTCGACGAAGGCTTTGAGTTGTGTGATCTGTAATAACGTCATGGACACCGACCCCATTTTCTCAACGTTGTTCTCTTGACCCATAAGCGCACTTTCCGTTTATATTTTACTTCCTTTTTGCCTCCAAAGCAGATCAATCCGACACAGATCTACTGCTCCTAAAAAGAAAAAAAAATCGCCTGCTAGCACGAGTGACTCTTCCCGAGGACTGAAGTGAGTTTTATAATCGGAGGCAGTTTCGCGAGAGAGCAGATTTTCGGCCAGGAAACTCCATTCAGTTGTAGGCTTAACTTTGTTTTCATCGCTTCTTCCCACACTAGTATACCTAACGAGATACATGTAATTAATTACTTGTATTCAATTACACTTTTAGTTGTCTCGTATTTTATTGATTGCTCTCTTTATTCCGTAATGGTCATTGTAATTCAATTACTTTTTTTTCAGTAACGACTTACATGTAACTACTCGCTTTATTGACGAGACAAGCTGTAACAGGCAACTGGCACCACGATTATCATCGTGGGTGTCACTGGTACTGTATACATCTCTATAGAACTCCTCAGCCACTTAAACTATCTCATCCATATTAGTAATAATATTGCCGGCTTTGTCTCTTAACGCATACATCTGATTCTTGCCAATTCCTAGTTTCTTCTTCACTGCTTTTAGGCTTCCTCCGTTCCTGAGAGCATGTTCAATTCTACCCATATTATACTTCCTTATGTCAGCTGTCTTACGCTTGTTGATTACCTTGGAAAGTTCTGCCAGTTCTATTCTAGCTGTAGGTTTAGAGGCTTTCATACATTGGTGTTTCTTGATCAGATATTTTGTCTCCTCCGATAGCTTACTGGTATCCTGTCTAACGGAGTTACCACCGACTTCTATTGCACACTCCTTAATGATGCCCACATGATTGTCGTTCTTTGCTTCAACACTAAGGTCCTCTTCCTGAGTTAAAGCCGAATACCTGTTCTGTAGCTTGATCTGGAATTCCTCTATTTTCCCTCTTACCGCTAACTCATTGATCGGCTTCTTATGTACCAGTTTCTTCCGTTCCCTCCTCAGGTCTAGGCTAATTCGAGTTCTTACCATCCTATGGTCACTGCAGCGCACCTTGCTGAGCACGTCCACGTCTTGTATGATGCCAGGGTTAGCGCAGAGTATGAAGTCTATTTCATTTCTAGTCTCGCCATTCGGGCTCCTCCACGTCCACTTTCGGCTATCAAGCTTGCGGAAGAAGGTATTCATTATCCGGATATTATTATGTTCCGCAAGCTCTACTAATAACTCTCCCCTGCTATTCCTAGTGTCTATGCCATATTCCCCCACTGCCTTGTCTCCAGCCTGCTTCTTGCCTACCTTGGCATTGAAGTCGCCCATCAGTATAGTGTATTTTGTTTTGACTTTACCCATCGCCGATTGCACGTCTTCATAGAATCTTTCGACTTCCTGGTCATCATGACTGGATGTAGGGGCGTAGACCTGTACAACCTTCATTTTGTAGCTCTTATTAAGTTTCACAACAAGACCTGCCACCCTCTCGTTAATGCTATAGAATTCCTGTATGTTACCAGCTATATTCTTATTAATCAGGAGTCCGACTCCTAGTTCGCGTCTCTCCGCTAAGCCCCGGTAGCACCGGATGTGCCCGCTTTTCAGCACCGTATATGCTTCTTTTGGCCTCCTAACTTCACTGAGCCCTATTATATCCCATTTACTACCCTCTAATTGCTCCAATAGCACTGCTAGACTCGCCTCACTAGATAACGTTCTAGCGTTAAACGTTGCCAGGTTCATATTCCAATGGCGGCCTGTCCGGAGCCAGGGATTCTTAGCACCCTCTGCTGCGTCGCAGGTCTGACCGCCGCCGTGGTCAGTTGCTTCACAGCTGCTGGGGACTGAGGGCCGGGGTTTGATTGTGTTCATATAGGAGGTTGTGGCCAAGTACTGCACCAGGGTGGCCAATCCTGCTCTGGTGAGGGAGCGCGTTACCGGTTCTGGTCACACTCCAGGCCAGTTTATGCAATTTTATCAACACGCGGATTTTTCTTCTTTAATCCGGTGGAAAATTGCGCGGCACCGGGATTCGAACCAAGGACCTCTTGCACGCGAGGCGGATGTTCTACCTCTACGCCACCGCTGCACCGGAAGTCTATTGGCGTTAATATCCAAATAGCAAGTTGTTTTAAGAGTAACCTTTAGCTCCGGCTCCAATGCCACCCATTCAACCACATCAATAACGCATAACTGCTTTTGTGAGACAACCGCTGAACCAATTTGAATAACATTTGTTCCAATTGAGAAAAAAAGTTAAATTCTAATGACATTACGAAGCACAATTTTGATTTAGGGCATGTAATTTTTGGGAAAGAATCTCCAAAATCAGCAAGATTTAAAAAAAAATAGAAGCAAGAAGGTTAAAAAAGTCCATAACTCTGCACTAAAGCAAATATCACAGCTCTATCAATTGCATATGTTAGCCCTCTTAAAGCGGACGAATTGGATATATAAATTAACAAGTTAGGCGAAATCGTCAGAATCTTTACGAGGGTTCTGCAAAGGTCCTACTCGTAGATTATTGGTGTACTTCAAGGTGGTGTATAATACATCAATGTTTTCCGCTTTAAATGTATTCTTAGGGGAAATTGAGAGAATTGTTAAAGTCCTTTTGCATTGCTGAGCTGCAGAGCTGTAAACTTGATAGTATCGCTTTTAAAAATTTCGCAATATTGAACTATCTTTATTTAAAAATCGACGCCCTAAATGAAATTTTTGCTTCCTATAATCACTAGATTTAATTTTTTTTTATTTTAAAGGCAATAAACCTCCTCATATTTGTTGCATCGATTGCCGAGAAAAAAAGACTTTTCCGGTGTCCGTGTACTTAGAGAGGAGATCCCGGGCTTCCTTTTAAATCTTGACAACAAATTCGCACATAGGCCGTCTGCAATAGGGCCTTCATTATCAATGACTGAATTATAATGAGCAAAGTCACGCGCCCAGCGCTTTCGCTCACGAAGTGGTGCCCCTGCGCAGCTACATTTCCCCCTACTTCAGAATAATTTGAAACAGTGTTCACTTCAATCATTCTCTCTCCTTTCAGACACCGATAAGTGCTTTTTATATCTAACATATTCAAAAAGAAAAGAAGGAATAGTCGGCAATACTGAACCATGAATTCTCGAATTGAATACGAATCTAACAGCAGACTGTCCGGTTAGTATTCGAAATTTCAGAACAATCGCACACCATTACTGAATACTCATTAGTGTTTTCTTCCATTTTCCATTTCTTCTTTTCGCTTTTTTTGCGATTAGATCAAACCTTTTGTTTCCAACTGAGTGTCCATCTCCACTTACACCTATTTTCTTCCTTCTTTAATACTTTGTTTAAAATTGGTACGTTTTAACCGAGCAATAGCTTCACAAACATGACAGATCCGAGCCGCGAGTCTTGCATATACGCTGCTGAAGGAGCAAAGTAACACCAGCATGACCGGGATGTTATACTCCTTCAATGGCTCAATGTGAATTCTTATCACAAACGAGAGATAAGAGATAAGCGTTAATTAAACTTAGCTGGTAAAATTTACCACGGGATCGGTTGGACGTCAGAGCCAATGTGTATGGCCCGTTTTAGAAATCTAAAGAGAAATAACGCCTAGAAATCGAAATGCTCGAGAAGTCGGCTTCGGCACACAGCGTGGCTTTTTTACATCCGACAAAACGAGAACATTTCAGAGAACAGGAACGTTTATCTGGCGGCACGAGAAGGTCGCGTGGCTTATACAAAGATCGAGCGAACGACAACTGAAGTAGCGAATGTGTGACTCATGTAAAGAACTCTGCAGAATCTTGAGGTGATCACGTGAAAGGCAATTCACTACAGACTTTAAAAATTACCGTTCTCATCTTTGAACGGCCCATGTCGGTCAGAAGGGCCGTTCCTCTGAAAACGAAGCCACGACCTTTCACCTGGGACGATGGAGTCGATATGTTACTATAAATAACTTTGTGAACGCGCTCGCGTGCCTACACATTTCCCCCTACCTCCTCCCCCAACCCCCAACACCCTATTCCCTCCAACCCCCCCCCCTCCCCCCGCCTTGAGAAAAAGAAGAGAACGTTAGCTCTGCAGCCACCTGGAGTTGCAGGCTGAGCCGTGGGCTACACGTTTAAATTATATACATTCTTCCACGTTTCCATCCCACGGCCTTACATTGCACGCGAGTATATACAATATACAGTGGCCAGCGGTGAGCCTTCCGGGTTACTGGAATGCCAAGCGAGGAGTCTCTTTAGCCTCGTCAGCACAATCGTACGTCTCTCAAGCGTCGTTCTATTGAACGAAGTTTTCCTCCATACCGCGCGCGGAGCGCAGCTTATGCAAGCATCGGTGGTGGTGGTGGTGGTGGTAATGGTGGTGGAAGTGGTGGTGTTCTTTAATAACTGCATACCGATGGGGAGCTAGGCTACATAAGAGCCGACTATCCCAATACACAGTCGAGGAATGCGCACGCACATGCCATCAAACACACAAACATACTAACTTTAAAAAAAAATTGTATAGAAGGGAAAAATAAACTAGCAGCCTCCTTCATGGCATAGCTCCCACGTTTGTTTTGGCAACGGAAATGGCAAATGGCAAATACATCAGAGAAATTACGTACAGATCATTAACATTCACGCATATATGTGAGTACATATTACTACTCCGCGATAAAATGAGCCTAAAGTACAGTAACATATCGTTTATGCCCCTGTGTAAACGTATACAGAGCTCCATGAAAAGTGTGAAGTGTGTACAGTTTCCGGAATGGTACCTCTCTGCAGTACAAATAATCGCTATAACAGTCTACGTAGAAAATCGGCTAAGCCTTTTTTTTTATAAATGACCTTTTTCAGTTATATATGCTCTGGACATGAATCAAGCCGCTCCTAAAATGTATTTCCTAAGTATGTTTGTCTTTATTTCTACATCATGCTGTACTCCAACTGACGTGTATTGAATTTGTGAAACGGAGAATATTTTGGTATTGTACTTTCAATTACTGTTTCAAATTATTATCCATTTAATAACAATGATTATGTAACAGATAGTATGCAGACGAGGGGTCCCAAAGTCAACGACTGCAACGAGACTTCATTACGTATATTTTTTGCGTAGGAAGGTTTTTGTATTGTGTGATGATTTCTTGCCTTTTTGTTTATTGGCATCTACGTTTTCATGCTTTGTTAGACGCTTAACTAGTGTTAGCGCGACTACTGTCGCGGTGACTTCATGTAAGGATGCGTAGAGGGAGCCTGTCAAGCTGTCGAACTACAAGATTTCGCCCTGCTCCCTGCATTTCTCATGTATGAAATGCAGAAATAAAATTCAATTGAAATATAGTCGAATTGAATTGAAATTCCGGCTAGCATTTCTTGTGTACATCACAAAAATTAATGGTATCCTTCTGGCAACAAGGTTGGGTGAAAATAGTTTACGTAAATTGGATATAACACCGACGAAAGTTATTCCATATAGTCCTTCAATAAAGTATTAAGGGACTCTAATTATTCGTTCACTGCTGCAAATATGCCTCATCGTTAAACGGAGGTTTACTTAACCATTTCCCTTCGCAGCGACGGGCATTTTACAGCAGCACAGTTTGCTCCAATACTACTTGCCAAGCAAAAAAAAAAAAAGAAAGAGAACAGATTGACGCAAGCTTTAGCCTCTGTAGAACTTTTCCATTGCACAAATTTTTCGTACGTGGCAAACTGCACGCAGTGAAAAAAGAATAAGTTGATCCTCGCTCGTGAACTGTGCGTGCTACCCATGGCAGGAGCTCAGAAAAAACTCTGTAGTGAGCGGCGGGGTACTTACGCGTATACTCCTTGTTTCTGACACGGACTCTGCGCTGACTATAATGCGCGAGGGCCAAGCCGAGTCCTTCGAGTAGCTCGTAGATAGTGGCGTGTCGGTCAGCACTGCAGCACATGAACGCGTAAATGTGATTTAGTGCCCAATATTTTTCGCCGAGCTTCTATATACGTGAGGTTCCAGACGTCTCAACACGTATCGACACATTCATTCGTGACAAATATGCGTCAAGCAAGCTTCACTCCTACTGGCTCCTAGATTCGTCTGACGCTATTGCAATTGGGAATTTAAAAAAAATTCAAGGCAATGATAAATTTACAAAATGTTGAAACCATAACGCAGAGTTTATCGAAGTAAATTTTGCACCAGAGAAGGGCTTCCTCTGCACCGAAGCAGCAACAAGCTTCTTGCAGCTTTTGCAAGGTTCGAGCGTATTCAACGCACACAAACTGTATTTTACTATAATATTTATCACATTCCATTACAAGTTTTCCTACCCAGGCGGTCTCAATGACCCGAGTTGGAGAAACCGATAAACAGCCTTCACACCAGCGCGCGCGCGGCAACACAGTCCTACAGCTGACGTCACACGCGAGAGAGCGCCAGTCAGGCCCGCGCTCTCCACACTCGAGAACGTAACTAAAAAAATATGTTGTTGGCTACTATACACATGGAACTGGAACGCGGAGGAACTCACCCCGTTTCTTTATTTTTTTTTATTTTTTTGCATAATCAGTCATGACTAATTCATCAACTTGGCAAGCTTAGAGTTAAAGAAAAACTGTCAATGAGAAAGCTGATCCACGTACGGAATACATGGCAGTTAATGCAACCGGTGGCTCAACAAACAATTCGTCCAGTTTCACAGCAATCGTGTCCACCAAAACAACAATGGGTATACCTGCGCTCGTGGTAAACCAAGCGACACAGTAAATATCTCGATCGGTCCCAACCAGCCTAATTAGTTATCGTTGCTTTTCTGCACAACAAACTGCCGTACCTGACTGCCAATCTGAAATTACAGGCTAGATATGTATTTGATGTTTTGTTCTCCCTGTCTTTTCCCACTTCCTTTTCCTCACCATGCACCTGTGTTTATTATTGATAACTTAGGTGTAACTGTGTATTATTTGCCAGCGTATATGTAACTGTGTATTAATGAACAGTGAGGATGACCACAAGAACATCTGCACAAGTCTAGGCTGGTTCCCTACCCATTTATGCTCATTCTGCGGTGAAGCTGATAGACAATTTCTTTTTATCCTGTCGGCGTTTCAGAGTATTACAAACTTCCCTTCGCCATCTTGGTCTGAATTTATCTGTTCCTGTAACAACACTGCGGCGCATTAGACATCTAATAAACTGTAGCAATGCTGCCTCTTGGAACCTCTATTCTTGAATTCACTTCAGTCACATAAATGTTCGCTCCGTAGTGCGGGACTATCTTACTGAAACCAATCGATTATCTTGCTAAATTGAATTTTTATTTCTTTTTGTATTTGACAGTGTTCAAAACCTAAATTCATCTCTTTCGTCAATGCCCATTTCTCCCAACAAGCCGAGTCTTGGCCAATCTCCCACTGCGGACGAGGGAAAGATTTTAATGCGGGATGGCTTTGTCAGGCTGGTGAAATGCCTGACATGCTATATACTCCAGATGACTAAGGTGAAATCAAAACTAAAGGCCAGGAACAACAAAAAAGAAACCCAGTCAACAGCAACAACTGCAGCGCGGTGTTTTCCGGAGCTATATATAAATGTCGTACGCGTCTAGGCATCCAAAACGTAGCCGTAGCAACCAGAAATGGAAGCGCGGACGACGGCCTCGATATATCGTGTTCGGCCTTCGCTGCTGTTGCCGCTGCTGCGCCAGTGCGGCGGGCGAGCACAAAGAAACGGACCGGCTCCGTCCCCCACGGCCTGTCCATCACAAAGCGCACTCCGCACCCCCGCTGAGGCGCTCGGAGGGGGCCGACAACGAACAAGGGCGCTCGAGACACGGGAGAATCAAGTCGATCCCCCGCCGACCAGACGGGAGCGCCCGGGAGGACGCATGCGGTGGTCGTTACTAATCCCGGACGCCGCAACCTGTTGTCGTGGCAACGGTACCAGTGTCGAAGTCGTGGCCACAGTGTTTCATGCTTCGCGCAGGCTTAAAGGGGCTATAAATATTAAAAAAATAATAATAAGTTGACCTGTAATACCCTTCTATAACTTAGAAAAATAACATTCTGGGGTTTTACATGCCAGAAACCACGATATGATTATGAGGCATACCGTAGTGGGCTACTCCGGATAAATTTCGAGCATCTAAGGTTCCTGAACGTGCACCCATTGTACGGTACACGAGTATTCATAGACGTATCTACCGGGGGGCACTTGCATACACTTAAACATCACGCACAATTCTTTGTTTAACTATTAAAGTTGTAGCAAATGCGCATTCGTTTTGTGCACTGTACTGCTGCTACTGGCGGGGTCCAGAGCCTCTGTGAGGCACTCATTGCCTTATGTCCATATACCATCTTGACATTTTACATAGCGGCAAGAAATAAATGCAAATTCAAAGAATTTTTCGGACCCCCATAGTTCACCACGTGTGATGGATAAGTAGGTCTTTGTCCGTTAAAGATAAGTAACCGACGGACGCATTTCCAGGCTCTTTCACTTATTGTTATAGTAATTCGCAATATATATATATATATATATATATATATATATATATATATATATATATATATATACACGGACAGAGAGAGAGAGAGAGAGAGAGAGCTCAGATCATTTGCGGTTTGTCCCCCCCCCCCCCCCCCCCCCCACACTCAAGAAATAGCCGATACGCGGGCATTTTTGCATTTCGCCTCCATCGAAATGCTTCTATGTATAACTTCAGGTCGTTCTGTGTGCCCTGTTGCGCTATACCTCGAGTCATGCGCAGTACCAACCAGCCAACCAGTCTGTTCTTCACCCTTCTATATACTCACTGACGACTTTCCGTGGCAACAAAGGAAATACGGTGGTAAAACACGCTCGAGTAAGGGAGCTTCTGAAAAAAAAAAATACATCCAATGCTCCGCGTTAGGGAAGCTGGGGAATACAGGACATAAACGTCTTATATACGACCGAAAAATGAGACAAAACAGACCAGTGAGTATTAAACTCTGCTTTTCCCTTTCGCGTTCAAGCAAATGAGAAACCGCCATAAGTGCAAGCTACGCCGAAACCTTCATGTCTATCTTGAAATTTGATTGCCCCACTATTTTGAAATATCTGACGTCACACTTCGGGTTTCCGCGCAACATTCAAAACACGGAAGTGAGGATGTCTTCTCGCAAGCAACCTCTTTCTGCGAGATTAACAACAGAGTTTTGAAAGAATAATTCATCTCTAAAGTGATTAAGTGTTTCCATCTAGTGTCCATTTGAGTGGAAATTCTCACGTGTTCTCTGCTTTTGCAGCACGTTGCGTATACTTCTCATGATGTCAGAACTTCATTGATAGACCGAAAGACAAACCCTAATGGTATCGAGGGACATAATTTGTAAAACAAGGGATAGAGAGAGAAAGAATGAATGAATGTATGGTTTTTATTGGCGCAAGGGCCAAGTATAGCCAAAGAGCGCCAGGTCCGTGGTGATTAGTTCGCAATGTAGTTATAAATTCAATGAAGTTGATGTGGCGTGGCTGTAAAGGGGCCTTAAAAAATAGTCGCTCTAGAATGCGTAAAATCTATCTGTAATAAGATTATGTCGATGACAAATGACGTGTTCTATGAGTATTAAAATCCATCGTGAAAGAATGATGCAAAATAGAAAATATGAGATGGTAAAATTACCTGGAGCACTACTGCCTCGCCAGAGCTCTTGAAACACGAGGGCCTAGAGGCACGTGCTATACGGAACAGCTATCACAGCGGCATCCTCTGAAGAGAGGAGACGCTACGAACGTGTGGGGCTAATAACATGCGACACAACATCTTTCAGAAAACCTAGGACTACGTTGGTGTCAAAGAGCGGTTCTGAGCCGAGTAACATTACAGGATGAAGGGGGATGTGCTGCCGGTATGCTAGGGGAAAATGTTTCTTTCTTTCAGGTTCGGCTTTCCGACGCTCCAAGAGGATGTGGAGGATGGTCAGCCTCTCACCACATCCACCACAAGTTGGCCGTTCATTTCCAGTAAGCAGAAAATTGTGGGTACCAAATGTGTTCCCTATTCTGAGGCGACAGAATAGGACATCTGTTCGCCGACATTTTGTTGGGAAGGGCCAAAAACCTAACTGTGGCTTTATACCGCGCAGTTTATATTTGTTTCTGCGTTACACATGCGTTGCCAGTTTTGTCGCAGTTTCTTTCTTAAGAAAGGCTTCATATCTGTGACAGGGGCAGCAGCCGGGGGAAAAGTGGTTAGTGATGTGAGTGATGTGGCCATTTTGTCAGCTAGTACATTACCCTCGATGCCTCTATAGCCAGGTACCCAGCATATTACTACGTGTCATTGTGATGGATAAATATTGCATAAGAGCGAGTGAAGTTCAATGACAGCAGGATTTATATGCTTTTGTAAAGAAATGAGCGCTTTTACAAGACTTAACGAGTCTGTAAATACTATTGCTCTGTCGAGTTTTAATTTATTTATGTGTTTTACTGCAGACAGTGCTGCATAGGCTTCTGCAGTGAAGATACTTGTTAGCGGGTTCAATACGCCAGATTTAGAAAAAGTGGGACCAACAGCAGCATAAGATACACCAGCATGTGATTTTGACGCATCTGTGTAGAATTCTGAGCACTACTTCGATTGAAGTTCACGGAGAAAGAATATACCTTATTTGGCAAGTTATAAGTGCCCCAAGGGCCTTTGTGCTGCATAGCCTTGGACGCCGTCTTTAGCCACATATAGCATATGAGGCGCCACCTTGTGTTCATGATAGCGCAGTTAAGGGCGATATACAGGTGGCGACGCCACGCCGACATTGTCGCACTAGCCTCGAGTACGTCACAGACCGTAGCAGTGTCTGGCCCACGTTGCTCAGCATCATTCAATCGACAAAAACTCGGCTGGGCAATTTCTGTAGTTGTTTTTTTTTGTTAGCGTGAAAAAAATAAGAAAAAAATTAATGTACATAGCAATACTGCGAAATTCGCGACGACACAAAATTGCGTCATCCACACCGCATTCGGACAAACAATTCAGATTTGGCCTTCGTTCACTTCATTGTTACAACATATTTTGTTGCTGAACAAACACCCAATCCCTGTCAGAGCAATACGGTTGTCCGTGACGCCGAGTACGCTACGTGCAAGCCAAGGGCATGTTTAATTTAGATGCGCCATAGTATTCACAAATTCCGCAGACATGGCTTACAAGTAGCGCACCTGACGTCACGGACAATCACTTCGTAAACCATTCGTAAACCTTCGTGAACAATTCTGCAACCAAAAAAGACATTCGCTATCGCTTCAACACAGCGTCGTTTCGTCACTGGCAAGCTCTTGGACCGGACTGCATCGCTGAAGCCCGCAGTTGTCTCGTGTACTATAATTTCTACGATGCTACTGGAAACCAACGGATTAAACTCAGGTTTCCAGCTCCCAACCGAGCCATAGGTCCGTGTAAATAATTCTATAAATAACGGCGTTCGTTTTACACATCGCACTGCTTTCATGTCTGGAAGACCTGCAATATGCGGAGCCGTTTTGAAGTGACAGTAAGAGGTTGCAAATGCCTGGCGAGCGACCTCCGATGTAAGAAAACTCCATAGCTATCGTCAGTGATATAGTTGCGCTCTAGAA
This sequence comes from Dermacentor variabilis, assembly GCF_050947875.1. NCBI lineage: Eukaryota > Metazoa > Arthropoda > Arachnida > Ixodida > Ixodidae > Dermacentor > Dermacentor variabilis. Next base: position 66,388,502 of record NC_134572.1, read on the forward strand.
GAAATTTGTCTTGACAAGAGAGTAACATTGATTTTATTTATCATCATCATCATCATTAATTCTGTGTTGTCGAGTTCAGCACACTATCGGGTGCACAACAAGCATGTTCCAAAATTGCTTCAAGAGCGGTGGTGGCAGGTGTTGCCCAATAGAGCATGTAATTTGCCTTGAAAAACGTTGTTGGTGTTCTGGCAACAACATTCCAAAATCACGAGGAGCACTTGCACGGAGACATATTTGAGAAGCTACATTAAAGCCCCACACTTGTGGGAACGTAACTTGCGCTTTGCATTAATTGTAGAATGAAAATGCTAAAAGAAACACACAAACACTGTTTCTCCTGTGCAACGTTAAACTATCTGGAAACATTCCTACAGGTTCTTTGTAGCCGATCAACTCCATACTTTGAGTACAAGACGCCTAAAGACATGCCGATCCATGCATGCATTCGCGAGTGAAAATAATTCCCCGAAGCTCGCTTCACCACAATATGTGTACTTGCGGGGGAAAGCCCACCTTCGAACCACGCTGCTTATACTCTGTGGATATGAGGGGAAGGTTGTGGTTGATGTGTAGCCAAAGTTCAAAGTGGGTAGTTCAATTACAGCGTAGAATTTAGCCCACCGTCCTGTGAGAATTATGAGTCACTGATATCAAATTTGGTGGATGGAGGAAGATTATGGCTGACATGCATGCAAAGTTAAAAGCACATGGGTGCGTACAGCCCTGATTAAAAATTCTTTAAAACAAAAATAAGACGAGCTGGGCAAGTTGGTGCGGTAACACAGTGAAACAGCTCTAAAGACAAATGCAAAAACAAGAAACAAGTAGCAATTGCGTACCCAAACACGTTATAGTGTGTGGGAAACAGTGCTAACACATGAGTGATATGCGAACAACATAAGAAAGTGTGTGGTTTTTAGAAGACACTGAAATATGTAATGCAACAGCTTTGCTAGAGATTGAAACTTGATTCTAACAAGTCATGCAAGCCTGTTGTCTTTTTTTAATTGTGGAAAAATTTCCCTGCGGACTTTAGTCATTCCTACGCTTGAGTCACTTTCAAAGACCTGTGAAACAGACTTGAATTAGGCGTGTCTTAACATTATTGCTTCTCTTCTTAGTAAGCAGTGCTGATGGCTCATGAAAAAACAGCTTAATTATTTACATTTATCAGAAATGAAAACATTGCCACTTATATACACAGGTCTATGTGAGTTAATACATCGCTTTTATGCTTCACGTGGTGGACATTACGTGCACGAAAAAATCCACTTCTCAAACATATATTGACTAAAACTTACTAATTAAGCCTGCAACAATTCTGGAACATGCAATACAAAATTGAAGCTACGTAGTATGCAAAGCATACCCATTTGCTAGCAATCTCGTGCCTTGCACCTCTTTCAAGAAATGTGCCCCTGAAAATATGTGGCTATTGGATTGGTGTTCCATTTATCGTGAGTGCATTTTTCAGTAGTTTCGCTAAGTGCTAACTGCTAATGCAGCTACAACTTATTTAAAGAACTGGCAATGCCAAGCAAAATGTTAGTTGTTTTGTAAATGCCACTTGATCTGCAGCCTCCATATCATTCCACAGCTTATTTCAAACAATGATGTAGCTTAAGATGTAGTTTTTCCATTAATTTATGTGGTGTTTTGCATAGAAGTAGACACATCCGATGAATATTAATCACAATAAAGCAATCAATGAAAGGCTCACACAATATATATTATTATTCATAGAATGTGTTCCTACAGTGTTTATATATACAAGAACATACACACAAAAACGTTTTTCTGGCATTAGGAAATAGATTGCAGACAGTTTGGCTGTGCCACCCACAGAATATTGTGTGAAAGCCATCACAGCCATTGCCAAAGACAGACCTGTAGTAGCAACAACTTAATTTGGACGAGTTGGTTGATCTTGAGTGAAACTTGAAGCAGCACGAAGAGGACGATGACAGGAACCAAAAGCAAACACTACTTGTGAGTTTGCTTTCAAAACTAAATTGCAGGGTTTTAAGTGCCAAAACCACAATCTGATTATGAGGCACACTATAGTAGGAGACTCAAGAATAATTTGGACCACCCGTGGTTCTTTAACGTGCACCCTAATCTAAATACACAGGTGTTTTCGCATTTTGCCCCCAGCGAAGTGCAGCCACCATGGCCGGGATTTGAACCCGTGACCTCGTGCTTAGCAGCCCAGCACCATAGCCACTAAGCAACGATGGCGGGTAGCCATAAACATTATCTGTTCACTGATGCCAAGAATTCAGAGAGAAGCTTAAGGTATGAAAATACAATATTTATTAGTAAATTTATTTAAAGTACAGTTGTAATTATTATTATTTTCAGTATATATTTTATTTTATATATTAAAAACTGTGACTAGTATACTGTACAACTACTGTTGGCCTTGGAAAACATGGAGTTGAAGGCATTCAACCTAATATCCAGATTCAAACGAAAATTTATGTATGAGTGGCTGCCCTGCCAGGAACTTTTCAAAGTTGATCATGAAACTCTTGACCACCTGCAAAACAGCAAAGCACAAGAATTTAGCACTTGTACAGTATTAAGAAAATAATGAACTCTGTGTGCAAAGCCAACACTATTCAAACACGTAAATGTTTGCAACCAGCTGTGTGCAAGGCAAAGTTATGGCTAATATGCGTCCACTACATAAACAGAAGATGGCTGTAGGTTGCTGCAGCAATTATATTGAAGATCAATGAAGACAAAAAATGATGTCACAACTGGGGTTCCAAATTCATGTTCAGGTGAACCTAGAAGTGCATCAGGCATCAGTTTTTTTTATTCCATAAGCACTTAAATCAAAGCATCCTTCCTGTATTTCTCCATTTCCACACACATGCAGTTTGACAATTTGGTGGATGCACTTCAATCTACCAGATCAAAACGTATTGATTTAAATCTACGTTGTCCTTAAATGTCAGCAGATACCCAAAAATAAAAGTCAAAAATAAATATTTCCTTGAATGTAACCCAACTACATGAATCGCTGACACAGATGATTCACTTTTTCATCAATGATAGTTGCAACTCCTTAAGGTAACTACTTGGCATGGTTACGAGCTCCCAGCTATAATTATTTATGAGGCTTAATGTCCAAAATCTAACAGTGAGCTGCGAGAGACACTGCAGTGAAAGGCTCTTGATTAATTGACAATAGAGAGTACACCTAAATGTAAGTGCACAAGCATGTCTGTATTCTAACTCCACTGAAATGTGTTCATGGTGGCCTCAGCTTAAAATTAATAAATTAGAGCTTCTCAAATTTTCAGGTAAGTGGTACAGTATTTTCCCCAGTGCTTTCATTACACCATAACATTCACAAAAACAGCAAGTTCAATATGAGGGTTAAGCTGTAGTCTGCACTTCTGCTGTCTGCGAAAAGACAGCAAAAACGCTTTTAGTAGTTAGTGATTCTACTCTTGCAAGTGCCTCACACTATGCCAAAATGTGATGCAGTGGTATTCCACAAACATGAACACAAGCTGACAACACAGATTCCCGATTTCTTAAACCTCTCATGTATACTTAGTTTCATACATAATATGATCTATTTATTACATGCAAGGCGTCGGAGATCGGATGCTACTTGCAAATGGACAAGACTGACACAGCTCATGATGTGCGCTTGCGACCATAGCAGAGCATGTCGCATACAGGAAGCACAAAAATGCACAAATAATATGTGGTTTGACATAGCCTTGCCATCGCAAATCGTAGTTGTACTATAGACCAGAATTTTGCAGTGCTTCTGGGGGCATCCATCTTGTTATACCGCTCGGCAAGTTGTTAGCACATTCCCAGCCCATAAATAGACTGCAGGATGTGCATGCGCCAAGAACATGCTCAGCAGTATCCTTTTCGCTGGTTCACCTGTTCCCGCAGTCCCCAGAATCACTGCAAAATTCTGGTCTATATGAGGTAGTTGTTATGTAGAAATTGTTGCAGTTCATGAACAACCGCACTGTGAAACACGCGGAGCAAGACTTCTGTGACAGCACTACTTGCGCACTTGTGCAGCATCACCTGCTATGTATGAAATCGAGTATAGAAGATACTTAGAAAAGCACTTGAACAGGACATGTAAAATAATTTGAAGGTCACTGCAACACATTTATGGTAATGGCAACAAGTCCCAAATGATCAAAGGTGTACCATGTAGTTTATTGTTAAAGAGAACAATCTAATGGACGGCTCTCACCACAAGTGCCGGCTGAAGCTATGTCAATGCACTGCACACCTGTGTCGAGAGGTGCCAGTACCACCAACCACAAAGTCATCTTCTGCATAGTCTGGTGATTGTATACTTACCAGGGTGGAAACAGGCACATGTTCTGCACTCATGAGTTCAATACAGCAACGGACTACACTGTATGTGTACAGTGGCAGCTACTACAGTCGAGTGCCATTAATTCGACCCTGACCGATGTCCCCCTTTAAGGTTATTTTCGCCGCGGTAGAACTGTGTGATGCAGCAAAGAATGCAAATGCCACGAGAGCTGTTTTGTTTTCGTATCCGTTGCACCGCGCAAGAAATTTTCGAGCCAATTTTCTCAAAAAAAGAAGAAAGAGAGAAAAGGTGTGCGTTCATCATCATCAGCCTATTTTAAGCCCACTGCAGGACGAATGCCTCTCCCTGCGATCTCCAATAACCCCAGTCCGGCGCCAACCAATTCCAACTAGCGCTAGCGAATTTCTTAATTTCATCACCCTACCTAGTCTTTTGCTGTCCTCGACTGCGCTTCCCTTCTCTTGGCACCCATTCTGTAACCCTAATGGTCCACCGGTTATCTAACCAACGCATTACATGACTTGCCCAGCTCCATTTTTTTCTCATAATGTCAATTAGAATATCAGCTATCACCGTTTGCTCTCTGATCCACACCGCTCTCTTCCTGTCGCTTAACGTTACACCTAACACTCTTCATTCCATCACTCTTTGTGTGGTCCTTAACTTGTTTTCAAGCTTCTTTGTCAGTCTCCAAGTTACTGCCCCATATGTTAGGACTGGTGGAACACACTGATTGTACACCTTCCTTTTCAATGATAAGGGTAAGTTTCCAGTCAGGAGCTGACAATGTCAGCTCCTGTCAGCTCCTAAAATTTCCTTCTCATAATCAGGATTCCCTGTGAGTAATTGACCTGGGTAAACATACTTCTTCACAGACTCTAGAAGTTGACTGGTGATCCTGAACTCTTGTTCCCTTGCCTGGCTATTCATCATTACCTTTGTCTTATTCATATTAATCAACCCCACTCTCGCTGTTAAGGCCCTCAATCATTTGTTGTAATTCGTCTCCAGTGTATCTCGTCTCCAGTTGTAACTCGTCTCCTGAACAGGACAATGTCATCTGCAAACCAAAGGCTGCTGAGATATTTGCCGTTGATCCTTGGTCCTAAGTCTTCCCAGTTTAATAGCTTGAATACTTCTTCCAAGCATGCAGTGAATAGCATTGGAGAGAATGTGTCTCCTTGCCTGACTTCTCTCTTTATATGTACCTTCCTACTTTTCTTGTGGAGAACTAAGGTAGCTATGGAATCTTTGTAGATATTTTCCAAGGTATTTACATAAGCGGCCTGTACTCCTTGATTATGTAATGCCTCTATGACTGCTGGTATTTCTATTGAATCAAATGCCTTTTCGCAATCTACGAAAGCCATATAGAGAGGCTGATTGTACTCAGCGGATTTCTCGATTATCTGATTAATCTTAATGTCATGGATGTGATCTATTGTAGAGTATCCCTTCCTGAAGCTAGCCTGTTCCCTTGGTTGACTAAAGTCCAGTGTTGCCGTTGTACTATTGGAGATTATCTTAGTGAATATTTCATACAGTACTGGAAGTAGGCTAATGAGCCCATAATTTTTCAATTCTCTAACACCTCCTTTTTTGTGGATTAGTACAATGTTGGCATTTCCACTTCTCTGGGACCCTTGAAGTCGACAGACAGTTCGCATAAAGGGCCGCCAGTTTTTTAAGCATTATGTCTCCTCCATCGTTGATTAAATGGACTGTTGGACTATCTTCTGCTGCTTTTCCCCATTTCATGTGCTGCAAGGCCCTTCTAACTTTATCGCTAGTTATAGAAGAACCCTCTGTAACCTGTTCATTACTACTTCCAATGGAGGTAGAGATATCGTGGCTGCTCTGGGTACTGTACAGGTGAGTACAGAATTTTTCCATTGCTTTTACTATATCTTCAGAATTGCTGATGATATCACCCTTCTACCTTTCAGTGCATATCTAGTCCCATACCATAGCTAGTCCCATACCAAGTGTTCTTCCCATTTATTTCACACTGCGTCTATTTTTCGCTGCTTCCGAAGTCTTCCTGACATTATAATTTTGAATATCTTTTATTTTTTCCTTGTTGATAAGCTTTGACAGTTCCGCGAATTCTGTCTGATCTCTAGGGTTGGCCACTTTCATTATTTGTTTTTTTATTAGGTCCTTTGTTACTTGGGAGAGCTTGGCTACTAGTTGCCTTGGTGCCTTACCTCCAACTTCAAAAGCTGCTTCTGAAGCCAGCCTAGTTACGGTTTCATTCATCACCTCTGTCATCTTCATCTCTCTGTTCTAAGGCTGCATACTTTTTTGCAACTACCAGCCTGAAGTGATCTGCTTATTTACCCTTACTGCATCTAGGTTGGCCTGTTTCTTCTTGACCAATTTTACTCTTTCTCTATTTCGTTCCTTGTTTCAACATTAGGGGTTTTCCCGGTCTATTTTTTGTTGCTATGCTTCCTGAAGAAAAATGTTCATTATTCGCAGCTTATTCCTTTCCGCGAATTCTACCAGCATCTTTTCTCTAGCTTTCCTAGAATCAAAGCCGTAGTTGCCAATTGCTTGTTCACCAGCCCGCTTTTTCCCCCTTTTGCGTTGAAGTCGCCCATCACAGTATACTGAGTTTGCACTTTTCTCGTCGCTAATTCAACATCTTCATAAAACTGATCCATTTCATCATCATCATGACTGGAGGTTGGAGCGTAGGTTTGTACTACTTTTAATCTATACCTTTTATTAAGTTTTATTACGACTACTGCTACCCTCTCCTTTTTTGCTTCAATTTTGCTCGCTATGCCTTTATGGATTAGGAATCCTACTCTGTAATGCTTCTTATCTAGAAGTCCTCTATAGCAGAGGATGTGGCCATTTGTCAGCACTGTATAAGCCTCATCAGTTCTAACCTCACTAAGGCCAATGATATCCCAAACAATGCCTGATAGCTCCTCAAAGAGTCCTGCTAAGCTAGCTTCACTCGAGAGAGTTCAGGTGTTCAATATTGCCAGGGTCAGTTCTTCCTAAGGCAGGCCAAAAATAGGCATTTTTGACAGGAGATGGAGCGTGTTCTATGCATTCATTGTTTCCTAAGCTCTGCCAGGACAGACTCTGACACTAAAGTGGTCGCTATAGGGGGTCCTCATACGGGCCAGGCACGTGCGTGCTCACTGGTCAAGTTCGAATTATCCGGCAATGGCCAATTTCAGGATCAAAATAACAATAGTTTAGGCCCATAGAAATTCATAGGTGCTAGCCAGGACCTTCGGTCGGGATTGAATTAACCAAAAAATCAAGATAACCGGAGTCGAATCAACGAAAGTCTACTATACTGACCACTGTAAAAGCACAGGCCGTACACTATTGCACTGTGGCTATTTGCCATTACTTGTTGCTAATTAACATGAGTAATGCATAGCAAAGCTGCACTACTATTAACTAAATGAGTAATGAAAATGCTTACTTCTTGTGGCCTAGAGGGGCCAGACATGTGGGGTGTGACAATGACCTACAAAGACGAAAGACATAAGTAAGTAAACTGAAAGAACAAGGGGAAAGCTGAATCTTGACGTCAACTATCTTAAAGGGGCATGAAAGGCTAGAGTAGTAAAATGCTGCCTTCAAAATTATCTCTGCATTTCTGCCCCAGGTGATGACACAGTCGGTAATACAAATGAAGATAGCATTTCATTTCATATCATTTCACAGTGCAAGAACGCTATGCTAGGCCAACAAACTTAGGAGCCATGCTTCCAGAGGTGCTTTTGTATGCAGTCACACTAGAAACTGATAGAGGTCACATGGCTGGCTACAACTGGCACCCAAGGAACAATTCGTGCGTCAACAGATATCGGTAAACGTGATCTGCCTGTTGCCACACCGAAATTTATTGGGATTGGTGCTGCTGTTTGAGTCTGCTAGCACCACTATCACCACACAAGATAACTATCAGCATATTCCGACATCCTGCTTTAGACACGAAACGGTTGCTTTTCAATCAACGCAACCTGTCACAACCAACTTGGACGTGTGAACTCAAGGGCTCACTAGTGTGAATGCATCCTTTGTGCGAACTGTGGGGCTGAACACAAAGGGGTACCACTATCTCGGAAGAATAGACTGTCAGGCTTGTTGGTTCATGATGAAAAATTTGAAGTGCACTAGCAGTGCACTTGACAACACTTGCAGTGTTACCATGCGCTGCAGTTTCTTTTCCCTCCCACAAATAAAGCCAGTGGTATGAAGAGTTATCACCGAGTTCTACTGCAGAAAAATTCAATAATATTGGGCAGACGGCATGTTTTGTGTATGATGGCAAGAGCCACTACAACTAGTAGAACTTGTTCATACGTTATTGAAAAAAGTGTGAGAAAGAATGTACTAACCGGGAAAAAGTACAATCTGAAGCCACAAATAACATTTGGCACACTAAATTTTAGTTGGCATCTATGTAATACGAAATGTTGTGCGAAACGTTGCAGAAGAAAATGCCGATGCATACTGAGCTGGTAGCATCCGAGACTCGAGTTGTTTTTGCAGCTTTGGCAAGCTTTCGTTTGCGCTTGTTAAATTCGGCCTGGGTTAGCAGCTTCTTCGGGTGGGGCCTTTTGGCAAGAAAACTTGAGGTGCCCTTTTGGTGAAAATTATTGTGGCATGAGACGCCGACGCACATTGAGCTGGTGGGGCGCAAGCAGCCTGCTTTGTAACTTTTCTATTGCATAGTGTTTTAAGATGGCAACAAGAAACCGTAACTAAACTGAGCTGATGAGCCATAGAGTGAAACATAATGCTCACTTCGCACCAGCTGCATGTTTGGGTTATCGCCTGTTAAAAGCCTGCAGTATGCTTCCCACAGCACTACTCCACACGCGCTGTGAAACACAGGTGAAGATGCTTACTCCAATACGGTTGGCGGTGATAACTGCGAATGTGATGTACGACAACCCACGAGGAGATTTGCTGGTACCGAAACAGGAACTTGAGTGGGTGTCAGTATTTTCACAACACAGGTAGGTGTGTAATGCAGGAAAGCTGCCATGGCAGGCACCTGCTACTTTCAATTATGCGTGCCTCATGCCTTTTCTTGTTCTCATGGGATCTAGCGGCTGGAAAATGTAGAATATGATCGCAGTTTGCCGAAGTACTGAACGTTGGTGCCGAATGACTGCATTTTCTGGAAGCGTATTAACCAGTAAAGGGAAAGCGCAACTGTATGGGATAATTTTTGATGTTGTCGATCACGAACATTGGTGGTGGGAAATGGTACAAAACAGGATTGCATCATTGAGGTTTTACTGCGTAATGCACCACCTATCCAGTTGTACCTTAAAAAGATTTTAGTACACCAAATGCATATTCACAGAAACTTTCTCCTCTTCAACATGGAATCCAGCTGTAGTCAGGCACTCACTCTTGTAAATTGTTTTGTAAGTGTGTCTACACGACTACTGTACCCTTAATTGTCTTGGGTCATATATAGTTACAACGGCGAACAAATTAAACATCTACTGTCCCAATAAGTTTCAATTATATAGCATGAGTTACATGCATAACCTGCAACTATTCACAATATTGATACTGTAGCATTTAAAAGATTTAGCAATTATTAAACAGGGATGCAATATTGAACAGTAACAGCATATTACTCGTTCCTATTTGGGAAGTCGACCAGTTTATTTATTAAAAAGTGTTTCAAAATTATGTTACAAATGCCTGCTCAAGCTCTGAATTTACTCATTCAAAAGAAAGAAGGTGGTGATGGCTAACCAGGGCTGGAACAAGTTGTCAGGTCACACAACATTACGCTGTCTAGTCGAAAAAAGAAAATATTAGCAGACTTACATCCTGAGTTGCCCAAAGAGGACTTGATGTAGGCAGTGGCTCGACTTCAAAGACATCAAGAATGGCCCCTGAGATCCACTTCTCCCTACAAGACAAGGCTCTAGTCAGTTTAGCTCCCACGTGTGGGAAGTATGTTGCTATGCTATTATCCTTTAAAGGGGAAATCAGGCAAATTTGTGGGAAGGATGTTGCCATGCTATTATCCTTTAAAGGGGAAATCAGACAAATTTAAATCCCCAGAGAAGTGATATCACAGATATGTTCATTGTGTCTTAGCCTATGAAGACAAATCAGCATGAGGTGAATGTATTCACTTGGTGTAGAGTTAATGGAAATGTCCGTGCATATTCAAAATTTCTCATAGACAGCACATGTGATATATGTGGTCTCATTCTCTTCATATTTTATGACACACAGCAAGCTTTCCCATTACATTTTTGCATTTGCATATTGCATATTCCATTTTTGCATATTGCATCATTCAAGCCATATGTGTCAGGCTCTCTCCCTCCTCATTCATCAAGAAAAGAAAAAGCTTCTTTGTCAAGCTATTAGAGGATCATTAGACAGTGAAATGCGTCAGTCAGTTTAGATGTAGGGAAACACGGGTCAATTTAAATCCTGAAATGTTTATGGAATCACTGGATTATCCTTTTAAAAGTTTTGCATGGAAGTTATGAACACCCCAAAAGAGAACCAAATACATATAGAGAAAGAGCCCCTCTTCAAAACATAACAATCACTGCCACAAAATTCGTCTACCTGAATGAATGTCTCACTCAACATAGTAGTACACAACCGCAATATTCACCACCATTTCTCAGATTCAAGAAGCTGAAATGCAGTTTGTCTATTAAAATGAGGCAAAGCTCATAAGAAGGGGCAAACAAGTATTTAATGGATGAAAAAAAAAAATTTCCATACACCCTTACTGAAGAACACACTGTGAAATGTTGCAGCTGTTCTGGCTGTCAGGTCAGTGGGTTCAGATGCAAGAACTAAAAAATGAATGAGCATTTTTTATTTAAGTGGCAAAGCTTAGCAAAGAAGTAAAACTTTCTACGCAACTTTGCAAACAAACTATACTAATCCTGTATACCTAAGTTATAGTCTACACTGTACAAAATCGACTCAAACTCACTTCAGAGCATTCAGCAGGCAGCCCTCGGAGATTACATTCCCGCGACCAATATTGATGAACACGGGGCTCTGTGCAAGGAAATGAATGCAAATTAAAGGAATTGAAGTACCAAAGCTGAAAAATGAATGAAGGTTACAACGCTCTACATTGAAGCTGTGACAACAGCCACTGCTAGATATCCTATTCTAAATTATAAAAGCAACCATTAGCGAAACATTAAGCAACATTGAGTGAAATAAAGCGACAACAAAATGTTTAAGTGACAATAGCTGTGATACGACAGTTTCTGAGCAACTTGCATTTGTGCTAACGCTTAAGGGAGCGCTGAGTTTGTTTCCATTTTTTAAAAGAAATACCAAAAAAATAAAGAAGCAAACGTCAGAGATTTCTTTAGCTCTGAACTCATTCATTGCAAAAGCAGCATTCTCGCACAGTGAAGATCACCAACTTGTTTTTGTTTGCTTGCTTTTGCCCTCAAATAATTGAGCTCACTCATTATAGGGAATAAACAAGAGGCCCGCAGTGGTTGGTTCAGAGGGGGAAGGGGAGGGGGAATTATGCGTTAATGCAAAAATGTGAAAAAAAGCTCATCTTTGAAATATTTAAGTGGCAATTATAAATTTGTGGTAGTACAGAAAGTAATGCAAGTTCAGACAAATAATTTATGACTTCATCTTCCTTATGACGTACGTAACTTCGTTTCTGTTTGGTATGGTAATGCGTGTGGTAGGATAAAAAATCATGCAGACTTCAGCACTCTCAGACTCCCCATATACACTTATAGTAATACTTTGCATGCAAAGTTGAAGGGAGGGCCGCTTTTACTATACTACATCCATTACTTTGTTATAACAATTGGCTGCCAGGAACGGTTGGGGTGTGCTGTCAGTAACCAGTGGGTAAGCCAATCCATAAGTACACTGTGCACCATTGAAGGACCCCATAAGATAATTTTTTTTTCCCCACATTCATCAGCGAGACAACTGTTCCCTGTCATGCAGCCTGTCAATACTAACGGCGCAGCAGACCTTTGTGCTTTGTGAGCATGCCAGCAAAGTTCTGCAAGCCCCTGACCTCGCATAATGCTCATCGCTGTACACACGCGGACGCTTATACACAACAAAAGGCATTTCTTTTTGGTGGCATCCAGTGACGGGCATTGTGCTAAATCGGAGGCTAGCAGCACTCCACTGACGTATTCAAGAAACGCTGATAAGCCAAGCGCTCGCCAAGAGCATGAGCAGTGGTCATATTGTGAATCAATTTTATTTTTTATTCTTATCATCTATAACATAAAGTGCTCAATCCCCATAATAGAGGTGACATGGGTTTGCCATAGCCAATGACGAAGTACAAGAAAGGATGGAAAATTAAATGGATCATAATAAAATATGTTTCTTGGCTGTGTATGAGCAACAGGTTACTGTGGCTACTGTTAGACGCTGCAATATGCCACAGTTACATGGCACAGCATGTATCACATGTAACTTCATACTACAAGCCACACACTTCTTCAGTCAAGGCGTATCATGCCATGTGCATGAGAGCACAGGAGCGCATGGGAGCCAGTGGCATTGGCAGAGTGAAATACGCAGCCGCAACCAATGACTTACCAGTGTGGCCGGTTTGGTGCGTTGGTAGGATTTTTGAACCGCTAATTCAGACAACTTAGAAGCAGCATTACAGGCCTTCACATTTCAACCTAAGTGGCTCTAAATGGTCTGTAGATCTTCATTCTGAACATAAACAAGTTAATTATATCTAGTTAAAGCAAATTTTTGCTTCATTAGACCAAGGTTTCTGAATGTATGGGTTTCCATAGAAACTTCATGAGGCACTAAGATTACTTCGTTTATCTTTAATTTGTTATAACCCATTTCATTTAACAAGGTTTCAGTGTTATACTAATTTTACTTAGTTCAAATGTGTAGTCGATACAAGATATACCACACATGAAGGGGATGACAAAATGGTTCAATATATAGATAATATGAAATACTAAATTTGCCTATTTGAAGCTTATCTGAAAACTCCACATGTCTCGAAGTTTCCTGATATTGTGAAAAGCAGAAATTAATGGATTTATTTTTGCAATGTTTTGTTGAATGCATAAAAATTTACTTAATTTACTGTGATAGCAATTATAGGGGCACTCCACCTGAATTCCCGCCGTTGGTATGAAGTTCTGTCCAAAGTCTAAGTGTGATAAGAACCTGTTGTGCCTCCCAGCACCATACATAACCCATGCTGTAGGTGTGAGGGAAAGCGTGAGAGGGTGAGCCAAGAAGGATGGTGGCTTGACATGTGCCGTCTTCCCCCTCACCCAGTGTTGTGTGCAAAAGAGCATGGGGAGGCAAAGGGAAGCTGGTGCGTACGCTAGCCTGAATGTTGCTGTGCATGGCACGAATGAGTATGGCCATGTAACTTGGAAGCAACTTGTGGCGGGTACAAAGACTGCCTGAGTCAAGACAGCTTGCGGCTTCATGTATGCTATGTTCTCGAGCACCTAGTATTGATAATCAGACACATTGAAGCTAGAGGCAGCACGAAGTGTTCAGTGGCCACTGCTGCTGCTCTTCATCATGCCAACGTTCTGACAGTGAACATCTGCAGTTATCGAGTGAGATGTGTCCATGTTTGCTTATGCACGGGTGACACCATGCTTGTTAATTTAGTTAGTATGAAAATGTTTACTGCAGTCTATACAGATGATAAACCTACTTACCTTACTTCATATAGCTGTCTAATAATTTGCTACTGGGAGCAATGCTTCACCTTTCGGGCAAACCTGTTGCTTCTTTTGCACATGAATGCCAGAAATGACTCATGCTGCAGAATGGTCTTCGATATACTACCGTATTTACTCAAATCTAATGCGCACCTTTTTTTCCGATAAAACAGGTCCAAAAATTACATGCACGTTAGAATTGAGTGTGACGCTAAATCCGCGTTACCATATTGCCATTAGCATTAGGAAAATGGCCGCCTCGTAAGCGCTTCTAGCCTAGCTGCCGTAGCTTCCTCCATATGCATACCTCCATGTTGTACGTGTAACCAGGCGCTAGTGTAACCTAGTCTACCACCTGTCTTCCCGTTTTCTGCATTTATTCAATCAGCATGGAAGCACCGACTGCGAGGACATGCCGAGTCCACTATGATGCCACATTTAAAAGGAAAGTTATCATGTGTGCGGAGATGGATGGAAATTGGGCCGCATCACGGGTGTTTGGAGTACCCGAAACTTGCGTGCGGGACTGGCGCAAACAGAAGGAGAATATTTTCGCCAGCAAAGCAACAAGGAAGGGTTTAAGTGGACTGAAGCAGGGCCACTTTGCCGAAATAGAAGAGCTGCTCACAGAATACGTGTAAGAGCAGCGAGCAGCACAGCAGCCTGTGACAACCAATCTGCTCAAAGTACGAGCGATGCAGTTAGCCCTACAGAAAGGGCTAATGCGGAGTGACTTCAAAGCGAGCAGGTGCTGGCTATCAAATTTTATGAAAAGGCTTTTCTTTTCGAAGGCGGACAGCGATATGCCAAAAATTGCCCGAAGAATATGAAGAGAAGTTGCACTGTTTTCAACGGTACGTTCTGAAGTTGTGCCATAGGAATGGCTACCACTTCGGACAGACTGGAAATGCCGATCAGACGCCACTATACTTTGACATGCCTGCCACCACTACTGTTGAAAAGAAGGAGGCGAAGCAAATGCACGTTTTGCCTTCCGGCCACGAAAAAAACTAAAGTCGTCGCAATGCTTCGTTTCGCTGCAGATGAGCACAAGACGCTCCCGAAGAGAATCGCGTTTCCGAGTGGCGTGATTGTCCACACAAATGAAAAAGGTTGGATGACCACAGACTTGGCAGCTGACTGGATTGATAATGTTTGGCGGAAGAGACTCGGTGGCAGTTTGGGTCTGCACGGGATGCTTGTGCTCGACGCGTTCAGGTGCCACCAAGATAAGCTGGCTGCATGCAACACCGACCTTGTCGTGACACCCAGCGGCATGACATCACAGCTGCAGCCGCTCGATGTTTGTTTGAACAAGCCAGTGAAAGATAGAATTCAGGTGCTCTACACCGAATGGCTTGTCAGTGGCTGCCACAAATTAATGCCCACCAATAAAATGAAGCATGCCTTACTACAGGACTTTGCTTGATGGGTGAAAGATGCATGGTGCACGATCCCATCTGCCATGGTTAACAAGGCCTTTAAAAAGTGCAGGATTTCGAATGCCATGGATTGCACCCAGGATGAAATGCTTTGGTCTGTTGATAGTGATAAGGAGTTGTCTGATAGTGACAGTAAGGGATATCTATTGCCCCACGCGACTCGTACCGGAGCAGTGAAAATCTTGGCGGCAAGGTATGCCACTTCCATTTGTGTTTGTATTCATCGTAACTTTAGTGTATTGGGAATAAATCTGTTTTTTCCAAATGAGAGTAAATAGTATTTCTATATGAAAGCACGAGATGTGCGGTATCGCACTCTTCCTTTTTTTTTTTTTGTCATGGAAAACGGGTGTGCATTACAATCGAGGTTATCATCCTTTTTTTTTTTTGGTCACAGAAAGCGTTACAGTCAAGGGCACGTTAGAATCAAGTAAGTACGCCAATCACAACACTAACTCTAAAAGCTTGCATTGCCCAACTGCAAGACTGCGGTGACCACAGTGTGCCTTGCGTGTCGAAGTGCTTGTACATTTCTATGCAAGATAATGCACATTACACTATCCGTTTGCTTCTGTGCTGCATTGAAGCAGCAAGGAAGCAAACGAGCCTGTATGTATGTGTGCCGTATTGCCTCCAGCGTAATTGTACTGGTTATCACGCACAAAGGAGTGTGTCCTATGTGTCCACTACGATGCACCATTTGTGACTCGTCATCATATGCCGGCAGCAAGTCAATCCAGGCAGGCGCTGTTAGATCCGAAAGTTCCCTTCAGATTGTTGAACATCTGTGTCCATTCCCACTCACATGTACACCTGCAAGCCCGAATGAAACGCATTGAGCATGGACCCACAAATCGCGCAGTGATGAGTCTTGCATGCCACTGCTGCAATGTTCTTTCCTTGAAGGCCACTGAAGTGTGGATGTAGCGAGCGGTGTATTTGTTAAATCTGCTGTTTTGTAAAAATCCATCCAACTGAAGGTAGGGATCAGATTCGTTTTGGCTCCACGTGGAACTCTAAAATTCCTTTCGTGAAACCCCTGGTCTGAATTGAGAAACCCAGTGGCACAAACATATCTGGTTTGGCCATCCCATGCCCACAGCCACTGAAAAGATCGAGTGTCATCCACACTTTCTTGTGGACGGTCTGGATGAGGAGTCCTTAGACATTGTTGAAGCAACGTGGAGATTTGATGTTTCAAATATTGAACAGCCACTTGCAGCAGCATGTACCTTGCTCGGTTTCCTACGTGGCATGTACTGCCCTTCATATTCGATGTCTTGTTTGACAGCATTCATCTCCCAAAACAGTGGCATTCCATTCGCATTGAATACTTCTAAGGGCAAAAGCATCTATAAATGTTGGGTGCAAGAAGTGATTGCAGCATCGTTAGAAGAAATGCACTTGCATGGGTGTGATGATGAACGAATGTCACGGTGAATGGGAGTCTGATACACGCATAGTACAGCACTATACTTTTAACATGATAGCATTCAGGGTCTCATGTCGCAGAAAATCTGGCGTCGGCGTCCAACGTCCCGCATTTCGAACCACACATAGCCAACTACACAGGTCCTCCATATAGCACAAGGAAGTTACTGAACTAATCGAATTTCTCAAGGTAAAATGTGTAGAAATATCTTAAAGTACGACTTACACACAACGTACAGACATGATAGCGTCGGATTTTAATTTGAATATACGAGAAAACATAATTCTGTTACACAAGAACTCAAAACACAAACCCCTTTCACAAATCTCAAATGCCATAAAGCGGTGCGCCTGGTTCTTTGCAACAGCTCCAGATAGCGCTCGTCTCCGCCGTATCGCAGCCCACGCAAGAGGCCACGTTTCTGCCAGAATGCTTGCCTACGTGCATAGCGTTCGTAACCAGTGTTTCCCGGTAAACATTACGGTGATATAAGCTGCAGTTGCCGGAAAGCATGAGAAGCAGTCGGGGACCTTTGAATGCTATCGTGTTCCACTCTTAACACTTTCGTTACCATGCCTATTCAAATCGATCCCCAGTAATCGATGCTTTAGATCACCGATTTCGACATAGTGGAGCCGTTTCTTATCCACCTAAAGCCATCAAGTAGTTAGTACAGGCATTGAACTTTTAGAATTAGTTTAAGTTTTCACACTCTGGCAATCCTGTGAATTTTGGCGGACCTATTTGCAAGCTAATGTCTGTATGTTGTAGCAAATATAGGCGTGGCTGTCACCTTCTGCCGCACTCGAGAAAAAAGCATGGCGCTCACAATTCGCTGCACCAGCATCAAAATTTTGTAAACGAATGACTCCCAGCAAGTCAAGAATTAAATTATATCGCCGGCTTTGCCGTCCGACAGTGCCGAGTGGTGATAATTAACCAAAAATGACACCAGCTGTTCGCTGGTGAGCTTAAGTTTGGAGTCCGAGTCGTTTTATTGCGCCAAAGTGTATTTCTGAAGGTCCGCCGCATGTCCAACATATGGGCCTGGCATTTTCAACCAGTTTCTAAGAATTTTGGTTTCGCTTCTCTCATAAAATCCAGGCAAGGGGCGCTGCCGGTGTCACTATGCCGTCTTCGAAAGTCACTCCCATGAAGTCGCCCCGCGCGGCTGCGTCGCGAGAAAAGTATCATGCTCAAAACTACTATGTTGCACCCGCACTTCAATTTAGTGATGAGGACTTGAGTTATGATTTTGAAGATGACAGTAAAGCAGATTCGAGCTCTGACAGCGACAATGTTTTGAGTCAGCATGGGTAATCTGCAGCTGTTCACCGGCGAGTTTCCTTTACGGCCTTGAGCGGTCTCCTTCCTTGTGCGCACTTATCTGCTAATCTTTGTACGACCTGAGAGCTCTACTGATTATCTTCAGGGTGCATACTTCGCTTGGATATGATGCTCTAGCTCAGAAATTTCCATTCACACCAACAATGCTGCCTGTAGCACATCTCGGCCCAGCACTACAGATCAGCGCAAGACAGTTTACAACTGCTTGGAATTTCTTTATACTCTCCTTCTCTGCAAAGGTGATAAGGACAACCTGAAAAAATGCAAACAAATATGCTTCGATGCATAACCTGGAAGAGGTGCAGGACTCTAGACGAACTGCTGAAGTACATTCCTTGGACTTCCCATCAGACCATCTCCAGAAGATGCCGGGAAGGCAGAACTACAACATGAATTACAAAGACCGCAAAGATAAACAAAACCCAGACGTTTTCTGGGAAAAGTGCGGAGTGCACCTACGCTTAACAAAATTCAGGAACTGCTTCACTGCTTGGCATGAGTGATGAACTGGTCTTAGTTTCTTTTTTGTATCCAAAGAACAGCGGTGCACTGAGCATTTATTTTTTCAGGCACTATTCCTAAGTTATTTATCTTTGAAAGGTATATTCTGAATTTCCTTTGATATTAATGTTTTTGTAGATGTTTTTTTATTGTTGTTTTTATTACCAGGCAGCAAAAATGGCGTTTCTAGAATTTGTATGTTTTACACAACAACGTTTTTGGTTTGGCAACGTATGTTTTCGGAAAGAGCATTTCATTATGCACAATATGCTATGCAGCAAAGTGTGCTGGAATATTATTTGTAGTGGTAATAATTTTTTTCCGAGACCTATAAAAACTACCATTCTTGCGTGGTAATAAAAGAGTTAAAGGCGAAGCTTAAGTGTCCTCCAAACTTGTGCTTAGGATTTTCAAGAGGATGTTACAACAGTTTGATATAGACAATAATTCAATATAGTATCCAGGATTGATATATTCAGGATCAATTGCATAGCTTTACAGTACCTGATGTTTGCAGCTATTTGGCTAAAGGCTTATGACCATTTGTTTTTGTTCGAGGCAGTCGAACTTGTTATTTCAAAATATGATTCAGACAGCGTTGCTTCATCATGCTTATTTCCATTCCTTTTGTCTGTCATCATCACCTCGGAAGCGGGAAAAGTATTTCATATGCCTACGACAGTACCCGCCTTACGCCCTCTCCCCTTTAGAAGAACCCCACCTATATCTACCGTATACACTCGGGTAAGGGTCGCACTTTTTTTTCCGCGATTTTGATGGGGTGCGGCGGTTCCATGGAAGTATGAAATCTTTGTTCAATTTTCGATCCATGTATGGAAAAACCTGTTTAATCGTGCCATATATACCTAACGATGGAATATCTGACGTCTAGCTGCAGACATCCTCGCTAGATGCCTTCATCGGTATAGCTGCTCGGACTCTGCTCGTCGCTGCTGCTCGGGTCATCCGCACGTTCATGTATCCAATCGTCCTCAGCTGTCCATGGCATTGGAAATCCCGGTGACCTTAAAACTCTTTACAATAATGTCCGTGGACACCGCACACCACACGTTTAAAGTCCAAAAGTAGACCAGCTGAAGTGACGCCCTCCTTAGTCGTCTGGTCAGCGTTTCCTCGTGGTGACCCGCTGCCATCCATTCAGAGTACTGGCGTCTGAATTCTTCCTTAAACGGCCTATTAATAGACACATTCAGTGGTTGCAGCATGCTTGTTAAACCGCCGTAGATGACTGCCAGATGCGTACAAGCTTCTGCAAGACGAGCCTTCATGCGCTCTGTGAGGTGGCCACGAAAGCTGTCCAATACGAGCACGGCCTTCCGTCGCAGCAGGCCTCCCGGCCGGTTAGCCCACTGCGTTTTCACCCAGTCTACCACTAGTTCATCGGACATCCAGACCTTTTCTTGCACTCTGACGATGATTCCATTTGGGAAGCTCTCCTTGGGTAGCGCCTTTCGCTTAAACACTACGTACAGGGGGAGCTTCCTTCCGTCCGCTGTGACAGATAGCATTACAGTGCAACGCTGACGCTCGGCATCTGTCGTGTGCACAAGGACGCTCTTCGTGCCGGTTTGGTTGACTGTCGTGTTCTCAGGAGCATTGAACCAAACAGGCGTTTGGTCCACATTTCCTATCTGGTCTAGGTGGTACTTGTGCTCCGCTCGCAGGACGTTAACATAGCGGTGAAACTTGATCACTTTGTCATCGTACTCGCGTGGAAGACTTTGGCAGAGTGTTGTCCGGCGGCAGTTGCCGAGTTGTTGTCGCTTCATAAATCTCCGAAGCCATCCTTCACTTGCCTTGAAATCCGTAGGTGAAATGTTCATGTCGCTTGCAATTGCAAGAGCCTTGAACCGGACCATCTCGGTTGACAATGCGTAGCCGTCTTTCCTGATGTCCATGATGTATTTCATGAGCTCCTTCTCGAGTGTTGGAAATTTGCAACGCTTGCCGCGGAATGTTTTCCTAGTCTTGTTTGTTGCGGCAAGCTCTTCCTTTTGGTCGCACTAGCGATGCACGCACTTGTCGTCAACGTGGAAATTCCGGCTGGCTGCACGATTTCCATTTTGTTCGGCGTATGCGACAACCTGAAGTTTGGATGCCGCATCAGACGCGGTTAAGCGTTTTTTCTTTTCTATCGCAAGCGGCTGCGCTATAGACAGTCGTCAAAATGAACGGCGGCACAAAGGATCAATGGCGCCGGCGAGAAAAGCGACAAGATCTCCCAGATAGTGCTGTGTGACGAAGCCGCAGGACAACTATTGCCATCTGGTGGCTCCCGCGAAATGCGCCGTACGCGAGACGCGACGACGCTGCCGTTTGCTGGCAAGATATTTTTTTTTTCAAAATTTGGACTGCCAAATTGGGGGGAGCGGTCCTTACACGAGGGCAGCCCTTAGTCGAGTGTATACAGTACTGTGGCGAGAAAAAGCATATGTCGCTTTGAAGAAGACAAGTGCACTTGTCAAAACGTTGGCTCCTGCTTTCACCTTGTTCTCGTTTTGCTCATCGTCTTGAATTTCCATCTCCCGCCTTCCCCGTGTTTTCGCCAGTACTGTAGCACGCTAACAAGTTTTAAAATCTTTTGTGCCTGCGAATGATTCTGCAAAGCAATCTTTAACAGATTCCAGAATTTTCTATTTCCAAAGCTCCATGTGTCCTACAGCTATATGCTTACTTAAAGAAAACGGCCCAGAAGTTCCTGATGATGGCAGGGCGAAGCCCGGGTTTCGCCCTGCCATCTGCTAGCCTCCTGGCTAGCTCAGATGGTAGAGCGGCTGCCCCGGAAAGGCGGTAGTCCCGGGTTCAAGTCTCGGACCAGGACGAATTTTTCTTCAACTACAAGGCTTTTTTTTTTAGAGGAACGCGTATTGGTTTCCTTCGTAACAATTGCTACGATTGGGTAGATGTCTCATTTTCGCTTAATTAACTCTTAGAATCTGCGAAGTGCAACAACTGGCATGAAATGCCAAGTGCTAAATTCTAAGGCATTAAATGTGCAACAGCACAGTGGTTAACGCATCTGGCTGATAAGTGCTCATTGCTGCAGTGAAACGAATTTGGATCCCAGAGGAGGTGGTTGTGGTCGTGGACAAATTTATCTGTTTCTTTGCCCTGTGTCAGCGGTGAAACTCAGAATTAGAAGGCAGCCTGATAAAGACACAATAATGTAAATGATGACAATGATCACCATTAGTGTAATGGAATAGATGGACGGACAAGCAAACCTAGTTTCGAGGCCTTGAATGTTCTCTCGGTAATAACAAGGAATGTAGGGCACAAGCTTTGTAACGACAGATGATGATTAAGTGGTGAAATTCACAGCAAGACTAAATTTCCTAAATTTTTAAACAAAAGTCAGCTAAAGTGTTCCTACCAGCACAAAATTTGGTGAGGTCTAGTAAAATGCACGTGAACTCTTACAAAAAGCATATGCATTTTATCAGTCCTAATGACATTCAATTCAATTCAAATGAGTATTTTCCAGAAATATTCCAGGAAGTAATTATGGGTAAAAAGCGAAATCAACTGCCCTGATGAGACCCATAATGCCCTACTACGCCGCAAGTGATGACGCAGGCAAAATACAATGACTATGCAGTGACAGTAGAGGAACACGGAGCAGAGAAAAAGCAAAAGCAAAACAATACAGCTGTCACTTTAGCACAAAAAAAAAAGAAATGTGAAAAGAAATGTGGGAATACGTAATAACTATGTTTTCACGTACACTTACACGACACTGCAACAGCAAACATACAATGACAATAGAGGTACATAAGCAGATAAAACAGGAAAAAAAGGTAACCAATACAGCATATACCTTAGTACGCACAAAAAGAAACTTTTGGCAAAAAAGAAAAGAAAGAAAGACTTTGAATATGTATTAATGGTATGCTTTTACGTAAATATATGAAACATTGCAAAATACATACATACAAATACAATGTAATGACAAAAGAACAAGAAGCAGATAAAAGAAATGCCACAAAACAACAAAGCAATGAAACATGATGCTAAGTATTCAACTGGTATGAGCATTTTACGTGAAACCATCATGACAGCTCTAAAGATGTCTGTTGCAGTGCTACAAAAAGCCTTATCTTGACTATGCTATGTTTTTTCAGAATGTTAACTCCCTTTGGTTTGTGCATGGTGTACATTGCCGTGTAGATGCACACTAAAGGGCCAACTATGGAGTGTGAATCTAGATTTCTGTGTGGGCATGCTATTTGTAGATACGGCAGACTCTATTTAAACGGATCCTCAAGGGACCAGGGAAACTGGTTCCACTTAACAGCAGTTCCAGTTACTGAGACACTGCAAAGAGCATTGCATGAATACAAAAGCAACCAACCATGAAGATGGTGTTCTGTTTAAGCCACACTTCCGTTCAAGCAATTTCCGTTTATCGAGCTTCCACTGTACTAGTACTGCAGCCTGTACAAGCTGACTCGTCTGCAATATAGATTTATGTGCTTGTGGGAGGAGGGCCTTAGTATTACAACCTGTGACTTCGAGCTTTTTTTTGTTTGGCAGGACATCTGGCATAGCTAAGTATGCTCTTCACTGTGCGCTGCCTTTGAAATGTCTGGGCTTTTCTCAGGCATAGGTGCTGAAGCTTGTTATACTTTGGTGGCAAAGGCTAACTTTATGTGTTTCTAAGTTAGAACCCAACAAGATTATATTACTTTGGTTCTGCTTGCTCATCTGGGGACAGGTCTTCAGATTTAAACCACGGGAAATTACACAAAAGCTTCTTGTAACCCTGTAGCAGTCATCAGTGGTGCTCTCATCGTGGTTTCACGTGAAGCACTTGTGCCTATTTGAAGACACAACATACTGCGATCCGGGCTGATAGGATTCCCATGTTTTTCCTTGAGTTCATGTGCACATGGTACTTGGCAAATTTCTTGGCTAAAGGAACACTAGCTGATTCTAATAAAAAAAAAATTTGGGAAATTTAGCCTCTCTCTGAATGTCACCACATGATTATCTCCTGCTGTTACAAAGCTTGTACCCTGCACTCCTTTTTATTACTAAGACAGCAGTTAAGGCTTCAAAACTTGGTTTGCCTTGTCCCTTTGTGTTATGATCCAAGATGGGTTCAAACATGATATTAATAAATAAAATAAATATAAAACCACATGCCTGTTAGGCAAAATGAAAATTTACCAAGGTGACACAACTTGCAAAGCTGCATCACCACTGTGTGCAGCCCATGAAGACACACACACAAAAAAAAAGCTTACAATTGCATACTATATTAATAGCCCGCCAACCAGACTGAAATCAGCCTGGCTGGGAGACACTTGAAGTTAGACTAATTATGTAAACACCAACCATCTAGGTTTATACGTCAATCCAACGTTCTGGAGTCATTCTGATTTCTTAACAGTAGCAACTTAAGAAGCCGGCGTTGTAAGGAGTGACATCGTGAAGCTGCAGCAGCTTCACGATGAAGGTGTCTGGAGAACCCTGAAGCATAGGGCTGAATTTATTAAACCTAGCTGGTTGGTGTCTGTGTAAATAGTCTCATTTATAACAACAGCTTAGCAGAGACAGCACTGTATAACATACCTTGCCAAGAAAATTGGTACTCACATTCTTGCACTGCCTCAGGACATCCCCATTGAGGATGCCAGTAGTACTCGGGGTGCTGGGGAGTGCATTGACCAGGTAGTGACAGTTTTCAAGCAATGAGCTCAGGTCTGGAGAAATCCTGAAACGATCAAGGTACTACTATTGCCGAGAATACCTTCCACTACTCTGAAAAATTCTGAGCTGCGAAGCATATGGATGGCTGCAAAACAGTCCTTTGTTGTGGATGTCTTCCTCTAAAAACTTTGTATCCAGGTGTTTTGCATAGCTAAGCATAGCAAAGCCTGAGCCACAAGGCAGTGCAACAGGGCACATGGATGACTTCTTCAGGCTATTGAAAATTGACACCAAAGCTGTGTACCCTAGTATTTAAAAGGACGGTGTGCTTGCATGCCGTTTGAGCTGTTTTAGTCAAGTGCATTCGCATGTTTTATTGAATACTGAGCTCACATGCAAAATTCATTAAATTTATTCTGCGTTCGTTATTGTCACTACAGAGTGCTAAAGTGAGTGAGCTGCTGCAGTATATTGCGTCCATGTGACTGCATGATTGACGTGTGCCCAATTTTGCCCACCTATCTCTCTGCATTGTGTCCCAACAACCCAAAAGCAGATGCGAAGTGGACAATGATCAAAATTCAACACGAGGCGCTGCCCTAAGTGCACTTGGCATCAAACCACATGTATTCTGTCAGATCTCTCGCCTACCTTAGTAAGGAGAGGGTTAGCAAAGCAGAGTTCTGCAGCTCCACGTGAACCGATTAATGACAAAGAAGGAAAAGAAGCCTTCTGGAGGGCTTTTGGGATAATGGAAAGAGAATTTTCTAACACCTGTGGTACATGTGCAAGCCTAAATGTGCATTTTTCTCAAAATGCCATTTTTGTGTTTTTAAAATCTTTGATATGCTTTTTTAGGAAACTACTAGCCACATTATAGTGAAATTCTTATGGCTTATAGTACAATGTTTTGACAATAATCTGAAGCTAAAATACTTAAAATTTCTTTGTCATACTGCCAAAAAAAAAATCGTCTTGCCATTCTCCTCTTAAAAGTACTGAAAATGAGAATATTTTATCAGATGATACCTGTACAAACCGAATGCTTTTAGTTTCCACTTGAAGACAGCCATATATGGAATATACCTGCCCATTTAAATGGTCATCCTGTAAATAGCTTTTTAGAATAAGTACACTAAAATTTGAAAATCAATATAAAATTTGATAGATAATTACAGGAAAATATTAAAGGCTGCATGGCAATAAAGCTACTGAATGTTATGCTGAAGGGCATCCCCATTCAGCATGCAACATTTCAGATTAACGTATGCAGTAGCTATTACAATAAAACGCTAAAATCAAGGTGACCCATTTACCCTACCATCTTGTCTTAAGGTCTGCTGCCATCAGCATGTTTTGCTGCAGCGATGGTGTAGACAAACTGGCCATAAAATTGGTCTATCATTTGCTCAACTGACATCATGACAGAGGTGAAATTCTTTCAACATCTGTACCTTCACAGGGTGCCTACCAAGTTGTCATTTCCAAATTCCCTGAGCTTTCCAGGTTTTCCCCGAATGCCTTTGCAAAATTACTTGAGGGACACAGAACTTTATTTATGTCAAGAAGGGTTGACACTATGTTGCCCGATGCTGTCACTCTCTAGTAAGCATGCTAAAAAATAAAAAAAAACAACTTAATCCAGTTTGAATAGTAAGGAGCAGTGTTCATTTTATTCAAAAAGAAAACCGAAGAGTGGGGTTAGTAAAATGCACAGCAAATAAAATGTTTGAAAAAAAAAAGGATAAAACCCATTCTAAATAGAGTAAAACATTCTCTATATGCAAATAAAAAGGAGATGCATACAGAAGCAAATATTTTTGGATATGAGCTATTTTTATAAACTGAGAGCATTGGTATGAGGCCCGAACTTTGTCACAAGTGAGATTCTCTCTCAGCAGCTGGAAAACCAACCTCAACTGTCCTTACATGCTCACAGCCTGCGCACAACGCCTCAGTGTTGCGTTCCACTGCTTTAAAGAGTTTATTTTGGCTTGAATGAGGGACACCTGAATCTCGGCATCAGTCAACAATTTGTTTTTTGAGCTCAAGCTCCTTTAAAGAAGCGCCGGCATGCTTCCTTTCTCGTTCATTCCTCAATGCATAGGTTGTTTCTGTTGTCATCCTCCTTCCGCTGTGCGTACACCCTACAGACCATTTGAAACATCCTCTTAGTCAATTGTACAGTGAACATCCAATTTTTCGAACTCCCTAAGGCCCATAAAAACGTAAAAAAAATCAGGCAGTTCGATAAAATGAATGCATGTTTTTTACTGTCCTTAACGGCTCAAATCAGCAAAGGCACATCCAAAAAAGCTCTGAAGGCCTGCTAGTACACTTATGATGCATATCGTTGCTCATACTGTGACAGGTGATGGCGGGTGCACACGTGTATAATTAAGGAATACATACTGTGTCCCGTGAGAATTGCTCCTTCCTACACTTGTAATGCTTCACCGCAATACTTTTGAGTATTCTTCACCACGAAATATTGCTGTATTGAGGCGAAGCTGAATTTCAAAAACCAGCGTTATCTAACACGCCGTGCTTACTGAGCTTCAAAGCCAATCGCAAGGGCCACAGAGGCAGAGTCTGTGCCATTGCTGACAGCGGCGAATTATTTTAATGAAAAACAGGGCAGAGAACAAGCGGATCTGCATGCGAGAGCGCCGGTTTGAGGTGGCAAAGTACACAAGATGGCGGCGGTGGTGGGTGGCTTTGATTAATGCTGTTTCGAATAGTCTGGAAAATTGGATGGCGAAGGGTTCTCACATCAGAAATTTGAGACCTTCTTGCACACTGACTCTATGGGGTACACGGTGGTGCCGTGAAGCCATCTAAATTATTGGGCATCCGGAAAGTCAGTCGTTGACTGCACACCGGCAACTAAAGCGAATGACACAGCATCAAAGAGGATCCATTACGATTCCTCTCTGTTACTCGAGCCAGCATTAACGCAACTTTCGTTCCCTTTCAACAAAATTACTGCTAATTTTCTCTGATAGAGGCAAAAATTCCCTGACTGTTGCCCTAGTATAGCCCAGACTACCCAAAATCCCTGAGAATTCCCGGTTGGTGGACAACCTGCCCTCAGGAACTAGTTTTTGGAGTGCGAGGGCACAAAGTGCAGGTGCACTGTAGTTTTGTAGGTGTAGCTGGTACTGAGTTCTTGCGATGCCCCTCTGTAGAAGTGGGGTACAGGTTGTCGCCTCTATAGCAATGAGGTCCAGTGACATATTGTCACACAGCACTCCTTTTCCTTTGTCATGCACCCAAAGCGGTTGCACCAGCTCTTAGAGAGCCATGCAGGACAATTACATGACTAACTTTATCCAATGCATTGCTTGGATTAAAACACATTTATATAAAAATAACAGTGTCATATAAAACAGTGTTATATAAAAACTCAACAGTGTCATTGAGAACAGTTTCTCCAAGCAAAAATAACCAATTAGACAGAAACCATTGGGGGATGACTGTCCAAGTCAAGCGAGGCTTCAAGGTGCAAAACTGCTGATATGCCCACTTGCGTGTGATAGGAGCATGTGTATAATGGCAACGACAAAATGACAGTGGGTGGCGATGGAATGATGATGGCATCACAGATGCGGAATGACAACAGCATGATAACGACAGTGGCAATGATGTGACGATCACAAAATGCTGACGATAGAATGGCAACTTTTCTGATAAACATCTGACTAGACCTGAGTAGATTCTATCAAAATCATGTAGTGGTGAGCTGATGTGGGAACTTCAAGGAGGCATTGTCATCCGTTTTAGAGCCAATTGCTTTCTTTTTCGCTTTTTCACTTGTTATCATAGTCTGCAGTTGGTGGTAGGGTGTTGAACTTTCATCGCCAATGTAAAAACCGCAATACAAAGAGCATGTGTGCCAGGTATGGGCCACGCTTATTGCCGAACGCCAACTATTATAGCTCTTTCACAGCCACACGTGCTGTCCACCAATACTAGTGCTACAGATGTAGTGGTTAACAGGTCTGAACCCTGTGGAATTAGGCAATTAAGCAATGAACATTAACTAAACATCCTTATTGCAAGAGATATATACTGCCGAGCATGCCATTCATTTAATAAAACAAATAGCTTTGTTGAAGCATTTGGCTATTCAGTTATGTTGACAATAATCGTTGATGATTTCTGCCCAATATCTTTTCTCCTTTGCATCCTTTCTGGCTCACAAAGCCTTTTCATGCAATATGAGCAGTTGCTATGTCATTATCTCCTATTATGGAAGCATAACTGACTAATACAGCTTAACATTGCTTCAGTATCTGTACCAAAAAAAAAACTTTCAAAATAATTTTTTTTTCAGCTCATAACAGACAACTGCACATACCTGGCCCATATGAATATCAGACAGCCTCGAGTTACAATTTCAACTGTTTCTCTCTCTCTTTCTCTCTTAAATCTGAGTTGTTATTGAACATGTAAAAAAAAAGACGAAAGCATTCATTGAAAAACTTTATAACAGACATAGTAGAAAAGCAGACACCAACTGATATCAGTCAACAATACATAGCATAGCGGTTAAATACAAGCATAATCTAGGCCCTGCTAAACATTATAGGGCCACTATTCATGGAATATACATGAAGCAGCTAGCGGATCGGCTCTTCAGCACATAAGTCTAAGAAATGGCTTTAGTAAAGGACTTTACATTTGAAATCAAGCATTTGTTCCAATACACACATCTGAAAAGATGAACGGTGCAATTCCTCAGATCTCCTGCTTCGCCTGGCAAAGCCATTCACCGTAGCTCCAAATTGAACGAGGGACTTGGCAACTGCATTAGGGAGATAAACAGATGCGAGACCTCATTAAAACAACAATCTGTGCTCAAACTGCATCAAAATGGCTGATACAGCCCAGCAGGAAGAAGCTAACACTGTGCACAGAAAGTAAACACAAAAGGTATTCTGAAGTATAAGTCACATGATGCACCACCAGGATAAATTGAACCACGAACAAGAAAAAGCTTATTGGAGCACCTGTTATGCGTAATTACATGATAGTATCGCAGAATTGCAGAAATGTATGGCCCCATAGATGGTCTTTAAGGATGGTTTGGTCTCGGGCACACATTTCGGAACCTAAATAAAGCCACACTTAATTGGGTCTTAAGTGTCCTTGTTGACAAAGGAAATGATAGCAAAGTAGTGCGAACACCGAAAGGGCATTTATTGCTACTTTTATACAACAATGTCAGCTAGCAAAAATACATACAAGGAACAGTTCATATTGACTGAAAGTTTAGCAAGTCGGTAGGGATTAGCAAGTTGATAGGCATGCAAATGCATACACAAGTAGAATGAGAAGAATGTGTAGTGCTTTTCATTCCACTTGTGTCTGTGTTTGCACACCTGTTTTCCCATAACCAAGGAATAGTTCCTTAGTGGAACGCTCTGGAATCAAGGAAATTGAACTGACAACACAAGGTTAACAAGAAAAGATTTGCCCATGACTAACAAAGTTGCTTAACGGACTACTGACACGAAATTTGGAGCTCGAGTTGTTTGTGTTGTTCAATTACCCTACATACATAGATACCTCTGACTGAGCACTAATGGCACACATCGATTTGAACAAATTTTAATATGGCTTTAATGTCAGTGCAAGCAGCTAATCTCAACTGCAGCACCTTGTGAAATCATCAACAATAAGCAATAAGTGGCTCCTCAGATGCTCTGCGAAGTTTTGCTGGATCCGCGAGTATTGAAATCAGAGGCTGGATATTTGCACGGAGCACAACAAGATGGACACTGCATCCTGTCGTACTGGTCATCCACTCGCACCTGAGGATATTCAGTATGATCCAATATACGATACTGCGTATGACTTGTGCTAATTATTGCACCCAACCAATTTCCAACAAGTTCTCACAGGATGCAGCATTGAATGAGGTGCCAAGCAAGCAACCAACGCATGTAGATTACGTATCTGACAGAGACAGCAGCAGGCAGGTTTTTCATAGATCCCCATAACCGAGGTGCTTATGTCTATCACTGCTCCTGGCAGCATAAAAAGCTGCTACAGTTGGTTGCTGACAGAGAATAGTAACTAATAGAATAAGTATATGTTGAAAGTGCACCTGTTCTACTAAGCAACACCCAGCGGCATCATCAGGAGCTGTAATGCGAGTATACTCATCTCAAGGCAAAGAGTCATACACAGACCGTCTCCGTGAAACCTACTGGCTCGATCAGTGGCTGTCCTCGGAGCCGTCCTTGGATGGCTCCGTTGACATCGCTGCTTGCAGTGCTATCAATTTCTTACCAGCTACTCTGCAGGGGCCAAACTGAAAATTGTTTGCCATATCCAAAGGGGCCATGACATTATCATCCAACTATTGTATGTTTATCATTACGCAAACTGAGAGTAAAGTGGCCAGTATGGTTAAATAAACACATACACACAAAAAAAAGGGGGGGGGGGGCTCTCAGTGCACATTTCAACTGAAATTTTCAATTTGAAATAACTGCTAAGTCCCTCCTACCAACAGTGATCGCCATGTTGGCATGGCTTGTGTGACGTCAAGAAGTGCAGGGCCACTGCTATATTGTCTGCTTCAAAACATTCTGAAACCATGTACAGCGCTCAATGATACGAACCTGATACTCACAAGGCATAGCTTCTGACTTTTCTTGCGCCACTGGTAGGCACTAGGGATCACCCAGCATTTGCAGGTGCAAAAAGCACCACCCATCATCATCATCATCAGCCTGGTTACGCCCACTGCAGGGCAAAGGCCTCTCCCATACTTCTCCAACTACCCCAGTCATGTACTAATTGTGGCCATGTTGTCCCTGCAAACTTCTTGATCTCATCCACCCACCTAACTTTCTGCTGCCCTCTGCTACGCTTCCCTTCCCTTGGAATCCATTCCGTAACTCTTAATGATCATCGGTTATCTCCCCTCCTCATTACGTGTCCTGCCCATGCCCATTTCTTTTTCTTGATTTCAACTAAGATATCATTAACTCGCGTATTTTCCCTCACCCAATCTGCTCTTTTCTTATCCCTTAACGTTACACCTACCATTCTTCTTTCCATAGCCCGTTGCGTCGTCCTCAATTTAAGTAGAACCCTTTTCATAAGCCTCTAGGTTTCTGCCCCGTACGTGAGTACTGGTAAGACACAGCTGTTATAAACTTTTCTTGAGGGATAATGGCAACCTGCTGTTCATGATCTGAGAATGTCTGCCAGACGCACCCCAGCCCATTCTTATTCTTCTGATTATTTCCATCTCATGAACCAGATCCGCAGTCACTACCTGTCCTATGTAGATGTATTCCCTTACCACTTACAGTGCCTCACTACCTATCGTAAACTGCTGTTCTCTTCCAAGACTGTTAAACATTACTTTAGTTTTCTGCAGATTAATTTTTAGACCCACCCTTCGGCTTTGCCTCTCCAGGTCAGTGATCATGCATTGCATTTGGTCCCCTGAGTTACTAAGCAAGGCAATATCATCAGCGAATCGCAAGTTACGTAGGTATTCTCCATTAACTCTTATCCCCAATTCTTCCCAATCCGGGTCTCTGAATACCTCCTGTAAACACGCTGTGAATAGCATTGGAGAGATTGTATCTCCCTGCCTGATGCCTTTCTTTATTGGGATTTTGTTGCTTTCTTTATGGAGGACTACGGTGGCTGTGGAGCTGCTATAGATATCTCTCAGTATTTTTTACATACGGCTCGTCTACACCCTGATTCCACAATGCCTCCATGACTGCTGAGGTTTCGACTGAATCAAACGCTTTCTCGTAATCAATGAAAGCTATATATAAAGGTTGGTTATATTCCGCACATTTTTCTATCACCTGATTGATAGTGTGAATATGGTCTATTGTTGAGTAGCCTTTACGGAATCCTGCCTGGTCCTTTGGCTGATGGAAGTATAAGGTGTTCCTGATTCTATTTGCAATTACCTTAGTAAATATTTTGTAGGCAACGGACAGTAAGCTGATTGGTCTATAATTTTTGAAGTCTTTGGCGTCCCCTTTCTTATGGATTAGGATTATGTTAGCGTTTTTCCAAGATTCCAGTACACTCGAAGTCATGAGGCATTGCGTATACAAGGTGGCCAGTTTCTCTAGAACAAACTGCCCACCATCCTTCAACAAATCTGCTGTTACCTGATCCTCCCCAGCTGCCTTCCATCTCCATCATCCATCATCCGCCGCCCATCATAACGTCTGAATCGCTGCGCACAGTATGTGCTGTGCCGAGAGGGTGCATTCCTACTACTGTGCGAGTGCTCCAGCAGAAACCACTGTGCGCAATGGTTTTCCTTTGGAAGTCAGCAACCACTCCTGGATTCTTTAGGCAGTGCACTATGCCTTCAATTCTTACACTCACGCAATAAAAGCACAACAAACCGGAGAATGCTTGGAGAAACTAGCTCGGGCTGATTTCCAAGACACATGCGCAAGAACAAAACCATGCATATACTGCATACTCAAGGTGGTGTTCAGAACACAGCAACCATGGTGTGTTGCCGGCCGAGTAATAGTGCGTAGAAGCATGGCCTTTAAGATTAGTTTCCGTTATTCTGAGGAAGCCATCACTGAGAGTGCTATTTAGAAACCACATAGTGACCATGCAGAATGCACTTTGTTTCGTCATCCTTTAGTGTTACCACACTGTTGTATGGTTCAAGTGAAATATTTAAAATCGAAAAGCAAATTTTCTACTACACCAAATGCACTCAAAGTTTTCCAGCTTGCTGTGGTACGCATATGATTTCACATGCAATGCTTAATTCAAGCTTGAAGATTTCGTGTCATGGCCCTTTTAAAGAAGAGCATCCTACTAAGCTACGAAAGAAACTTCTAATGGTTCCTCAGTAGGAAAGCTTCACAGTTGAAGGTAAATTCATTCATTCGGTGATCAAACTCGGCACTACTGCCTTCCCAAGGCAGTTTATCTGACAACTTAGCGAACCAGGTGGTTATGGTAGAGTGACTAGCATGGAAAAAGGAGTTGGTGCCAGGCTCAGCCCTAGGACAAATTCAGATACCTAAATATTTTTATGAAGCTGCAATTAAGATGGACAACTTTTTCTTGCATAAGACTTTCTCCACTTTGAGAATTTCTGCAAAATTCCTTTGCTGATATTTAAATAGTGTGACAGACCCTAATGTAGAGTGTTCTTGGCCATTAGCTGATGGGCACTAACGATGCAGTAACTTACAAATTTGTTGCTGTAACCCTTTCAATGAATTTGGCATTCTTACATTACTTTACGCACTTTCTGAGGGCTGACTGTCTGTCTATCTATCTAGCTATCTGCTTTGTCTCTACCGTTTTCACACCGACTTAGGTTACTGGGTAGTCCATGGTCTAATGGTAAGAGCATGTAGCTGTTGTGCCAAGGGAACTGGGCTTTCATCAGGCCAACTAGGGTCATGGCGATTTGACATTGAGAATGTGCCACTCATCAGTTAAACTATTTCACACCTGCTTGTATTACTGCGTCTACACTATTGCTTATGTGCAGCTCTTCAATGAACCTCTTTCATCCAAAGATCTGCACAGAAGCAATAGTGCAAACCCAGTAACAACCTCTTTCATCCAAATCGCGCGCGGTCTTATGGGAGGTGGTGGGACTCACTTTAGGCAAGTCAAAATGTGGCCCCCATTGGACGGGGTCACATGATCTTTCCGGCAGAGAATGAGTACCCTACCGGTGCAGTTGTGGGCTTAATTGTATTCTTTCATCCAAAATTGGGTCACTGGGTATGTGAAACTTGGTATGTGCCCCCCTTAAGTGAACCCCCTTGATGTCAATTGGGATCACTGGGTAGGTGTTACAAGATACGTAAAGCTGTTTCGCATTAATTTGGGTCACTGGGTATGTGGCGCTGGGTATGTGTCACTTTTAAATGAATCTGTAACTCCGACTTGGGTCACTACATAAATGCAACTGAATATGTGCCACTTTTCAATGAAAAAAAAAATAAAAAGATCATTACAATTTCTCCAGTGCTGAGCAGAGCTGAACTCTTGTCATATTGCCGCAAACTCTGTTGTCTTTCTGTATTGCGCATGTGCTATTGCTCACAGCCTGTATTTCTGTTCACTGCATATAGATGGCCATCCATAGCGATCATTTACTATTGACATTTATCGTGAGATGAGTTCTGCCAGAATTTTTTTCTTGAAGGCAAGAAGGCTTCGATTGTTGCATAGGAGTAAACATATAAAAAAAAGTGTACTTGCAGGCTCTAAAAGTAATTTGTTTGACTGAAAGCCAAGCACCACATGATTAAGTTGACTTTTTCACAAGTTACAACAATCTTTACAGCATAAGATGAGAAGCAGTATGCAGAGAACAGAAGTAGATGACTATGACTGGTTAGGGTTCCTAGACACGGTTATCTACTTATAGCCATAGCCAAGGTGCTCCACACATTGCATCGGTTCACTCAGGATGTCCAAATATCTTGAGGTACTTGAAGCAGTCAGCAGTTCCTGCAACATGCAATAGGTCATGATGCTTCTAGTAAGGCATTGCAAGAACTTACTCTCTTCGCCAATGACACCAGCTCCAAGGATTGCGACACGCAAGTCTGATAAGGTCCTAAAATTGAGCGATATAAGATCGTCCCTGAAAAGAAAGAGTTAAACAAGTTTTTTGGTACAAAAAAAGGATTACCACAAGTGTGGCAAACTTAGTTACCAAGTGCTTGTTATGAACACGGGATTCCTTTGTGATGCCCTCTGGAATTTTTAAGTGTCATAAGGACAATGTGAACTTCTAAGCTAGCAATGTGACAATCCCCATACTACCGCCAATCCCCACGCTGCTGCAAACTCTATACTGTGATTGAGAGGTAGCGTTACTATCCTGCTGTATGGAGCACATGCACCTTTTTTGAAATGTGCATGTAGAGCAAAAGACTGAAAGATGCAAATAAGGAAGTGTTCTGCATGGGTGTTATCATTAAAGGGACACAAAGAGAAACACCAAATCAGTTTAGACTACAAAGTATTATTTCAGAAACCCACTTTAGTTAATAGGTGCATTGCAAAAAGAGAACACCAAGGCTAAAATTCGATTATTTAATTTGACACCAAAACGTCAGCACCAATACTTTAGTATGACATTACAAATGTGAATGCATTCTTTTTTTTAAAGCAAGGCTTTCTTTGCAACTCCTCTCACACTTTCCTGACTGTGGCTGTTGTGCTCTGCCGCTGTAAAACAGTAAAACACGTTGTTGGGATAGTTGGTGCATTGTATTTAAGGAAAAAAAAAACTGCCAAAAAAGACACATGCAGGAAACATACAAGAAGACAGGAAAGAGGCTGCTGTCTTGCTGAATAGCTCACACTTTAAAAAAATATATGTATATATGCTCGTTAGTGGGACCGAACCTCGGTCCCTCAGCACAGCAGTCCAGTGCTCTTACCATTACATCTATTGCGCACAGTTACACATCTTTCGTGCGCAAACCAACTACCTCTTTGAGATGATCACCACATGTGTCACATTGCATAGGATGGGTGTGCGAGAGCACGCATGCATGCACCGGTTTCCTTTATAGTATCAAAGAAGCAGGCATATTTATAGCCCTTCATTAACTACTTCTAGATAGCTTCACCTCACATAGATTCCAAACCTTTGTTGGATCTGCATAATTTTTTTTACAAGTGGGCTATTGTGGTGCAGTAAAGTTCTTGAAACTTGCCAAGTTCAGTCTTTGACTTCCTTAGAATATAATGCAGTCCATCTCCGATAAAGAATTACCCAAGTCTGAACAGACACCATCAAAGTCCATGATGTCACAGTAAGCTCGCACAAAAACTCAACTTGTCTCTCATTGTTGCATCTTTTCTCGCTTATTAAAATAGCAAGAGTGGCTATTTTGTATTGTCGAAGAGCAATTTACCAATACAGTTTATGTTTCTCTTAATTGTACCTTTAAATGTTTAATGCCTCAAATTGCTACATACACAAGAGAAAATTATTTAAACGAAACAGTGACAAAACTCGTATGAGCAACGAAGCAAGCAGTCAGTTGCACACGCTAGTGAGAACCATCCTCAATTATTTAGACTTAAGAATGCACAGGATGCTGACCAAGTTGCTGAGAGCATGTGCAACACCAATGAGCTTTTGAATGTTTAAATTTCCTTGAATAAATGCTTGAGATTTAGAAACTTCAGTAACTTGTGCGAAGTGATGAGGAAAGACAAGCTCTGTGATCACAATATGCAAGAGACTATGATAGACATTGCACATACCCATTGAAAACTAATCCCATGAGAAGTGACAGCATTATTGGCACAATTTTAACTATTCTTTAACGCAATCTCTGCAGGCTCAGCTTGCAGCAACAAAGAGTACTCAACCTTATTAAAGTAATTTTTCTGTTAACAACTGCGAAAGCAATAACAAACATACTACAGTAAACTTCCCTTAATTCAACTCCGGTTAATTTGATGTTTTGCTTAATTCGACCCCATCAAAAAGTCCTGGCCAGTGCCCATGCATTCCTATGCACATAAATGTTTGTTATTTTAATCTGAATATTGCCCTTCGCCAGATTATTTGAACTTGGCTGGTCATCACACATGCACCTGGTCCCAATGGTGACTACAGTGATAATTCAAATAGCGTCAGAGTCGTCACACGTCATCGCCCGTTTATTTTTGGCTTTCCCTAGAAAAATTCTCAAGCGATAATGGTACCTAAGAGTCTGATTACGGTATTTATGGGATTATAATGCACTCCCTTTCTTTTTTTTACCAAGAAAATTGGGCCATAAATTGCTTGCGTGGTGCAATCGGATGGAAAACCAAAATGGCATCAGGGCGTTTGTACGCGTTACAGCATAACATGGCTATATTGCAGCAAAGCTGCCTATAAAAAAAACTGTGCAGCAAAACTGACTTCAGAAGACTGGCTACTATTGTGCAACACATATTAGACTCTTGCCCATTTTTCTTACTAAAAAATCAGGTGTGCATCAGATTCTATTTTGTTTAGTAGCTTTATTGTCATTTCTACATTACTTTTCAACTTTGGACACATATAAAGCAGGTACGCATTTCATTTGAGGCCGTGCTAGAATCGAGCAAATACTGCTCAGTGAATCAGTAATGTTTTTTATCGTTTCTTCAGTAACTTGTTTAATTCGACCCACCAGGTAATGCAATAAATTTCGCTGGTCTCATCAGGGTCAAATTAATGGAAGTTGACTGTATTCCAGCTAATTACCATCTTAGTATTCACACATTAAAATACACTGAGACATAGATAAAGCAAAATGAATCACATTGCAGGTACTTTTCACTTAGGCATGTCAGGCTAAGAAAAAGCAATTCCATGCAACTGTATTGTGCAAGGTATACATATTGGAGAAATTGGTGAAACATACCAGTTTCTGGTCTTCTGCAACTCAAAGTACCTATACAGGCCTCGCTCAAAGTTGATGATGCCAGCCACAACGTATTCTGCCATGAGGACGCCGAAGCAGCTCGCCCGTACAATAGTATATTGTGGAACAGGCTGGAAGAGTAAACTCATGCATCAGGTAATCAAGAATGAAATGGAACAAAATGCTATTTAGCATACATCTGTGACGACAACAAATAATGAGCAAGGAGCTGGGTTAGCTCATACCTTTGTAACATCAAGCAAAGCAGTGAAATCTTGTTCGGCAAGGAATGGAAGTTACCTGGTGTACTATTACAATGACAGTAATGAAACAAGGGAACTGCAGATCAGAAAAGCATGTCACTAGATGCACATAGAGTGCTGCATTTGTGAAGGAGGTAAGTGTGATACTACAGCACAGCACACTGCTTTGACAGGAAGCAAACATGGTGAGACTGCTCAAATAATACATTGCTTTGTGTATATCAGAACAGATCTGTAGGTTGCTTAGAAGTGAGGCACTGTTTGTGAATCACCGGATGTTATTCAAATGAGGTTTTCTTCCTCGCACGTTCGCTCAGGAATTGATGCTTTTTCACTAGGTCTGTGGCTCTTCTGCAGCAAGATTATTTGTAAAAGTCTGCGCCTATGTCAGTTTTTATCCCCTCGTAGAGTTTAGCAAGTGTTTTATGCCTTATATATGACAAAAATGAATATTTGACAAATTAGTATAGTGAATTCTCTAATAAAATATGTATAGAAAAGCAAAGACTATTCCACATGCACTTGAATATTTGTACACACCTTGTTTTTATATATGTTGATGACTATCTTGTGGTCATGAATTGTGCACAGCATGAAAACGAACCTGAAGTGGCCAAATCACTATCTAGCATTCTTAGGAAATAAAAAGAAAATGCAAGATGGCTCTCGTTTATCCACGAATTGGCTTCGTCATCATGACTGTTGTTGTGTTATGAAGATATCAGCCACAATCTATAAAAGTCATCACAAATTATAATTTAGTCTACTTGACGCTGCCAGAACTTACCGCAGATCTGTCGATATTAGGAATAAGATTTTCAACACCTGCAAAAGAAAGAGGCATGCTATCAATAATAATGTGAAACTAGATAATAGGTAGTTAACGTTTCTGTGCATGTTTTAGGAGAAAAGAAGTTTCTCTTCAAAGGAAAGGAGGATGTCGCATGCAGCATTCAGACGCAACTACTCTGTTTTGGCAATGAAAAACAAATTAAGCTTAGCACCGACTTTACACTTTTACACAAAAGAAAGAAAAATAAAACAATCAGACAGAGCTGGCTAATAGGTTATAATGGTTTATCCATGTGTTTCCATGCAATAAATAAGTTACGTACTGAAGTGTCATTGCTCTGAGAAAAAATTAAAAAACATGACAGTACATGGGGCCGCATCTAATGGCAACTGCAGACAACCACGTCTCATCCTTGCTTTTTTTTTTCTACATGACACAGGAGGACACGGCGCTCAAAATCTTTGGTTTGGTTCCATCATACCATAACTCTGCATGTCTACCTCAGTCGTATCACATCACATTCATACCAGCATTGTATGCAATGGCCACATGGTACTTTGATTTGCTGACGTGAATAGACAACATTCAAAGAGCCACTGTAGTTGGAATGTTGAAATGAAACTTTGGGAGTTTCTGTTTCAGCTCATGCTCATGCTCTAAAGTTCATCTTGAGAGCTCTAAATGTAACTATTTGGATTGGCTCATTAGGGTTAAATAAAACGGAAATAATACCAGTGGCATGGCAACGATGCTGCTTCTCCATGTGAGCACTATGCACACACATTTCTTTACACAGCAAACAATTATTGTTCTGAAGATTACGCAAGATCTGTGCAAATGAGCACCATTTTCTTCAGCATTTTTAGAAACGTAACAGCTTTGTGTATAACAAAAAGAAAATATTCCAGTGGAAAAGTATTCAAAGGCTACGGACAATTCCACACAAACACTTAGTTTGCATGTGCACTAGGAAATTTACCAAAACAATCAATCAACCCATAATTAGCTCAATTCCAATGTAACAAGTCAGAGAACTGGCCTAGTTGGTGCTGATGGACATTTAATGTATCCATCACACAAGTATTCACAAGTACTTGTGTTTAGCACAATAAACAAAACACGAATGGCTACGCAGTGCACTAGTGTCTGTGTTCCTTTTGCCCATTTGTACTTCTTTTATTCAGAAGTATACTCAATTATGTTGTCACAGAAACAATATATAACTGCTTCAGCGATTACGATAACCTCTTTTCGTGAAAGAAAGCAGTACTAAGTAAGAGTGTCCTAAATTTGCAATTTTGATGATCTATCAGTGCTTGATGCAGCAATGTACAACAGAAAAATGAAAATTTGCTATTAATCTAGTGTTAGCTGACCATTTGGGCTGGTTTATTTTTCAATTCACAGCTTGTATGGCTAATTTTTCAGCAGTTTATGATGATTTTAAGTGGTTGGAGGTGGAAAGTGTGTCCAATATTTAGACTAGCAAGACAATTTCATCTGGGTTACCACATCTGTCAAGCTGACATCAAGCGCTCAATAAACACAGCAAAGTTCGGTATTGCAAAAAGCGGGGTAAGCACCTATACTACAAAATGCACATCGAAATCTTTATACTTGCCCGCAGATGTGACCTGCACAAGCTTCATTTTTGGCAGCTGGTAGAGTATGTCTTTCAATATGTGGGTGTCGGTGATCAGGATCTCAACACTCTGGAGCCTTTTGACAACTTCAGGTTTAATCTTGGGGCAATCATCATGCACAGTGACTGCAAAGTTATAGAAACAGAGAACTGCTCGTTCGACAAACTCAAATGTAATTTGTAGGTTTGCCAGAAATATGTTTGCTGCCAACTGACACCTGAGGAAACGAACGCAATACGGACAGTAAACATCCTCTCTGATGTTTATCTGCATGGTACGTTACTGGCGCTTACGAAGCCTGAACAGTGATTGACATCGCACGGTCGATGTCAAGCGTGCTTAAAAATTGTATGTAGCCGCGGTTTCAATCCTAACTGAACTCGATCAAAACTCAACTTGCTAAACATGATAGCGGTCAAGCGTGCTTGAAAATACCATGCGACAGCGCTCGATCTGCACTGGTCCAACCGAGCTCGGAAGTTGTCCGTATGACAAGGGTTTAGTTTTGTTTGCTCACAGAAGAGGGAACAAAAGACAGTTTCAGTACCAATAATTCCTGAAGCGTCGCTTCCGTGCAAGACGTCTTATGATATAGAATTGTGCAAGCAGTCATCCCTACGCTGAAATTCTTAGCGGGATGGGCACACCTAATTGGTGCACACAATTATACTCACATTTTGCGATGATTTCAACTACATCGGCTCGACCTTTCACCGCTTCTCGGAGATGTTCGGCAAGGTTTGGAATCCGCGAAACGACGTAAATCTCCGGACGTCCCATTTTGGAAACTCGGGCTTCCGAAGCAAGGGAACGGATCGCAGGTTGCAAGCAAGGGAGCTCACTAAACCGCTCTAGCTTAGCGGCACGAGCAGCTTGCCTACACGAGATCCTCACATAACGCGATGACGAACGTAATGACAATTGGAACATGACAATTTCGCATGACGCAGCTGTACAATATTTCCACGGTAACAACTTACACTACAACACGTAGCGGTGCATTTAAAATTTGCATGCGTCCGCTTGCAGCTCATTACCAGCCCAAACATTACAGTTGCTCAGCTGATAAAACGCAATCGAACACTCCAACATGACGCGCAGCAAGCTTGGCCTAAAACTCACTGAACCCACTATTTGCTCAATTTTGCCCAACATTTTGGAATAAAAACTCAAAGTCTTGTATTTTCATTAAACACATGTAGTTGCTAGTGGGTGACTATAGTCACTAGTTTCGGTTTTGATTTTGGCGCGGTACTCGAACTTCCAAAATGCTTCAAATTGATAAGAAAACTCAAATGTAAGGCAACGTGCCTCTGTTTCTCAATAAAACGTTTCCAGACATAAGATTATATTAGGCTTTATCTGAGAAATATTGTATTGTACCTGATGTAAAAAACATGAACGCGAATGCAAAAGTTGTGTATTCACCCGCGCTCCTCCACAGTTCCAATTGTGCTAAATGACAAGGTTTGCTTAGAGGAAGCGGATATGTCATATTTAAATTGGTCTCCGCACCTCTGCACATTTAGAAATATGTTATGATTTTTTTTTACTTAGCCACCATTTGCATGTGTGTTGAACACGTAACAAAATACTTGTGAAGGCAACGCATGTAAGCAATACAGATAACACAGCATGATTTCTGGTGGTTTGTTTTTTATTAAGACCATAGTGTTTGGTTGTCGCCTAAGCAAGGATTCTTAACTGTTGCATTCAAGGTGTTAAATCTTCCTGGAGCACTTTACTGCTTAATGTGCAGTAGAAATAAGTCTGAGTCAGTTACAAAGTTGGGTGCACGATATTAATGCCGGCAGCACCTTCCTAGCGGTCTAAAATGCACCGATCACTGCTCTGCGGAGAGAAACAGAACATGGCATTTTGTCTCATCCGATTTATAAAGAGCTATCAAAACTCACTTCGCTGAAACGATATAATGCAGCCTTGCACACATTAGTTAAGCCTTAGTTAGCCACATTTCACTAAGCACGCCGAGATGCGCATATGACACCATTAGACGCCTTCATAGAATCTGTCTGAGGCTATGGCAATGCGAGACGCACAAGAATAGAGACATTGCAAGAACGCAATTGCGAATAGCGAGTGTCTTTGCTCCTTTGGCTTCCTGGGCCACGCACAAAGGTAAAGTTCTGCAGCTGTCAACTGTCAAGCCCAAAGCTGCTACCACACATTTCAGAACGTCACCAAACACAATGTTCCGGGAACAAGCGGTCACGTGGAGTCTGTCTCCGACCAAGCAGGCCTGGGAACAGGCCTTCTCCACGTTTGATATCCAGTATCCATGGACCGCTGTAACACTGCAGGGCGGCCATTCGGCATGTCCTCTGTTTGTGTAGCACTAGAAGTTCGCTGGCGGTCCAGGAAAGCCTGCTGAGATGGACGCTGTTGTCGACGTGCCACAGTGTCGACAGGCTGTTCCGATGGAGCCACTGCGGTGCGTTCTTCACCGGTATTGAATTTTCCATTGCTGATGGTCGCTATCGCCGCGCCAGGCTTTGGCTGTTCTGGTTTCTGAAGGTACTGAATGCCATGCTCGACGAAATCCGCCCCGATTTGTTCTTCCTCCAGAGACATTCTAATGGGAACGATGCGGTTGATTACCTGTGAGTATAAATAAAGAGCATTGTAGAAGAATGAAT
This sequence comes from Dermacentor variabilis, assembly GCF_050947875.1. Classification (NCBI taxonomy): domain Eukaryota; kingdom Metazoa; phylum Arthropoda; class Arachnida; order Ixodida; family Ixodidae; genus Dermacentor; species Dermacentor variabilis. Next base: position 66,431,693 of record NC_134572.1, read on the forward strand.
AGTTTGCAATGTAGTTTACAATGCGTGGTTAGCGTTGTGCCGCTCAAAAGAGACAAAGCTATGCAGCTATCGAAATAATTTTCTTTTAAGAGGAGTGCCAAGGCAACGCACGAACTTGAAGCCAAAAGCATTGTATATCTGTTTTGCTGCTCCGAAGTTGACTGTATATATACGCCAATTTAGTAGTACGTATTGAAAAATACAATAATTAACAGCTCAAGATGATAGCCTCAAAGTGCACTAAGTATAATGGCTTGCAAAAGGCCGCATGGACGCTGGTCCAAACGCTTTCTAGTTTCTGCGTTGTCTACCCGGATCTATTAGCAGGGGGCATACCAGTACGCTGATGACTAAAGATTAGATGGAGAGATAGCCCAGTGGCACGTACAGTCAACTACAAAAATTTACGGACCACGGGATCTCAGAAAACAAATTCCCGAGCAGCCTGTAGCAGCTGGCAGTAAAACCGAACATCACAATGATGTTCACATATACTGGTAGAGGCTATAAATACCAATACTAGGTTGCGTTCTGAGGCTGCGCAGATATTCAGCTTTTTCTAAAATTTCGTGTTCCGTAAAATTTCGTGGTTGACTGTACTCCGTGTGCCGTGCTCCAAATGTAGTAGTAGTAGTAGTAGTAGTAGTAGTAGTAGTAGTAGTAGTAGTAGTAGTAGTAGTAGCAGTAGTAGTTATTCCTAATGGATTAAAAAGAGAGAATGGGCACCGCAAATGTCTCGTGGTTGCGCAAACACCTGAACAGCTCCGCAGCTAAGAGAGGAGGAGGGAAACAGAAGCTCAAGTGGATAAAAAATATTGTTTCATCTGAATTAGTCAATTACCCTTATGCAGTACAAAAAAAAAGCCACTCTTACTTGAGCGGAGGCTTCACAGGCCAAACAAAATAAAACAAAAAAATACGCGAGGATGAAAGTCGGGAGGTGAGTGGCGATGCCACCTACAATTTCCCGCACTAGCTCACTGTGGAGGACCGTGGTTCGAACCCTGGTGCCGCGCATTTCTCCACCGAAAAAAAAAACGTGTGTTGAGAAAATTGCACAAACAGGCCTGGAGTGCGGCCTGATCCCGGTGTCCAGAACCGGTACCGCACTCTCTCACCAGAGCAGGATTGGCCACCCTGGTGCAGTACTTGGCCACAACCTTCTATATGAATACAACAATCAAACCCCGGCCCTCAGTCCCCAGCAGCCGCGAAGCAACTGACCACGGCGGCGGTCAGATCTGTGACGCAGCAGAGGGTGCTAAGAATACCTGGCTCCGGACAGGCCGCCATTGGAATCTGAACCTGGCAACGTTTAACGTTAGAACGCTATCTAGTGAGGCGAGTCTAGCAGTGTTATTGGAGGAATTAGAGGGTAGTAAATGGGATATAATAGGGCTCTGTGAGGTTAGGAGGACAAAACAAGCATATACAGTGCTAAAAAGCGGGCACGTACGTACTGTGCTATCGGGGCTTAGCGGAGAGACGAGAACTAGGAGTCGGATTCCTGATTAATAAGGATATAGCTGGTAACATACATGAATTCTATAGCATTAACGAGAGGGTGGCAGGCCTTGTTGTGAAACTTAATAAGAGGTACAAATTGAAGGTAGTACAGGTCTACGCCCCTACATCCAGTCATGATGACCAGGAAGTCGAAAGCTTTTATGAAGACGTGGAATCGACGATGGGTAAAGTCAAAACAAAATACCCTATACTGATGGGCGACTTCAATGCCAAGGTAGGCAAGAAGCAGGTTGGAGACAAGTCAGTGGGGGAATATGGCATAGGCTCTAGGAATAGCAGGGGAGGGTTATTAGTAGAGTTTGCCGAACAATATAATATGCGGATAATGAATACCTTTTTCCGCAAGCGGGTTAGCCGAAAGTGGACGTGGAGGAGCCCGAATGGTGAAACTAGAAATGAAATCGACTTCATACTCTGCGCGAACCCTGGCATCATAGACGATGTAGACGTGCTCGGCAAGGTGCGCTGCAGTGACCATAGGATGGTAAGAACTCGAATTAGCCTAGACTTGAGGAGGGAACGGAAGAAACTGGTACATAAGAAGCCAATAAATGAGTTAGCGGTAAGAGGGAAACTAGAGGAATTCCAGATCAAGCTACAGAACAGGTATTCGGCTTTAACTCAGGAAGGGGACCTCAGTGTTGAAGCAATGAACGACAATCTTATGGGCATCATTAAGGAGGGCGCAATAGAAGTCGGTGGTAACTCCGTTAGACAGGAGACCAGCAAGCTATCGCAGGAGACGAAAGATCTGATCAAGGAACGCCAATGTATGAAAGCCTCTAACCCTACAGCTAGAATAGAACTGGCAGAACTTTCGAAGTTATTCAACAAGCGTAAGACAGCGGACATAAGGAACTATAATATGCATAGAATTGAACAGGCTCTCAGGAACGTAGGAAGCCTAAAAGCAGTGAAGAAGAAACTTGGAATAGGCAAGAATCAGATGTAAAGTGGCTGAGGAGTTCTATAGAGATTTATACAGTACCAGTAACACCCACGACGATAATGTGACAGAGAGTAGTCTAGAGGAACTTGAGATCCCACATGTAACGCCGGAAGAAGTAAAGAACGCATTGGGTGCTATGCCAAGGGGGAAGGCAGCTGGGGAGGATCAGGCAACAGCAGGTTTGTTGAAGGATGGTGGGAACATTGTCCTAGAAAGACTGGCCACCCTATATACACAATGCCTCATGACCTCGAAAGTATCGGAATCTTGGAAGAACGCTAACATAATTCTAATCCATAAGAAAGGGGACGCCAAAAACTTGAAAAATTATAGACCGATCAGCTTACTGTCCGTTGCCTACAAAGTATTTACTAAGGTAATCGCAAATAGAATCAGGAACACCTTAGACTTCTGTCAACCAAAGGACCAGGCAGGATTCCGTAAAGGCTACTCAACAATAGACCATATTCACACTGTCAATCAAGTGATAGAGAAATGTGCAGAATATAACCAACCGTTATATATAGCTTTCATTGATTACGAGAAAGCGTTTGATTCAGTCGAAACCTCAGCAGTCATGGAGGCATTACGGAACCAAGGTGTAGATGGGCCATATGTAAAAATACTGGAAGATATGTATAACGGCTCCACAGCCACCGTAGTCCTCCATAAAGAAAGCAACAAAATCCCAATAAGGAGAGGCGTCAGACAGGGAGATACGATCTCTCCAATGCTATTCACAGCATGTTTATAGGAAGTATTCAGAGACCTGGAGCGGGAAGAATTGGGGATAAAAGTTGATGGAGAATACCTTAGCAACTTGAGATTCGCTGATGATATTGCCTTGCTTAGTAACTCAGGAGACCAATTTCAATGCATGCTCACTGACCTGGAGAGGCAAAGCAGAAGGGTGGGTCTGAAAATTAATCTGCAGAAAACTAAACTAATGTTTAACAGTCTCGGAAGAAAACAGCAGTTTACGATAGGTAGCGAGGCACTGGAAGTGGTAAGGGAATACATCTACTTAGGGTAGGTAGTGACCACGGATCCGGATCATGAGACTGAAATAACCAGAAGAATAAGAATGGGCTGGGGGCGTTTGGCAGGCATTCTCAAATCATGAACAGCAGGTTGCCACTTTCCCTCAAGCGAAAAGTGTATAATAGCTGTGTCTTACCAGTACTCACGTATGGGGCAGAAACCTGGAAGCTTACGAAAAGGGTTCTGCTGCAATTGAGGACGACGCAACGAGCTATGGAAAGAAGAATGATGGGCGTGACTTTAAGGGATAAGAAAAGAGCAGATTGGGTGAGAGAACAAACGCGGGTGAATGACATCTTAGTTGAAATCAAGAAAAAGAAATGGGGGGCATGGGCCGGACATGTAATGAGGAGGGAAGATAACCGATGGTCATTAAGGGTTACGGAATGGATTCCAAGGGAAGGGAAGCGTAGCAGGGGGCGGCAGAAAGTTAGGTGGGCGAATGAGATTAAAAAGTTTTGCAGGGACAACATGGCCACAATTAGTACATGACCGGGGTAGTTGGAGAAGTATGGGAGAGGCCTTTGCCCTGCAGTGGGCGTAACCAGGCTGATCATGATGCTCACTGTGACGTCATGGATTTGACAGAGGCCGGTAAGACCTAGACTTAATCTTTTATTGGTAGATATGAACTACAATGTATTGCAAAGGAGTCAGAGGCTAAGCTTAGCAAAACTTTCACTGAGCCACAACCACCCAAATAAAGAAGAAATACTCCAAGACTTGTGACGCCACACTGACGTACCCGCGCAACGGTTTCAGAGCGAAGTAAAAAAAAAATGTTGGGCGACCGTAATCTTTGACTATTAGTGGCACTGGCACTTCGGCCTTGGTGTTCTTTGGGTTAACTTTAGGCGAACGCAACGCACGAACCGAACTCGGAGGCAACTGTTTTCCAATAATTAGCCGGTTAAATATCATGCCACCTACCTGTGTGGTGCGTCATTCGTGACGTCATTACTTCCGATTTCTACTTCCGGCTTTCCAGAAATTTCGCCAAAGTCGTTCTCACGTGGCGGGTCTCTAAAGTATACAATTTTGAGCTTTGGTTCACGGTAATCAGCGATTTCTAATTATTCCAGACATTTCTGTAACTCAACTTGGAACTAAACTTATGCTCTGATATCATATCTATAATGAAAGCAATGAATTTTCTCTTGTACTATTTCTTTTTCTATTCTTTCCTTATTTACATTGAATTTCATCCCCGGTCGTCTCAGTGATTTCTAATTATTTCTAATTATTCCAGACACTTCTGCAATTCAACTTGTAGCTACACTCATGCTATAGAACAGTAAGCTGTTGGCCTAGTTGGTTTGAGATGATTTGCGAAGGGGAGCGCAGAAGTGTTGCGGAAGAAAGGATACCTGGAAAGGAAAGACGCTCAGACTTGCAACTAAGTTTAATTTCAGAAACAAACCACCAGGAACGTTATTGCGCATGCGCTGACATCGAGAATTGTGAAAAAAAGAAGCTTCTTAAATCTCTTTTTCACTATTCTCGATGTCAGCTCATGCGCAATAACGTTCCTGGTGGTTTGTTCCTGAAAGTAAACTTAGTTGCAAGTCTGAAGGTCTTTCCTGTCCAGGTATCCTTTCTTCCACGACACTTCTGCGTTCCTCTCTGCAAAATCTAATTAAACTTGTGCTCTAATATCATATCTATAATGAAACCCATGAATTTTGTACTATATGATTTTTTTTCTGATTTATTTTGAATTTCCTCCCCAGACATCTCGAGAGTTGAAGCGGAAGTGCTGCGCAAGAAACAAGAGTGTTACTCGATGGTCATGCCACTAAAAAAAACAAAAAAAGAAAAGAAATGCAACTTTGACCGTCTTCTTTCCAGTAACCAACCTCTCCCGCGAATCAGTCTAACTGCTTTATTGTTTCTTTTTAGTGTTCCTTTCAAAGAGAAAGCGGGCGAGATAGAAAGAAAAAAAAAGGATAACGATTGAAACAACGCGTGATCACAAAATTAAACTATGGGGTTTTACGTGCCAAAACCACTTTCTGATTATGAGGCACGCCGTAGTGGAGGACTCCGGAAATTTCGACCACCTGGGGTTCTTTAACGCGCACCTAAATCTGAGTACACGGGTGTTTTCGCCCCCATCAAAATGCGGCCGCCGTGGCCGGGATTCGATCCCGCGACCTCGTGCTCAGCAGCCTAACACCATAGCCACTGAGCAACCACGGCGGGTTCTCACAAAATGCATCCACCGCTACCCAAGAGCGTGAGTTCTCCCAGACGATTGGCTCACCCAGAGGATGACGAACGTGGCCGCGCAGCTCCACACGGTGATGGCGACCACGGCGACCGCCTGGACCCCGAGCAAGTAGAAGCCGCCGCCGCGGAACACGCCGGCGCCTCCTCGGCTCAGGCGCAGCAGCGTGTCTCGCTCGACGAACAGACCGACGGCCAGCATGCCCCACACGGAGCTGAGCCCGTGCACGGCGATGGCACCCACGGGGTCGTCCACGCGAAGCCAGTCGAGCAGTGGCATGCCCACGTTGGCCAGCAGGGAGCCCACCGATCCCACCACCACGGCTTCCCACGGGTGGTACAGGGCACAGCCGGCTGTGCGGCGGTCATTTTTTTTTTTTTCGGAATTGTCGTTGTGGTTTCAAGAACGCGAATGGGGCTCAAAGGCGCGCACTAGCGTGGATTTCAAAAACAATGGAATGCTTCGTTTGACAAAGTTTTGACTTATCGTCATATCTGTTTCTCACCTGTAAGAATTTCTCCTTGGACCAATCATTGTCATGTATATTTTTTTACCATGTAACTAACAAATTGACGCGCACAAATATTCATTCCTAGTATACACTATAGTGCAATGGAACAACCTTGGTGCGCAAGTTCTCACAGACGCTGACAGCTTGGCACCTTTTGAACGAACTGTAGAATAGTATTTTTCCTAAGTTACATTTTCTGTTGTCTTATGATTGTATGTACATTTTGATTGATAGTTGACTGTATGTTTGTTGTATCTGTGTGGTTTCGTCCTGTAGCAGCCAGTACAGGCTTACCGGTGTTGTAATGGAAATAAAATAATCTACTCCTCGATAGAGATAACGTCCCTGTCTCGACCGTTGCGCATAGGAGGGACGCCAAGAAGCTTTGTGAATTAGGCTCCCACACAAAGCTTCAAGTTCCTTCGTAAGCGCTCAGTGTCACTGAACGGCCGCGTTCGCTAATGATGTGTTCGACCCCACGGTTGCCTGTCATATGCCCTTCTGAACAGTATTAGAGTAATAATATTAGCATAGCAAGAAGTAGTGGCGCCTACTCAAAAGTATGAATCAAAACGGCAGCCTTGTGCTTGTGTTTGCCAACGAATTGACAAAGAGCGATCGTCCTTTCAGCCCTAAAGGCCGAATTCACCAAGGTTCTTGTTCCTAAATGTTTTTTTTTTCCTGCTGGTCGATCACCTTTGCTAATAATATGTCCAACATCACGGGCGTTTGCGTTTTAGCATTAGAACGTTCCTCAGAATACGGTTCCTGTCTTCTGTTGCATAGTTCAAGAAAAAAATATGTATACGCCCATGAGAACGAAGGTTGTAGACATGTAATGATTCCAGTTAAGGTAAACAAATGTTCGCGTTATAACATTGGTTAAATTTTGTCTGCTCCTTCGTTAACCATTACGCGTTATTTGTCTTATGCATGTACTGTGCTTTCCTGCGTAAAGGCTACATTAGAAAACAGCGCTGCGCGTTGAAGAGTAAAACACATCACAGCTCTTCTGTCTCGTTAATTTTTGCGGTTACGACAAGAAGGCATTGTTTTGGTGTTTGATATGAGTCTAACAATATGAGCTGAACCCCCTTAACTTTAAGGCATATTGTACAAGTCGGGTGCGGTGTGACATCCATATGCACGGTATACTGCATCGTGTAGTCCCCAAGTTATCTCAACGAATGTAATCGCGACAGACGTGCTGGACGTTTTCCCCTGAGGCAACGTCGATGGGAGTGTAATCGAAAAAAGCGAACAAGCGTACTTTATCTCACTGATAGCGCAAACAAATTATCATGTAGCAAATATTTTACAGCCATCATCAGGAATATTGTTCATGGCTTACCTGTGATGGCTACGAGAGAAGCGAGAATTCCGTTGATGAGCTTGATCACAGAGAACTTCCGGCTGTTCACCGCGTAACTGGATGCACAAAATATAAATAAATGCAATCACTTTCATACAAAGCATGAGACGCCAGAAATCCCTATACAAAAATAGCAGCTGTTTCCACTACCTTGTATACTGCATCAAACTATCACAAGAAAATACGTTTTTTTTTTCTACGCAAGTCGAGCGCAGGATGCACACTGTGACCAAACATAGTTTCTTGCGTTAAAGATAGTTTAAGAATATGTTCCGTGCTAAGAATATGTGCTTTAATGTGGTACGTCACAGAAAGATATTTTTGTTTAAATCAAGAGCCAGGATTCCAGCAATTCTTTTCCTTAATAATCATGCCTTATTTAACTTATTGAACTGTTTAAATTGCAGAAAATGGTTAATTTAACTTTTTGGCATATAAGTTTTGTCATAGAATGTGGTAAAAGTGCTAGTCGCGCCAGCAAGGATAAGTAAATGATGACTCGCTGAAATGAGTAAAGCTTTGGCATTTATGCAACTGAGTGGGAGACCTGTGCAAGGGACTAGGATAAATGCGATGTGATAAATATAAAGAAAGTAATGTTCGAAAAACTAAGCAAAGTGAAAAAGATACCCAATTTTGAGCAACTTATTTGCAAAATGAGCTGTAAATGCAAGAACATTGCATCAATTTCATTTGTTCTAGTTTGTTGCACGCATCTCTACGTTAAGAAGGATTGTGCAAAATTTAATGTCTAAACGTTGATTCAAAAAATGTTATCAAAGTTTGCGTAACATGAGGTGAATCAAAATCTTGTTTTGAGAAAAAGGTGCCACCTTTAGCCTTAGCACCAAGACAAACCGCTCTTGAGGGTTGTTGTTTTTTTATCAATAAACAAATAAACAAAAAAAAATCTTCAAACCATGTGAAAGATGTCAAAAACTGCCCAAAGGCCTAAAATGCACCAGATTCATAGCTGGAGCCCCCATGAGATGCACTACAGTCTCCGTTTGTTCGTGTGACTGCTCGGCGACAACATGAAAGGAAAGAAAAGTATTTTGAACAATATTTATATAAAAGAAATAGAACTGATTTTCGGTTTCGCAATACGAGGGTATGGGTTGGAAAACTCAATGTAACTCCCAAACTAATGAGGATAGGAAGACGATTGTCTGGCAACATGTTGCTGAATGTCTGGACATACTTAAAACGTAAAAAAACAATTTTATGAAAGAAAAATTGACTTTTGAATGTGGCCTACCATATTTAGATAGCAGAACGTAAAGGTGTGCAAGTACATCCATAATTTCTTCATGATTTTATTTCATATATGCTAGAAAAGCATTTTAGGGTGTCTTGGAGGCGGTGAGCTCTTTTTCTTCCTTGAATATACAGACTACAACAGATGTTGTGCGTACACAAACTGATCCTGTAAAATAAGCGTTAATATCTCACTACTGGGCAAGTAAACTTGCCAATAAAGACCCATAATTCTTATACTGTAACTCAGATGGGGTAATATCTGTTGAGAGCTCTCCTTGCAATTATCACATCGTCATGAGTGCCTCAACGACAAGCCCTTTTTCTCTCCTTTTTTCTTTTAGAACGTTTACAACAAAATTATTACTACTACGAGACTATAGGGTACCCATGGGGTGCTATGGAAAGCAACACGGGAAGTAATTTTTCATTTTTTAAATGGGATACTCGTGGGTGTTTCGTGAGCATAAAAACTATTCTTGGCGTTGTGCCCTGTAAATAATTCATCATTTCATTTTTCGTTCTACCCATCTGGAGAGATATAGAGATGGAGAGAGAGAGAGATGGAGAGAGAAACTTAGTTCAAAAAAGTTTACTGGGGTCAAGGGAGGCGGGGGGCCGGGAGACTAGCCCCACCGGAGCCTTCTTTCCTCAGGCGGCGGCCAGACCTTGATTCTTGGTGGCATCGTCGGTCAGCCGGACTATACAGATTTAATCCTCCCGGCATTCGCTGAGCAGCATGGCCTCCCACTGCTCGGGTGGGGTGATTCTGAATGTAGGCATTAGTGCTGGTGTGGCTTGCTAGACACGCCGCCAGGCAAACCTCTTCAGAATCCATTCAATCTCTCTCTCTCCCCCCTCTCTCTCATCTCTCTTTCTCTTTGTAATTTGTTGATGTTGATTCCTTTTCAACTTGCTGTTGTCGCCTTCAACTTATGGCACCCATTCAACTTATCCTGCAGAAAATGGTCACCTACTTTCTTTGTCTTCTTCTACCCCAACCCACAGATATGTGAAAAATTTTGGCGTTTATATTAAGTTAATAGCCAATATTAGTGATGTGAACGGGCCAAGAAAAAATACCGGGTGGCAAGTAATGATTGTTCTAGAGGTAGCTAAATCATGACAAAGGCCACAAACAAGTTCCGAACGAAACAAATTTCGTACCTGAAAACGAGCGCGGTGATCCCGCCTCCTACCGAGGAATTTATTGTCACTATGGCCGACCTGTGCAAGATAAAAAATAACGAAATTATCTTTGTACCCCTTGTTGACATTCAGGACAACAACAACAACTGTCCGACAATTGTACAACCACTGCTGCTATAAGCGATGTGCCGGAAAAAAATATAACAGCGATGACATGAAATACGCTCCGCATGATAACCTCGTGACTCCATCCCCACCGACGCCGCAGGCAGTAATTGTGTTTGACATGCCTTCATTATGAACATATGCAGAGACGACCGAGCACAGGCAGCACACGTGAAGGCAATATTTCATGCCTGAAATGTTATGTCCCCCATTATCAACAACACTAGGGGATTAGAATGTGAGTATCGGTGTCTAGGCCGTCGTAAGTCTTGACTTAGTCTTTTCTCGATCACGTAGCATAACCCGCTTGTGCGACCACTGTTAATGTGAATCAGCTCTGCAATTTAGCACCCGTGGAAATCGTGGCGCTTGGGCACTACAGGGACATTCACAGCAGAGAGAGATCCACACATTGTGTGCCACCCAGGGATCTCTCCATAAAGGAACAAAATCTCGCAGCCACGTCACGCCTTTCTCGGGCGTTGTGGTTTCGTAGAACTTATTTTCCTTAGTCACAGGACTACTCAGTCGTACGTTCACTGGTACAACGTCTGGGCGAGTCGCGCTACCTCTAGCCGATTGCGACGGATGGAAAAGAGCTTCGGCTGCGAACGAGGTTGCAATAATACTTTGCTTGGTGCCTTTTAGAATCACAGGAACTAATCTCTCAGCAAAAGCGACAGCAGTGGGCCGCGCAGGATGGGGAGTAAAAAGACAGGCGCAACGAAAGACAACGAACTGGAAGAATCTTTATTCTCGCTCTCACGGGGCGTGGGAGGTTGCAGTTCGGTGGGGTCCGAGTCGAAAGTAGGGTGGTCGCGGTGGCATGGTGGGCGGGAAGCGGAGAGGCCGTGGCGTCAGTCCTCCTGGCTAGCCCCCTCGACGTCGCTGTCGTCCGTATCGGTAACCTCGTCGGAGTAGTCGGACGAGTCCTCTTCCTCGTCGTCGAGCTCACCCTCGTCGCTCGAGCTCTCGTTCACCGTCTGCTCGCTCTCGACGGCGACAGGTTTTTGGCCGCCGGCCTGGTCGGCTCCTCCTCCGGGCGCCGACGCCTTTTTGTCCGCGGTTCCGCCGACCTCGCCCTTCTTCAGTTCGCCGGAGGCCAGGCGCGGCGGTTTGGTAGTCTTGCCGCGGGCCTGGCTTTCGATATGGCCGCCGCCAGGCACTGCGGCGTCCCTAGAGTCACCTTGCTCGTCCTTGATGGGCGACGTGGCCAGGTCTCCGATGTCCTTGGTCATCTGGGTTTCCAGCGGAGGGATGGCTTCTGGCGCGTTGGTCATGGCGGAGTCTCGGCTCGTTCAATCGTTGTGCTACTGGCTGTCAGGGCCTGGTGGGGCTCACTCGATGTTCGGATTGGACGCGTGACACGGCGGAGCTACGTGGGGCCTTGAGAGCCGCTTAACCTAAAAGGAAAGCCTTCCCGAACAGCCCACGTCGTGGCGCGTGGAGGGTGCGAGCTCAGGGTATGCATGCCGCGTGGCGGCATAGAAGAAAGAAGAAATTGGAAGTTGTAACGTGCCATTAGATAAATATTATAGGCAAGGGAGGCCTACTTATTATTTCTTTTTGTGGGGTACAATTACAATTTTTCACTAGTATTTTTTAAAATTCGTTTTAAGGAGTCCGAATCTCAGTAGATGTACTTTCAGGGCTACGGTGCACTGTAGGCTAAGTGCTATTTCCATGGGGACAGGTGAAGATGAAGAAGAAGGAATGACACCGAATATTGCAACGTATTATTGCAGCCACAACACAAGGTACTAACTCCCGTACGATCACGTATAAAATATTGCAAAAGGACTAGAAGACAGGTTCTCTTCAATCGTTCCACCGTATCTATTGAAACGATTAGCGCTAGAGGAATTTAGGGAAGTCACATTACAAGAACTGGCGGATGTTGTTCGCTCTCTGCCTTCTTCAGCACCAGGTCCAGATGGAGCCGTGATACAGATTCTGCGTGCATTGTCCCCGCAAGAAATTTTGAATATGGAAAATTAATCTTTAAAAAATGTCTGGGTACCTTCAGTACAGGAACTTGCTAAGGTAATTCCGATACTTAAATATACAGGGAGGTGTATATTATTTAGGTCATATTAAAACGATTTCGCTCACATTCAGTTTCGTTATAATAATAAAAATAATTTTGCATTGCCAAATGACGACCTATATTTCTGAAAACTTAATACTTAGCTCCAGTCAAATTGGCTTTAGATCTGGGCGCGCAATATGGTGTGCGCACGTAGTCGCATACAACTTGCCCGTCGCCGAAGGGAATATTCAGCATTAGTGACCCTAGATCTAGCTAAAGTTTATGATTCCGTAGAACACGGCATAGGCATACTGATAAAGCACCTGGATAATTACAGGTTTTCGATATACATCGCGGCATGGCTTTCGGAATTTTTAAGGGACAGAGAATTCTACTGTTTTCAAAGCCAATGTTCATCATCTATAGGTATAAGGAGAAACGCGGATTACACGAAGGTCAGCGTTTTCTCCTGTTTAATATATTTTTAAGCTCCATCCCTCCGCGCCAGAATATTCATGTATACGTTTATGCCAATGATATCACTTTTTTTGCATCGTATGATGATTACATTCACTTTATCAATGATTGCAAAATTACTTTTATACTCTTGACATTTGGATTGAGAATATACATATGTCACTGAACGTCAGTAAATGTGCACTTCTTCTCTTTCCTTTAGATGTTCCCGTTAGCATTTCACTCATGTGTTGTCAAGAGTTCATTCGCCATGTGGATTCTATTAAATACCTTGGAATCACGTATGATGTGACACTAAACGGGAAAAACCACATTGAAGAAGTCGCGTCTAAGGCAAATTATGCCGTGAGGTGGTTGCGTAATATCAGTAACCGACGATATGGGTTGCGAAGACATATATTAATTATGATATATAAGATGTATGTCCGACCCATCATGGAATCTGGGTGCGTTATGATTTCCGGCAGCTGCAGCCTATAAACTTCAGCCTCTGATGCTATTAGAATGGGCAGCTCTGCGATTGTGCCTTGGTATCCCTAAGTTTGTTGCAAACACCATTCTGTAGATGGAAGCGCGAATACCGTGTTTAAAAGTAGATTCAGGGTTCTTACTGGTCGAACATACCTAAAATTTATGATTCTCCTCAAAGAAGATCAATGTACGTTTTCATTATTGAACCAAGTATATTTTTAGTGATCATTCGTCGAGACTACACACCCCTCAGACCGTATTCGTATGGGCACAGGTAATAACAATGAATGTGCAAATTCAACGTATTCACTCAAGAAGTCAATTCAAAAAGGGTTTCAGATTAAATTTGACGACATTCTCCCATCAAATGCTAAACTCTTCCATTCCAATATTTAAATAACAAATTACAAGACTACCTTTCTCATCTGGAAATAAGCAATATAGTAACTACTGTCAGACGAAAAGGATGGCGTAGGCATTTTCTCTCCTTCTCTTGGTTGGTCCTCAATGGCCCTGTCATATCTGTTTTGCCGACATCAGTTTATGTCACCGCGGCTAGGTACATAAATTTCTCTATATCGCAAAATACTGCAATATCCGCGCTAACATCGTCTTCTGAATTGCACCATTTTTGTTTCCCATGGAATAATAATTGGCGTCCTTCATGACAATTGGAAGCTTCGTTTACAAAATTGTCTTGTACCGCCTCTAAGTATTTACTTACACAGGTCTAGACTCGCTGTGTCGACGCTATGTTCTTTTTGCAATGCACCTGAATCGATGGAGCATTTCTTTCGCTCGTGCGGCCGATTTTTCAGACAAAGAAAACTCTTGGGAAATTCATTACTACAACTTGGGCTGTCGCTCATCTCGCCGACCATTTTCTCTTTTGGGGCGACTTCACTGGGATCCAGCCACAGGGATGCTTTTCTCGAAGTTTATTAGTTAGGGGACAACCAAGTGACGGACAGTCGCTGCAATGGCGTTGCGCTGCTGATCTCGAGGTCGCAGGTTTGAACTCGGCCGCGGCGGCCGCATTTCGATGGGGGAGGGGGCGGGGCGAAATAGAAAAACGCTCGTGTACTTAAATTCAGAAGCGCGGTAAAAAAAAAAAAACCAGGTTGTCCTAGTTAATCCGGAGCCCTTCACTATACGACGTACCTCATACTTAGACCGCGGACCTGGCAATTAAAATGGTAAATTTCAATTTTTTGACAAAAAAATAAGGTATTTATGATCTCGTCAACAGTTTAACGAAAGCTACGAGTGATATCAGCCAATTAAAAGAGAGAACTAGAAGCATGGCTTCACCATTGGTCCGCCTCTGATCGCCCTTGGCGACGCTGACTATTATTATTAATCTTTGCTACCTGCATGGTTTTCACATTACGGAGGGGAGCTGTAATGGGTAACGTGTTTCACGTAATAATCACTGGGCGCATGATGAGCGAGCCAGCCAGTCTTCTCAAAATGCAAAGCCGGCGCGCGAGGCGTGTCGGCTCTTTACTGATTGGCTAACACGAGCCATATAGCTCTCACAGCACTTCACGCATTTGGTGAGGCGAGGTATAGCTGCGCAGAGACCACACGGCAACTGATTAGAGCTGTATTTCGAGAGAAAGCTTTACCTCAAGCCCAAGATCAATTCCATTTGGCTCGAGCTGACTGCGTGATTTTTATCATAAAATTGTGCAGTGCGCATTCATTCGTAGTGCCAGCTTTTATAACCTTTATAAAAAAAATAAGAGCAACCAAACGAAAGATACAAGCGCCTCTTACCTCGCAGCGTACTTCCACTTGTGACCGGAGACGCCGAAGGTACTCCCACAGTTGAAGCCCAGCCAGCCCCACCTATAAGAAAAAGAAAGGAGGAGGGGAGGGAAGCGTTTGCGACGTTGCGCCAAACAGAAAGAAAGAGTACGGAACGTTTCTGATGCCCTCATGCCGTAACAAACCGTCCTATGAGAGGACGAAGAGGACTGTAGAAGCCGCTGATACCACTCTATCACAGGCCTGCACACAAACACACACGCACTTGAGCATTAGAAACTTTTACGCACGTTAAAATGTCCGCAGGTCAATGCCATGTTTTTTTTTCTTCTTCGACGTAAATTGGTGACCGGCGCCACTTCGCTGACAGAAACATGGTGAGAGATATAAATCTTAAAGAAGGGTTCGGGCTTATTGAAAAAATGAACGTAACAAGTGGTGTACTTGTTAGGTCCATTTTACAGCGAAAGCTGTATATGACTAACCTCCCGTAGTTTTTTCGGCGTCTGGCAACAGAAACGGACTTAGCGGTTTCTAACAAACGATACGGGTGCAATGCGGTGGCGCACATGTCAAAATGTGGACAGATTAGAACGCTCTCCGTGATCAATAACGTGACGTCAAGGTTATCGCAGTATTATTAAGTAGGAGGCATCGGCGCTAAAAACAGCTGCGTTATCGATGGGGCGGGCACGTATAGTTCGTACACCCGAAGAACAACATGCGTACGAGGAGCGCCGGAGGGAACAGCAACGAGAATGTAAATAGCGCCGGCGCGACACGACCACCGACGACGAGCGTTTCCGCGTTGCTGAACGGAAACGACAATCGCGAGCCCAGGCACCTCCGAACTTGCAATGACGCCAGACTCGCAACGCAAAAAATGACCCCCCATTCCATTCTGTGAAGATGGAATGGCAGCGAAAGCACTCTGCATTTTGTTTACGAGCTTTGACTGTCGTCAGCACTGGCTGCCATTCCATCTTCCCAAAGTGGAATAGTTATTTTTTTTTTACTAAGCACAAGTCTTTCGCAGTGTTCCAGCACCATACAGCTTGACCAGCCCACCAAACTTGCCGTGCTTGTCAGTCCGATAAGGACATTACCCATAGCGATTACCCATTTATCGATTATAAATAGTTATCTTGAGCTCGCCTCAACGACTTGAAGCGTGCCTTCATGATCGCGCACGTGCGCATTATGATGATGATGATGCTTTATTAGCATCCCCTTTGAAACGGGGCGGTGACCTATAGCCACCTAGCCTGCTGGAGTCGTCTTCAGCAGCGACACCATGCGGCGGGCGGGCGCAACACTCACCACAGCATGAACATGCCGACCAGCGCGTTGGTGGGCGATCCCATGGGCGGCGGCTCGATGCCGTGGTCGTAGCGACCGTGGCGGGGCTTGAGCATGGCGGCGGCCACCAGGGAGGAGGCACCGCCCACCAGGTGGACCGGCGCGCATCCGGCGATGTCCACCACGCGCAGCTTGTTGAGGAAGCCGTGCTGTCCCCAGACCCAGCCCGCCGGCAGGCAGAACACCACCGTGTTGAAGAACGAGAAGATGCAGTATGCTACGAAGTTGCACCGCTCCGCCATGGCGCCCGACACGATGGTCGTCGCCGTGGTCGCGAAGGACAGCTGCGTGCAATCCATGTCGTCCAGATTAATAAGAACCTGTATAAGATTTCTGCATGTTGAAGGGATGCTAAGGACAAAAATACAATCAATCTGGACTTACTCAGATGTGCAAGTAGTAATATCACTAGATTTGTGGAAGAATTAGCACCAACAGAGCCGTGGGAAGATATTCTTTTTTCAGATGATCCAGTACAATTGCTAAGATCCAGTACAATTCGTCGAACTGCGTTTTATTTAATGTTAATGCCAGACGGCAGTTAACTTTTGATTGTAAGCCACTGAGTGTATATATGAAATATAAGCGGAAAGTTGTACGTCTTGAGAGTTGGTGCCGTATATTTGCTGCGGCGGTGCCACCATATTCTGAACTTACGTAATTTTCTCGTTTAACAATGCTTTGTCATCGGTAGAGGTAACACTCTGGACATGGTGGCGTCTTATGCTATCAATGTGACCTAGTGGCCACCGTAGCAAGGTGACTTAGTGTCCCGGTAAATGTAACACGCATGCGCATGGATTGCATACATTGGAGGTATTCCAACTGTGGCTGTCGACGGAAGCAGTGCCAATACTTTATGAAAGCGGGCAGTTATGATCCAGCGCTACCACCGTAGTTCTGCTGCAGCAGGGCGACAAGCTTCCAGACCAGCCATGCACGGAGCTATGCTTGCGCAACACCGTCCCGTGTTCGCTCTAACGTTGAATAGGATTGTACGTTTGGATATTATTTTCGAAAAGCTCGCGTAATGATTTCATTTCTGATTCATACCTGCTTCGACTAGGTGGATCAGTAACTTATAAGCCAAAATAGAACAAAAAGCTTTATACATTCATCCCATCAGCCAGCGTTTTTCGCCTCGTCGTTTTAATTACGGGGAATGCGTTCTCCTATTTCGGTACTCAGTGTTTTAACAAACGTGTGTCTATATACCTTGGTGATATGACTAAAGCAAAGCGAGGACCGGTGGGGGTTACGCCGCAGTATATAATATGTCTTCATGTCTTCGCAAGAGGATTTTCTGCTGCCATACACTTATGCACTTGACAAACATAACCAATGGATTATTTGAATTACAGGAGAGCCTTTCCGCAGCTTCCAAACCAAGTTAATTGTACCAACGAAGTCTGTTGTGCGCACTCCGCTATCAGTTGTAAACAGGCAGCTACGCAGTGACGCGGTAAGAGCCACTAATTCACCGCACGCCTTCCCACCTGTGTAACAGTATTTGTGAAGGTGAAGTCCACCGAACAAATATTGCCATAGTTTTCTGTATTTACCATTGAATGGCGACATTGTTCACTACGTGTGTGGGATGTAAATGTGTGGTGGATAAGTTGCGGTGAGGTAATGGTGTGTTGCTTAAACTGGCTCAATGACCTGATAACCTCGGCGTTCTGCAGTATTTTGAGAAACGTTTGATACCTTTGGCATCACTATAGCCTGCCTCGAAAAGTTCACGGCCGTGCCAGTGGCAAATGCCTTCGCACCTGGAAGATATAGGTGGCGAAGACGACGCCCATCTCCTTCTCGTCGCTGTCGAGGAAGAACTTTCCAAAGGCGATGAACTGGTTAGTACCGCGGTCCTGGCCGAAGCTGAAGCCGTAGCCGAACATCCAGTATCCTAGACCGCCGAACACAACGTCCACCGCATTCTTCACCATTATGTTGACCTCGTTCTTGCGTGTTACGCAGCCGGACTCTAGGAGGCCGAAACCTGCAGAAGCAATAAGCCAGGGACATGAAAGTAACAGTCACGTGAACTAGGTCAGCACAGTGTTAGTGGGAACTGTAGCATGGAGTAGCGTATCTTTGTTTCAAATAAAAGTTGCGCCAGAAAGGTGTACCTTTATAGACAGACCACTCGACTTCGGAGCCCTTGTGGTGTTGGGCTGCTAAAAGCGAGATCGCGGGATCAAATCCCGACCACAGCAGCCGCATTTCAATGGGGCGAAATGCGAGAACACCCGTGTACTTATATTTAGGCGCACGTTAAAGAACTCCAGGTGGTCCAAATTATTCCAGAGTCCCCCACTACAGCGCGCTTCATAATCAGATCGTGGTTTTGGCATGTAGAATCCCATAGTTTCGGAGCAAATGGTTGTAGGAATGCAAGATTTTCCTGAACCACTACTAAAGTGTCGGCAAGGCTTTAGGGTGGTCGAAGAGCAGACCCTACGCAGTTCAAACCGGTTGTGTCAAGCGATCAACAGCCCAGCTTTACTTACTAGGGCTGTCTGTTCGAAGCCACAGGCCACTTGCTTATATCCAGACACGTGAAGGGGACGTTAAATGGAAAAGTAATTCGAAGCTATGTAAATAAATTACCCCTCTACAATAAAAAAAAAGGCAAAAATACACTCCCACCATGAGAGGCTTGATAGGCCATGAAAGACACAAACTGAAAGACGGAGTGCGACCACCGCCATAACATTACCGTACATTTCAAACTCGCAGTGATGTCGAGGATTTTGTATACATCTGCTTGGACCTAGTTTATTTTCTCTTCATAAATATTGGATACGTTGTCTTATAAATGAGCCAAATTGTAACTTCTAAAAGTTTAGAGAATCTTTACTGGCACTGCAGCGGCCCAAATACACACAAAAAATGAAATATATTGAGATTCGTGACGTCACACTGACGTACCGTCGCTGTGGTTGTGGTGTTGGTGTTCCACTAAAAGAAAATGTAGACGTTCGGCCTTCGTTGTTTTCTTCAAGCACGCGAATTCTTACGCGAAATTAACGAAAATAGAGTTTGGAAAGAACACTCTGTCAATCTAAGCTTACTTACTGTTTCTCGTTAGTTTCCCTGTTCGCGAGTTTTTTTTTCAAAGTCGCACGCTGTTCGCGACAGCTAATGACCGCGTGATAGCTGGACGCGTATGCAGCGAATAAATGCTTCGTCTTTGTACACCCAATTTCCTGATTGGCTTAGTGGGCGCTAGCTCCCATTACATATTGCCTGGTTTATGGACTGTACCGAACATGTATGGCGCTGGTTTGCTCCTACGAACGGGCTGCTTGCGTGGCCGTTGCGTAGCCCTCTCTTGCTTCTCGTCCCCCTTTTAGTGGGGATTACCCGAGTTGGCCGCGCGCTTGGTTTTACGACGCCACCATCGCGGGCAGCCCCGGCGAAGGTTACGCGAAACGTTTGCCCGCTACGTGCGGCACTGGACTGCGCAGATTGCACGCAGGCGGCATACGGCTCGTGTCTCATAAATGACACTGCAGGAAGCTCGTGTTTCATGTTTATTATTATTTATTTATTATTGTTTTTGCATTTGTAGAGCTTTCCCCAATACAAGGACAGCTTACGTGTGGCCTTGCTGAAAAGCAAAATCTGAAACATGCTGTAATTTGACTTAGCGAGGAGCTGGTGCCCTAAAAGTTAGTTAGTTAGTTAGTTAGTTCGTTCGTTCGTTCTTTCTTTCTTTCTTTCTTTCTTTCTTTCTTTATTTCTTTCTTTCTTTCTTTCGTTCGTTCGTTCGTTCGTTCGTTCTTTCTTTCTTTCTTTCGTTCGTTCGTTCGTTCGTTCTTTCTTTCTTTCTTTCTTTCTTTTTTCCTTTCTTTCTTTCTTTCTTTCTTTCGTTCGTTCGTTCGTTCGTTCGTTCTTTCTTTCTTCCTTCCTTTCTTCCTTTCTTTCTTTCTTTCTTTCTTTCGTTCGTTCGTTCGTTCGTTCGTTCGTTCGTTCGTTCTCCCTCTACTCATCGCTCACGCCCAACATGAGGGATTGGCCAAGGTTCGAATGAATTTAGAAGAAGACGATTAGTATTGCCAAGAAAACAACAAATAATTTGGGTGAAAGCCAGAGAAATAGAAAATAACATAGAAAATAAGAAATAAAAAAAACCTTTGAAATAATCGTAAACTCTTCAACGGCTGAGCAAGCATCCTTGTGACATTTCCCAAGAGAGGGGGCTCCGAAAGAAACAGTTTTATCAATCAAAAAAACACTCCAATTTGTCTAAACGTTGGTTTCTTGTGTTGTGAGCGTCATCGTCATCATCACTTTTCTAACATGGGCTTAGTTCAAAAATATATTGCGACTGTATGGTGGTGTATCATTATAAGTTCTACCTCTACTACATGCGGACGGAGTTACACAAAATTATTCGTAGCCAAATTTCACCATATAACGCATACGCATCCTGTGGATGAGACATTTCCTGTCTTTCGCTTCTTCTTCTTTTTTGGTTGTTCTTAGTGAGAGAGACTTTTCTGTGCTGCGTAGTTTTCGTATGCAGCAAAAACGGTGCAGCGGTATCTTGATGCAAAATATAGCTCGCCATTAGTGTTCGGAAATTTAGGCGATCGATCGTTTTTTTAGACGAGAGAAGCAGACAAGAATTCCTTAATCGATTAAAAAACCTCGCAGTAAGCTTTCCTTATGCACTGCCTAATAGCCGTGAAATCTTGCTGATCGTTGTCGAACGACGAAACATTAAAGCCGCGCTTCCTCTCTTTCTTCAGTGAGCAGTCGCAAATGTAGCCCGTTGTGCAAAAAAGATATAAAAGTGACCTTCTTCATGTCCGCATTGCTTTTTTTAAATATAAATTTTGTTCAAGTTTTTATTTATATGCTGCACTAAATGACGAAAGGTCCGACTGTAGCCGCAAGCGCTACGCCATTTTCTGTGTCACGGTTTTGTGCCCTTGCTAAAGAGAAAAGAAGAAGAAAAGGTACTCGGGGAAAAGGTTACGAGGGTCGCATCGAATACTATGGGCGAAAATTTTCTCTACGGCAGCCTCTAAAAAAGTAGAGTACTGAGCTTTTGGTATATTACTTGGCGCCATCCTTCGCTCATGCAGTCGCTGTCTACCGTGTGGCGTCAACAATCTGCGTCATTTTTTTTCGATTAGCTCTCATATATATAAAAGAGAAAGGAACGGAGTGGAGTCTGCCTACGAGTGGCTGTAAAAAATGCTTAGTTAGGGCAATGTTACCCTGCAAAATTATCGAGAAAGAAGCTCCTCATGGCAAGTCTGCGTGCCTTTATGTGATTCCACAGTTCCATACCCAGTGCTGCTGCTGTTACTACTTCTACTACTACTACTACTACTACTACTACTACTACTACTACTACTACTACTACTACTACTACTACTACTACTACTACTACTACTTCTACTGCTGCAACTACTAATTACTATTACTGTCATCAATATTATTATCATGATCGTTCTAATAATATCGCGTATCGACTGCAGGGCGAAAGCTTGTCCCTCTGCTCCCTCTTGTTTCTATATTTTAATATATTGTCACATCGTACATTGACGGTGAAGAAGCAAGTTATGCGAGAACTGTGAGTCATGAACCTAACTCGTGAACGTGTGTCCAGAAGGACAAGTAACAGTCAGAAAACAGCGATAGCGGAGAGCCAGCGTATTCACCGGTGCTCGCGTATGTTCGTTAACGTACACGTCACCATTCGCGTCACGCGCGTTATCTCATTAGATAATACTCTTTCGCTATAAAGTCAGCGGCAGTATCTTGAATATGTCTCATACATACGAATACACGTAACAAGCGATAACTTTGCAACAGTGGTTAGACGGTGAAAAACGGTCATGGAGATAAAAGGCAAACAATGTAAGCGCGTCAAATATAAAGTTCATGACGCATCATTGCACTGTTATTTTTTTATAGGTTTAGCCCCTTACTAGCCTATACTAAGAACATACTGGTTGAATCTTCCTGTGTGTGCGAGATACATACTGTGCATGCTCTGTCCCAGTGGCGTGACATCGACGGTCCAAATTTTCTCCATTCTTAAGGAGTTCCGTTTGCCCGCAAAAACCAGTGGCGATTACAGACAACTTCATTTGTGAATGTCACATGTGCTGGTCATCAAGTGCATTTTGGTGTGCGACATAGTTTACTGCAACTAGTATAGTAAATAACACGCATGGCCTCCACAGTGCATACACATAGTGTGCACAATGTGTATGCAAGTTCGTGTGGGAGCTTATACCACAAACAGTGTACGTAGGTTGTGCATATATTGCGCTACAAGGATGCCTAGCTGATTTAAATGGACATATTTTGTTTATATACTTAATTGTGTTTTCTCCTACACTTTATCTTTTTTTCTCACAATTAGTCGCCTTGCTGTGCAAGTGTCGAATGTCTGGATCCGCCGACTCGTGGAGGTGCCGAGCTCTTTGTTATTACCTGGCTTTCTCTCTCTCTCCTTCCTTATGAATTCATAGCCACTATGGTGACTAAAACTCGTCTTCGGTGGATCCACACCTTCTCATCACTGCTGCGCGGTTCTGCGGCGAAGTGTTCCGAAGCGTCTTGAAGGAAACTGGTGCGACGTAAATGACTAAAACGCCCGTTTATACTGACACTTCTCCGTCTCACTGTCCGCTCACTTACTGATGAGTGCGCTTGTCTGCTCTGCAGCAACTTGATTCGTTTATCACAGCAGTTGGCGCGAACATATCCATGTCGTTTTTGGGAGGCTGCTCGGATTTCACTGGAATCGCGCAATCTAAACACGAAAAACACAACAATGTTTCTCCATCTTCCCTCGCTCTCCATCTTCGACATCTTGCATTCACGATGCCTGTTTCCAAAGTTTTAAGCACTTATCTGCGCTCAGTCTTCCCGCATACGGAGGGCTGTTTGGGTTGCACTTTCACATTTAATTCGAACTTTCTAGGAGGATATATGTCGCTAAAGGGGTGTTGTCCTTGCTGCAATATGTTTTAAAACTTTTTCGCCCACACTTTGGCTTATAACATACTATCTTCTTTCCTAACAAATTCACATTCGTTATTTTCATTCATAATTTATGTTTGCATTTTTTTCTGTAGCTCATTTGGCATGACTCGACATGAACATCAAATACTCGTGGGCATCAGCAGGTGCGTTTCTTTATAAGTGACAGAGGGAGGTGACTTAACAAGTATCGGAAACGGTTTGCTCGCCTGCCGCAAAAATGTTTAAGCTTTTGTTTTTCTGTCTTTTCTCGCTGCAGTATAGTCCCAAGTGTTTAGCAACGCCTCGCTGTGCGAAAAAAGAAAGCAAGAAGAAAACAAAGGTTGCATGTCAGATTAGCAAAGAACGTAGGTGAACTGCACTCGGCCTGGCCCTTTTTGTTCCCAGCTCACTGCATTGTGCACGCTCCAGTTTGGCTCGAAAATCGATCACGGCGACTCTAGTCGACTCAACTTCTGAACGGGCCGAAACCGAGAAACGACCGGCGCGGTAGCAACTGCTGCCGCTCTCTTCCAGGAAGTGAGCGGGGAAATTTCCGCTTCAGTGCCTTCGGCGCCGGCCAGCACAGTGATTGCTACAGACTTATTACGTTTCTCTTTCCTTTTCTTTTTGTCTCACTGCTTTTCACCCTATTTCTTTAGTTCTTTCTTGTTTCTCCAAAGTTCGGTTTCTTCGACTTGTTGTCGAACCTCTCATGCACTTGCGTGCGCGTTAATCAAAGCTGCTGCTCAAGACGCAAGACAGCGACCTGCATCGCTCCTCTTTTGGAGGCGAAAATTACTGCATAATTCTTTGCCATATCTTCCGTGCGGCATAGCTTGTAGGCAAGATCGTGTGTACACCGTTTGCTTGCGTAGCTTTTAAACAGTGAGAGAGGCTAATAGAACACGACATCAGGAAAGCGTAAGCCTCTCATCCACCCGACAGTAGCCAGGGCTACAAAGGCAAATCACACAGGTCCTTCAAAGCATTAAAGCTTCGCAATCGGAAGAAAATTCGTCCGGGAATGGGAGTGTCGAATCCGGGACCAACGCCATTCCGCGTGATCACTCAACCGTCTCAGCTAACGAGAAGGCTAGCAGATCGCAGAGCGAGGGTGAATTAATGGCCAACTGTAAGTGCAGCGACACAATATACTAGTGTTTTTTTCAACCGTGCAGATTTTTTATAGAAAGCTAGTGAGCAAAGTAATGAATGCCTCGATTTAGCGTTGAATTTGTTGATAAATATATAGAATTTATTTAGACTTTAATATTTGTAATAAATGAGCATGCATTAAAATGTGGCTGCCTTCAAATTCGCCACTTAGACATCTGTCCCTAAGGCACTAATAAAAATGTCATTGAATAGTTTTTGTCAATTATTCTTCTGAAACTCACGTTATTAGCGACAAAGTATGTTCACCTGGCAAAATTGGCAAAAACGCCACGTTCGCTGTGCTTATGGCCTTTTTGTAAAAAAAAAATTGTATTGTCTCAAAAGAACGCCGTGTATTTTAAGTCAATTTTGTGAAAGACCGCAAGGTAGAGGAAGAGTCACTGAAGGAAGGAAGAAGTTGTCATCGACCCCATAATAGCCTTGCATGAAGTCACATATGTGAAATTCATGAAGCTGTCATCCCTAATCAAGTACTAGCATTAAACATTTAAGTGAATGATGCTCCTTAAGAGTGTATGTGCGCATAGGAAGCAACGGCCGCGGGAAGGGGGGAAGGGAACCTTTTGCTGAGGACATAGGTCGTAACTGCATTGCTGGTCATGGCAGACAAATTAGCTAAGCCCCTGCAGAATCAGAGCACTTAGTATTTGACGAAGGCCTTAACCTGCAGAACCAGGAATGAGCATACAAAATAAAGAACATAACAGATCGCTCGAGCAGGTATTTTGGACGCTTCCAGGAATTAGTTTAACAGTGACCGAGAATACTTTTGTCTTGCTCGCCCAAAACTCGCCTAAAAGTATTCGAATTTGTTACAGCTCTTGCTGTACGTCGAACAGATTTTATTGCAGATTGCGGGAACTGGATGCAAACTACCAGCGATGCGTTCTAATATTATTTTATTTCCCTTGTCCATTATATATTTTTTACAAACTGGCATTATTCGTTTGGCAAATTTTATGTGTTGTGGTCCTAATGTGCTAATTTGTAGTCTCTATAAACTATGTTTGAGCGGTTTCGGACTTCATCCCATAACTCTTTTTAGGTTGTATCTATAAGCCAGGCTACATTTGATAGGCTGGTTTTTCTTTGCTATATCTTATCTAGACAGTCTGGCATCCCCAATGATACCAGCACCACGTAGACGCGTATTTAATAAAAAAAATAAGAACTAAGTGTTCCCAATGGTGTCGCTCCTAGGGACTGATATAAAAACCCCGGTGGCCGCATTTCGCCAGCCGAGATCGAACGCGCGACCTCGAGCTCAGCAGCGCAACGCCGTAGGCACTAAGCCACCGGGGTAAATACTAAGAGAGAAGGAGGGAGAGAGAGAGAGAGATAGATAGAGAGATAGAGCGATTATGATAGAACACGAAGTTGTCAGCTGTGGTCTCATGCCACCATTAATTATTTATCCTAGTCCTGACTTGTGCACCGTGAACTGCAGGCAGAAGGTCTTGATGCCACGAAACGACCTGACGATTATCGATAGCTGACTTGATGGTCACAAAACAACCGTGTTCTGTTGCTGTATGGAGCAGAAACAGACCTTAATTATGTAGTCCAATACTAATAATAATAGTAATAATAAAAGACGTTTCACTGGCCTTTATACTTTCCTCGTTTGCATGATCAGTTGGCTTCATATACACGTGTGATTGCTATTAAAAATCAAGCTCCTCATTTATCGGCACTTTTCCTTCTCATTGCGTGGCGAGGGCTGCGACTCTAGCAACCTTAATGGCTAGAGGTAGCACGCGGAGGTTTACGAACAAACTTACTGGTAAGATGACGCTCTATGTGGCGCCGACGGTTTAATGGAGCCGCCGCAATGGCTGCGAGCGACTCCTAGGGCTAGCGTATAAATACGCATACGGTGAATAAACGAGAAAGTCTATGCGGAGGGACAGCCGTCATCACGAAGAGGACGAGTCATCCGCCTTAAATATTGGCTAAATATAGTGAAAAAAGAATACGTACGCATCAACAGAGGAAAGAAAAAGCATGCGCGGCTTCAGACGTACACTTGGTTGTCTGAATGACGTCGCCATTTGATCTCTGAGAGCAGAGCAACTCGTCTCTCAATCTAATTTCTGTTTGTTGAGTCGAGAAATGGTCACACTTGTGAATGAACGAAGTAACGGAAATAAGTTTTGGTTCCCAAAATCAGGTCCAAACACGCTGCAGTATCTGATACCTTGCCGGTTTTACGACAAGCAGGGGAACCGAGCGGCCCGATTTCTGTGAGTCGCAAATGCGTGTATGAAGTGAAAAGCCACTGAAGCTGTGTTTAGTGCTCTTGGACACCATGGGGGGATTTTATTTTGTTTGCCATGCGAAAAGTAGTAGTCCCTGACAGCTATACAAAGGCGCCTTCTTCTTCTTGATAAGATGTTATTCATAAGCAATGAAGCCGATCGAAAGCATATGGGAGATTTAAATAGCTTCTATTTGAAACGCATGTAAATAATAAAGAAAGGAAAAATGAAAGTGATCGAAAGCACAACTTGTCTCTAATGTGAGCCTAACCCACATTTCCCGCGCTATGCATGTGATGCTCTACCACTTAAGCTACGGCGTTGGCTATCCTCTCGCCAACCTATTTGAGTACTTGTTCCAATTGTGGCCTTGATGATGACGATGGTGATGAGTTATTGGCATCCTCTTTGAAACGGGGTGGTGAAAAATAGTTACCTAGCCCTGCTTAAGTTAATCAAGTCTGCTATACATGCCTTTCATTCTATCATTTTTGTATACACCTCCTTTATCCGTAATAAAACAGTGCCAGAGAACACAAGGGACCAGATGAAGAAGGACACGTACACAGGGCGCTTGATACGTCTTGGTCTCCTTCATATTATTTGCTCTTCTTAATCGTTTTTTTTTAAACTTCCTTAAACTTATTTGTCTACCTTGTACTGCCACCTATGCCTGTAATTGATCCAGCCCTGTCAATCTTTCCCTGCATTTTTCTCTCTGGGAGTGTTAGCTAGCGGCACTCGAGGCCATGGTGGCGGATGTGGCGCATTATTCTTAACGCAGGCGTCACGTGGCTTTTGTTGGGAGACGGCTGAAGCATTCGTGGGAAAACATGCAGCAGCCAAAGTACAGAGCATGTTAGCAGGCAACATAGGTGAACAAGCTCGCAAATGAAAGTCTACTTATAAGAAAGTTATAAGAGAGCTATGCGGCAACTGTCACCAGAAGGCGCACAACGCCTGTCTATTCTAGATGAGAAAAGGCACGAAGAAAAAGAATAGAATAGGAGAGAATACATGGAACGGGTATCGTGAGTGAATAAGGATAAAAGAAGGTGGGAGAACAACACCAAAATAGCACATGCGTGTGCGTCACGTATTCAACGAGTGAATGGTCCACAAATTAGTAAGAAATTACAGCAAAATACCATAATCATCATAGCCACCATAACCGGGCCTACAAGCACAACACAAAGACTGCGCAGTACCTTTGATATATACCAAGAACAACTCTAAAATGGAGGCACGCAAACACACTTCGTTAACAGAGGAGACCGGACTGGACACCGGACGCTTTTATGTCCTGCTAATATTCAGGACACGTCACTTTATATGCCACTTACCTGACTGCATCGTGAAGATGATGAAAGAGCTGGTCATGATCCAAGTGGCGTCGTCCCAGGATATGTCCTGGTAACTGTGACCGACGTAGCCGTCATCATTCGTGCCGTTGTTCGAATCGGCCCAGGTCTTCATGATGGCTGCAGTTCGGTGCGCCGAAACTGCCGGCGAATACAGAATGCTGGCCCCAGCAAAACGAAGGCAATAAAATCTCGCGTAAAGGCACGTTTCGGCGTCCCGAGGCTGGCAGAGCCGGCAGGAATAACGCTAGGTCACCATCTGTAAACGAGATAGAAAAAAAAAATAATCTGTCACAGTTTCGCCACATGGGCAAAATATTGACAATGACAGCAATGAAGGTTTTTGCATGCTCATCCGTTTGTCCACGCCATTGCAGGTACGCTCGACCACGATTACGGAGCGCCTCACTAGGAGACCCACGTAACGAGCGCGATGGCGTATAACCCAGCGTCTATGATCGGCCAAATTTCGCTGGCACCATATCCGGGATAGGCACAGTTTACTTCTATACTGTTTCGGCCGTTTTAGTCGGCGAGGAAGAGACTGAGAAGACGCTACAAACTCCAGGGAGGAAGGCAAAGAAATCTTCGCTTTTACAAAGGAATTGTGCTCTTGAAGGAGGATATCCGTTGCAGCGAGGACATTTAGATGCCCTTCGTTGCTCCATTGGGTAATTCCGTTGAGAACAGAGCCGGTCACCGGCAAATCGGTATGGCTACAGTACAGTTGGCTACTATAAGATGGTCGCCGGCAGTGCGACAGCTCCGTCGTCTACACGGTGAGAAACACACTC